>NC_060119.1:795095062-795747839 GCF_021461395.2 Schistocerca americana
CGCCCCACGTATGGTGCATCGGCCAGGAAAGAAACTGAGAAAAAGTGAAAGTGATTTTTAAATATTCGGATTCGAGAGTGAAATGCGACACGCAACTGAGTAATACAACAGTGATAGTGTTATGTGTGCATGTGGACGACGCAATTGGATTAACAATGCATCTGGATTGACAGAGCTGGCACTGAGTCTAGCGGCACTGCCGGCATCGCGAGAAGCCAGTTTCGCCTCACCGCAGTCGTCCGCCGGAGCAACCGGAGCCGCGCCTGCAGTTGCGGGCCACGCAAACACACAACAGCCGTCGTAGTGCCGTCTGCAGTTCAACGCGCCGCGTCGCATCAGTAATCCTGGTACGCCGCGCTGGCAACGCCATACGTCATGCAGAAGGAACTAAGTTAAGTGAAAAGCTGTTAACATTTTTACTGACCTGCACTAAAAGACTGTCTGCGATGGAACCGCCAGAAGAAACTGAGGTTAAACTTAAATCAGAACCTATGCCTGTTGAGGGAACTGTAAATCCAATTAACGGTTCAAGTTTAAATATGCATGAAAATAGTAATGTTAAAGTGAAATATGAAGTATTGTCTCCTGACAGTAGTGTGAAAAGGGGCAATGATTCAATAATGGAGACCCCTGTAGTAAAGCAGAAATCAGAAATTGTTAATTTATTGGATGATAGTTTATCTGATGAGTTAAAAACGAAACAGTCATCAGAGGTGGTAGAGTTTAAAAAGGATAAGTTAGATATGACTGATCAATCAGATGTTTCATTTCGTTTTGATGATTCTGGTATTGGAGCTAGTTTTTCGTCACCTGAGTGTGATAAAAAACCAGCTAGTGAGCAACCCAAAGATACTGGGCCTATTGATTTAAATGTTATATTACAAGTAATAGCTACCAGTAATGCTAAAATGACAGCTGAATTAAAGTCTGAAATAACTAATTTTAATAAACGATTGGAGGTAATGGACAGTACCTTCAAGGCTGGTTGCAATAAGTTGAAAGAGGATCTGGACAGTTTGAATTATAAAATTGATTACAATCATGAGGATATTAAGAAAAAGGTTACTCAACAATTTTCTGAAATGTATAAAACAGTAAAACCCGAAGTTGCTGAGGTTCGCAAAGACTTCCAAATGGAAGATGCGAAGCTGGAGCACAAGTTAACAGAAAAGATCGAAGCGGAATCTGAACTGTGCTCAGATAGGTTTAAAGATGTTAATATAAAAGTAAACATATGTCAAGCAGAAGTAGACGCAATCAAAACTGATACTACTCGTATTGTGCAAAGAGTAGATAATGTTGAAATGAGAGTAGAAAATATTAGTACTAACATTGATAACATTGAGAGTGAAGTAGCTTCAGTAACTTCTGGTAATGGTAGTATACAACAAGTTGTAGCTGCAAAGGCCGCATTTATCGGATGTCGGCAGTTCTTTCGGTTCGATCCAGATAAAAATATCCGCCTGCTAGATTTCTGGAACGATTTTGAAGATGTGATTCCACCAACTTGGTCTGAACGGGAGAAAATCTCATTTATTAGAAGCCATTTAGCAGGTGACGCCATGCGTTGGTCAGCTGATGTTATGTTGAAGTGTAAAACATTAGCGGAATTTAAAACAGCTTTCATTAATGAGTATTGGTCTAGCAATAAGCAAAATGAAGTGTTGAGAGAATTTTGGAGTGGAAAACGCTTCAATGCAGGCAAGGAATCTATTAAAGAGTTTGCTAGGTCATAGATTTCACGTTTGTCACATCTGGCGGAAAAGCTGAAACCTGAAATGATAATACTAGGTCTTGAAGCCAAACTGCCGTGGTATTGGCAAACTAGAATTATATCTGCCCCTAGAGACAATCTTGATCGTTTCATTGAGTATTTGGAAATTGTAGAGCGTGTTGCTGCCAATGAGGAGCAAGCACGTAATAACAGAAATGGTAATAACACTAGTAGTAATTTTAAGAACGAGCAGAATGGCAATGTAAACATCAGAACAGTAGGTGTTCGCCATCCTAAGAGGGGTACGAATTGGAGAAATAATTATCAGAACCAACAATGGCATCCAAATGATAGTAATTTTGTACCGAGCAAAATTATGCAGGTAAACAACAGTGCGGAAAGCAATGCTGTGCAAGTTAACTATAATGGAAATAAAGGAAACAGTAGTAGGCCGAGGCAGGAAAACTAGTTCCCGTCTATGAGGACCCTGGCGCTCACCAGGCAGTTACTTTTCCTAAGCCAGAAATTACAGTAATTGGTAAGACAGATCAGAATACTCAGACTGAACATGTGGATGAGGGGTCGGTAGCATCTAAGGATACAGCAGAAATATTAGATCACTCACAGTATTTAATAGATACCATGTTAGAGACGCTTTCTAAGTGGGAAGAGAAAGAGAAGGCGCAGCAGTGTAACGGTAGGGAAGAGCTACAAAATACTGAATTGTCAGGTGAAGAAGCAGAAGAAATTCATGCTTATATTTACGATAAGGATGATGTGCTCTTATCTAAAGTGCCTGTGCAGGATGTTGATACTGTACTAATAGATTTAGGACAGGAGGTAAGTGAGAATGTAGAGGATAGCCTGTTGTGGGACGATGAACCCAGTAGCTGTGACCAGTTGTCACTTGAGAAGGAACCCGGCGATAATAGTGAAAGTGGTTTAGCTGTAACTAGTGTTATGCCCGGTCTGGAGGCGCAGAATCGCTCAGACTACAGTAATTTGGGTCATGTTCAGCAAACTAAATGTAATGAAGTCGTGCGGTGTTTCGATTTAAAATTAATAGACCGACTGGAAAAGTTAGCTGAAAATGTAATTCAGGAAACCCCTACACACTTTGACCTAAATGTAACGAAGACAGATGTCGATCACTTTAGTTGGAGACAAATCCAAAAGGAACTATTGGATGAGTTCGAGGAACCACCTGTACAACCTAGAATAAGCCACCCCATAACAATAGTGAATATGTTGGGTATCAATGTACGTTGTCTCTTAGACAGTGGAAGTGAGGTGAGTGCGATATCTCAGTCCTTCTTTGATGCATTACCTAGTAAAGACAAGCTTACCGTAATGAGGGTATCAGGACTAAGAATAATTGGTGCTACTGGCAAGGTGTCAAAAACGGTAAAACAAGAAGCTTTGCTGCCCTTTAACATTAATAGTAATTTAATTGATCATCCATGCTTAATTGTAAATAATCTCAGTATTGAGGTTTTAATTGGCATAGATTTCTTGTCGAAATATCAGTGTGTTGTTGACTTTGAAAGAAGCCAGTTAAAATTGGTCTTGCCGATAACCACAGTAATCACGGTACCTTTTATTGATAAACATGTAGTAATTAATGATGAAATTGGGAGCTGCCTATACGAGTTCTGAAAAATAGCAGATATTGGGACGAAGGTGTTAATCTTAGTAAAAGTAAGCTATCCACAGACGAGAAGAAGTTAAAGGCTAGGGCAAATACGAGGAAAAGAGCATTGGAAGGGAAGAAGCGTGATGACGCAAAAGCTGTACCCACCAGTTTTGAAATAGGTCAGTTAGTCCTTGTCAAAACCAAGGAAAAATCAAAGAAAATAAATGCAGAAACAAAGAAATTCATGTTCGTATACCAAGGACCTTTCAGGATCATAGGAAAACCATATGCCAATGCATATAGGCTAGAGTACCCTAAGAGTAAAAAGCTATTAGGTCTCAGGAACGTGATCGACCTAAAGAAGTTCATAGGTAGTGAATGCTTTCTGTAGGGAGGAGGTTGTTCTGTAACCTCTACACAGTGTGGCAGCTGTGCAGTCCCAGCTGTGTGAGATCATCTTTCACATTTCAGATCTCACTCTCTCTTCAGCTTTCCTATCCACCTAAAATTTTGACCCCTTCTTTCCAATACGAAAATTTTCTGAAACCAATGAATTCTGTATGGAGGAGGTTGTTCTGTAACCTCTACACAGTGTGGCAGCTGTGCAGTCCCAGCTGTGTGAGATCTTCTTTCCTTTTCAGGTCTCACTCATTCTTCATCTTTCCTATCCACCAAAGTTTCGACTCCTTCTTTGCAATACAAAAATTTTCCGTCATGACTATCAAGCCATGAGTTCTGTAACCATTCTATCCACCGATTAGTGAAGAAAATACCTAATGTGACAAACCTAACAGTGACATAAACAACAGAGAAGTATGATGTAATTAAGATACAAAGGTGTTTGAGTAACGGGTATGTATATAACCCTGGTAATATTATAAGTACAAAGTTGTTGTTTTATTGGAAATGGTCCACCAACAGTAATTTAAAAAAGATATACAAATTCGTTTATAAGCAGGATCTGAAGTGGCAATGAGACCTAGTGTATGCATCAGAGCTAACTAAATAAATAGTAAGAGAGAATGCTAAGTGTTATGAAAAATAGACAGATAAGTTGTAAAAATGAACTCACCTTGTGTAGCAAGGAATGGCAGTGTAACAGAATTGAACAGTGTTTATGGTTGAGACGTGAAGGACACGTCCTTGAAATATTTATAAGGTACACGTATTGAGATTATGACTTGGAGGCGTGAATGCGACCATAGGTACCCTTATGTTAGATGAGACAGAGCAGCTCATGGTGTCCCATAGGTGTAAGGAAGGAATTTAGCATTACGCTCGGCCATAATTACTTAATGCACTTTAGGGTTAGGTCGAGAGAGACTACCTATGTTTTCAGCATCCAATCAAGTGGAAATGGATTGCAACGTGAGTAAACTGATCAGCTGCAATACACTATAGATATAAAATAAATGAGCTATCCTATGCGTTAAATGATAATAGATTGAGTGTTAAATAAGTACATACACTAGCAACATAATTGAGTAACATAATGGCAGACGTGAAACATTATTTACAGCTCAGCATAAATACACTTCGATGATGTAAGTACATAATTGCAGATGTGGAACTGACGCAGCAGCAGAGGACCAATAAGTGGATTTAGTAGTCAACTAAACGTAATGTGTTTTGAACACTCAGAAGTGTACTATTACCACAAGTTACTCACATGTACAAAGAGGCTGAGAAGACAACTGCTAATCAAATATACTCATACTATCTGTAAGAATAAGGTAATCGAAGATGAGTCAGTTAAGTAAATAAAATACAGATTTGTCAGGAATGTACCGAGCATTGGTTAAGTGTTCCGGCCCAGAAATAATAAATTGAGATTAAATAGGATTTATGATTGTATGCCTTGAGCATAAATTTTCTCTAGTACGTGACTAACGGCGTTTTGAGATTTTATGACAGTTAAGTATCCGCGAGAGTAAAATTGAAAAAGTTCTGTTAACTTTGTTCCAGTAACATATTGAAAGATAAAATGTATATATCCCCATTTCATTGTGACCCACCCTTAGATATTAAGTGAACAGAGTCTGAGGCACTCTTTTTGTTTGTTCTACAGGACAAACCAGATAATGGCAGCCTGGTAGCTGCGTGAAAGCGTGGAGTGACTTGGACACAACTCACAGTGACCCCTCCCCTTTCCCCATGTAATTTAGAGTGAACGTGAAGGGCGCACACCATAGCAACTTCCCCTCCTTTACCCTTGTGAATGGAAGTGTAGAACGCCAGCGAAAGCGGCTACAGCCACGTGTGTAAAAATGAAATTGCCATGATTTGTGAAATTTTCTTTCAGGTTTAGAAAAGACTGCTAAGATATAATTATCTGTTTATATATCATGAATATCTGTGTTATTTTCTTTGAATTTGTGTATGTAAAAATATTTACAGACAATTTAATGGATTTAAGATTTTCATAATTTTACATATTTTTATGTGTTTGTCTAAGGCAATATGTATGCCAAAGTCTTTCATTGATTTTGCTTAAATTTTGAGTGATAATTTTGCTTAAGAGGCAGTGAACATGCCAGCAGTTTAAATAATTGAAGTAGGTAATAAGTTTTCTTTTAATATTTATATATGTTTACATTTCAATTTTAATTTTCATAGGGAGTTAAGCTGTACTCTTGCTTCCCTTTTTGTAATTAATTTTTTTTTCATTTACATTCAAAAAAATTAAGTAGAGGGTGATGTAGGGAAGCAGCATACTCACGCCTTATAAAATTCACATCAGTCTTTCCATTGTGCGCCAGCCTAGTCCGCTGTAACTAGCTCTGACGTCATAAATATTGTGCAATACTTTAAAATGAAGTAAATAACCTGAAACGTTTCTAGCATGTCAGGAGTGATACAAAATCAATATGCGTTGGATATCAGTTCAATAAATTTAACCATTTTCGAAATATGGATGTTTTTCTGTAAAAATCATTGGCGCAAAAGAAAAGAGCTAGAAACTTAAAAATTTATATTTAGATTCCTTTTGCATAATAATTTACTAGAAACAGTATTCTGGATCTCACAAATTAAAATTTTAGTTGAAATTCATGATTTTCTGGTTTTTGTCTTAGAAATTAAGGAAGCAAGATAGATTAAGTAGGCGAATAAATAAAGCTAGGATGTTTAAATTTAAGTAGAAGGGAGATCCGCTATAATCATAAAAATGTGAGAAGTTTCAACAGAATAACTATAAAACTATAGCTATAGTGTATCTCCAAAGAGCAAGTTCAGAGCTCGTCTACTGCGTGTAGTGCAGTTAAATTAATTCTCTCGCCCAAAATATTTGACTTAGCCACGTCAGACTTTTATTATGATTACTTACTTGTGTGCTGATTGCACAATTAAACTGAAAGCTTCATCGGCCATCAGCAAAGGAAGCAATGGTTCATTCAATAACATAAAGTGGTGCATTACTAGCCCAGCGGCTAGTCGGGAGAGCAGATTTGATGAGGCGTTCCCTTAGCCGTCCGCACCGCGGCTTTATATGTAAGAATGCTGCGCGAGAAGAAGGAAGGCCCCAGTTCTCTCCAGACGCTGATTAGCGCACCACCTGTGCCAGGAGTCGCGTCGCGTCGGTATCGTTGATATAAACAGCCTCGGATGCAGTAATAAGTTACTCGGGATATGCGTAACCATGAAATCGTTTTCGAGTAAAGTGTTAATTTTGGGATGACGTTAATGATCTATCTTTAGTTTGCGTATGTCGTATTTTCACGTGCCGCCGCAGGACAGACATTCTACCATTATTAGCGTGGCGTTTGATGAACATTATCATCAAATTATGGCGAGCATTCACTTAAACATTTAATTTGAACAGTTATAGTTGCATCAGCGCATTAGACTCTGAACTGCTCTGGTAGTTGGATTGTGTGGATTCGTTTTGGTCTGTGACTTTCAGAATATAGTGAACATTTTAGAGAGAATGGTTTTGATTATGAATCCCAGACAATCTCCTAATTTCTCAGAGCTATAAGCTGTAGCTATAAATGTATTTCTCAGATGAAGTGGGCACTAGGAATTCTAATTACAGGCTTCACGTTTTGCTAATCACTTTCTGGTTGCCAATATTTTAGTTAGAGAGCCAGTGTTGAGAATGGCAAACAACAGCATTAAATAAATAATAGGAACATTTAACAATTATTCCACCCGCCGCCCCACACGTTGAGCAGACAGAATGCAATTTTTTACGTACTGATCGACATTTAGCCTACGCGTTGACCACCAATAACTCTTTGCTACCCTCCTTTCCGTTGCTCTTAGACACGAATGACCAGAAAACATTGAATAATGTGTTTCCCTTAAAATTTCGCTTCGCAGTTTTTCTGGTATGGCTATCTGTCGACCATTCCTAGTTTTACGGTACAATATCCCGTCTTCCACGACTAAATGTCGCTGTGAGATAAATCGTTGACAATCTGTGTCTGCAGTTTATGCCTCCGCCCATTTGTTCTCGTTTATTCCTGTGCATTCCACGGCGCATACTTTACGACTCAGACCATCCGCATTTCCGCGCGATTTACTTGGTCGATGAATCACTTCAACATCGTACTCACTAAGACGCAAAGCCCACTTAGTTAATCTACTCGTTGGGTCTTTAAGCCCTAAAAGCCACTTAAGTGCTGCATGATCAGTAATCACCTTGAAACGTCGTCCATACAAATAACACCGGAAATAGATTATTCTGAAAATTAATGCCAATAACTCCTTCTCGGTTGTTGAGTAATTTTTTTCTGCATTATTTAGCTGTCTGGAAGCATATGCTATTGGGTGTTCCTGCCCATCTATTTCCTGAGATAATACAATACCCAAAGCAAAATTGCTAGAGTCACAAGATAATATAAACTGTTTACCAAAATCTGGAAAAGCCAAAACCGGACTAGATGTTAACAAATTTTTCAACTTTTGAAAAACCTCTTCGCATTCTACTGACCAGTGAAATTTTGCTCCCTTCTTCAACAACTGCGTGAGGGGCCTTGCAATTTCCGCAAATTTTGGAATATACCTCCTGTAAAAATTGGTGAGGCCTAAATAAGACTGCAACTCTTTTACTTTTGTAGGTGTCGGGAAATTCATTACCGCCTCTACAAGTTTCTGATGCGTGCGGACACCTTCCTGTCCTATAATATGACCTAAATAACAGACTTCTTGCAACAAAAAATGTCATATTTCCATATGAAGAGTTAACCGCGTTCCTTTCAGACGATCGAAAACTTCGCGCAAACGGCGCACATGTTCTTGCACGTCCTTTGAGAAAACAACTATGTCGTCCAAATATACCATACACTGATTAGGTTTCAGCCCTCGTAACACGAGGCTATCTAGTAACCGTTGGAAGGTTGCCAGAACATTTTTGAGTCCGAAAAGCATTCGCCGATATTGAAAATGACCTGTAGGTGTTGAGAAAGCTGTCTTCAGTTGGTCTTCCGGGGCGACATCCAACTGGTGGTAACCGCTCCAAAAATCCCAGGTCGTGAATTACCGACACTGACCCAAATTATCCACAGTTTCAGTGATATTAGGTACTGGGTATGCATCCGATACAGTTTTTTGATTCAGGAAACGATAATTACAACAAAAATGATATGCCTTGCCCCCATCAGGCGATTTTTTACCCACTATTACGACAGGAGCGGACCAGGGACTACTACTGGTTTCTATTATCCCATCCCTCAGCTGTTGATTAATAAATTCTTCCATGACAGGCTGTAAACTTTTTGGAACACGATATGGACGTTTATACACCGTTGCTTCATTCCCAGTGGGGATGTAACGCTGAACTAACGGTGTGGCGGGCAGTGGACCATGAGAATTAAATAAGTATATTCCGTCAAAAGGTTCTCCACGACTTCTCTGTCTTGCCCTTCTAAATGTGCTACTTTACCCCTCAGTGCTGACCAGCTGACAGACACTCCTGGCATTGTGTAATCTGCTGCGAAATCCTTATCCAGTTCATCTTCCCCTATTATCTCCCGATTCGCTATTACGGTATCCCGTGCTTACTGCACCTCTTCAAGGCCAAAATTATCAATACTGACAGGCACAACCTTTTTTCCTTCTATCTCCTGCACGTAGGACATGCTACGGCGCGTAAAACACTTCATTTTATCCAGCGGCTCATTCTCAGACAAAGGTTCAACGACACACAACGAATTTACCGGCACGTTAGCTCCAACATCTGCCCAGATTATTTTACTTGTACCCTTCGTTATAGCATCCTGCGAGTTAACCCTAAGGGACCTTGTACGCAGTTTAGGTGGCCCACCCGACGTCTGGGCAGTTCCTTGCGACAGTTATGGTTTTTCGGCCGCAGAACCTAGGCGAAATTGTATTTCATCCAGTTCTACTGTACGCCGTTCAAGGTTAACTTTTGCGTGATGCGCAACCGGGAAATCCAATCCGAGTATGAAATCATAGCTGCTGCCAACAACTAGAAGAACTCCTACCTTCACCTGGAAGTTCCTCATTTCCACTTGGAAGTTTAACACCGCTGATCCGAGTGACTTCACCTGTCCCCCACCCACGCCATTTAACGCCCAGCGTGGTGGTTTTAATTCTACTTTACCGAGTACATTTCTACTTGGCACAGATACGTGAGAACCGGTATCCAATAAAAATTTGCATGGTCTGCCCCTCACCAAGCCGGTCAGCAAAAGGTCTGCCACTGATTCTGCACTAGCATTAATCCTTACTGGGGGTGCTACACAGTGGACACATTACCCCCTGCCCCATTTAATTGAGGGGGGTGAGGCCCACCTTGCGGTTTCCTATCATGTTTCTGCCAGCACATTGCAATTACGCTCCTGATGACCGCAATGTCTGCATTTCCTTCTGCACTTCCTTGCAATCGCGTCTAATGTGTCCCATCCGACCACATCTGAAACATTTTATTTCTGCATTAAATACTGCTTTCCCGTCCCACGTCTTTGTTACTGCTTCAACTTCCTCTAATGCCACAGCGATTCCGACTGCCTCATTGAGAGTCTTAGGGAATTCCATCCTAATCTTGGGGGAGGTTTCGGGTTGTATTCCCTGCAAAAATGCGTCTAGTGCCCTCTGCTCAGCTTCCTGCAGAATGGCTTCATTAACCCTATCGGAATCCGTTAGCTCATAGGTATTAACATTAATTTTTCGAATTCGATCTACAAAAGCTTCTATAGATTTCCCATTCCTTTGATACATTCTACTCAATTGTTCCCGATAATGTCTAGACATAATTTTCCTCCGATTCCTTTCCAGCAGCCCTTTTTTGAATACTTCAAATGTCCGAGCATCCCTTAATTCTTCATGGCATGTAAAGTATGCTCTGGCATGCCCAGTTACTTTCAACTTAGCCACATGCAAAAGTGTTTCTCCATCCCAATTTCCCGATTTAACGGCTGTGCTAAGGTTCTGAAAAAAAAATCAGAACATTCTCCCCGGGTTTTCCCGAGAAAGGGGTGACCAAAGACGCAGCGTTAGTGTCAGGAATTACTGCATTAACAGGAATCCGTTCCTTGCTCACTTCTTTAGACCAAGCAAGCTCTATCTCTAATTCCGACACTCACTCAAGTAGCTGCTGAATAGCCACCTCGGCTGACACAGACTGTTCCATCACTACCAGCTATCGAATCAAGTCTACAGTAAGCCCAGAAAGAAGAACAGGAAAGGGAGACAGACTATGCTACAGTTCAGACAAACCGCCAAACGAAAAATTGGCACTTACTTGTCATGTTGCAGGAGTTGCTGATCCATTGTTGCCCTCCTCAGGTGCCACATATCCTCGTCGATTACCAGCCACAATTTCCTCCAAATCCAGGGAGAAGACCACTACTGTCATCAATTGTAACAGGAGTGTGTGATGCGCAGGTTGCCTGAATGACACCACTTGTAATAGGTTGATCGGAGCAGGTAACGTGGTCAGGGTTGTAGGGTGTGGTTGGGTCGAAGAGGGTGGCTGTTTTTAGCAATCTTCCTCATTATTGTTGGTTCTTCCAATACATTTTCCGGTAGCTCAGCACCATTGCTCGTGTCGTGGTGGAGACGTGCTGATGCATGCAGCCTGGGGAACGCGACGCCATGCTCGGTAAGCGGCTGTGTAGGCAGTAGGAGGTTAGCAGCACGAGGCCCGGCCACGCTCGCAGACGCGGTGGCTCGTGACGACGCCAGGAGTCGCTGGTGCAGCAGTGGGCAATGCCCTCCGCTGGCCGGACCTCGGGGACAGCGTCACTGATGACGATGCAGCAAACAGCGACCGAACGCCCAATCGGTCGAACCGAGCGCCGACGCCCACCTCTGATGCCCTTAAATAGTGCAGACCGCTGCTGAATCCGCCGGTTACGTAGAGGCGTGTTTATTACAGCGTTTTTGATTAATTGGCTAACGCAACCACGCCACACGCGGCCCACGCCTGCATAATTCTGCTAATGCTGCGTTCTGGCTGTTGGTGGCTGCCACGGACGTACACACACACCGAAACTCGTTGCGAAACTGTGTCACCTGCATAATGCGCCGGCCAGCCTTCGTCTGCCGTCTGCCATGAGTCTGGCGCATTCTGTACTGAAACACACTAAATCACAATTCCACACCATATTGCCTAAAAATAACCCCTTGTCCTCTACAATGCATAAAGACTCCATTCCAAATACAGAATGTAATTTGCTTACGAAGAAAAGAAAACCGGTAATCAGTGGTGCAATGCAATCAGATGCATGTTAGATAGGTTCCAAATTTCTGTCAGGGCTATTTAAGTGGAAATACTTCCATTCATCAGTAACAAATGTTCCACGAAAACAATGGTCATCCACATCATATACATCCCATATTGGTTTCTGAAATGTACTTCCATATCGCTAGCATTTAGACAAAATCAAACTCGAACAGCCCCTTCCCGTAGTTATAAATCAAAGCTTAAAAACCATGTTCTTTCAGAGGAGGAAGATGAATGGGGAATGGGCTACAGAGGCCCAACTCATGTAAGGTGGAAAGGATGTGGTGTAGCCAAGTGGTTTTATAAGCTTTACACATATCGAAGAGGCCTTCAACAAGGTGTTGACGCTAGGCAAAAGCCATTCGGAAAGCAGACTCCAGGTGGAATAAATTATCTGCAATAGAGTGACCTCGGCAGAAGCCCCTCTGGGTTGAAGCCTAAAGGTCCTGGGATTCAAGGATCCAATACAGACTTCGACTCGCCGTATGTTCAAGTAACTTGCAGAGGATGTTGGTTAAACTGATCAGATGATAGATACAATACAGACTTCGATCCACCGTATGTTCAAATAACTTGCAGAGGACGTTGATTAAACTGATCAGATGATAGACGCTTTCTAGCCATTGTGAAAGGAATTCCCCCTCACTCTAGAGAAGGTTAAAAAGGGCAAGTATACAAGGGGTACTAGGAAAGTTTTGCAATACGACGTAACAATAAGTCGCAAGAGGCTGATTGTTGAGAATACTTTAACTGAGAATACTTCATATTTGCACTGTAGCCTCTGGGCCAAGTCTGTGGGTGCATTCGTTCACTAGCAGGATGGCACAGTGGCCACGAAGTGAGATTTGGGCAGTTTTGCAGTACAACTTCGTGCGTGGCTTAAACATAGAGAGGCTGCTTTGATGAAATGTTTCTTGCACTCTGTGATGTGTGTCCACATCGTACAACTATATTCAGGTGGTATAGAGAATTACAAAGAGGAAATTACATCTGGAGGACGCTGCGAGAACAGGTAGGCCACGTTCATCAGTTTTGGAGGAAAACATTGATGCTGTCAGGAAAATGCTAGCAGAAACAGACGAGTGACCTATAAGCAGACAAAGGATACCTTAGGGCTAAATGCACCAGCAATTTGTTCGATTCTGCATGATCATTTGCAAGTAAAGAAACTTAGTTGTCTCTGGGTGCAGCATAGACTCACAGAAAACAGATGACATGACGTCTGACTCGGTGCCAAGAGATGTTAAAAAAGTTTTCTAAAATGGTTCAAATGGCTCTGAGCACTATGGGACTTAACTACTGTGGTCATCAGTCCCCTAGAACTTAGAACTACTTAAACCTAACTAACCTAAGGACATCACACACATCCATGCCCGAGGCAGGATTCGAACCTGCGACCGTAGCAGTCTCGCGGTTCCGGACTGCGCGCCTAGAACCGCTAGACCACCGCGGCCGGCAAAAAAGTTTTCTAAACGACAATCTCAATAAGTGAATAACATTATGACAGGTGAAGAGACTTGGGTGTACTATTATGACATGCCGACTAAGACAAAGAACAAGTTTGGGTCTTGCAGATGACATCACACGCGTAACTGTCAGGAAATCCTGATAAGTAAACAAGAAAATAACAGCTGGTTTTTCTTCAGATCGAGTTGTTTTGGACACACATAAGACAGTCACAGCTAAGTGGTTCACTGAGCAGTGACTGCCAACTCATTCAATCCTTGAAGAATCTGCAACAGAAGTCGAGAATAGACACTTGGTTCCTCCATCATGACAACACTCCAGCATGCACCAAATATTTGCGGAATACAGGAATGAAACTTCTCGAGCATCCTCCTTCTAGTCCAGACCTTGCTCCTTGCGACCTTGTATTGTTCCTGCATGTGAAAATGAAGCTGACAGCAGTTTTACTGAGGGTTTGGGACAACGAGTATGCCTAGGGAGGACTGGTTTAGGGATTGGTTTTGAAGGATGGAGAGGTGTATTTAACGTAGCGGAAATTACTTCGAAAAAATTAAATAAAAAACTTTACTACCATCCTTTGTATGGTGCTGGCTAGCCACCGGTAAATGTTTAAGTATTGGTTGTGTACCCAGTCTGGTCCAAGAGCCATGTCAGGGCAGAGAGCAAGGGCGCTGGTAAATTCTCACTCGCTAAACAGAGGCAGGTGTAGATGTTGACTCTCACCAGAATCTATTGGTTATGAACTGTAGATTAAAACTGAAGAAACTGCAAAAAGGAGCGAACTTAATGAGATGGTACCTGGATAAACTGAAAGAACCAGAGGTTGTAGGGATTTTCAGAGAGAGCATTAGGGAATGATTGACAAGAACAGGGGAAAGAAATACAGTAGAAGAAGAATGGGTAGCTTTGAAAAATGAAACAGTCAGGGCATCAGAGGATCAAGTAGGTAAAAAGACGAGGGCTAGTAGAAATCCTTGAGTAACAGAAGAGATACTGAATTTAATTGATGAAAGGAGAAAACATAAAAGTGCAATAAATGAAGCACGCAAAAATGAATACAAACGTCTCAAAAACGAGATTGACAGGAAGTGCAAAATGTCTAAGCAGGGTTAACTACAGGACAAATGTAAGAATGTAGAGGCATACATCACTAGGGTAAGACAGATACCGCTTGCAGGAAAATTAAAGAGATATTTCGAGAGAAGAGAACCACTTGTATGAAGAACAAGAGCTCAGGTGGAAAACCAGTTCTAAGCAAAGATGGGAGACCAGGAAGGTGGAAGGAGTATGTAGAGGGTCTATTCAAGGGGGATGTAGTTTAGGACAATATTATGAAAACGGAAGAGGACATAGATGGGGATGAAATGGGAGATATGATACTGCGTGAAGAGTTTGACAGGGCAGTGAAAGACCTACGTCGAAACAAGGCTCTGGGAGTGGACAACATTCCATTATAACTACTGATAGCCTTGGGAGAGCCAGCCGTGACAGAACTCTTCCATCTGGTGAACAAGATGTGAGAGACAGGCAAAATACCTTCAGCCTTCAAGAAGAATATAATAATTCCAATCCAAAAGAAAGCAAGTGTTGACAGGTGTGAACGTCACCGAGCTATCAGTTTAATAAGTCAGAGATGCAAAATATTAACACGAATTCTTTACAGACGAATGGAAAAACTGGTAGGAGCCACCTCAGGGAAGATCAGCTTGGATTCCGTAGAAATGTTGGAACATGTGAGGCAATACTGACCCTATGACTTATCTTGGAAGACAGATTAAGGAAAGACAAACCTACGTTTCTAGGCTTTGTAGACTTAGCGAAAGCTTTTGGCAATGTCGTCTGGAATGCTCCCTTTCAAATTCTGAAGGTGGCAGGGGTGAAATACAGGGAGCAAAAGGCTATTTACAATTTGTACAAAAACCAGATGGCAGTTATAAGAGTCGAGGACCATGAAAGGGAAGCAGTGGTTGAGGAGGGAGTGAGACAGAGTTGTAGCCTATCGCCGGTGTTATTCAATCTGTATATTGAGAAAGCAGTAAAGGAAACAAAAGAAAAATTTGGAGTAGGAATTAAAATTCATGTAGAACAAATAAAGACTTTGAGGTTTGCCGACGACGTTTCAATTCTGCCAGAGACAGCAAAGGACCTGGAAGACCAGTGAACACAATGGACAGTGTCATCAAAGGACGATATAAGATTAATATCAACAAAAGCAAAACGAGGATAACTGAATGTAGTCGAATTAAATCAGGCTTTGCTGAGGCAATTAGATTAGGAAATGAGACACTTAAAGTAGCAAATGAGTTTTGCTATTTGGGGAGCAAAGTAACTGATGATGGTCGAAGTAGGAAGGATTTAAAATGTAGACTGGCAATGGCAAGGAAAGCGTTTCTGAAGAAGAGAAATTTGCTAACATTGGGTATAGATTCAAGTGTCAGGAAGGCTTTTCTGAAAGTATTTAGTTGGAGTGTAGCCATGTATGGGAGTGAAACATGGACGATAAATAGTTTAGACAAGAAGAGAATAGAAGCTTTTGAAATGTAGTGCTACAGAAGAATGCTGAAGATTAGATGGGTAGATCATGTAACTGCTGAGGAGGTACTGAATAGAATTGGGGGGAAGAGGAATTTGTAACATGACTTGGCTAGAAGAAGGGACCGGTTGCAGGACACGTTTTGAGGCATCAAAGGATCATCAACTTAGTATTGGAGGGAAGTGCAGAGGGTAATAATCGTAGAGGGAGACCAAGGCGTGAATACACTAAACACATGCAGAAGGATGTAGGTTGCAGTTGCTACTCGGAGATGAATAAGCTTGCACAAGATAGTGTACCATGGAGAGCTGCATCAAACCAGTATCTGTGCTGAAGACCACAACAACAACAAACAGGGTGTTACAAGACTCCTGATGGCAGGGAATGAAAGATGAAGGGTCTCGTTCCAGACAGCTTTTGAGAAGACTGAGCAGGGGCATATAGTGGAGGGAGGAATGCTGAGCAATATGCTCAGCGACAGAGTACGAGCTGGTGAGGGAAACTCCCAGGATACCTGTAGGATGGTGGCAACCGAAATTGCGCCTGATCTTTGTCTATAGCTGCAAAGAGGGAGTATGGAGTCCTTTGGCAGAGACATATCGTTCCCAAAAATACTGTTTCTGGCGTTTAAGAAGCTAATCAGCCCAGGCCCAAAGCCATTTAAATGGCAGGAGATGGTCGAAAAATGGATGCTGTTTGTAGCATAGGAGAGCACGACAACAGTCTTTAACAGCCACAGCAGTTATGGGGGTCCACCAAGGGACAGTCTTCCATCAGGGAAAATCCGAGGAAGAAGCAATCGCTGAAACAATTGCCAAAATGATGGTATCAGTCCAACTCAATACTGTTATGAGGTGGAGCAGTTGGGATAGCAGCTGTGGAAAAGGGATCCCCATCCATGTTAGCGAAGGCTCACCTGGGAGGGAATCCAGGTAAGTGATACTGAAGAAGAGATAAGACCGTCATAAAATGATCACAGTCACACAAATAGTCACCAATTTCAAGGATGGGAGAAATTCAGGGCAACAGGTGGAAAGATCAATGGCCAAGAAATCACTATGTGGCACACTGAAGTGTGTGGGCGATCCAGTGTTGTGGAGGCAGACATCAAGCTCTGCCAGCAGATCTTCAACAACCCTGCCCCAGTCAATCGTTGCAGTACCACCCCTCAGAGGGTTACAAGTGTTAAAATCTGCAAGGAGAAGGAATGGGGGGTGGAGCTGTCGTAGAAGGGCAAGAAGAGGGGAGGTGTAGGAGGCCAGGCTAGGAGGAGCCAGAGATTGCATATAGTTATTGCTAAGTCTAAATGTATCACAATGGGGTCCACTCCCTGCAGTATGAAGAGGAACCCTGAAACCAACAATGTCTGCGTAAACCAATGTACAGACACCACTGGATGTTCACGAAGGACCAACCCGGTTCTGGCAGAAGGCTTGGAAACCATGAAGAATTGGCGAATAAGTATCCACAAACGAGATCCTGCAATACAACATTGGCTTGAATGTAAGATCAGACCCTTATTGAGAGGAAGTGGGCGACACACGCTGGGATGTTGGAGGAACTTGTCCTAAGACTTATGAATCTTCGTCTTCTTCTCCTCCAGAGGGTGAATCGAGGTGTGGTCAGGAAGAGAGCAAGTTGTGACACTATTGTGATCCGAAAGAAAATAAGTAGCCTTAACGCCCACAGAGCCTGCATCCTGCATCTGACTCAAAGTAAGAGGGTTTTCGTCCTGTAGACGCTGGGGAGAGGGATTTCTAGATGCAGCCACACCGCTGGCAGGTGCCAGGGAAGAGGGTTTCTCCTCTGGCTGAGAAGGAGTGGTTCCATGAGAGGAATGAATGGGAACTACCAGGGAGGAGAAAAGGGAACAGGGCAGAATGTTGATAAGAACAGAAGAGGAGGAAAAGATATAATGGAAACAAAGGTAGACATTAAAGATACCAAGAGGATACAGTCGAATTTCTGTTGTGCCTCAGAGTAGGATAGACAGTTGGGAGTTTTGAATTCCTGAATCTTGCTTTACAGTTTATAGATTGAGCAATCCAGTGAGAAAGTAGAATGTGCACCAGAACAAATCGCGCACTAAGGTGGTGCGGTGTGAGGACTCCCCACATAGAGAGGGTGGCCAGAGTTGCCGAAAATAGGATTTGCCTTAAATCATGAAGATGTGTGACCAAAATGGAGCGCCAGAAACAGCACATGGGAGGTAGGATATAGAGCTTCATGTTGCAATGGTAAACTGTAACTTTCACTTTTTCTGGAAGGGTATGCAGCCTCAAAAGACAGAATGAAAGCGCTGGTATCGACTTGACTGTCCTCAGGACCTCTCTGTACTCGCCAGATGAAATGAAGGTCACGCAATTCCTGATTAGTCTTGCGAGCCTCGCCAGACTGAAGGAGTAGCTCCCTTTGCAAAGTAATGCCCTGGGTTATACACTGACAGAAAAAAATTGCAGCACCAAAAATAATAATGAAGACTAATGTGTGGTAGATTTAAGTTTGTGGGATGGAGTTCCACGCTTGTTGCATTTGGTCGATCAGTACAGGGACGATTAATGCTATTTGTGGATTATGCTGGAGTTCACATCCACTGATGTCCCACATGCTCAAATGGAGACAGGTCTGATGACTGAGCAGGCCAACAGACACGTCGACACTCTGTAGAGCATGTTGGATTACAACAGCTGTATGTGGACAACCGTTATTCTGTTGGAAAATACCCACTGAAATGCTATTCTCGAATGGCAGCACAACAGGTCGAATCACGAGATTGATGCAAAAATTTGCAATCAGGGTGCATGGGATAACCATGAGAGTGCTTCTGCTGTCATACCTTTTTGTATCCCAGACCATTACTCCAGGTGTAGATCCAGTGTGTCTAGCATACAGACAGATTGGTTTGTTGCAGGACCTCAACTGGCCTCTTCCTAACCAACACGCAGCCATCACTGATACCAAAACAGAACCAGCTTTCATCAGAAAAGACAACAAACCTCCACCCTGTCCTCAAATGAACTCTTGTTTGACGTCACTGAAGTCGCAAATGATGGTGGTTTGAAGTCGGTGGAATGCACATTACACGGCATCTATCTCAGAACAGTCCTTGAAGTAAATGATTTGTAACAGTTATGTCACTGGGGCGCCGACTGCTGTTCAAATTGCTGCTGCAGATGTGGTCTGATGCACCATACACTCTCATGAGCACCACTCCAGCAATCATGTATAGTGGCTACATTCCTGCCAAGTCTTTCTGCAGTATCACATAGCCGTATTGCAAGATCTTGTTCAAACTTAAGGACGTGTTGATAATGGCGTCTTTGTCGTCTTAAAGGTATTCTTGATTAACATGAGCTCATCATATCTGATCTCAAAGGTAACTAACGCTCATCTGCATCTACATCATACTCCGCAAACCACCTAATGGTGTGTGGCAGAGGGTACTTGCCGTACCACTATCTGATCTGTCCAACCCTGTTCCACTCGCGAATAATGCATCGGAAGAATGATCGTCGGTAATCCTCTGTATCGGCTCTAATTTCTCGAATTTTCTGCTCGTGGTCAATGACTGTTACAGCATGTATTTAATGCAAAGCTGATTTGTATCCTCACAGTGTCACTACTAACGCCACTCTTACGTGACTGGCGCGAATTTTGAATAGGCATCAGCTTTCAGATGTAGAAACGTGCCTACCAACTTTCGTTTATGTTGTACAACTCCACATTAGCACTGTAATTTTTTCTGTCCGTTTATTTAACGACTGGTGAGGATTAATGCTCACCGGGATGTCTCCTAAATGCTCGGAAGCTCAATGGGAAACCAATTGACTGACAGAAGAGGTTTTAATCAGTAGGGAACTAGATTGTATCTAATGAAGTGAGTCAACTTGAGCAAACTTATCTTCAATATGTTCTATAAAAAAATATAATGGTTTGGTAGGGGCGAAAGTCTCCCTGTCTATCGTGGAACAAACCAAATAGGGGGGAAAGGGGCTCGCCACAAACTAGCAGGCCTGATCCTCCTCCCACAGGGTGGGCAGGAAAGCAAAATCTGAGGAAGCAAAAGTAGGAGCACAGAGAGAACCATTCCTGTTTGAAGAGAGGGCTACAGAAGCACAGCCAGAAGTATGGAGGTTAGCACCCTTTTTGTGCAGAGTGCCCACACTGGTACCAACTGCTTGATCAGGAGCTCACCCCTTGTATGACACCCACCTGTGGCAAGGGCTGCCTGGCACAGTGGTCATTGTTAGGAGTTTCGATGGCCCTAAAAGACAAGCAACCACTCCTACGTACAAGGTGGTGACAGCTCAGGTATCAGAAATGTGTTCCCTGCGTTGTCAGAAGGCTCAGTCAGATGGGTACATAACAGTCCCAACACATGGACTGGATACATGTGAAAGTTAGCTGGGGAGGAAGGGGGACTATGGCAGGAAAGGAGGGGTGTGGGGAACGCATGCCAGAGAAGCTTGAGAGGGAGTTCTTCCCCCAAATGACTCACAGTGGAGGAACAGAATTTAGAAAGGAAGGTCAAACCTCAAGGGGGGGACCAGAAAAGGCTTAAAAAAAAAAAAAAAAGTTGAAAAACGAGAGCAAAAAGGTATTGGAACCGAGGGAGTAGCCAAGTTGTCACAGAGAAAAACACCGAGAGAGAGAGAGAGAGAGGGTGGGGGGGGGGGGGGGGGAAGGATGGGGAGGAGCTATGATGGGAAGGAATGGATGGATATGGGGAGGGGATTCTGGAACATTTATGTTCGACATCTTTGTCTCCAGCGATGTATATGTTTACACTGGAATATCTACTTTGCAGAAAGTCAGTGATCACATTTAATTTTTCAGAGATAGTATTTTATGGTTTGTTGCATAAATTATAAGTGTTATGGTGTTTTGTATTTATCATGATAATTTGCCCTTTTTCCTTTACAATGTCAATAAAATTTTCAATGTACTTCTTTTGTTTATCATATTGTTTGTTTATTAAGGATGTCTTCTGGATAATTTTCTGTATGAGTGTGAACTTCCATTTC
The DNA here is from genome assembly GCF_021461395.2 of Schistocerca americana. Taxonomy (NCBI): domain Eukaryota; kingdom Metazoa; phylum Arthropoda; class Insecta; order Orthoptera; family Acrididae; genus Schistocerca; species Schistocerca americana. The sequence goes on from NC_060119.1 coordinate 795,116,123, forward strand.
CTCCAAAATGTTCACTGTATACTCTTTAGGTAAATGAGTGAACTTTTAGCACATTTCCATATTTTCTGCCTTATGTTCTTAGTTCCTTAAATTCAAGTATAATGTGGACTGCTTGATTTCACAGTTTCACGTTCATTCTTTAGATCTGATTGCGAAATATCTACCTGTTATTCTGATATAAAATTTATTGCATTTGTCACTAGAAAGTCTGTACACATCATAGTTGAAAAAGTGAAGATATTTTTTGTTGATCATATTTTGGCCATCAACTTGTTATTTGTACAAAATGCTGAAATAGATTTGTAAGGACATGCAAATAAGGAAACACATAAATAACATGATATCATAACAAAAAAAAAAGGAGCGAAATTTATGCTCCAAGTTGTCGTGTGGACCACGTCATAACAGCTACGATGTAAGCATAAGGCACATATGCAGATATGGAGTAACATGGGGAATAATATACCTATTGCACCATCTTCACAAGTACACCTGATAATGACAAAACGCCGAAACGAGCTCCTTGTGTAAGTTGTATCACTATTAGTAAATAAATAATGCAGCAAAAACTGATATTTAAAATAAAATATGTCGTTCTTCGCTCTTATATATGAAAGATGTTTTTTATTCTTCAACTGTAGTACTATGTCATGTTTAGTATTCTTCTAAAAGTGATCCAGGTGAGTAAAACTATTACTACTTCTATTACTAAAAGATTCATTCGCAGTGAGTAGTGTATCTCTAAAGACATCCTTGTCAACAAGATGTTAAACTAAATACTAACCTTGCTACCTCTTATACAAAAACAACCTCCAGGTTCCAAGCAACATGGAATTCCCACAAGCTCCCCTAGCCGTAACTCGCTCAAACCTACTGGTCCATTACCGTAACACACTCATACTCGTCACTCTCACTTGCCTATTCTTACTCAGTCAGCCCAATTCATTGCCATTATATCTTTGTGTCTCTCTAACTGTCAGTCTGCTGCCCCACAGCCACAGTATCCCTCGTTCTTTTCTACCACTGCTGTCACTGTCTCCCTCTTACCGCTACTATCTGCCACTAACTCTCTCTTCCTCGTTGTCATTGTCATACACTCTGTATCTCAGTATCACTGTCTCTCACTCACTTCCACTTTCTCCTTCTTTCATTCCTGTCCCTATGGCACAGTCTTCTTCACTTTTTTCCTAGCATTATTCTGTTACTGTCAAATATGTTCCACTGACACTGTCTCCTGCTCCTTCTTTCTACTATCTCCCTGTATTTATTATTTTCCCCCCTGCCATTGTCTTCTCACTTAGCATAAAAAAGCGTGACTATTTCCTTGTCACAAAATTTTTGTTGGTGTCCATGAAGGTAGAATGAGTCAGCTCGTACCCCACTTATCAGGCAGAATCTTTAAACAGAGCATGTTCGCCTCTTTTGTGCTGTGACAGGAGCATTTTGACATTTTACTGATACGAAATTTAAATAACGTAAACAAATTTTATACCTTAGACTGGATTTTGCACGCAGATAAATTTTACATGGCATTCAGTCCTACATCGTGGGGTTCCCAGAAACCTTCTGATGATAACAGACACACTTTACAGTGTATTTCTCCATGCTACGTCACTTTATAAACTACCTACGTTCTCACTTTACACCGGATTTTACGTGCGCATTTTACGCTTCAAGAGATACCTACGTATCTCAGAACTGTTTCTGAGATCAACAAAATTTTCAAAGTTTTAGGCATTGGGAACTTACGAATATGTAAAAATTACACCCATTTGCTGTCCATAGCCGTCATGTAATCTGTGGCTTGGTTTTGGTACCCATAAACAGTGTTTTTGGGGTTTTCTCGATAACGGATAAAGATTTCTGAAAATGAGAAGATAGCACTTCTAGATAAACACCTACAGAATGTAACATTAACCCTAGCATTACCAACGTATTTTTTGTTACATGTAATACCAACGGGGGGGGCCTCAAAGGCCCATAAAGAATACCACAATTTATTTTATCATAAATCAAGTTTATTTACTTCTGATACCTCTAATAACAATTCAAAATGCTTAGACATTGTTTTTGTATACTGGATAATAAAAGATGTTATTATAATAGGAATAAAATGAACAAATTACGAGATTCAGTTTATATATTTTTTGGAATAATGTTTCAAAATAGTGTTTTCTTATAAAAACGACTTTTTTAATTTGATACACTACATGAAGCAAACAAAATTTACTGTCTCATTCTGCAACGCATTTTTCACACAACACTGTCTTCCTGCAGTGTTTCCCACAGACGTGTTTGTGGCACTGAGAGCAGGTAACAGTTGACTTTCCCAGCTTGTTGTACTTGATCTTTTTAGATGCAGCTTCTTGGCAGCATAGGTGGCACCGTCCACGTGTTCCTGGTTCTGCTGTTGAGGATGATGGTTCTACAGAGCAGCTGAGCTTCCGTTGTGTGATGCTTTCCATTGCCATTATTACTGGCTTCTGAAGTCCATACAAATTTTGTGCCCGTTTATCTACTTGAGATCTTATTAGTTCGAGACCTAAGTTAGTGATAAAAACTCTTCTGCGGTTTAGCAAATTCTTTTTCCAATTCGGAAAGTTGAGGAGGAAGAGTGAATATGCATTTATTGCTGCTATGTCAATGAGTGTGTAGAAGAGGGACAAAGGCCATCTTCTTGTTCCTCTCTTTGTGCTGTAGTGTCTTGCCATCTGGTCTATGGTGTCCACGCCTCCCTTTGTAGAATTATAAGAAAGATTTATGTTAGTCTTTTTTGAGTCTTCATTCAACATCCCTTCTGAGTGATAAGTTGAAAGCATCAACAGCAGTCGTTTTGGCTTCTCGCGGACTAGCGTTGATGCAAGAGTAACTGGTGGCCTCTGTGTCTGAGGGTCAGTATAAGCAAAGATGGAAGAGTGTAAACTGCGGCCAGTTGTAGCCTTCAGCTCTTCAGGTATGTGTCGTCTGTTAGACTGTAGGGTGCCAACAAGTGTGAGGTGAAAATCATTCCATAGAGTCTCAGCAAGCTCCACTGAAGTATAGTACCGATCTGTGGTAACATTACGGCCTGATTTTTCAATAGGTTTTATTAGTCTCTTTACAATTTCCATCGGTCCATTTTAATGCTGTGTATTTCCTGACTTGCCTGTATAGATGTCCATGCTGATCACATATCTAGTCTCAGAATCAGACAGCATTCGAATTAGAATGCCGTATTTTCCAGGTTTTTTTTTTTAGAAACACCTTGAATGGACAGCGACCACGGAACAAAGACAACATCTCATCCACTGTTGTATGTAGACCAGGAATGAAATACAATGGAAGTGAAGAATTGAAGCTTTCAAAAATTTCCCTCATTGGAGCAAACTTGTCAGTCTGGCGACGAATTTCTCTTGTGTTCTTATCATCAAACCTCAATATTTTAGTCAATTCGAAAAATCGAGTCCGACTCATTGATCCATAGTACACTTGTCGGCCCTGAAGCAAAGACCATAAAGCTTGGACAGGTATCTTATTGTCATGATTTGAACCCATGATTAGCAAGAGTCCTATATAACAAAATAACTCATCTTCATCTGTGTGCTGAATACCTAGCCGAGAAGCCTCTTCATTTGAGTGTAGTTTTATTAGATTCATAATTTGAGGTGTAAAAAAGAGCTCTATAGCCTCTTTCGGAGACGCAATTCTTCCTTGTTGTCCTAGCCCCATTCTTTCTCGCACTATATTTTGTACAGAACGCCGATATTGTCGAGATGGCTTCGTAATATACTCTCGTCCACTTTTTGCAATGAATTTATCACATTCCGTATCATTATCATCTGGTGGATTGGCTTCAACCTCATCTTCATTCTCAGACGATGAATCAGTTCTAATTTCTTCCACATCATCATCCACTTCACTTTCCTCTAAATCTGATCCGTTCAAAACTTCTTCTAGCACTCTTTCAATGGAACTATCACGTAAACGATGTCTACTCATGTTGCTGGTTCAACAGCAGCAGAAACACTGAAAATAACAATGGTCCGCTTCATAATAATATGTCTGAAGGCAACAATGCCAAAATTCGTTTCATGGTAAGAATTTGAAACGAGAGACTCAACCTCGTAAATCTTTCCTTGCTATTACCAACGGGTGGGCTTCTAAGGCCCACAGAGAATTAAATCAAGTAAATGAATTTTAATTGCATTTTTATTCCGAAATTCTGTAATGACTCAATAGTACATTCAATAACGAACAATTACCTTTGCTTTCAAGTTCATATATCAAAGGGTGTGGATACAACATAGAAAAACTGAGTCAGTGGGCCTACGAGGCCCCCCCGTTGGTAATGCTAGAGCAAGAACAATACACGTATAAAACACTTACATCAGCCCAGATCAATTATTCACGAATCTAAACAGAGCACTGGAGACATATCTGCCACCCAAGAATTCCACACAGCACAAAATTTCACTTCATAATGGACAACAAACCGTTAATTTTCTTCTTCAGTCCTAAGAACAGTCTCCCAGGGGAGGGGGGGGGGGGGGGGGAGGGGGGGGAGGGAAACCGACAATGCCTACAACACTGAGTCCTCTTCCTCAGCAATTACAGTGATTCAGTTCACTATCAGCTGAAAGCACGACATGCTAACGCTGATGCACTGTCCAGACTACCTATGGGTCCAGGTCCCACATTTGCCTCTTGGGAAATACTGTGCTTCCAAACAGACGACACTTTACAAAACCACCTCCAAGAGTTTTCTGTCACTGCATCCATAATTGCGAAGGATACACCTGAAGACCTCACCCTCAAACAAGTTACGAAATGCATTTTCCAAGGTTGGCTGGAAAAATCACACCCCACTCCCATCCAGAACGGCGCAAATATTTTTCGCTAACAAACAGGATTCCGATAGTACCGATAATATTGAGACTGATAGTAGATTATGACGATTGCCACTGCATTATACACCTCTTGCACACTGCCCAATTGGGGGATGATACACATGAAGGCACTCACAAGGTGGCACACTTACTACTCTGACATCACACAAGACATCAAGGGAACAGCCCACTCCTGTGAGACAGGTACCACCCCAGTAAGTACAACTGCAACAGTTTCACACCTGGTCAACCACACCAATACCCATGGGAGTGCGTCCATATAGAGTTTGTTGACCCCTTTCTTAGAGAGATGTCGCCCATCATCATATACTTCTTTTCAAGTTTCCTTTTATAGTTTGAATGTGAAATACCACAGCAAGGGAGACAATAATTTGCAGGAAATATTCACCATTGATGGGAGCCCAAATACAATCACTTTGGACAATAGCCTATAAGTTTCATCAAGTACATTTCAAGATTTCTGCTCTTGGAACTGCATAACGCCCCTGACAATGGTGTCGTACACCCAGCCTTCAATAGTGAACCCGTTCATTCTCACCTTTGGGGTGCAAATGTGGATGATGTCAGCAGCATCCAAGGCTGAGGTCCTGCCCCAGAACCACCAACACTGGACACTGTAGCACCTCCTGAGGCCTACAACATACTCATATCACTCCAACTGTTTCCCATTACTTGCTGGATACAGAGATTTGGAATCAGATTACCAGAAGAGTCCCAGGGTGGATACCAGGCATCACCAGAGCTGCGCAGAGATGACTAATTTTCACAGTCGATGCAGTGCTCATAAGCCATGTTAACCCAATGTGTTCAGTCTTAGTGACTTTGACCTCAAGTCAATCACCATTGCCCCAGAAGCCAGGTCGATGTGACTTCAGATGCCTGGCAGATCCACACCAATGTCTGGCAGATCCACACCCCCCAGGTTCAGCACCATTAGAAGTGACAGACAGACAGTGAAGTGCTGCAAGTTAGATGGAGGGCAGGCGAGAGGTGGGGAGGCAGTAGTGGAAAAGAAGTAAAAACACTGGGTGCACTGCAGGAATGAGGGCTGTGTAGTGCTGGTATGAGAACAGGGAAGGGGCTGGATGGGTGAGTACAATGATTAACGAAGGTTGAGGCCAGGAGGGTTACAGGAACGTAGGATATATTGCATGGAAAGTTCCCACCTCAGCAATTCAGAAAAGTTGGTGTTGATGGGAAGGATCCATATGGCACAGGCCGAGAAGCAGTCACTGAAATGAAGGATGTAATTTTTGGCAGTGTGCCCGGCAACAGGATGGTCCACTTGTTTCTTGGCCACAGTTTGTCAGTGGCCCTTCATGCAGACAGACAGCTTGTTGGCCATCATACCTACATAGAATGCAGCACAATGATTGCAGCTTAGGTTGCAGGTTCATGGGAAGAACGACTGCCTGAAAGCCTCCGTGCGCGCCGTGTTGCTATGACTGCCACTTCATAAATGAGTATTTGGGATTTTCAAAGTTGCAACTGTCACCTCAAAAAACATTACTTAGTTCAAGTTAGCTTGTTTGTTTGTAGATACATGTCTGCAGACTGGATGCACATTGAAATCTCCCTTGTCACCGTACTGTAGCACACCACTTGAGGAAATGAAACAAAATGGTGCCGGATTAATACATTTCCCACAGCAGCAGGTATGTTGAAGCTGTGTCAGGTCACTGAAGAAACTGAACTTACAGATTCTTGAAGATATTCATAAACTATCCAAGAAAGCCTACTGACAAAGTTTCAAGAGCCAGCTTTAAATAGTGACTCTAGGAATGGATCGCTCTCATAACGATCATGGGGATAAGATTAGAATAATTACACCACGCACAGAGACATTCAAACAATCATTCTTCCAACACTCCACATATGAATGGAATGGAAAGAAACCATAATAACAGGCACAATGGGGTGTAAGTCCTGCCATGTGCTTCACAGTGGTTTTCGGATTGTAGATGCAAATGTAAATTTAGATCCAACAGCTGCAACTTCTTCTACTGCTGCCAAAAAAGAATGACTGCATGATATGCCACTTTATCAATGGATTGCTCCATTTTGTTTTGGCTCCTCTAGCAGCATGCTATGATACTGTGGTGATATATAGTAACATGTATCAGGGTTACAGATATGTACCTGCAGAAAACAAAAAAAAAATATTCACTTAACATTATTTTTTCAAACTGATGGTTTAAATGCTATGTTATTCCAATCTAGAAATGCTTCTGATAAAAATAAACTCTTGTATAAGTACTATATTACTTACTGTCAGTTTATCTGCCAGCTTCTTCCTATTTACACCGTCTACTATATTAGCATGGCATTCCAACACTCATCTCTTAATTTCTTTTCCTTTTCATTTTGAGTGGCTTGTTTCTTTCTTCCACATTTCTACTTACTTTATATTATTTTACTCTTTGTAAGTTGTTGGTTCCTCCACACCTAATCTTTTCTTGGTAATATAAATATATCAGTATGTTTAAGCTTGTTGACAATCCTCTCTACCACAAAATCATCTCTTTATGATCTTCTAACAACATCCTCCTCAGTTCCACAAGAATTTCAGAGCACTCTCCAACTACAGTTAATGCAGATTCCAACAAAACTGATTTGCTTCCTTTATCACCAGCACCCAATATCCTCAGACCTATACTTCCTTTTGGGAGCATCACATCTGTTATCTTAATTTGACTGATACCTTATCTTAGATGTTGACAAATCAGTGTTTTTGAGAAACTGTAATTTGATTGCATTTTTAAAACAATTCATTACCAATAATACTTATTGTGCACTTTAAAACACACTGTTGGAAATTACATACTGTGATTTAATTTGGTTCTTTGGTATACAATGAACATAATTCTATACAAACATCAACTATCTTGACTTGCTTTCATAAAAAAAATTTCAGTAATTGTATTAACATGAAAAGCTGTGAGATAACATCAATAATGTGCCGTCTCAATCTGAAAGGGGGAAGGAAAATGCAATGATTTCAGTGAAGCTTAAGTTAATTTTAAGTACAGTGTGAAATAATATATACAGTCCTGTAATTTAGCACATCTTTAAGTCATTTAAAAGTATTCATAACGTAGCAGAAAACTGGAAAAAAGATAAAAATTAACATAAGTGTGTGTTATTCAAAAAAACATGGTGTACAAATTTTATAGGAAGTATTTTATTGCTGAATGTTTTTTGAAGATTTTGGTTACAGAATTACAGAGTATCCACATTGTATCACAGACTACAATAACTCTCACACCAAGAAAAATTATCAACATAATTTTAGCGTGTTTACAATAGGTACAATGACTTTTCAAAAAAAACTCATCCAAAGGAGAAATTTCATTCCATTTTTTCTGTAAAAGCTATGTTAATAATATTATCTAGAAATTAGTAACAAAAGGAAACAACAGATCTAACAAAATAAGTAAATATGTCATTAAGTACAAAATTCTTATCGGTGTACTTAAAATTTATTACAGTGGCCACAGTTTCAGAACTGCATCTTCATACGGGTCACAAATCAGGAAGTTAAACATGAAGTCAACCATTTCATTCATGGTGGAATGAACTTCACTTCACATCGCCAGTCCACAAGTTGCAGAAACATAATACCCTGAGAAGTTTATATTTATGAAATATTGATGAATGTGGTATATTGCACTCAGTTTGAGCACTTTTGTGCTAAGTCACTGCAACATTAACCACAGATTATTCTACAACAAAATTTCAGTAGAAGCTGAAATAAAATCCTGCAAGCAAAAGGCTGCAGAGAAACATGTGAACTGTGGGTTGCTGGACATTGGCAGCATTGCAACCATCTGTTGAGCACGTGTAAACACATGAGCGGTATTCCAGTTCATCACCTGGCTGCTGGATATAATTGCAGTAATTACCCAAATCATGAGATGAACAGAATCTCTTTGTGCCTAGGCCACCTGAAAACAAAGGATATACCACTTTAGTATTTAAAATGTGGTTTTACACACACACTCACACATTATCATTATAAATTTTCCATAGATGAGACTAGATTAGATTCTGTCTGATATAAGAGAGGTTGAGAAATAAGTAACAACATATTCCCTTGGTGAGGAAAGTTCCAGTACGTTTTTTTTTTTTTTTTTTTTAGAATATTGCACTTACCAATTAAGGATCCTAGCTACTATCAAATGATCCCCCTGGCTATCTATATACAGTTGGCCACCTTTCTTGAAGTCTTGGAAGCAAGCAAGGAAGTTTTCACTGTGATGCTTGTAAGCTCATTTGTCACAGCCCATTGGATCTCTGCAATATCTTGAAGACGCTTTCCTTTTAGTTGCCTTTTCACTCGCGGAAACAAACAAAAATCGGAAGGTGAGAGGTTGTGAAAATATGGTGGATGTGGGATGGCAATAACAGAAAGTCTGGCCAGATACTTGGTAACAGACAAAGCAGTAGGGGTCTTGCAGTGCCATGCAGTAACAACCAGTCTTAAGAATGCTACAAATCAGGGCAGAAACGGCAAATTTTGTCACAAACATTTTAAGACTTCAATGTAAAGAGTTTGGCTCAATGTTTGACCTCAAGGAACACACTCATGGTGAACTCATCCTTTACTATCAAAGAATGTGATCAACATTGTCCTCTAAGTTGTCGTTTGACTTTTTTTTGAGGCTGGTGATTCAGGCTTCCACCATTAACCACTTTGACACTTCATGTGAGGGTCATACTGGTAGCACCAACTTTCATCCCCAGAAATAATTTCTGACAGAAATGTGGGATCACATTTAGCTCTATCTAGTAGTTCAGCAGAAATTCTTTGTCTTCCTTCTTTCTGTTCATCTGTTAGTTTGTGAGGGATGACTTTTGCATTAAGTTTCCATTTCCTTAAATCTTCATGTAAAATCTTATGACACACGTCACAATTCAAATTAAGTTGTTCTAATACTGCACGCACAGTTACATGACAGTCTTCTTGCAATAACTGCCTTAGATGCTCCACATAAGCATCGGTATGTGCTATAGATGGATAATCAGCTCTGGGATCATCTTGCACTGAATCTCTGCCTTCATGAAATCTGTAGTGCCACTTGAAAACATGACTTCTTGAAAGTGCCTCCCTTGCTTATGTTTGCTTAATCACTGTCCATGTTTCACTAGGGGTTTCCCAGAGCTTCACGCAGAACTTAATGTTCACTCTTTGCTCACTGTCAACATCCATTGTGACACTACAGCTAATGCATCGAGAACTCAAACAGTGCATTATTATGCACAGCCATACCACCTAGTGAGTTTATGTGGAAACATGGCCAAGGTCACTTCAAGGGTGCACACACACACACACACACACACACACACACACACACACACACACACACACACACACCAGATAACATAAAAACAACATTTGTTCCTTTTTAGTATTACAAACTCAGAAATAAGAAAAAACCAGACCTGTAACTTTTCTGCAAAGGGAGTATTAAGAATAACTTGCTGGCTTAGTGAAGTTGCCAGTAGTATATGTCAAATATGTCACTCATGAGCTCTAGATAATATTGATCATTATTTACAGCAGTATAATAACTTCACTGCCTCACAACTTGCAAATATGAGAATCAACATCAGTGAAATGTAGTCTCTCCACAACAAAGAAAAAATAGCAGTGGATGTTTCAGTCTACGACCCATTTCAGGTGACATCACATTCTGTAATTTAAGAATGGAGATACACAAGCCTCAGTTAACTTCACTGCAGTTCTTAATTATATTACATTTCTGTTGGTTCCAAGTACTTTACTTCCTTAAGCTTATGAGAGTATTCAGAGAACAATTTCTATAAAATGAGATAGGTGTTCAACCATAATATATATTTATTGATGCAAACCTAATATTTTCTTTCTCATAATTTATGTAGTTGCACAATCCACCTTCACTGCAACTCTCTTTATTTTTACCATTATTTTGAGACTTAAGACTTATAACACTTATGCCTAATTTGTAAATCACAAACACCATACAGCATTATAACTGCTGACAAGAGCTGACGGAAGCGTGCATTTTAAAAAACACACTTGTCGCATGTGAATCAGCAGATGATAAATCTGGATGCACCAACATATAACTTTTACTATAGTTCTACATGCTCATAAGCTGAAGTATTCACTAACAACCAGAATACGGTATATTAATAACAAAAGAAATAGTACCACATTTGGTGGCTTGCACTCTGTTGAAGTTCAGTTTTGAAATACAACAATACTTTAAGCCATTTACTTTTGCCAGTTCCTCTGAGTGATTCCCATACACCTTGGTGGGGGACAAACATTGTGGGGTAATGGATGTGGAAGAAAATAGCATAATTACAATTAAAGGATTGGGGTCTCAGACATACACTCAGGTGTAAATGAATTTTGTGGCTGACACATTCTCTACGATGTGTGCCAGTTCAGGAAGGGGGTGCAAAAAATCCTGAAATTCATGGAATCACATCATTTCAGTGTACTACATTTTAATTCAAAGCCATTAAAACACACAATACTAAATCAAGTTTTGTTCATGGATGTCATGTTAACTGTCTGTTATATAGTTCTCTCCAAATTAGCAGGTAAAAGTTTTGCAGAATTATTGTACTTTGCATTCACTCCCATATCAGTCTGAGGTTTAGGACACAACCAAATTCAATTTTGGAAGACAGTGGCAATAGTCATATGGAAAATCTCCAAAAAGTCTTTTGTTGAAATCAGAGTAGGGAACTGAGTTTATTTTGAAACTGAGTTACTGAAATACTGCATGAGTGAAAACTCCTAAAGAGTGTGTGTGTGTGTGTGTGTGTGTGTGTGTGTGTGTGTGTGTGTGTGTGTGTGTGTGTGTGTCATTCTTACTGCAAGAAAAAGACTTTATTCACATGAAATTTGTTCTTACAGCATAGCTATTACATGGTCTATCACACTTATCATATGGTGTAATACACAAAAATTAAAAGTGCACAATAGCAGAGCATAAAATTTTTCATCATTAAATTAAATTGCTTTTCCTCACCTTAGTGTAATAGCCACAACTGACTACACTAAAACTGATAATTATGTATATTATATCACACATGTGACTTTATAGCTTACCCAATGGTAACATTGTGTAGATGTTATCTTTGATCACTAGCTGCAATTCTGACAGTCACAATAATATGAAATGTGGAACATTAGCTGAATCACAGACAGCAATCCTAACGAACCATTTAATCGAGTACATTCTGACTATGGCTGACATGGCCAAAGAAATGAGTAGTAAAAAGTTGACATGAGGAGGCAGTTTGTTTATCATTTGATGAATATGGGAACTGAAGGAAAACACCTCTAACATATAAAATCAGAACAGTAAGTTACCAAAAAGCTTTATGAAAACCTTTAAGTACGTAAAATTAATATGAACTTAGCAGGCTGTCCTGATAAGAACTAAGAAGCCAGCATTACCCCAAGGGAGCACGAGTGTAGATGCAGATGGACCTTAGTAGGGCATGTCTGTCACGTGGAGAGTAATCCATTCTTTTCTCAGTATTTTCAGGATATTTTTTTTTAATTCCATCACAAAAAACAGACAACTACAAACAGCAGTTGTTCACAGATGGAAACTATATTTAATATGGATTACAGTAGACAATGTGCTTAAAGAATAATGCACATGCAACTACTAGCTTGATGTCTATAAAAGTGGGAAGGAGCTACACAATATTATAAGATCATGCACCTTCTGGAGAGGTATTATAAAACTGTTTTAAAATGTAGAAGAGCAAAATAACTGAACTACAAGGGATGTCAAAAAAGTACAGCCAGTGAAGAAACATCAGTACTCACACTTCATAATAAAGCAAAGTCATATTCCACAACAACAACAACAACAACAACAATAATAATTAGTAACAGCCTAAACTAACTGTAACAATGAGCATTCAAAAGATATTCTGAATATAAATCAACATAATCACTCATTACTCTGCTCATGTAACTTACCTTCAAAGAAACCAGTTGTTTTAATGCAGCACATGGCTTCAAATATCCCATCACAACTGTGAGGGCTAAGGGAACTTTCATGAATTACATTATCTGCACATTCTATGTTTTCAGTTGATGAACACTGATAACAACTTATTGCCTGTACTGTGTCCATGGCAGCATGTGAACAATACAATCATATTTGTGTATTCATGTCAACTTAACAACAATAAAGTGTATTATCAGACAATACCAACAAACTACTTCAGAATTGACATGACTATTTTCGTATACTGAGAGAAATGAAACATCCTGCTGAAAAGGATTTGGGACCAGAATAAACATCAGAGAGTGTAGCAGACTGTATCCTGTAATAAAATTCACTTACAAACATACTGTGTGCCGGAGTGGATTTAGCAGTTATCACCCTAACAGTGCCTCATAGCCTCACCTGAAGTTCCCATGTGCCAGTATCTCTCTCCTACAATTCAGAAGATATTCTACCACAAACGTTTGTGGACTGCAACCTCTGAGGAAGCTTACAATAGACAACAATGTAGTCACAGCAAAAATTTTGTTTCCAGAATGACATTTTTGCACTGCTTCTGCAATAAGTAATGCAGAAGAACTTCTCAGAAATGTGTAAAAGTGGGAACAGAGACTGGCAAATTGAAATCTTGTGTCAGGCAGTGAGGTGTACTTTAATAGCTTAGCTGCTAGAGCATTTTCTGCTGCTAGAGCATTTTCTGCAAAAACGACATCTGTTTATTTGGTCCACTCAAAATGCCATGTATCCGTCAGTAATTTTGGTTTGTGACCCCTTTCACATGTGATACATTTATTCTTCACATACATCTCGGCTGAAATGCATGGGGCACCTTTACTCATCACTAATGATTACTAACATTGTTTTAATACAGTATTAAATAAAATATCTTGGATATCTCTCTCTCTCTCTCTCTCTCTTTTCAGCATTTCCTTCTTTTGCTTAGCTCTGTTTAATCACTCACTCTGGATGTCACTTTCAGACCTGATTTTTGTGGGTGACCTTGTGTGATCATTCATGCCTTTCACTGTATGCACTGTTGAATACCAGTACTGTGTTTCTTTCTGATATGCCTCCATTTCCCTTACATGTAATATGTTTTTATTGACTCAACTTTTACACCTCATTCAAACAGTAATGCCAGCACTATAAATGCAAAATTATACCTAATTAACATTTGTGGTTGATTATTTAAAATTGATAGTCTACAGCAAAACTGTTACATTAAGCAGTTAGTAACCCATCCCATTTTTGGTGTTAGTTGATTGTTAGTATGTAACTAAAAATTTTCTTAGCACCTTCAAAGCGACCAGTTTGTTTGACACAGTACTGAGCATTGTACACAGCTTTACAATCCAGGGGCTCAATGCTGATGTCTGACGTCATGTACTCTCCACATTGAAAAGGGTCTTTATGGTCAGTGCTACGGCACTGGTAGCACCAGATTGCAGATGCTGTAACAAAACACTTCAAAGTCAGTTACCCACACTTAAACAATTTGAAGTGAAACTTATTTCATATCATTTCCTCTGGTTTATTTTATGTTATGGAATATATCACATTAATCAATACTTTCTATTCTAAACCAGAAAAAAATATACTTCAGATTGAACTCTGAACAGCTGTTACAAACTGAAGCAATATATTACTAAGAATCTACGAACAGCAAGTACCATTAGTGAACTACAAATAATATAAACCACCAAAGATAAACTGTAACTGAATATGCTCGATGTGGCAGTGTGTCCGAGTTGTAGATTACATACTGACATGATCCAGAAACAGATGCACATTCGTGAATTTCTTTTAAAATGAGAAGTTTAAGCAAGATATATTCATCAGAAATTGCTGAATGTACCACAGTGAACAGACAGTTCATACAAGGCTAACAAATATACAATGATATGCTAATTAACATTATGACCATTGCCCACCATGATGCTGGATACCACCTGGTGGCACTGAAACAGGTGAAATGGTAACAAAAGTATGTAAACGAAACAGACGCCAATGGGGAGGGATCACCCTAGTGAGGGTATGTGCTGCAAATGGGGAAATCCATTAAGGTAAGTGACTTTGACAAAGGGCAGTTTATTCATACGCAGAGCCTGTGAATAAGTACCACAAAAATGGTGAAGCTGGTCGAATGTTCACATGCTATTATCATAAGCATCTATGGAAAGAGGTAGAAGGACAGTGAAACTACCACCAGGCACTAATGGTTGGATGTCCATAACTCTTCATGGAACATGCAATTTGGAGACTTGTCCAATCTACAGAGTAGGATAGATGGTGATCTGTGGCACATCTGCTGAAAGAACACAATGATGGTGTACTCACAAGTGTTTTGGAGCACACGTTCATCGTACATTTTGAACATAGAGCTCCGCAGCAGATGACACCTACATGTTCACATGTTGACCCAACAACATTACTAATGATGATTGCAGTGGGCATGGGACCATCAGGACTGTCAATCAATGGAAACGTGTAGGCCCCTTGGGTGAATTGCACTTTTGCTAAACTAGGTCGCTGGTTGTCTCTAGAAATGCCCTCATCAAGGTGAACGGTGGCTTGAAATGCGCATCGTGCCAGGGACGCAGACTGGTGGAAGCAGTATTATGCTATGAAAGACATTCTCATGTGCTTGCATGAGATCTGTGGTAACAATCAAAGACTTGCTGATAGCTGTGAACCATCTGCGCCCCTTCATGCTTGATGTCTTCTCTGATGGTGATGTCATCTTTCAGCAGTATAACTATCCATGTCTCAGAGCCAGAACCATGTTACAGTGGTTTGAGGAGCATTATAGTGAACTCACGTTGATGTCTTGACAACCAAATTCGCCTGATGGAAGTCCTATGGAACCCATCGGGGTCGCTATTGGGTGCTAACACCGTGTACGCAAAGCAGCAGCCCATTATTTGCATGAATTACATGACCTGTGCATAAACATCTAATGGCACATGCCTCTAAATACTTACAATGATGTATTTTGTTCCAAAGACATACAAACAAGCTATTAAGCAGGTGGTCATAACATTTTGGCTCATCAGTATAAATACATGTTCAGTGATGTAGTGGTATCTATATTTCCTGTTATTCCTGTCTTACAAAAAAGATGATTGCAGCATTGTTGCAATCTTTATATAAATGAAACGCATCAATGAAAACCAAAAAACAGGATATACATACAGAATAGTTTGTTACTGTAAACAAACAAACAATTATTAACAAACAATTAATGCTTTATCCTAAGCTAACAAGATTAATTCTTTGGCACAAGAAGAAAAATATAAATGTGTAAAAAAATGAGTTAACATTAAGTAAAAAACTAACTTTATCAAGGGAGATGCATAAGTTACAGGAAATTATGTAGTGCAAACTAATGAGGGCAATTCACTGCATGATGGTAACGATTCTCCTCTGGCAAAGGATAACGTTTAAGAAAATTTGAAAGAAAGCATTGTAACACTACACAGAAACATCAAGTCATGTCTGTGCGGCATTAATTTAATCCCTAAGTTTCCATAAATTTTTGTGTGGAAGGAAGAAAGTTGAAAGTATGCTAGATAATATCGGGACTGATTGCAAGCTGTTGTATTTGTACATAAAGCAACCAATACAATTTATTTAAAAAAGCTAAAAAAACTTGAATGGTATTAATTTTGTTGGGATTACTGTTAGTTCTGAAATACACGCCGATTTCTACAAATATTTTGTATATGTGACTTTGATCTCTTTCTAGATCTGCCTCACACATCTGCTCATACACTTTTTACACCTACAATCTCTAGAAAGAAAGAATTTGCCAAGAAACATCAGTGTCATGGATGCTATCAATATGTTTTGTGGCTCTCTTAGATATTTTTTATTTCAATTTTACTGGGCTCACGTGTAGACAGAAGCACATGATTACTTTTTTAATGCAACCGGTGTAAAAAAAAAAAAAAAAAAAAAAAAAAAAAAAAAAAAAAAAAAAAAAAAAAAAACCACAACTATTATACTTTTGATCCAACCATCCTATTTAAGGGATACATCTTAAAACTATCAAAGATTTAAATGTACTTCATCCACATACCATCTTTCTGGGACAAATAGCAAAGTGTCATCCTCCCATCACCTCATTCATATTTTACTTTATTTGTGACCAAATGCCAGAGCAATACAACTTTCATAACATTCTGTGGGGCATTAAACAACTTTAATATATTAATAGCAGCACGAGTAATAGAGCCTGTGCAGGTGGCTTTGATAAACAACCTTGAAAGGAGCTCATTGTTTCTCTGAAGCCTTTATTTATCACTGAAGAGTGTGGCTGATTGATCTTATTACTACATGAACAGTGTGTGTCTATATCACTAGGATTTTATTTCATGTTCCCCATAAAAATAATTATTCTCATATTTTCCAACTGAATATTATTCCATCAATCAACTATATCTACCATCACTGCTTTAGGCACAACATATGTGATTTAAGAACAAAACAAAAATCAGGCAAAGTATGTGCTGAAATGGTGCTCTAGCTTGGATCCTTGTTTATCACAGGCAACCAACTAACCTACCCAGATAAAACTGACAACACATCCTCACAGCTTCAGTTCTTCCAGTATCTCTGTCCGGCTTTCAAAATTCGTTTCTTTTCAGTAACAAATCTCTTGGCTGTGGCAAGCAATC
Source organism: Schistocerca americana (assembly GCF_021461395.2). Lineage (NCBI taxonomy): Eukaryota > Metazoa > Arthropoda > Insecta > Orthoptera > Acrididae > Schistocerca > Schistocerca americana. Next base: position 795,133,709 of record NC_060119.1, read on the forward strand.
TCTGGGCAATATGCTTTTGTTCCAGGGTGTTAGCCAAAAATCTTGTAGCTTCCCTAGTGACAGGAGTAGTGGGGGACATCAGTTGCTAATCTTTTTACAGCAGCAATAAACACTGTTTATTCCCCATATTTCTATACTCTTAGAGCTTTATTTATTGCTTTACACTTTAATTACAATCAATTTCAAAGCCATGGGGCTCCACTGTCAGGCACAGGGGAGTGTGGGACCTACAAGTATATCATGTGATATACCTGTTTTATATTATACAGTATGTTATATGATAAGTCTGTTTTATAATAAACGTAATTTACTGTAGTTACTTTGTACAGTAGAGCGTCGATTATCCGAAGTAATTGGGGGACATGGGTGTTCGGAAAACTGGTTTGTTTGGATAATCGAACTGTACATGTTTATTTGCCAAAAAGAAGTACTGTACAGTAAATTTATTCATAAAAACAGGCATCTCTTTTAGTATTACAAAGTAACATACAAAGGCAACTTCAGTAGGAATATATAGTAATAATCTCATACTTGCCCCTCGTAGAAAGGACAACACGTTTACGTTTAAGCATTTTGTATTGTCAAGTTCACTTCTTCACGCAGCAGTACACAAGTGGTCGTAACATAGAACAGAAGGTGACTGTTTGCACCGTGAGAAGTTCTTCTTGGGAGCGCGCAATCCTTCAAAGTGCGTGGAGCGGCATGCCTCAACCCTAAAGCTGGCGCAGCTGTTGCTGTGAACAGCTTTGATACTGCCGCTACTTCTACTGCCAGTGCCAAGCAGACAGAAGTGTGCTGATTGTTGAAACACAGCGACTGGCGGCTTGGCCGGTCAGCAGCGCCATTAGAAGCAATGTTCTGCCAGCGGTGGCCCAGTGAGCGACTACTGTGAGAAACTTGGTTTGGGAGTGAGGGGGATGATGGACGGTAGGGCGGGAGAGTAACAGGTGCGAGCGCGTACACAGTTTGATTAAGCGGTCGTTCGGTTAAGCGGTCGTTCGGATAATCGACGCTCTGCTGTAATTTTATGTAAATATTGTTACACACATTAATTTTCAATCTATTCCCAGTTGGTATACGTCATTGACTAATCTAAGTTGTCTCTGCATACGCTGATAAGCCAAACTGTTACCACTGCCCATCACGAGACCGAATGCCAGCTGGTGGCATTGCAGGCATGTGACACAGCAAGGAAAGTATTTAAGTGGAGCAGGAACCAATAGGTAATCATTCCGGCAACAACATGGGTTGAAAATGGCCGACTCCACTGTTATAAGTTACTTTGATAAAGGGTAGAGTGTTGTGGCCCAGCACCTGGTAACGAATTTCTTGGAAATTACAAAGCTGGTCAGTTGATGAAAGACGGTGAAACCATGAACAGGTGACAAGCTGTAGGACATCCATGCCCCAAAGCAAAATGTTATGTAAATCACATAGGCAGTGAATTGTGCATGCACAAGTGTTTTGTAGCACACTGTTCAGTGCACACTGCTGAGCCTGGGCTAAGTAGCAAATGATTACTAAATGTTCCCAGGGTAATTGAGATTAGCCCATGTCACCTGGTCAGATGAACCACATTTCGTTTTACACCAGGTTGTTTGTGTCATGATACACTGTTACACAGGCATACAGCTGCTGGAAACGAGCAGCATGCCACAGATACAGGACAGTGGGGGCATTCACCTGTGCTTTTGTGAGACCTGTGGTTATCCGACAGGGTTACTTCTTATTGTCAAACAAAGGCAATAGTACAGTACGTCAGTAGGATGTAGGTAAGGAGAGCAGGGTGTAAATTACTCTCATGTTACTCAACTCAGAGAAATTTACCTTTACCTTTCATGTTTTTATAATGTAAAATTTCCAGCTATAAAGTGTTTTTGAAAGCTAAAATTATTCCTCTAACAATTACACAGAACAATGATCATCACAACCTTTACATTCACTTTAAATTCAATGATCTTGTGTGCTTCCTAGGTTGGGATTGAAGTTTATTGCAGGCAATATATCTACATTTACACCCATAACTCTGCAAACACCAGAAGTGAATGACTGAGGTACTTCCCACTCCACCACGTACTAGGGTTTGTTCCTGTTGCATGTGCATCTGACGCTGTGAAAAATGACTGTTTAAATGGCTCTGTGCACACATAATTACTCTAATCTTGTCTTTGCACTCCCCAGAAGAGCAATACATATGAGGCAGTAGTATATTCCCAGATTCCTCATTCAATACAAATTACTGGAATTTTGTAAGCGGGATTTTGTGGGATAGTTGGTATCTATTTTCAAGAAAGTGTCAAGTCAGGTTTTTCAACAATTCTGTGATACTGTCTCATGTGTCAAAGTACTGTATCACCACTCTTGTTGCCTTTCTTTGTATACGTTCAATATCCTCAGTTAGATTTATTTGGTTCCATTCACATGAGCAACATTCTGGGATATGCTGCGTAAGTGTTTTGCTGAAACTACTTTGTTCCCTAACTTTTCAGGCTGTCACATGATAAAATTGCAGTTTGGGTTTCATATAAGCAACGTTTTTTGAGTTCAGACTATGCTCTAAGATTCTACAACATATGGATGTTAATGGTATTTGTGTATAACTTGCCATCCTTCTTGCAGACACCTGTTAGCTGTGCTCTCTTCCAAACAGACAAAAGATAATTATGCGCAGCATCCTGTTCCTATTAAAAATTGGTTAGCATTGAGTATTATTACCAGATTATTTAGTTGGTTACAAACTAAACAATCACTAGAGTGACAGTAACTTACCATCTGGCACCTACAAGATGATGAAATATATTGTTTTACAATACTTTCCTGTTGATGTAAATCACTGTGTTTCTGCTATTGTTCTTCAAAATTTGACTTAGTTACAAAGTCCCTATTATGTTAGTTTCAAAAACTTAAGCAGAACCAGAAAATTAGGAAAATGGAAGTAGGAAAGGTGAATGTAAATGATTATCAAAATTTCCTACAAAGTGAAATTATATCAGTACAGTGAATAGAAAAGTAGGGTGTATGCTGTCCTTTGAATAAACACATAAGGTAATGAGAACCAATATATTAGATTCATAATATCTCAGTCATTCTTTTTTATCTTTCATTGTGTGCACAGAGTTGTCTTCTGATGAGATATGCAACAAATTTCCCATCCATCCTCTTTTGCAAAACTGAATCCTCAAGCACCCTTAGGCATGTCAAACATTCTAAGAAATGCAGGAATATCTGCATGACAGTAGAAATCCTAGGAACACTGTGGTTTGGTGATGTTTGTGTGGTGCTAGTCTGGGGAGGCATCAAGCTGCATCAGCATAAAAAGTTTTTTATCTTCATTGGTGGCCCGAGGAGCACAGCTAATGCCCAGTAGTACAGAGATAAAGTATTGCAACCAAATGGGAATGTTTTCAGAATGTATTTAGTCCAGACTTCTTCTGGTAGTGATAACTCACATTCATACACACCTACTCAAACGAATGAATGTTTCACAAGTGAAGATAATCACGGAACAGAATAGGCACCAAGGCCTGCAGATCTAAATTGTATGGAGCTTGTCAGGTACACATTACAGAGTTTGATTGTAGTGTGTCAGCTGTCACCAATAACTCTTCTGTACATTTGTACAGTCCCTTCTCAAGAACGGTACTGCCTGCCAATAGAACCACATCATAGCAAAGTGTAGATTTGCATGCTGTTGGTAAGCAAATGTGACAGCTACAGGTAATAATATCTCCTATGAATGGCTTCATATGCATGAAAGTGATTTTGTAATTCTACTACAAAATATGGATCTTCATTTTAAAAACATTTCTAATCACGTGTTTGGAAACCAACAAGATTTGTTTTAAGTTTCGCCTTATTCTACACCTTCTGCTGTACTATTCAAAAAATAAGCCACTGTTTCTGGTTTATGCTTAAGTACTAAAAGCAAGTGTAGAAGCCCTCCAAACATGTAATGAGAATTTAGAAACACTTCATATGACAGATAGTCAAAATTCAATTATCATATCGAAGAGAGTTTAGTTTTCTGCATTTGATACGAAACAATGTTGTAACAATCCCTGCTGAGTTGGTGGAAGTATACGGTAACAATTCCTCATCATATGACACAGTGGTTATTTGGTGGAGTTGAATCCATGGTTCTCCACGAAGTCCGAAAGATGAACAAACAGTGAAGTGGTAGACCATCACACTGTGAAGAACTTGGAATTGCAAGAGACGTGGAGGTGCTGTTGCTCAAAGACTGGTGTATCACAACTGCGGTGATAAAGGAAATCGGAAAATCAGCCACGGATCAGTTTTTATCATATTTCATGGGATTTTGAGCATGACAAAGATCGCTGTCCGCTGGATACTATGACTGCTCATACGCATTAAAATGCCTGCTGAGCCAAGGCAGCAGCAGAAATGTTGCAGCAGTGTTGGACCAATCTAGAGGATATATCTAGCCCTCTAATCATCACCAATACATCATATGACCCTGAGAAAAGAAGCAAAGCAAGAAGTAGAAACATGTGAAGATCCAATCATCATCAGGCAAGGTGATGAAGTGCTTTTTGGGACTGCTGTGACATGGTCCCAACAGATTACGCTCATAAGGTTTGTATCACACAGAAGCACACTATCAAAATCTCCAGACAGTGTTATGGGAGGCTGTCAAGATGAAGTGTTGTGGGAAGGTGTCCACCAAGGTGGTGGTTTCGCTTGACAACCATAACCAGCTAAATGTGTACAACACAGTTACTCATGATGATTCTTTGGGATGTCAAACTTGGCTCAACCTCTTCATTCTCCTGGCATGGCACTGTATGACTTCTTTCCTCAGATGAAGAAGTCATTGTGTGGCTGCCACTTACAGAACAATGATGTGCTTTTCAAGGTGGAGCATATCCTGTGCAAGCAAGGGTCTTCGCCTAGTCATCAATCATCTGGAAAAATGCATTGTAGGGTGAATACGTAAAGAAGGACTGAGATCATCACCAGGTTTCATCATAGCAGCTTGAGTTTCGAGGTGATGATTGTTAGCTTTATGCCTACCCTTTTTATGAACACTGTTGAATTGACGAGAAACTTAGTTTATTTATTTATTGAGATGCTGTGGATACACTTCATAAATATTATGAGAGTCCCCTTCTGGTAGTTTTACCAGGCATCCGATACTGACATTGGACTGACCTTAAATCTTCATACGGATAACTACAGAACATATTTGTCTCTTGTACCAAAATAAATGTTGTGACATAACAAACACCTTTGAGAAGAAATAACTTCTATATTTTTTTGAAAATGTATTTATGAAATACACCTATGGGTGCCTTTTTCACAGGGTTTTACTCTGTTGATTTTTCCCTAGGGTCTACACATGCTGATTTGGAACTTCTGAACAACCGATGAAAGAAATTTTGCAAGAATTTAATCAGATTCCACCTGCAATGACAATTTTTTGTTAACTGCTTCAAAGATGTGTGTTCAGTAAAAGATGCTACTTGACCACTCTGTTTTTTAAAGCTACACCACAAGTACTTCTAAGTAGCAGAGGACTTTGATTCTTACTTGCCTCCTTAGATTTTTATTGTCTTTCTGAATGTGGGAGATTCCCTCCCCAGCACGGAAATTATTTTTGCTGCATTGTGTATATTATCAGTAGTATATAGTAATAAGACTATTTAAAAACTTTCAGTTAGAATACTGTGATTGTAACTGCCCATCAGTCTGAAATGAACGAAACTTAGGATTTAATGCTCCGTCACCAACAACACGTTGAGGTACTTCAGAAAGCAAGTTACACGTCTCATCCCACACTGATATCGTGTGCAACAAGAGTGGTACATTGTCAGAAGACAGTACATGTTCTGGGTTTCCTGCAGGTACAGTTCTGCTGCTGTACAGATAACAGGTGCATCCCAATGGATGACTGAAATGGCATAGCAGCTGGAAATCTGCTCCAAGTTGAACTAAGTGGGACATTACAATCCCTGTTTGCAAAATGTCTAAACTGCACATACATTCACCATGAATTTTGGCAATGTTACGTCCAGCAGTACTGAAATGATGGCAACAATCTGACCAAGGTTGAACAGATGTGAGTGATGCTGATTGGCACCAAGCAATTTCCGTCTCTTGGCAAGCTGAAAGAACATCTGTGGGGAAAGAGATTTTTGGTGGTGGTGGTGGTTAGTGTTTAACGTCCCGTCAACAACGAGGTCAGTAGAGACAGAGCGCAAGCTCGGGTTAGGGAAGGATTGGGAAGGAAATTGGCCATGCCCTTTCAAAGGAACCATCCCGGCATTTGCCTGAAATGATTTAGGGAAATCACGGAAAACCTAAATCAGGATGGTTGGAGACGGGATTGAACCGTCGTCCTCCCGAATGCGAGTCCAGTGTGCTAACCACTGCGCCACCTCGCTCTGTGGAGATTTTTGAACCATGAGGATGTTCACAGTGGTTCTCCAGTGGCTGTGTGACCGACAAGCAGATTTCTATGGTCAAGGAACTGCACGACTGATAGACCATTCCAATTGCTGTTTATGTGTCTGTGTTACTACGAAGTGTAATGCAGCATTCAATAAAAGTTACTTGGCCTGTCATCATAATGTGTAACTTATTCCTTGAAATTCCCTTGTAATTGGAGGTGAAGCACAAGCTAGGAAGCAATGTATATGAGGAAGAAAATTTGTTGTTAGGAGTTGCCTTGGTCACCACGGTAAGCAGATTAGGGTACTCACAAAAAATCTAAATATGGACTGTAGGTGGGGAAGTTGAACCCCTGCTTCTGAATTACAAATCCAGTGTGTTAAACACTGCACCACCTCACTTGATATTGATAGCAAGGACACGAGAGAGAGAGAGAGAGAGAGAGAGAGAGAGAGAGAGAGAGAGAGAGAGCAATCAGTCACTCACTAGATGCTGCATACAATTTTGATTGATGTACAACATGGCGCGGAGGGTGGGGGGTGGGGGATGGGGGTGGGGGTGTAGAGGTACAAGATAACTGAAGGATGTACTGTTACTTTTATACAATTATACAGCGGACTCAGAAACAGTCTGCAAAGCTTTTATGGGTGTTGCACGGTAATTTGTGCTGAGAAATAATTGTAAAGGAAAGAATTCGATACGTTGCACCATTTTCCACTTAGTTAGTACTGAAGTTTGCCAATCGGCGGTAGTGCACAAATTCAAGCAGCCTGTCACAAATGGTGCTGCGTTCTACGTTTGTTACCTCAAATTGAACAAACATAGCTTTTGCGCAACTATCTTAAACTGATCACTTTCGAAAATGGCACATTTTAGCTGGTAATGAGCATTTCAACAAGTGATAAATAACGGACCTGCAGATGTAGTGCATGAAAGGGATTGAATCTGCGAGGACAATGACCCGATTGGCTAACGCCAATGATAATTAACCTGCTAACAGGACGACGTATGGAATTTTTTTCTTAACAGCTATTTCTCAGCACAACACCCTTTCAGACTTTTCACACTGTTTCCGACCACCTTGCATATTAAGTAACAAGTTAAATCCATCTGGCTCTCCATATGTGTAAGACATATAGAAAGTTCCTCGGCTAAAAAATGATATTTTCGCAACATGACTGTCCTGTAAATTAATATTTTTAGTATCATGCGTCTCCAACTTTTTCTTGCCCTCTCGAAAATGGGATTTCTCCTCTACGGCAAAGAGGAGCTTACGTCTTCAATTTCAGCTTCATTGCTGGATGTGAACTATCATCCACGCAGCCATTTCTTCACGTTTGGAAACAGAAAGGAATCGCTGAGAACCATATCTGAGAGGTATGTGAAGGTGTGCTGTGGTATTGAAAGAGAACTTCCATCTCAGCAAGACATGGATGTCTGGCCACTACAGCATCGTTCACATAGTCAAATGCCTGTCGATGATTTTTCTGCCCTAGGGCGCTGTTATCCTAATACCATAGCACAAGAATCCCAAGGAACACTGTCCATGACTTTCCCTCTACATGGAAACGTTGTTGCTATCTCTAGTTCACTCTCACGTTTTTGTCAACCATTTTTCTTAATAGTGTTTCTTAAATTTTTCTCGACCGATACAATATTCCATCATCTTTCTGGCGTGCATCCGGAATAATATCATCACTGCTTCCGATATTTCGGCTGAAAATCTTACAGCCATCCTGAAAATGAGTTGCTGGCGGTATTTAAACTACTTGACGCAATAGCACTACCTGGACGATTTAAAATGGCTGGCATTTGTTGGGATGCCAGGCAATGAAGACAAAGAGCAATAATTGCTCGGAGAGCGTAGACGTGAACTGAGTGGTTTCCAAGATTTGTCCGTTGGCTAGGTTGTTTGCTAATTGTATTTCCATACTTCCTTCACCACCGAAGCATGAGGCTGCAGCCAGTATCTTGATTTTCCCGCAATCCATGGAATGTTCAGCCACCGCAGATCTGGTGTGCTGTAAAAGGCGGGTATGTCGTTCGTGTTCGATGCACAATTAAGTTATTCACCAAAAACATAAGTTTCGTTTTCAGTATTCCATATAAATTGCGACCAAATTTAAATAACTATAATGGTAACATAATCTGGCCATTAAGAGGTATAATCTTACATGAAAGGGTCAACACAGTAAGATAAGTATATAGTTATAAACTGTGTATGCTTCTTGAGGCAACGCAAATCACGGCGCGCCAATACCCTGACTTATTCATTCAATATTTGAGAACGGAAGCACTTATTGACTTGCAATAAACTTCAAACATAATTTCAAGCCTTTTCTAAACATTTTCTCGTATAAATGCTTAACGTAAACTATTTATCACATTAACTCAGTTCTAGGATAATAACAAGCAGTTAGAGTATTTAAAGAATCAGGGGTTTATTGGTGGTGCGGTAGAGAGACCGTAGCTTACCTCTCTTTCTTCTTGCTCCCTTCGACTGGTCTGGCGATTTCGCTAGCAGAAATCGATTAATTTGATGTTTTGCGTATCTATTTTTACTGAATACCTATTCAAAGCGTATCATTTCACCCTGTAGGCTGTTTCGCCCCTAGGTACTAAAGTTTTAAGTACACTCAGTTTGCGAAGGATAGTGGCAGCTAGACGGTATGACTGGGCTCACGGTGTATGCAATGTCTATTTTCCATCCTCCTTGCGTTCAACTAATACAACTAAAAAACGGTAGACAGCCACTCATTTCCCCTTCCATGGCAGACCTACCATTTTCATGAATGGAGTTCAGATGATCAGGAAACTTCGCCATTGGACCAAAATATTGGTTCAAAATGATTCAAATGGCTCTGAGCACTATGGGACTCAACTGCTGAGGTCATTAGTCCCCTAGAACTTAGAACTAGTTAAACCTAACTAACCTAAGGACATCACAAACATCCATGCCCGAGGCAGGATTCGAACCTGCAACCGTAGCGGTCTCGCGGTTCCAGACTGCAGCGCCTTTAACCGCACGGCCACTTCGGCCGGCTCCAAAATATGAATGTGTCGTCGACGTATCTCCAGAATTCTGCCTGTTTTGTGACTGCAGACTTGAACGCTTTTTCTTCAAGTAAATTAGCTACCATGGGCGGCAAGTGCCTACCCATGGCGACACCATCAATGTGTTCAAAATATTGGTTAGCGAGGAGATTAGCCCATGCTTAAATAATGCTATTATGTCTTCCTCAAACTTGTTGGTAATCAATGGGAGAGAGAGTCAACCGTAGGTACTTCAGTAAACAAGGAGAGAAATTCAAAACTAACCAACAGAACAGAGCCGTTAAATTTCAGTGTTTTTTCTACTGATAAAATGTTCTGAGTTACGGACAAGGTGTTCACAATTACCTACAAAAGGCCTCAACAACAAGACTAATATACCTGGCGACCAATAAGTAGGTGCATCAATATTGGTCTAAAAGTTACAACTTCTAGTATCTGCTCCACGCATGGATTATGACTTCTATTTTCTTCTGAATCACTTTTGTTTCTGTATAACTTTGTAGGCCTCAGGATGTTGCTTAATCTGGGAGGCCCAGAGTCAGTCAGTTGATAACCCCCTTGGGTAGAGAACTGGAGTTCAGAGGTGAAAGCAATTTTTCTTTGAACACATGCAGTGGGATACTTGCCAATCTTACGATACGCTGTGTCCTCATGTAAACTGTACGTCTTCTTTAATGTAGACTTCTCTCGGCAGCAAAACAGTGGCATGACCTTTGTTTGCACGAAGAACCACTGTTCTGGGAATCGTTGCGGAGATTGTCTGAGAGAGCTGCACTTTGCAATCATATGTTACTCTCTTGTGGACGGGATCTTGCTGGTGCTCCACATGCGTTACGTCTCATTTTTTTTAGTAGCGTCAGCAAGTAGTTTTCTGACGGCTGCCAGTGCCTCGCCTTGAAGATGGCTATAAGGTTTTCTCCCGAAAAATCGGAAGAAGATATAATACTATCCCGGATGCACGCCTTTTTGATGATGGAATACACGTTTCTTTCGTTTTAAATGTCTAATACAGAATTCATATTTCGTCTACTGTTGTGAGACATCAAAAAAGCTTCACTGGACTTGCGTTTATATAAGCCTCACTAGACTTGAGTTTATAAAAGTCTAAACATAGATTCTAATGCGTCGATGGTTAATAGACATGGTAACATCACGCGGGAGGCTTTGACGTATCCGGAACTTACTGGCGTGTCGAGATCTCTCGTAAAGTCAGTGAGCTCTCGCGGCTTCAATTGACCGCCACCGAGTAAAAAGGCATAGTGAATTTGTGTTGCAAACTTGTTGCTCGTAAAAGTTTTCAGTGCTCATAATCATCTTCGATGGGTGTACGACCACACTTAGAGTTAGGAGAAAAATACTCTAGTTCCTCTGTTATATTCATCAGGTTTAGGCATCCATACTTGATTACGGTTCGTAATTTTAGATGGAATTCATCTATTTTTGAAAATATCGATGTCCACAGGAAAAATTTCATATTCTTTATTAATTTTTTATTTTAATTTTCACTCACAAAATAGTATAAAATACAACAGACAGGCATATCTGTATTCAAAAATCCAGAAAAAACCTCATATTCCTTCCTAATTTTTTATTTGGATTTTCACTCTCAAACTACTATGAAATACAAGAGACGGGCATATTTGTATTAAAAATCTAGAACAAATTCTATTCTCCGATATTTATTTTGACTTTCAGACGCAAAATATGAAATACAATAGATCGGCATATTTGTATTAAAAATTCAATTCGAGAAATTACATCTGCTGGTCTTGAGCCATTTTCCTAAAGTTGCATTCACGTGGAGCAGTTTATGCGAATAGTGTCTTGAAGACGAGTGGCCGTTAATCTTGAGCGATACCTGATCTTCAACAAATTCGGTTTTGAAAATGAAATTTCACAAATATATGTGTACTCAAACATAGTGGCCAAGTATATGGCTAATTTTTTGCAATTTTTCATATTTTTCTGGGACATGTTTACTCCAAAATTCTTTAGCGGATGCAGTTTTACATGTTTGCAAGGAAATGTCTTCCTCAAGCCTACCAATTCCATCTGGAGTAAAGGCTTTGAAAGGGAGAACAACTTCGCAGCCACATCGTCAATTCTGCCTCTGGAGAACCTTCAAAAGACAATTTAAAGAATCACGGCAGCTCTATCTCTGAAAAGTCTTGGAATCTTACTGCAAATTCCTTCTTAAGATATAACATAAAATTTGAGAATACTGAAATATCGCTTTCAGAATTATTTTTATATTTAAAAATTGTTGGATAGTGAAAAAATTCTTGACTTGCACTGTCTTTATCAAAGACATCCAGCTTGCGACGGAAAGAAAAAATACTTTATGTCAGATCACATATTGATTTCCTATTTCCTTGGAGCTCGGTGCTGAACGCATTTAATTAAATGCACATGTATATTTCTGAAACTAATAAACATATGCAATGAATTTTGTTTTTGCTCAACGCGAAACTCAAAACGTTTTTTTTTTTTCATACCTTTTCGCAGGTCTTCCAATATGCCGCCCTTGATATGCACGGCGTATGTCAATGCTGTATTCAAATTGTTCCCACACTGCAGCGAGCATGTCTTGAGTTACAGCTGCTGTTATGCGATGTCTCAGTTTATTCACTATTGTTGGTAAAGGAGGCACATAAACAGTCTTATAAATCTCCAAAAGAAATAATCACATACAGTCAGGCCCGGTGAACTTGGAGGCCAGTAATGTAAGACTGATTCATTAGATTCAGTGCGACCGATCCATCGTTCACTAATCCTTTAATTTAAAAATTCCGGTACTTCCGGTTGCCATGTAAAACTCGAGAGTTTACTCTTCCCAAACAGTACGTTGTCCACGTACATTTCTCAAATAACATAATAGTATGATTTTTTAAAATCGGATGATTCTTTTTGATACACCCTGAATTTCAGAACGTCTTTTAAGGAAGCCACAGATAGCGTACTCGTTCGTTAACCGTTTCTTTGCTTCTTCTGAAACCAAGTTTTATAGGAAGGATGTTAGTTTTCTTTTATTTGCCAAAAAGTTCGATCACTTGACCTTCACTTAAGGGGATACGGAATCGGATTTTGGGTTAAAAAATCGAATTTTTTTTTATTGGTGTATTATATTCTGCCATGTTTCCTCTTTAAAATGACGTATCATACATAGCTCTACTACAATTATAACTATTTTATTTTTATATATTTGTGAGATCGGGTATTGCGCTTTAGTTATACACGTCTCTCGTGGCTGACCATGAACTTTTTGGCAGTACCTTTAAAGTGACATGAATTCAAATATCCCGGTTTCCAGCGACTATTTATACACTAGTTGCCCGAAAATGTTTCTCTCTGGTTTCCTCAAGTTACTCTTTGACTTTGTGGCGGGACTGTTTTGTAAACAGTGTGATATAAGAAAGTAGTTGTTGTTGAGTTATTTCGTATTTAGTGCTTCATTTTTCGCAGTGAAAATGCCTAGAGCTAAAGCAAAAGTATTTAAAAAGCGTGTGAACTGGCAAAAGAAAAGAAATAATGATTCATTAGCAAAGCAAAGCAGTTCATCATCATCACTGTTGGAAAATGTGAATCCACTTATTACTGATTTGCCGAACGAACTTACACCAAATGAAAACAGTGCTTCTCATAAAAAACTAAGAGATTTGGAAGAGAAATATAATTTACTTGATAGAGGGAATGAAGTTTTTGAACTCATTGATACGAATATATTGTGTGAAGCTCTTGAAAACAGTTTGTGCTGCAAAAAATGTCATGGAAACGTTTCTCTGAAAGTAGAATCCCATGTTGGCCTGGCTGCCCAGTTTAATTTAATATGCAGTGTTTGTAAATACAGCTGTAAGTTTCCAAGTTCGGTTTCAGTAACTGTAAATAATGGATACAAGAAAACTGAACTTTATAGTGTAAATATTAGGTTAGTTTATGGATTGCGAGCAATTGGTAAGGGCAAAGCAGCTGGTGATATGCTATGTGGTGTTCTAAATCTTCCAAGTGCACCTTCAAAGTTTGAAGCTTACAATTATGTACTAGGATCTGCAGTTGAAGATGTAGCACAGAAGTCAATGCAGGTTGCTGTGGAAGAAGCAGTGGAAGAAAATGACGGCAGTCGTGACCTCACAGTGGCGTTTGATGGCACGTGGCAGAAAAGGGGCCACACCTCCAACAATGGTGTTGTAACAGCAACTAGTGTTGATACTGGCAAGGTTATTGATGTTGCAATAATGTCTAAATACTGTAGGTGCACAGGCAGGCTGAAAAATGAACACAGTGGTGACTGTATTGCTAATTATTATGGTAGTAGTGGTGGCATGGAGGTTGCTGGGGTGAAGAAAATTTTTCATCGCTCTTCACAGTGGTATAATGTTCGCTATGTCAAATATCTGGGAGATGGTGACTCTAAAGCATTCAAAGAAGTTTTGGAAAGCAAACCATATGGGAACAGTGTAAGTATAAGCAAACTTGAATGTATAGGACATGTGCAGAAGAGAATGGGTGCCAGGCTGAGAAGGTTAAAATCAGTTATGAAAGGGAAAAAACTAGATGATGGGAAAACCTTGGATGGCAGAGGAAGATTGACTGATTCCATAATAGACCACATTCAGAACTGCTATGGCCTTGCAATCAGGCAAAATACAGGCAATCTTGAAGAAATGAGGAGAGCTATATGGGCTTTATATTTCCACACCGCATCCACGGATGAGCATCCACAACATGGTCTGTGCCCCAAAGGTGAAAACAGCTGGTGTAAATACAATAGGGGACTAACAACAGGAGAGAAATACATTCACCACCACAGTCTACCATCAGCCATCATGGCAGAAATAAAGCCCATTTTCAGAGATCTGGCTGACAGAAGTCGTCTGATGAAATGTCTTCACGGAAAACCGCAGAACCCCAACGAGTGCTTGAATAGTGTGATATGGCATCGTCTCCCAAAAACAGTGTTTGTCGGAATTAATACACTACATTTTGGTGTGTATGATGCTGTGGCAACCTTCAATCTTGGAAATATAACTAAATGCCAGGTCCTTCAAAAGTTGGGTATGTGTGTTGGTTCCCGTACGGTACGTGCTATGTTCTTTTTAGATCAGCACAGACTAAGGCATGCTGATAATATAATCAAGACATTAGTGAAAAAAGCAAGACAGGTGCAGAGGGGTGCCAAAAGAAGACTTGAAGATGATTATGAAGACTGTGAAGGGGGTATTAGCTACGGATCAGGAATGTTTTAATCTTCTTTCTCCGTTTCCCGTAAGTTTACTTTTTACTTCATCTAGGAACATTATCTCAGGTACTGGTCAACCTAGAAGTCTGAAATTTTTATGACGTAGTGACATAGGTCCCTATTACATACTGAAACAACGATTTTTTAATCACTTGATTTACAAAAGACTTAGGGGTGATAGTCTAGTAAAAAGCGATGGAAAAAATTTACTTAAAAATAAATGTACAATATCTCTGTAAGAAAATACTTTGACAATAAACTGTTGTTTCAGTATTGTTGTAACATATGAATGCACATACAGTAAAATTTTTACCTCTCTGTCTCCAGTAGTTTGTGAGAAAATGTTCCCTATAGTAGGCATATATTAACATTGCGGGGATAGGTGATTCCGTATCCCCTTAACGAAACGCTTCGTACAAGATCGCCACAACTACTGACGAAGTGGCTATTAAATTTGTGTACTTTATTTAGATTAGGTTTTTATAAAACACAACACGTGCAGACGCACCGCAAAGGGACTACTTCCGTGTCAAAGAGTATTCTGCCGCACACCAAAGCAGCCGCACTGCAAATGTGGCGCTTCTTCGTCAAAGATCGCCACCGCCGACTGAACTCGCCCGAAGTTTCATAAAGCTATTGTTCGAGTTACGAGCACAAAAATATGGAGTTTAAATGAATACGCCTTCTCCGATTTAATAGCGGTTTCAAAGGTTGACAGAGCCGAAATCGATTTATAAAATTTCCTTGTTCATTAAACAAAATTCTTGTGTTGCATTCGTGTGTACAGACCTTTTATGTGGACCAGCCGGTCAGTTTGCTCCCTTCCGCCCCCACTCTTCAGCGCACTCTCCATGCTGCACAGCATTGCAATTGTGAATTTAATCTACCTATAACTATCCATTAAGAATTATAATTACTCGGCAGTTAATTGTACACCACTAGAAAAAATTATAAGGGTGCTGCTCTAACGAACTGTCATCAACAGAAAAATACTTTTTTTAATAATCTGAGTATGTAATTTATTCTTTCAAAATATTTTTGGCGGGCCAGTTTTCGGCCTTCCGCGGTCCGGACCAGGACCGCTGTCCGCCAGTTGCCGACCGCTCCTCCACATTATGGGTAGTCAATCTCTTTTACCTACCGCTACTTTTGTATCTCTGTTAGCAGTAAAATTTTCTAACCGCCCACCAGTTCCACAGTAATGGTGTTTTATAAAGTGGGAAGTAGCAAGACGTTATAAAATTTATAAAGAAGAGTTCCAGCAAATTAAAGTATATTATAATAATTAATTAGCAAATAATTTCTTCAAAATTTTATGAATACCTAATAAAAATATTTTGGGCAACGGCCTTGTCGCAGTGGCTACACCGGTTACCGTGAGATCACCGAAGTTAAGCGCTGTCGGGCATGGTCGGCACTTGGATGGGTGACCATCCGGGCCGCCATGCGCTGTTGCCATATTTCGGGGTGCACTCAGCCTCGTGATGCCAACTGAGGAGCTACTCGACCGAATAGTAGCGGCTTTGGTCAAGAATACCATCATAACGACTGGGAGAGCGGTGTACTGACCCCACGCCCCTCCTATCCGCATCCTCCACTGAGGATGACACGGCGGTCGGATGGTCCCGGTAGGCCACTCGTGGCCTGCAGACGGAGTGCTTTTTAATAAAAATATTTTATCCCCTAATCGCCTACCGCCGACAGTGAAAGCTGTAACGCCCACTGCTTGGCGGTAGGGACCAGGCTGGCTGCCACCGGTCCAGATCATTCTGTACTGAACGTAGTAGTGTCAAGGTCTTAAGAAGGGAGGGGTGTGGGCGAAATACACATGTGACATTGTGTCACGCCAAGAGTTTGCTACCGTTTCTAGGGGTATTGACGGCAAACGGAATGCACGCTGGTGATTCGTGTTCCGCTCTTTCTTTCTGTTGTTGCCTAGGTAAAACATGCCTAAGCGTACGTCTCAATCAGTTTGCTGCCGTATCCGTTACTTTTGAATGTCGTCTCTAGATGCTTCATCAGTTGGAAGGCTGTCTTGGTAGCAGCTGGATCGCGCGCTGTGAGGAAGTGCGCGTCAAACGCCTTCATGGAGGGAGTTGTATACAAAAATCAGTGTGTGTAGGCGTTCTGTACACACTATATACAAGTTTGACATCGGGTTTCCGTATCACCGGTGCGTCAACAAACGTGAGGACGCCATCGTGTTCCGCAGCCATGGTAAAATGTATCTTGGCGTCAATCGGCTTGACGTGATGAGAAATTCACCTAGGCTCTCCTGCCTATGTGGACAACCGACCATCGTGTGATCCACGTAACGGTAGAAAGAGCTTGGTTTTAGTTGGGCTTGCTCTATGACTATCTCCTCGAAATTTTCTACGAACAAACTCGTCACAACCGGCGACAGAGGAAACGCCACGGCGACGCCGTCCGTCTGTTCTTACTGATTTCCATCGAATGGGAAATTGGCTGAGGTGAGCGTATACCCTAAGAGTCTCGTCAAGTCGGTATCGAATTTCTTGTTTATCAGTTCCATGGAGTCCTTTACTGGTACCCTGATGAACAGGGACTACGTCGAAACTCACCAATCACAGAGATGACGTACTTGTAGATTTTGTACAATGAATGCCGTTACGGATGTGATGTTGATATTTCCTCACAGGAGGAGTCGGGAGAGTAGTCAAGTGTTCGGCCATTCCGTACGTTGCTGCTCCCATACTGCTGGACTAAGGGCTACAGTGGGATGTCCTACTTGTGGACCTTTGGCAACCTCTATAGACGTGGCGGCGCAGCAGCACGTGCTCGAAGTTTCTAGAGCGTTTTCGCATCGAAGGTACAACAATGTGTTTAATGCTTTTCCTCTGAAGGCGACTGGTTGGATCTCTTATTTTCCAGTATGCTGCGTTACCGAGAAGTCCCCAAATTCTCTGTTTATATTCCGAGCACAGGAGCAACACAGTAGCGTTCCTTTTGTCAGCGCAAGGACGAATAAATCTCGAGCGTCACGTAACTCGCACATGCCGGCTTTTCCCGCCTTTGAAACGTTGCTCTCCGGTGGTGCGGCCCCGGTGAGCGCGCGGAGCATTTCACGGCCTGTTTCTTCCGCTCCGTTGACTGACGAACGTAGGTGTCTGTTCAAGACTGCTTATCGTGAGGACAGTCGATAGTGATGTTGGAGTTGGAAAGAAGTTTAGTCGTTTGCCGAGTACCAATATTAACGCATCGTTGATCTTTCTCCCTGCAAGACTGATGACACACGCTTAGGTGGTTCTTACGTAGTTTTATGTCGTGCTGCGAGCCATTCATATTTATCCCAAGCCGTCGGCTTGGTTGTAGATTTTCTTCGTGCGCTGTCCGCCTGTGCCCATACGACGTCAACCCAATAATGAAGTGGGAGAAAGCACTTGGGATGACGGTTATCGCTGAAACAACCGGTTTTCGGATTTATAGTTTTCCTTTTTACGCCATTTTAACCTGTTGATTAAAATCACTCAAAACAACCAGTTTCTGAAATAACCGATTTTCGGTTTTTTATTCCTGTTATTTCCTACAAAAAACGTGAAATCAAAACTGGTCCGTCCACCATCGCTGCTTTTCTGGGAAAGTGATAAATGGGGAATACTACATAAAATCACCAGAATTCTCCTATTGATTGTAATTTGTTTAGTCTGCTCAAAAATCATTTTGTCATCGGGTGTCAAACCACTAGGGCATTACGAATACTCAGCCTACAGGGCGAAAAGTGAGGTTGCAGAACTCTTGTTTTTCGTCTTAATTTGTCCGTTTTCAATGGCTACAAGCAGATATCTAGACACAGGCAACAGTTCAGCTACTTCTAATTATTATAGTATACTATGAAGCAATTGTTCAAAAAATGGTTCAAATGGCTCTGAGCACTATGGGACTCAACTGCTGTGGTCATAAGTCCCCTAGAACTTAGAACTACTTAAACCTAACTAACCTAAGGACATCACACACACCCATGCCCGAGGCAGGATTCGAACCTGCGACCGTAGCGGTCGTGCGGTTCCAGACTGTAGCGCCTTTAACCGCTCGGCCACTCCGGCCGGCAAGGAATTGTTAATAAGTATTTAGCATGTTATTGTTACCATAATTTCCTTCCCCTTTTATCATTTCATAGAAATGGCAGACAAAAAAATTTAATCTCTTAAAGCAAATGAAGCGTTGTACTTCCTTGTTATGTCACTTCCTAAAAAAAGTTCCAGACAAGAGTTGGTGGCACACAGCACGTGTGCGGCAACGGCCCCAGTGGGTGCACACTCCATGCCACGTACACGCATACCTTAAGCCACGACACACAGCAACAGGGACATCATCGTCTCAGGAACGCTGCACCAATTATTATGCTATGTGTCTGTTGCTAATTGCGTTGTTATTAAAATATCACTGATCGCTTTTCCCTTTTTCTATAATAATAGGCAATAGTTCAAACCAATGGAAATTTTACGAATAAAACTTACTCCTTTTTTTTAAAAAAAAAAAAGTTTATTTAAAAACGAAAAATTTTGACACTGCTGCTTTGGCTAATTGATATTTCGGTTTTTTACTCAGTTATTAGTTAACAATAAAAAATACCTGGAATGAGATTTTCACTCTGCAGCGGAGTGTGCGCTGATACGAAACTTCCTGGCAGATTAAAACTGTGTGCCGGACCGAGACTCTAACTCGGGACCTTTGCCTTTCGCGGCCAAGTGCTCTGCAAGGTTCGCAGAAGGGCTTCTGTAAAGTTTGGAAGGTAGGAGACGAGGTACTGGCAGACGTAAAGCTGTGAGGGCGGGGCGTGAGTCGTGCTTGGGTAGCTCAGTTGGTAGAGCACTTGCCCGCGACAGGCAATGGTCCCGAGTTAGAGTCTCGGTCCGGCACACTGTTTTAATCTGCCAAGAAGTTTCACAAAAATTCCTGTTGTAACAGAGGCCAAACAAATAACGAAAAATACCGGTTATTCAGAACTAAAATACCAGTATCTGTTTTAACCGGTCCGCAGCTCGTGGTCGTGCGGTAGCGTTCTCGCTTCCCACGTCCGCGTTCCCGGGTTCGATTCCCGGCGAGGTCAGGGATTTTCTCTGCCTCGTGATGACTGAGTGTTGTGTGATGTCCTTAGGTTAGTTAGGTTTAAGTAGTTCTAAGTTCTAGGGGACTGATGACCATAGATGTTAAGTCCCATAGTGGTCAGAGCCATTTTTTTGTTTTAACCGGTCCCTACATAGCGCTGAAGCTATCTTGACATGTTTGCCGAATTATCGTGGAGAACTTACGTCGTGACCCTGGCGGTCACCCGAGAATTCTACAAGTTAGAAATACACCACGGAAACATCAGATCGCAAATGAATTTTACCACCTCGGAAGTAGAACAGATAAAATAGGAAGACATAGCACCGGTAATTTCTCAAGGTGAAAGGGCTTTATATCGAGAAAAGTTGCTAACATACAAAATTAAAATGCTTGAGTTCAGAAAAAGATTCACGAATAGTTATGTTTGGGGTATATCCCTGTATACACGCGAAACCTGATCAATGGGAAGGACAGAAATGAAACGAACAGAAAAGTCTTTGATGTTACAGGAGAATTTTGAAAATCAAGGGACTGATTGTGCAAAGATGATGTTCTGCAACGAGGCCCCGAGAAAAACTCATGAAGAATATAATGAATCAAAGAGCGAGAATGGCTAGGTATGTATGAGCAACTACGACATGAGATTGCTGAAAACTGTAGCGGAAGGAAAGAATCGCATAGGCAGATCGACTACAGATATGAGTCTATAAAAAAAATGGTTCAAATGGCTCTGAGCACTATGGGACTCAACTGCTGAGGTCATTAGTCCCCTAGAACTTAGAACTAGTTAAACCTAACTAACCTAAGGACATCACAAACATCCATGCCCGAGGCAGGATTCGAACCTGCGACCGTAGCGTATGAGTCTATAAAGCAACGGTTTGATCTTGTAGGATGCAGCAGTTATACTGAAACAAAGACGATAGCTGGTAAGCTTCTAGGCGACAGGAATGGAAAATTGCATCGAAGCTGCCTTAGGCTCTCTAATACAGTAGTGGAAATCAGCATAAAGGCAGGCGTATATCCAGGAAAATGAAGACTGCCTGTAGGAATAATTGTGCACTATATATGTGCAAAAGTATGAAATCCGGTATACCGGCAAATGCAGTCAAATGGTGTTGCCTACTACGGTATATAATAAAACATCAACGATTCAGATGGTTGAGTGTGGAACTCGGTATAAAGGCGGTCTGCTCTGTGCAGTGTTAGTGTATGCTCAAAAATGGCTCTGAGCACTATGGGACTTAACGTCTGAAGTCATCAGTCCCCTAGAACTTAGAACTACTTAAACCTAACTAACCTAAGGACAGCACACACAACCATGCCCGAGGCAGGATACGAACTTGCGACCACAGACTGTAGCGCCTAGAACCGCTCGGCCACCTCGGCCAGCTTAGTTTATGCGCATGGCTTTATTGCAGATAGGAAACAAGACACCATCTGTGACACTGCGTTTTTTGTACGTAAACCACGACTGTGACAATACTACGCGGAAAGCAGTCATGTGTGAAAAAGCAAAAATCGGTACGAAAAAGGAAATGCGACACTCTAATCGTCAAATTGCCAAGAAGTTGAACTGTTGGAGTACAGTATTTGACGATTTCCTTAGATTGGGAGCATGATATGGACAGAACGGAAAGTATGAGCAAAGTAGTAAATTGTCTGCGGCATAGAAAGGGTTACTTTTGCGCAAAGCAAGGGTCACAAATCATTATTTTTCTCGTCTTGTTGCTGATTTACAGTTGGCAGTAACTGCTAGTGGTGTACGACAAATTTTGTCACATGACAAACTTCTTGCATTCATTTACGATTGCGGAAACGCGCTCGAACATCCAAACACAGACAGACTAGATTAAAATTTACTGAAAAACAGCCGGCCGCTGTGACCGAGCGGTTCTAGGCCCTTCAGTCCAGAACCGCGATGCTGCTACGGTCGCAAGTTCGAGTCCTGCCTCGGACATGGATGAGTGCGATGTCCTTAGGTTAGTTAGGTTTAAGTAGTTCTAAGTCTAGGGGACTGATGACCTCAGATGTAAGTCCCATAGTGCTCAGAGCCATTTGAACCATTTTTGCAACATTTAGGAAAACACACAGGATGGGCATATAGTTAACTGTAAGACAAACTACAAAACGGTATAAGAATACTAAATGTGTTAATTATACTTTGCCAGAAATAGATGGGGCTAAGCAAGGTGATTTTCCTGAGGAAAACTAATTGCATATCGTATACATTCTTTGGATGAGACGTGACAATAATATCTTCGGTGCAGAATCCGAGCTCCTGAAACTAAGGGTCACAGTGTCGATCGAAGAAACTAAAATCTGCAGGCAATAATATCTTGCCCGCTTATATGTTTGCTATTTGGAACGCGCATGCGGAAGTGGAGATTTTGCGGCTGCCGGAGGCTGTGCCATTCGTACTAGACGGGGCAGGAAGGCAAACATTAATATGCGCCAGCTCGGCCCCAACAGTCATTCATTCACTCCGTGCTTCGGTTTGATGCGCAAAGGCCTGGCTGGCTTGTGCAGCTGTGCCCTGGGCAAACCTGGCCAAAAGCTCTTTCACCGGAGGCTGGCCTTCCGCAAAGCAGAAGGGTCTTGCATTACGAAAGGAGCTGAAGGCAGTTTCTGGGTCCGCGAAATAGCACATACAAGGGGAACAACACATTTCGCAGGAAAGATCTTTTTCTGACAAGCAACTCATATTTTCCGACATGCCAGTCTGAAGTTATGTAGTGCTCTTTGAAGCGTATCGCGCAGGTAAATTTACGCGTGCTTTCAGGTTCTGCTTGTTTATGTCTTGCGTTCACGTTTGGGACGTAAAACTAAGGCTCGTTATTGACAGTCGTTACTGTCCACAGTTGTGTTGCTGAATAATCCATGCAAGATGGAAGAGGAAGGCAATACTTATTCTACAAGCACCCATTTCACAGAAGCTATACACAGCATCACTTTCATTTTTCCATTTTCTTTAGTTTCTGTTCGGGAATATATTTACTTGTTTTAAGGGGCGCCATAAAACAGCGTGCCAACAGGGGCGTGGGAAAATAATAAACACAGCTTAGTAGAAATGTACAACTTACGGGCTAACCAAAAGATTCGAGGTTGTTATACTATCTGACAACAAGACAAGAACAGAGACTATAATCTAACATAATAAAACGCATATGATGCCACTTATGTCGCAATAAATGATTAATTTCATCTGACCTCAGTTTTTAAAAATAGACTCCAGTAATAGGACTGTGATGGAGCCAAGCCAGCAGAAAATTATTTTCACAATGGTTACAAAAAAAAAAAATGATAATGGACTCAGAAGACCAGCATTTTCACTTCTTTCTTCTATAGGAGTACACAAATTCGATTTCTGTGGTTTCTTTCATGCAATCTAATCTCTCAAATCCAAAGGGCCCTGGATTTTGTTATAGCTGCATTTTTATTTCTATAGGAAGAAAGCCAAGTGGATGTAGGTTGCGGTAGTTATGTAGAGATGAATAGTAGGTTGCAGTAGTTATATATGGATGAAGAGGCATGCACGGGATAGAACAACGTTGAAAGCTGCACTAAGCCATTATTTGGACTGAAGACGCCGACAAGAATTTGTAGCAATAGGCACGATAGTTGAACACGTTAATAGATGAATTTAAATTTCGACTACTCTTAACATTTAAAAGTTTAAAAGCGCAGTTAAAGTGTCTGCACTGAGAGAGGCTTACGGAACTTGGTCCCTCTGCACCGCACCAGTTCTCGCACCCACACACTAACAGTATTTGAAAAAAACGTTAAACATTTTGACTTCACTTCTTTCATTGCTTATTTTCTGCGTCGTTATGAACAGGCGCAAATAAACTTATAGGTGTTTATAAGTAATTAAACAACACGGAAGTCATTAAGCATATATCGGCGTTTCAGAAATTCGTTGTGGTGTGTGAACTAAGAATTAACTGACCGATATTCATGAGTGTGGTTTTATTTAAAAGCGTGTAGCATATTCTCCTTTAATTCACCAACTTTAGGTAGTTCTTGAGTTACGGCAGCAATGCTAAAGGCATTTCGGAAGAAGTCCAAGTTATGAAGTCAAAAGTACAACCAGAATAACCAAAACGTCTTCAGATGAGTAAAGGCACTAATTCTCGACGCAGCGGTACCACGTACTCCTAGTCACCGTCCAAGAGCGGCGCGTGAGCAGCGCAAGCAATATTTGACACGCGGGGAAGAGAGTTGAAGTACGGATGCGTAGGAGTTCGCAGGGTGGCCCGAGTACAAGTAGGATGGGAAGATACTAGGCCTAATGCAGATTTTACGCTCTCGACTACTTATCATTCGAGTAATACGATGACGCCAAGTAGTTCAGGACAATGTTTCAGTGTAATCCGCTAAGTTTCAAATGTGTGTGTGTGTGTGTGTGTGTGTGTGTGTGTGTGTGTGTGTGTGTGTGTGTGTGTGGTTCAAATGGCTCTGAGCACTATGGGACTTAACAGCTGTGGTCATTAGTCCCCTAGAACTTAGAACTACTTAAACCTAACTAACCTAAGGACATCACACACATCCATGCCCGAGGCAGGATTCGAACCTGGGACCGTAGCAGTCGCACGGTTCCGGACTGCGCGCCTAGAACCGCGAGACCACCGCGGCCGGCTGTGTGTGTGTGTGTGTGTGTGTGTGTGTGTGTGTGTGTGTGTGTGTGTGTGTGTGGCGTTCGTTGATGATCTCGAGCGATAGTTAATGAAACCGCTGCATTCTTTCGAATTTGATACGATTTCAAAAGTTGCAACAGGTCTACCAAAGAGACTGCTTACACTACGCTTGTCCACCCTATTCTGGAGTATTGCTCTGCGGTGTGGGATCCGCATCAGGTGGGACTGACCCATGACAGCGAAAAAGTACAAAGAAGGGCAGCTCGTTTTGTATTATCGCGAAATAGGGGAGATGGTATCACAGACATGATACGTGAATTGGAGTGGGAATCATTAAAACAAAGGCGTTTTTCGTTGCGACGGGATCGTCTCATGAAATTTCAGTCAGCAGTTTTCTCCTCCGATTGCGAAAACATTCTGTTGGCACCCACCTACCTAGGGAGAAATGTTCATCACGATAAAATAACAGAAATCAGGACTCGCACAGAAAAATTTAAGTGCTCGTTTTTCCCGCGTACCGAGCGACAGTGGAACAGTAGAGAGACAGCATGAAGGTGGTTCATTGAACCCTCTGCCAGGCACTTTACTGTGAATAGCAGAGTAATCACGTAGATGTAGATGTAGACGTGGAGCCATGCCGACTCCAGTGCATTGGGCAGTTGCGCTACCTTTTCGGTTGAGGATCCACGGCGCGAAATACTCCCACAGATCTCGATTGGCTTTAAATTCTGGGTGTCTGGTGGCCAGAAAGGTACGGAAAATCATCCTGGCGCTCTTTGAACCACACACATACACTGCGAGCTGTGTGAACGTTGCACTGTCCTGGTAGACGCCATTTTGTCGAGGAAAAAAAAACTGCATATAGGGGTGGACATGGTCCCGAAGCTGCATACTTGTATTTGTCCATTACGCCTTCCAGAATAACGAAATCACCCACGAAATGCTACGAAACATTCCCCAGACCATAACGATCCCTCCTCCGACTTGGACCCTTCCAACGATTGTTGCGGAGTGTTTGCTCTAAGACGTTTCACGCCGTTCACAGCAACGACCATTTGTCCGATGGAGCATAGAAAGTGATTCGTCTGAAAAGGGCACTTGTCGCTACACAGTGGACGTCAACTTGCGGTATTAGCGTGCAAATTCCAGCCTTCGTCGACGATGACCAGTAGTCAGCATGGGTGTATGAGCCACACGTCTTTTGCAGAGGCCCATACGCAGCAACGTTCGCTCAACGGTCGTTCAGGAGACACCTTGGTTCATTTGGGCGGTCACTTGCTCAACAGCTGCACGTCTATTCTCCCGTACACATCTCCCCAGCCATCGTTCACCCTTGTCATCTGTGGAACACAGTTGTCTCGGCGCCGGTTTAGCGCCATTTTGCCCTGCACAGTATACTTTAACTACGGCGGCACGTGGGCGTTTACAAATTTAGCCATTTCGGGAATGTTTTCACCCTTGGCCCGAAAGCCAATGATCATGCCGTTTTGGACGTCAGATAGATCGCCCCATTGACTGCACTGTTTTGCCGTGCCGTCCCCCCCCCCCCCCCCCCCCCCAACGACTCAGGTTATTGCTAGTGCTGCCACCTGCCGTCTGTGTGGGGCTATGGCACGTTGGCGTCGAACATAGGTGGTGATCACATTAAAAGTGTCTGGACTGTGTGCTTCCGACGACACAAGCGTTAACGGATCGGCAGTGTTCCTGTCAGGCACTGGATACTAACTTCTTTTCCAGTTTACAGACTGTGTTTCATCGTTTGCCATAGTCTTGCTGGCTAACAACAATGGGACTGGTAGCATGCGCTGCGTGTCATGCCGTCACAGCCACTGCAGCATTTCACGAAACGCAGCAGACGCAGGACACGGGTGGTGAGCTGATGAGCAGCACCTCCTGAGGAGCGCCGCCGTAGGCGTCATGTTTGCCCACGCGGGAGCACGAGGACCTGATCGATGCCCCAGCGCCTCTCCACGCTGACGTGGATCCTGCGCTGCCTTAAAATGTCGCCACTGCGGCTTACGAGCAGCGTTCTACCGAACGGTCTGCAACGCTCGTATGGACCGAACGATCCACTCTACATTTACATGATTATTCTGCAATTCACACTTACGCATCTGGCAGAAGGTTCATACAATAACTTTCAAACCACACCGAAGAGCCAAAGAAACTGGTACACCTGCCTAATATCGTGTAGGGCCCTCGCGAGCACGCGGAAGTGCCGCAACACGACGTGGCATGGACTCGACTAATGTCTGAAGTATTGCTGGAGGGCTGTCCATAAATCCGTAAGGGAGTGAAGATCTCTTCTGAACAGCATGTTGCAAGGCATCCCATATAAGCTCAATAATGTTCATGTCTTGGAATTTTGGTGGCCAGTGGAAGTGTTTAAACTCAGAAGAGTGTTCCTGGAGCCACCCTGTACCACTTCTGGACGTGTGGCGTGTCGTATCGTCCTGCTGGAGTTGCCCAAGTCCGTCGGAATGCACAATGGACACGAATGGATGCAGGTGATCAGACAGAATGCTTACGTACGTTTCACCTGTCAGAGTCGTATCTAGATGTATCAGGGGTCCCATATCACTAAACCTGCACACGCCCCACTCCATTACAGAGCCTCCACCAATCCCCTGCTGGCATGCAGGGTTCATGTATTCATGAGGTTGTCTCCGTACCCGTACACGTCCATCCGCTCGATACCATTTGAAACGAAACTCGTCCGACCATGCAACAACTTTCCAGTCACCAACAGTCCAATGTAGGTGTTGGCCGGCCCAGGTGAGGTGTAAAGCTTTGTGCCTTGCAGTCATCAAGGGTAGACGAGTGGGCCTTCGGCACCGAAAGCCCATATCGATGATGTTTCATTGAATGGTTCACACGATGAGACTTGTTGATGGCCCAGCATTGAAATCTGCAACAGTTTGCTGAAAGTTTTCACTTCTGTCACGTTGAACGATTCTCTTGTCGTGTAGACCCCGTTGTTGGAGGACCTTTTTCCGGCCGCAGCGAAGTCGGAGATTTAATGTTTTACCGTATTCCTGATATTCACGGTACACTCGTGAAATGGTAGTACGGGAGTCACCACTTCATCGCTACCTCTGAGATGCTGTGTCCCATAGCTCGCGCGCCGACTATAACACCACGTTCAAACTCACTTACATTTTGATAACCTGCCATTGTAGCAGCAGTAACCGATCTAAAAACTGCGCCAGACACTTGGTGACTTGTATAGGCATTCTACATCTACATTTATACTCCGCAAGCCACCCAACGGTGTGTGGCGTAGGGCACTTTACGTGCTACTGTCATTACCTCCCTTTACTGTTCCAGTTGCGTATGGTTCGCGGGAAGAACGTCTGCCGGAAAGCCTCCGTGCGCGCTCGAATCACTCTAATTTTACATTCGTGACCTCCTCGGGAGGTATAAGTAGGGGGAAGCAATGTATTCGATATCTCATCCAGAAACGCACCCTCTAGAAACCTGGACAGCAAGCTACATCGCGATTCAGAGCGCCTCTCCTGCAGAGTCTGCCACTTGAGTTTGCTAAACATCTTCGTAACGCTATCACGCTTACCAAATAACCCTGTGACGAAACGCGCCGCTCATCTTTGGCTCTTCTCTATCGCCTCTGTCAAACCGACCTGCTACGGATCCCACACTGATGAGCAATACTCAAGTATAGGTCGAACGAGTGTTTTGTAAGCCACCTCCTTTCTTGATGGACTACATTTTCTAAGGACTCTCCTAATGAATCCAACCTGGTACCCACCTTACCAACAACAATTAATTTTATATCATCATTCCACTTCAAATCGTTCCGTACGCATACTCCCAGATATTTTACAGAAGTAACTGCTACCAGTGTTTGTTCCGCTATCGTATAATCATACAATAAAGAATCCTTCTTTCTATGTATTCGCAATACATTAAATTTGTCTATGTTTAGGGTCAGTTGCCACTCCCTGCACCAAGTGCCTATCCGCTGCAGATCTTCCTGCATTTCGCTGCAATTTTCTAATGCTGCAACTCCTCTGTATACTACAGCATCACCCGCGAAAAGCCGCATGGAACTTCCGACATTATCTACTAGGTCATTCATTCATATGTGTTGTGAAAAGCAATGGTCCCAGGACACTCCCCTGTGGCACGCCAGAGGTTACATATCTCATATTCTGCCTTTACACATCCCAGTACTTGAATACGCATGCCTATACCAGTTTCTTAGGCGCTTCAATGTATTTTTCGACCGTCCTACCCTCGAACAGCATGTGGGAAAAATGTACACTCAAGTAATTCCGTATGAGCTGTGAATTCCCTCATTTTATCACGACGATTATTTCTCCCGATGTAGGAGGGAGCAAACGAAATATTTTGGCGTTCGGAGAATAAAGTTGGAGATTTGAATTTCGTGAAAAAATCTTCCTGCAATGCCTACGTTTCAACGACTGCCAAGTCAACTCACTTATCATATCCATGACAATCTCTCCCCTATTCCGTGATAATACGAAACGATCAGGCCAGTTGTAAACTGCGGGTGTGAAACATGGACATAATGACTACTGATGAGTGGCGGCTGAGGAGATTTGAATGCAGAGTTCTGCGCAAGATCTGTGGGTCAGTTCAATATAACAACGGTTTCTGGAAATAAAACGCGAACGCTGAGCTGGATCCTTGGACAAGGAGCTGAAATTTTAAGATTAACAGAAAGTCGGAGAATAGCCTGGCGTGGACACGTCCTTAGGATGGGTAGTAGAACAACTACTAGAAAGGTTATTGAATGAAGGCCAGCAGGTAGGAGACAACGGAAGGCCGTGACAGCGATGGATACATGATACGGAAGAAAATATCAGATCTCTCAGAGATGGCGAAGAATTGCGCTGGAGAGGGCAGAATGAAGGAAACTTGTCGAAGAGGCTAAGACCCATGAAGGGTTGTAACGGCGTGACAAAAGGGGCTGCCCTTCTATGAACTTTTTCGATGTCCTCCGTTAACTCTATCCTGTATGATTCTCGCACCCCGCAGCAACATTCCAAGAGAGAATGGAAAAATGCAATGTAGGGTTCTCTTTAATAGGCTTGTTGAACCTTTTAAGCGTTCTGCCAATAAAATGCAGTCTTCGATTCGCTTTCCCTCACATTTTCTACGTGGTGGTTCCAATTTAAGTCGTTCGTAATTGTTAAATCCCAGGTATCTAGCAGAATCGACAATCTTTAAATTTAATGGAATTTTTTCGTACTCAGGCACAGGAACAGAAAGTTGTTGTTTAGGGTCATTTGCCACTTTTCGCACTATGCAGACCTTACCTACATCATTTTGTAATTAGTTTTGACCTTTTGATGACTTTACATTAAACAACGGCTCATCTGCAAAAGCGGTGCTGATATTGCTTCCTAAATCGTTTATAGAGATGAAGAAGAACAGGGAGGCCTATAATGTTTTCTTACAGAACCACAGTTATGACTTTTCTTTCATGAAATGACTTCCCCTTAATTACTACGAACTGTGAGCTCTCTGACAAAAAAATCATGAATCCAGTCGCATAACAGACGACACGCCACAGACACGCATTTTGATTAGAACCCGCTTGTGAGCATGTTTGTCAAAAAAGCCTCCTGGAAATCTGGAAATATAAAACCAATTTGAGATCTCCTTTCGACAGCACTTATTCTGTATTGAACATCCCGAGGAGCTGCCCCTTCTTCTAGCAACCGTTTACCATAGGTAACTGGAACAACCAAACGTTTCACGTGCCTGGCAAAGGGGACATTGCGCTGCAATCTATAACAAGGGTCAGAAGACCGATGTACTATCTCGCTAAACATCAGATTGTTGCCGAGTCGTGGTCCGCAAGCTCAACTGACAAAACATTAGTTACCACATTAAAACGGCGCACTACCCGCTTTGCATCGCTGTAGAGCGTAGATGGTGTAGAACTGATCTTGGGCGGTCATGTGACCCTCCACGGCTGACTTGAGTCATGACAGTTAAGTGGTGTGTATGTGCCAGAGGGTTATATGGAATCAGGGTACGTCGAAGTGGAGACGTGCAGAACGGAACTACCTTTTTTCCATATGTCCATGATAACACCACGAATGAAACCGCCTGATTTGTTAATGTATCAATCCGTCTACAAGAAACGGCGTACCACACGCAGTCACAAAACACGGCATAAGAACAGTGGTCTCAAAGCAAAGACATGTGACTGAAATGGAGACACAGGAAACAGCACATGGGAGGTGGAGTACAGCATTTCACATCGCAACACTAAACCTAACTGACTTTTCCCAGAAGCGTATCCCCCTCAAATGCCAGGATGAAAGCGCCAGTATCAACACAATTGTCCTTAGGACCTCTCTCGACACGAGGGATGCATTTAATGCTGATCCATGCCACAACAGTCCGTCAGATTAAAGAAGGAGGTTTCTGCCAAGATAGTGTCCTGGGTCATATGTAATGACTGGTGAGAAATACTGCTCACCAAGATGTCTCCTAAGCGTTCACAAGCACAAAGGAAAGCCGAATGATTGGCAGAGTGGTTTTAACCAGTAGGGAACCAGAATGCATCTTACTATGTGAGTCAACTTCGCCAAACTTAACTTCGATATGTTTTATAAAAAAAAAAAGAGCAGTTTGATAGCAGCGAACGGCCTCTGGTAACACGGTCCCGTACTTTCATTTATTTGCATCAGTTAGTTAATATATTGTGTTACTTTATCTATTCCGTCCTTAAGTTTTCCAGAGCAGTGTATTTAAACTATGTGACGTGTTCGAGGTGTTCACCACTGACATCATAATCCGGTCCTACTGGGTAGTTTCTCTTTGTTATAGGACCTTATCCTCGATTTGTCAACATTTAAAGGGGGGGTGCCATTCATTACAGCACATGTAAATTTTGTCCAAGTCTGTCTGCAATTTCTAATGATCATACTTCCTTGTACACAACATTTTCGCTAGCGAACAAACTTACAATGCTGCTGATCCTATGTCACAAATCTTTCATATATATAGGAAACATTAGCGAGGGTACTACGCTTCCGTGGGACACGCCCGATGTTACTTTCAATTCAGTGGAACATTCACCGTCAAGTATTGGTTTTTATTAATCAAACATCCCTCGAGCCAATCACATATTTGCAAAGATAATGCTATGATCGTATCTTGATTAGTAGCCGACGAGGTGGTATGGTGTGTTAACATTTTTCGGAAACCCAGGAAGACAATCTACTGATTCTATTCTCACCTGCATTTATGGTTTGCAAGGCGTCAGGTGTGAAGAAAGCAAGCTATGACTCACATGACTCAGGTGTTATGTATCAAAGGCATGCCGCCGCCTTATTCTTGCGGGACCCGAACTGACACCTGCGTGTGGTTCGACAGCGGGCGGCCGCGTCGTCACTTCGTGTGGGCCGCCGGTGCATCCCGACTCCTGGGAGCGAGTGCGGTAGCGTCCTGTGCGGTCCAGTGCACAGGGGACGGCGGGCGGTGCGTGCTTCGCGATCGAACGACTTTTAACTGTGTGTAATTACGAGTGATGTGAGTTTCATGACGGTATTCCTTGCGCAATCGCAATAAAGGAAAGAAATGCGATCGATGTAATTACTTCTCACAAGACCTGCATCGTTCCAAACAGCAGAGAACGATAAGCAAGTGAAATCCAAGCCCGGCAAAATGATTTTATTATGTTAGTGAACAATATACCCTTGAATTTCCCTTCATGAGATCCTTCCTCTTCACCACGGAGCCGCCAATTTCCAGGTGTGGCTTAGGGATGGGATGGTGGGTGTGGTCATCGATTTCCTGAAAAATTCTTTAAACAAATAAATAAACTATATTCAATACACTGCCTTGAATCCCCTAAATTGTTCAAATAAATAATATTCCACACATTGTCTAAATCGTTTCAACAATATTCCATCCACTGTCATAAATAAATAACCAATCAACATTCCATATATTCTAAGAATTGTTTTAACAATATTCCATACACTGCAATCGAATTCCCTCCAAATTACTGGTCAACTGAGTCTTATTCTCTTAAGTTTCAGGGAGGAGGGGGTTTACCAGGGGGTGGTTAATTAATTGATCAATTTAGTTAAGTAGTCACTCAAATTGATAAGAGTGCGAGGGGCTATTCCAATAACTCAAACCTGAAAGTTACCTGTATCAGCAAGGGGTGGTGCCCTGAGAGGGGAAGGAAGGGGGGAGGGGGAACAATTGGTGAAGTGCCTGTCAATCAAAAGGTAGGATGCTTTTAACAGAACAATAGGTTAAGGACCCGTCCATCAAAGGAAAACAATGGGTTAAGTACCTGTCAATCAAAGGAAAACAATAGATTTGCCCCTCAGTACCCCTGAGGTAGGCAATCTGCACTAACAAAACGCACCAGAACATAGCATGTTCGATTACTGCTACCAATATGGTAGTATCGTCTTACTCGAAGACATTTTTAAATGCAGAATTTAAAATTTCTACTTTGTGCCCACTGTCTTGAATGTCAACTCCACATGGATCCACGAAAAACTGAATGGAAGATTTGGATCTGTTCATTGACTTTTCCTGATGACCAGAATATCCTGATACAATGCCTACCACAGCTTGCCGACCAGTCTTTCTATAGGCGAAATTGGTGAAGGTATTCTTCACATTTATTCACGATGCTGATGAATAGCACAGAACTGTTTGCACCTTATCCATCACATTCACGCTCTTCGGACCCCGAGAGACACTGTAGCGGCAGTTTGCCCACTTTAGCTTTAATGAACTAACGGCGTTGCCCTTTCGGCTTTCCGTACAGCAGAATGCCCAGTGTAAGTGATGTTTTCCACCGTAGCATGCCCAAAAGCTTTCTTGAAAATTCCGTGAGCTTGGGTCGGGATTTCACCTTCAGCATCCGGCAAAATAGTACGTCACGAAGTCTAGAACTCACGTAACTGTAAGCAATTTTCTCATATTCTAAAGTACAGTCTGCCTCCTATTGACGCAACATTTAAATCTATACCAAGGTGACAGAAGTCTTTGGATACCTCGTAATATCGTGTCGGACTTTATTTTGCACGGTGTAGCGCAGCAACTCTGTGTGGCAAGGACTCAAAAGTCGCTGGGAGTCCTCTGCAGAAATGCTACCTCTATTGCGGTCCATAATTGCGAAAGCGTTGCCGGTGCAGAATGCCGTGCACGAACTGACCTCTCGATTATGTCCGATAAATGTTCCATGCGATCCATGTGGGTGTGATCTGGGTAGCCAAACCACTCGCTCGAATTGTCGACGATGTTCTTCAAACCAATCCTGAACAATTCAGGCCCATGAAGTCCATGAATGGGAAAAAAAGGTCTTCAAATAGTCGAACATAACCATTTCCAGTCAATGATCGGTTGTTACACCACAGGACCCAGTCCATTCTACGTAAACACAGCCCACACCATTATGAGGCCTTGCACAGTGACTTGTTGACAACCTGGGTCCACGGTCTCGTGCGGTATGCGCTACTTTTGAACGCTACCATCAGCTCTTAGCAACAGAAATCGGGACTCCTCTGACCAGGCCGAGGTTTTCCAGTCATCTAGGGTAAAAGCGATACGATCACGAGCCCAGGAGAGGCCCTGCAGGCGACGGCGTGCTATCAGCAGAGGCATTCGCGTCGGTCGTCTGCTGCCGCAGCCTGTTAACGCCAAATTTCGCCGCACTGTACTAACTGATACGTCCCCGTCGCTCATCCTACGTTGATTTCTGCGCTGCTTGTCTATTATCACTGACAACTCTACGCGAATGTCGCTGCTCTAGGTCGTTAAATGTAGGCCGTCGGCCACTTCGTTGTCCGTGGCGAGAGGTAATGCCTGAAATTTGGTATTCTTGGCACACTCTTGATACTGTGGATCTCGGAACATTGAATTTACTAATGATTCCTGAAATGGAATGTCCCATGCGCCTAGCTCCAACTATCATCCCGCGTTGAACGTCTTGTTAAGTCCCGTCGTGTGGCCATAATCATGTCAAAAACTTTTTCACATGTGTCAACTGAGTATATATGACAGCTCTGCCTATGCGCTGCCTTTTTATACCACGTGTACTCGATATCACCGCCATTTGTACGTGTGCATATCGCTATCCCATGACTTTTGTCACCTTGGTGTAGTTATTAACATAAAATAACTTTCGGAGGAGTCGGTACCGCAGTACCAAACTGTCGTCATGCAACCTAACGTGGCCTCAAGCTTCTTTGCAGATCACAAGTTTAATAATATTAACAATAACAATAATAATATATAAGCAGAATAAACATTGTCTGTGTTCTGTTCTATATCTGTTGACTCCGTTGCTCTCTTATCCCAATATTTCACGGAATAAAAAACCGTATGCATTACTTTTGCTGCCGTTCATTTCGTTACGTGAAACCAGTTACGCTACAGATAAACAACGCAACCGCTCAAGTATTCAATATCCGGGGAGAATCACGGTCTCCTTTAGGTGCCAATCTCTTTCATGAAACGCGAGGCCAAAACACGCCTGCAATTAAACGTCAAGCGCCCGTCGCGGGGACGGCGGAGTGGAGTTTGAGTGGCGATGTGTCAAATGCTAATAGCATGCTAACCAGGGAGCTGGGCTCGCCGAGGAGCTGCACCGGTCACTCCTGCGCTGCTACCTTCTCTCATCCCACAGAAACGTGCACCGACAGCGAACGGGATTCTGAAACTGTATTCCAGGATTGCTATGAAATGTGACAGACCACCACTACGGCCACATAAAAAATGGAAGTAATGACCTGGTAATATCGACACCCACCGAACACGGCCAAACGGGACAGTAAAAAATTAAATTTGTTTATGCGAATATTCTGGGCCGCAAACCTCCACTTGTGTAAGGGGCCGATCAAAAAGTTTCCGTTCGAAAACCGTAAAGTCTAGAACCGGTATGTCTAACAGGCAAAATCGCCGTGAGCATTCAGGCAATCATTGCACTGACACACCAGGTTGAAGATATACGTTTGGCAAAACACCGCGACCTGCTGCGTGAAGAATTCCATAACTGCCTGCTGCATATCCTCGTCCGACAGGAATCATCGACCTTCAAGGCCTTCTTTTATAGACCTATGGCGCGATAATCGCATGGGAGAGATCAGGTTCAAAAATGGCTCTGAGCACTATGGGACTTAACTTCTGAGGTCATCAGTCCCCTAGAACTTAGAACTACTTAAACCTAACTAACCTAAGGACATCACACACATCCAAGCCCGAGGCAGGATTCGAACCTGCGACCGTAGCGGTCGCGCAGCTCCAGACTGTAGCGCCTAGAACCGCTCGGCCACTCCAGCCGGCGGAGAGATCAGGACTATGGGGCGTTTGCTGCAGTGTCTCTCACTTGGGTTGGCACAACTTCCGCGTTACATTTACGACATGGAAAAGTGCGTTGTCACGACCAGCACGGTATTTGGCGCACCATTCCACAACGGTGGTTTTCATCAGACATGCTGCCCCATACACATTCTTCATTCTTCCACGGATGTCTGCCGGTGTTCGTCATTCGGCAGCCGAGAAAAATAATAACGGCACGTTTGTCCTGTTTGGACGCATTTAATAATAACGTCGGCACAGTTCATGTTTCCGTATTTACCGCACGAATGTCAGAGAGAGACGAATGTCACACTAATCCCTTGCCTCCATGTCGTTGCTTATATTCCCGCAAAGAAGTCGCGCTACGTTGCATATACGCTGCATCAACCCCCTCAAACGGAAACTTTTTGATCGTCCCTCATAGTAGAGATACTGGACGCACACAGAGCTGACAATTGTACATGAAAGTTGGCGGGTGGGGGGATACTTCATAACGTCAGTGAGGGCGCGACAAACGTCTGTCTTCCATGTCATGTGGCTACGTGAAGGCACAATCAAGTAGAGTGTAGGGTACCAAAGATGACATCTGAAACAATGTTGTCAGCTAGTTCCTTTCGGAGGAAGGGGATGGATGCAGTCGTAGAAAGCCTGGGTTTTTTTCTAGAACATAGAGCAGCAAAGAGAGCCGAGAACAAAATGTAGTACAAGTATTTTAAGATCACTCCATTAAGGCGATTACCGTGTCAGTATTGCGATTTCTTTTATGGAGCAGATCCCTGATTGTCAAAGAGAAAGATTCATCGCTCGGGGTCTGACATTGCCGTTCAATTTCCAATAAGATATAAAACATCACATAAACTATTGCTGTAAAGCAATTGCATTTATTGTGTCATTTGAAAAAGGTGCTGGGCTCTTGAGAGTTGTTCTATCGTAAATAAATTATTTAATGGTGAGAGTTTAGGGGAAATTTATATCACGTTAACATATTTAATCATCCGCATGAGCTACTGCTAAGTTTATGGCGGAAATAAACTCTAGTAAAGTGTCTGTGAAATTGACCAGATGCAGAAACGTCGGCACTGATTCAAACTAAATACCACAGTAAATCAAAATGTCGACAAAAAATTTTGCCATCTTTACAATTCAATATAACAGCAATACAGACGATGCCAAAGTGGTCGTCTATACGTGCCTTCGATATTTCATTTCTACTTAACTAAATCAATGAGGAGGTGCCCGCCAGTTAGATGAAAATGTAATCAAACCAAAGATGTACCGATCTTATTAT
Organism: Schistocerca americana; assembly: GCF_021461395.2. Classification (NCBI taxonomy): domain Eukaryota; kingdom Metazoa; phylum Arthropoda; class Insecta; order Orthoptera; family Acrididae; genus Schistocerca; species Schistocerca americana. The sequence goes on from NC_060119.1 coordinate 795,170,730, forward strand.
TAATTGGCAATCTACATAAATTAGCATGTTATGATGTCCCAATGGCCGAGCCACAGTAAGGGCGAGGTTAGTTGCCCATGGGCCACCAAGTACCCATCGTTTGAAGTCCGCACAATTCGTAACACTTTGCATTGATTGCGCTCTCTCTCTCTCTCTCTCTCTCTCTCTCTCTCTCTCTCTCTCCATTTTAGACCACCTCATCGATCCCAAAGTTGACTGTGTTTGACTGACGAAGTATTGTTGCACTGTGTGTGAGCGGATGATTCGTTGATTAATAACAGCAATTACACTTATATTTAAATAAATTGTGCAATATGAGACTCGACCATAGACGTTTATTAAATGGTCTTAATCTCATTTTTGTTCTGCTCGTGGTGTTTTATTTCAACAGCCTTAATTTAATTTTACATTTCTTGCTACAAAGTGTGCCGCATTTGAAGATCTGAAGACCGCTCACTAATGTACATTCACTAATGCATGTTACTTCCGTTTGAAATTTATACCGTAGCAACCCGCTCGCTGAGTTTTCGGTACTGAAAGACAAACCACAAAGTGTTCCCACTCTCACAATCTCCAACCTCTGCTCCTGAGGTGCGGGACCAACTTTACTTAGCTCACGGCCGAATTCACGAACGTCTGTTAAAATTAGGCACATCTTAAAATACAACCGAGTCTGTAAGTATTTTGCTTGTTACTGAGCACGAAAACTACACTTTTGAGGAGCTCTTAATGTTAGTTGACGTTTTTGGATTTGGCTCTTAGATGCTAGATGCATACTGTTCAAAAATACCGGCTGAGAACCGCGAGCGGCACGAATGCTTGATTAGGGCCGTAGTTTGACGACCACTGATTTAGAGTCAGTTGCCATTTTTCACACGGTACATATATCTCCCCTAAACCATTTGGCAATACGTTTTGATTGTCTTCTGATTATACAAGACGGCAAACGACAGTATCGTCTGCAAGCAATCTAAGACGACTACTCAGATTGTCCCTAAATGGTTTATGTAGATAGATCAGAAACAGCAGAAGGCCTACAACACATCCTTGGGGAACGCGAGACATTGCTTCTGTTTCACTCGATGACATTCTGTCAACTGTGACCTTTGCGACAGGAAATCACGAATCCAGTCGCACAACTAAGTAAACTGAGTATCATCAAGAACAATGGTCCCCAAACCTTTCTTAGACCGTTACCCCTGAGTGTAATCAGACATTAGCTAGTACCCCCCCCCCCCCCCCCCGCCACCCCCCCACCGTCTGTTGCCACCGTTGTCCCCCACATTATCGACAACTTTAGCACCTAACTAAACTATACAATAAAAGACTTTTTTAAAACTTTTATTTTTAAAATGATGAAAGATGAATTATTTTAGTTTGCGCACGTGTGTTTGTGTGTGCGCTTCTGAACTGGCAGAAACTGGTACACTTCAGACTGTTTATTCATTGTGTCTGACCACAGCCGTTAATAGTAATACTGATAATAACACTGTGTACAGAACTATAGTAGCGCTTACGTAGTTAATGCTGTGTCGTGATTAATTCATTTATCTGTTTCGAAGCGAGTAATGAAGCAATTTCTGGACTATTGCAGATACTATCTACAACTTGGAGAAGACATTTTCTTGAGGTATTTAACATTTGTTAAGTATATGCCTCACTTTTATCATCAGCAACGTACGGGACAAAGTACAACATTTGTGTGTTGTGGTTGGACTCTTAACCTCCACCGCATTAATACTACTAATTAAGAAAAGTTATTATCGATAACTTATATAATCAATATTACAGTCTTACAAAATTATGATAAAAGTAATGATCTTTTGAAAAGAATTTACTTTCTTAACTGCAAAAGAATAGAATCGTTTAGTTTTTACCCCTCAGAATATTTCATTTTATCCCTCAGGGGGCAGTTACCCCAAGGTTGGGAACCACTGAACAAGAAGCATAAGTTGGAAAACGCTACAGAGCTTCCTTAAGCAGTATTCCACTAAGAGTTGAACATTCTTACCTAAATTAGACACGAGTATCGGTTCATCCAGCAGGTATAGGGGTACCTACAGTTTAATATGGAATGTGAACCACAAAACGGCTTGGATTTTTCAACTACAAAAAATATAGGCAGAGACGAAAGTCACATGCACAGAAAAACCTATTACCAACGGCGAATTAATGCCCAACACTTACCAGTCAAATAACACCTGCCCTAATTGCAATGACCTTAGTTAGGCCAAAACCACTGAAGATGTGACATTCGAGGCATTACGTGCTCCATGCTTCGAAACACTTAATCTGGCTACTTGTCTCTTGAATTAGCTTCATTGAGGCAACAGTAGCGTATTAAAGAACAAAACGACGACGAAGAGCAATTAGGCCAAATTTAAACGCTTCGTCAACGGTTAGCATCCGCTAAGTAGCAAAACCAACATTGACAAGGGCCACTGCCACGGAAAAACACGTGCCGCACGAAAATATTGTCTGGGGTTTAGACGACACACAAACAGTATTGACAAACGTACCAGATGGTGTCAAATGTATCGGTAATTTATGGCTCCTTACCCTACACACCTGGAAAGACGTATCAACTACGAGAACTAGTTTCTAAACGAAGACAGTTTCATACGGACAGCATTGACAACAACAAGGGATTTCTAAGCTCCTGTCCTGGGCGACGCTATTGCTGAATTTGGTTTGCCGTTGCCCGTCTTCACCTTGTCGTTATGGGTCTATTGATTGTTTTGCTAACTGTGCAGTGAAATGCCGCATCTCTTCTTCAATGTTACCTCCCCTTAGGGCTTCCTCGCAGTGAGAAAGAAAAGTCGCACTGCGGTTGTGCACCTTTTTTCCGAATGAATCCTTCACACTGTAGCGAAGTGAAAGATTCATTCTGGGAAAGGTTCACAAGGCAGTAGCTAGGCTATTTCTTTGTAATATCCGTTCCTCCAGGAGTGTTAGTCCCCCAAGGTATGGAGGAGAACTTGCGTGAAGTTCGGAAGGTAGCAGAGAGGTACTGGGCGATGTTATAATGGTCTATCTTTATTTTCCGGGCACTTGTAAACAGGGAAAAATAGTCATGTATTCCGTTGTGAAAAGTAATTCTAAGAATTTTGTGAGTAGGTTTCTAAAAGAAATGTGATCTGATCTCGTGCAAGGATTTATGGTCCTTCCGACAGGCGTATCACAATGGCTCACAGGCAACCACAGTCAGAAACAGCATCTGAACCTGGTTCCTTAAGAGTATACCACTATGAAGTCTTCTAACGTCTAGCTCGCTGCTTCGCTTAAATCACGCCGACAAATATTTCTACATGCCTCAGTACTTTCCTTGCTCCGGCGGCACTCTACTCTCACTAGTAGCGGTTCCCAGGAGGATGTGTTCGACGTCTTTGAAAGTGGCTTACAGTGGGACAGTGATGGGTAAGCTGTGTGACAAAGGCCTGTTCCAGCGGGGGAGTGCCTTCCCCTTCCTATCCCCTCCCTACCCACCGTTCCCAGCAGAGGCGAAGCTGCTGCCGCCTCTGGGAAACAACGGAGGACTTCACGCTGCGTGCGCCAAGCCGTCCTCTACTTGGAGCACAAGGAGCATCTAGGTCAGGTGGCAAGGTAGGGCCCATTCTTCTTTAACATCGTTCCACATTAAATTACATCGCCATTAATCAATGCACCCACCTATAGGAATAGCTTATCTCAAGCTGTTACAATCTGGGTCACTGGCTCTTATCGTAGAACAAGCAAGATTTCCGCCAAGGTACGGTAATGTCACTATAAATTTATTTCATTTTCTCCTGTAAAATGGAGAACAGACGCAAGCAGATTTTGAGTGACATGGTGCTGCTGCAACTCAGCGCTCAGCTCAAGTACTACACATGGCTGACTGGGCTTACATCAAGCCTTCGAGGAAGGAATTCAATTTAATTCGCTATATTCATCGTGGGTGACCAACTGCATCTCATTTAAATTGGCTATACATATTTACAAGCATAGGTAATGGATGCAAGTGAACGTTGCAAGCTGGAGATGTGTTCATATGTTGATAATATACATGTAATATGGATCAAAAACTTACACAAAGGATAAAGAAATATAGTGAAATATTTACTACATAATTAAAGAGCGAATGCGTTACTACCATATGTGGCAGACTTCAAAAAATTTGATCAAGTTCAACTTTGCGTCACACATTGTCCATAATGAGCACTCTGCTGGTGATATCAATGACAACTTTTCTGTTTTACGCATTATTGACAAAGGATTACTGATGGATCTCCTCGAACAGTTGGAGATTTACATTTTTAAGCTAAAATCACCTCAAAACATTCTTAACGAACAAAATCTATTAGTATAGAACTTTTTCTTCCGGAATTTCCAAAACGTCTTGCAATAGAACTCCTCCTAAAAAAAAGACAATAATGACAGACATATTACGGGTTGATTCCGTGATGATGGCACAAACTTTCAGGGATGATGGACAAGAGTAAATGCATCAATTTAAGGCAAGGAGACCTGCTCCAGAAACGAAGGATTCGAAAGTTACAACCGAAACTATTACTGATGCATCTGACAGTGGAATACTGTTGTTGCTAACACTGCAGGGTATGCAACTTTCAGAGGTTATAGTCTTCTAAACACGGGCTCTAACATGCCTACCTTGAGACCTATGACTACTTGTTTATCTTCGCTACTGCAAAACACATATCTTCTACTGAACAAGGCTCACAGCTCTTAAGGTACGCATTTTTGAACCCATGTTTACCAGACTTTTTTGATTCTAGTTGTTGTTGTTGTGGTCTTCAGTCCTGAGACTGGTTTGATGCAGCTCTCCATGCTACTCTATCCTGTGCAAGCTTCTTCATCTCCCAGTACCTACTGCAACCTACATCCTTCTGAATCTGCTTAGTGTATTCATCTCTTGGTCTCCCTCTACGATTTTTACCCTCCACGCTGCCCTCCAATACTAAATTGGTGATCCCTTGATGCCTCAGAACATGTCCTACCAACCGATCCCTTCTTCTGGTCAAGTTGTGCCACAAACTTCTCTTCTCCCCAATCCTATTCAATACTTCCTCATTAGTTATTTGATCAACCCATCTAATCTTCAGCATTCTTCTGTAGCACCACATTTCGAAAGCTTCTATTCTCTTCTTGTCCAAACTATTTATCGTCCATGTTTCACTTCCATACATGGCTACACTCCATACAAATACTTTCAGAAATCACTTCCTGACACTTAAATCTATACTCGATGTTAACAAATTTCTCTTCTTCAGAAACGCTTTCCTTGCCATTGCCAGTCTACATTTTATATCCTCTCTACTTCGACCATCATCAGTTATTTTGCTCCCCAAATAGCAAAACTCCTTAAGTGTCTCATTTCCTAATCTAATTCCCTCAGCATCACCCGACGTAATTAGACTGCATTCCATTATCCTCGTTTTGTTTTTGTTGATGTTCATCTTATATCCTCCTTTCAAGACTGTCCATTCCATTCAACTGCTCTTCGAAGTCCTTTGCTGTCTCTGACAGAATTACAATGCCATCGGCGAACCGCAAAGTTTTTATTTCTTCTCCATGGATTTTAATACCTACTCCGAAATTTTCTTTTGTTTCCTTTACTGCTTGCTCAATATACAGATTGAACAACATCGGGGAGAGGCTACAACCCTGTCTTACTCCCTTCCCAACCACTGCTTCCCTTTCATGTCCCTCGACTCTTACAACTGCCATCTGGTTTCTGTACAAATTGTAAATAGCCTTTCGCTCCCTGTTTTTACCCCTCCCACCTTTAGAATTTGAAAGAGAGTATTCCAGTCAACATTGTAAAAAGCTTTCTCTAAGTCTACAAATGCTAGGTTTGCCTTTCCTTAATCTTTCTTCTAAGATAAGTCGTAAGGTCAGTATTGCCTCACGTGTTCCAGTGTTTCTACGGAATCCAAACTGATCTTCCCCGAGGTTGGCTTCTACTAGTTTTTCCATTCGTCTGTAAAGAATTCGTGTTAGTATTTTGCAGCTGTGACTTATTAAACTGATAGTTCGGTAATTTTCACATCTGTCAACGCCTGCTTTCTTTGGGATTGGAATTATTATATTCTTCTTGAAGTCTGAGGGTATTTCGCCTGTTTCATACATCTTGCTCACCAGATGGTAGAGTTTTGTCAGGACTGGCTCTCCCAGGGCCATCAGTAGTTCCAATGGAATGTTGTCTACTCCGGGGGCCTTGTTTCGACTCAGGTCTTTCAGTGCTCTGTCAAACTCTTCACGCAGTACCGTATCTCCCATTTCATCTTCATCTACATCCTCTTCCATTTCCATAATATTGTCCTCAAGTACATCGCCCTTGTATGGGCCCTCTATATACTCCTTCCACCTTTCTGCTTTCCCTTCTTTGCTTAGAACTGGGTTTCCATCTGAGCTCTTGATATTCATACAAGTGGTTCTCTTTTCTCCAAAGGTCTCTTGAATTTTCCTGTAGGCAGTATCTATCTTACCCCTAGTGAGATAAGCCTCTACATCCTTACATTTGTCCTCCAGCCATCCCTGCTTAGCCATTTTGGACTTCCTGTCGATCTCATTTTTGAGACGTTTGTATTCCTTTTTGCCTGCTTCATTTACTCCATTTTTATATTTTCTCCTTTCATCAATTAAATTCAATATTTCTTCTGTTACCCAAGGCCGGCCGGAGTGGCCGAGCGGTTAAAGGCGCTACAGTCTGGAACCGCACGACCACTACGGTCGCAGGTTCGAATCCTGCCTCGGGCATGGATGTGTGTGATGTCCTTAGGTTAGTTAGGTTTAAGTAGTTCTAAGTTCTAGGGGACTTATGACCACAGCAGTTGAGTCCCATAGTGCTCAGAGCCATTCTGTTACCCAAGGATTTCTACTAGCCCTCGTCTTTTTACCTACTTGATCCTCTGCTGCCTTCACTACTTCATCCCTCAAATCTACCCATTCTTCTTCTACTGTATTTCTTTCTCCCATTCCTGTCAATTGTTCCCTTATGCTCTCCCTGAAACTCTGTACAACCTCTGGTTCTTTCAGTTTATCCAGGTCCCATCTCCTTAAATTCCCACCTTTTTGCAGTTTCTTCAGTTTTAATCTACAGTTCATAACCAATAGATTGTGGTCAGAGACCACATCTGCCCCTGGAAATGTCTTACAATTTGAAACCTGGTTCCTAAATCTCTGTCTTACCATTATATAATCTATCTGATACCTTTTAGTATCTCCAGGGTTCTTCCATGTATACAACCTTCTTTCATGATTCTTAAACCAAGTGTTAGCTATGATTATGTTGTGCTCTGTGCAAAATTCTACCAGGCGGCTTCCTCTTTCATTTCTTAGCCCCAATCCATATTCACCTACTACGTTTCCTTCTCTCCCTTTTCCTACACTCGAATTCCAGTCACCCATGACTATTAAATTTTCGTCTCCCTTCACTACCTGAATAATTTCTTTTATTTCATCATACATTTCTTCAATTTCTTCGTCATCGGCAGAGCTAGTTGGCATATAAACTTGTACTACTGTTAGGTGTGGGCTTCGTATCTATCTTGGCCACAATAATTCGTTCACTATGCTGTTTGTAGTAGCTTACCCGCATTCCTATTTTCCTATTCATTATTAAACCTACTCCTGCTTTACCCCTATTTGATTTTGTGTTTATAGCCCTGTAGTCACCTGACCAGAAGTCTTGGGCCTCCTGCCACCGAACTTCACTAATTCCCACTATATCTAACTTTAACCTATCCATTTCCCTTTTTAAATTTTCTAACCTACCTGCCCGATTAAGGGATCTGACATTCCACGCTCCGATCCGTAGAACGCCAGTTTTCTTTCTGCTGATAACGACGTCCTCTTGAGTAGTCCCCGCTTGGAGACCCGAATGGGGGACTATTTTACCTCCGGAATATTTTACCCAAGAGGACGCCATCGTCATTTAATCATACAGTAAAGCTGCATGCCCTCGGGAAAAATTACGGCTGTAATTTCCCCTTGCTTTCAGCCGTTCGCAGTATCAGCACAGCAAGGCCGTTTTGGTTATTGTTACAAAGCCATATCAGTCAATCATCCAGACTGTTGCCCTTGCAACTACTGAAAAGGCTGCTGCCCCTCTTCAGGAACCACACGTTTGTCTGGCCTCTCAACAGATACCCCTCCGTTGTGGTTGCACCTACGGTACGGCTATCTGTAACGCTGAGGCACGCAAGCCTCCCCACCAACGGCAAGGTCCACGGTTCATGTCGTGTCGCAAACATTCAACTGTATGCATTTACGCCACTGATTATGATACACCCTATATAGCCTATGGACGGCTTCTGATTGGTCGGCAATTACGTCACGTTGCCATACAAGGTGTCAACGTCTGCGCTGGTGGCGCCACATCGCTCCCATAGGAGCGTAAACAATGCGACGAATTTCTGTTTCTTCTCCGCATAGAGAGCTCGCTTCAACGCACCACTGACAAGATGTATCCCCTGTATCGTGTGTATTTGCTCTCGTACATTCTTATTTCTGTCGGAAATGGTACGGAGTGACCGACGTAGTTGCTCCCGCACCGACAAGAGACACTGTAAATCCCACGGACCCTGAGCCTGAGACTGTCCTTAACTAGGCACAGTGTCTTCTTTATCTTCGTAGGTGGTCGGAAAATAGGTCTCAACCCCTCGTCTTCCCAGGACTCTGCCCATTTTGCTACATGTGGCACTGCATCACGTCATTGTTCCATATTTCCCAGTGTCCGTTTCTTGGAGTGGATCTACTTTGTATCATGTGAACTGTAGCCATTCTTTCGGACACGTATTTTAGATGATTAATGTTGTTATTCAAGTTGTCCTCGTCTGAAACATTTTTAGCCGTGTGATCTCTAAAGTTTTCTCGACGCGACTGACTTGTAGTGTACTTCAAGAGTTCCACGAAAATTTAAACTCTACACACCATAATATAAAATTCACGATGGAACTCGAAAAAGAGAGCAGACAACTACAGTTCCCCGGCGTGTTAGCTAAGAGAAGAACGGACAGACTCCTGGGTGACAGCGCATACAGAAAACCTACGCACACTGACCTCTTATCTTCACGCTTCGAACCGTCACTATCCGTCATAAAGAACTCCTAACACTTTAAGATAAGTAGAGCGTCGCCAAGAATTACAACGTCTACGAATACTGCGCCGAAGGAATGGGCACTCAGATCATCAAATTGAACGGGCGATGCCGTCAAAGTCAAGAACGCCTGAGAAAGAGGTTGAGACTGAGAAGCAAAAATTCGCTAACTACCTTATGTTGATCCAGCATCCGGAAAGATCAATAGACTCCTACGGAAATATGGCATCCAAGGCATTTCGCTCCCTCCAACTAAGATGAAAAATATTCTTTGTAATGTTAAAGTCTATCTAGGATTCCAAAAGCAGGGTGCGCAACGCGTTCCATGCGCAAGTGGAGTGTGCCACGAGGAGCCGAGCATCAGAACAGTCGAAGAGAGATGCAAGGAACATCAGCGACATACCTGACAAACAGCCAAGCGAATCAGCTTCGCCGAGCACTGCCTCGGATATAGTCACGAAGTGAAATACGATGAGACGAGTATAGTCGTGCAGAGGATAAGTTTCTGGGACAGCATAGTTAAGGTGTCTATCGAATCAACATGTCAGAAAACTTACTACACAGGGACGACGGTTTCAATTTGAATAACGCTTGGAAACCGGCAATTAGTTTATTAAAATCTCGCCGGCCATCACACCCATCAGAGTTGAAATTCGCTGAGAGGCTCAAATGGTTCAAATGGCTCTGAGCACTATGGGACTTAACATCTATGGTCATCAGTCCCCTAGAACTTAGAACTACTTAAACCTAACTAACCTAAGGACATCACACAACACCCAGTCATCACGAGGCAGAGAAAATCCCTGACCCCGCCGGGAATGGAACCCGGGAACCCGTGCGTGGGAAGCGGGAACGCTACCGCACGACCACGAGCTGCGGACTTCGCTGAGAGAAGTAGCGTTTCACGCAATATCATTGCGAGATCTGAAAGATAAAAGTGCATTTCAGGACGTAGCGGGCGGTCGGAACAGAACACGGCTATGAATAACGGCATGACACCAACAGAAGTTAACAGTCTGGTTGGATTATAGGCAGAAAGTACGCGTAACAACAAAAGTCGCTGCACCTGAAGAAGATGACTGCGTCAGTCGTCGACATATTGTGCATAAAATGGAAACAACTCAGCAGGACACCTGGAATTACGCAGTTTAATTTTAGCCCTGTATATCAATGTATTTAAAACGGCTCTCTTCTGGAATGGATTGTGGAAACAGCGCGCTGAGAGCTTTGGTCGGCTTAACGGTAACAGAATGGCCGAGACACACATCCGATTTTCGTTTTACCACCAGCGTAGACGTTGAGACCATCTGTGGCAGTATGACGTAGTTGACGACCAATCACGAATTGTCTATGAGGTATATAACGTCATCAAAACAGCAACCGAGACAGCCAGTTGTTAGAGACGAAGACGACGGCGATAATCGTAGAAAGCTCGCGGTTTTACACAGAACTGACGCAGGGAGAAATCGGAGAATATTTTATGCAAGAGTGTCGCAAAAATCTTCCTTCTCATCGTAAAACATAACGTTTTCCCCTAGCTTTCCGTTACTGGTAACTAAAATAATTCCGTTGTTTCTGCCAGCACAAGGACCACACCGTCTAGCTGCACATAGTAGAGATAATGCTCCTATAACTCTTCCATCTGATGATGAGCCTGCAATGGCTTGGAAACAAGTCAGTATAAAAAAAAAGAACATACGAAATTTTAAAAAATCAAGTGGTTGCATATTGTACCAAAATAAATTGCCCATTTTGTTTCGTTACAAGACAGGTGCTACAAACGTCCGACCACTCAGATTTAGGGTTTCCTTAATCCCCTTAAAAAGGCTCTGAGGGGAAAACGATTCACCTCGGACGAAGACGTCCAGCTGTACGTGCAGATCTGGTTAACATCGCAGCCCCAGGAATTTTTTGAGACAGCCATTCACCGCTTTGTGTCATGGTGGGACAAGTGTCTCAACAGCCAGGGTCAATACTTTTAACATACAGGTACTGGTTTCTGTAATTATGTCTCCGGCTCGTTTCTTTTTTAACGCCACTTATATAAGAAGTGTCATGGTAATCTCTCCATTGGAGTATGATTTCGGATTAGACCCCCATTCGGATTTCTGGGAGAGGACGTAATCCACTGTGCAAAAGGAGATGATACTCTAGTAATCAAGGGAGACTGAAATGCGATAGTAGGAAAAGGAATGGAAGCGGAATGGAAGAGGAGAGTTACGAGAGAATATCGGCTTGGTAGTTGGAACGAGAGAGAAGAAAGATTGCGTGCTGCAATAAATTACAGCAGGTAACAAATTATAAACTCTCCAAAAATCACAAGAAGACGTGGTATACTTCGAAAATGCCTGGAGACACGGGGGTAAACCAGGCGGATTACATCATCGTCAGAGATGTCGAAATCAGGTATAATACTGTATTGTAAGGGGCAGCCAGGAGCAGAGAGACTCAGGTTACAAACCAGTAATAATACAGAGTAGCCTGAAGTTGGAAAGAATCAATGAGGAAAGGATTGGGATACTGAAGTACTGAGAAATAAGTGACGACACACGTTTGAGATTATCCACGGCTGTACCTTCTGCGATAATGAATACCACAGTAGATAGTTCAGTTGAAGAGAAATGAAAACCTCCAGAAAGGGTAATCTCAGTAGATGGTCAAACACAGGTACAAAGAAAGAAACGATAAAGAGACCTTGGGTAACAGAAGAAATATAATAACTACTGATCACTGTAAGAAGGAAATACAAAAATGTACAGGGAAAGACAGGAAAAAAACAATTTCAGTCACTTAGAAATGAAAAAAATGGGACGTGCTGGACAGGCAAGGCAAAAATGCCTGCAAGAAAAATGTAAAGAAATCGAAAAAGAAATGATCAGTGGAAGGTGTGATTCAGCATACAAGAAAAAACAATCTGTGGTGAAATTAAAAAAAAAATGGCGTCAACATGAAGTGTGCAAACTGGGAATTCCACGGTTAAAAGTAGAGGAGAATGTGGATAGGTGGAAAGAGTACATTGAAGGCCTCTGAGAGGGGGAGAACTTTTCTTTAATGATGTGATAGATGAAGAAATGGGAGTTGATATGGTAGATATAGGGGCTCCAGTATTAGAGTGTAACGGAACTCTGGAAGACTTGCGGCTAAATAAGGCTAGCGGGCTATATACTCCTTCGGAATTTCTAAAATCACTGGTGGATGTGGAAATCAAATCACTATTCAAAATGGTGTTCACAAAGTATGAGGCTGCAGACCTGCCATAAGACTTTCGGAAAAATATCATTCACACAATCCCGAAGACAGCAATGGCAGATGAGTGTGAGAACTATGGTGCAATCAGCTTAGCGGCACTTGAATCCACGTTGCTGACAAGAATAATATACCGAAACGAAAACTGAGGACGTGTTGGATGAGTTTAGCTTTTGGATTTACAGCCTTCAGATTTGTGTGACTTATCGCGTAACCGAAATTTAGTGGCTTTCTTTTAGTGCCCATGTAAATAACTTTACACTTTTCTTTATTCGGTGCCAACTGCTACTTTTCGCACCATACAGATATCTTATCTAAATCATTTTTCAATTCATTTTGGTCAACTGCTGACTTTACATGTCTGTAAATGACTCAAACGCTTCGATTCTCTTCTGTTCTGGTCCACAGTCCATGATTCACTATCAAACAGTGCTTTGCCCCAAACGTACATTCTCAGAAATTTCTTCTTCAATTTCAGACCTATATTTGATACTGAAAACAATCTAAGATGGCTACCAAGATTGTGTCCTATATCGTTAATATAGATCAGGAACAATAGAGGGCCTATAACACTTCCTTGGGGAACGTCGGATATTACTTCTGTTTTACTCGATGACTTTCCGTCTATTACTGCAAACTGTGACCATTCTGACAGAAAATCACGAGTCCAGTCGCACAACTGAGGCGATATTCCATAGGCACGCAGTTTGGTTAGAAGACGATGATCGAAATTTTGAAAAAATAGAAGTAAGCTATAGGAAAGACAGGTGATGTGCAACTTGTACAAGAACCAAGACGGAACAATAACAATAGAAGACAAAAAATGAAGTACTCGGATTAAAAAGAGTGTAGTGAGACAGATGGCTCTGAGCACTATGGGACTTAACATCTGAGGTCAGCAGTCCCCTAGAACTTAGAACTACTTAAACCTAACTAACCTAAGGACATCACACACATCCACGCCCGAGGCAGGATTCGAGCCTGCGACCGTAGCAGTCGCGCGGTTCCGGACTGAAGCGCCTAGAACCGCTCGGCCACAGAGGCCGGCTGTAGTGAGACAGAGATTCAGTCTTTAGCACCTACTGTTCAATCTCTATATCGAAGAAGCAATGACCGAAATAACAGAAAGGTTCTGAGTGGGATTAAAATTCAGGGTGAAAGGATGTCAACGATAAGATTTGTTGACGACACTGCTGTCCCCAAGGAAAGTGAGGAAGAAATTTAGGACTTGTTAAATGGAATGAACGGTTTAATGAGTACTGAATATGGACTGAGAGTACACGGAAGAAAGGTGAAAGTAATAAGGTGCAGCAGAAATCTGATTAGCGATTAAACTTAACATCAATATTGGGGATCACGAAGCAGACTAAGTTAATGAATTCTGCTACGTTGGAGGCAAAATAACACAAGACGGAAGAAGGAACGAGTATCAAATATAGGTCTGAATTTGAAGAAGAAATTTCTGAGAACGTACGTTTAGAGAAAAGCACTATTTGGCAGTGGATCATGGACTGTGAACCAGAACAGAAGAGAATCGAAGTGTTTGAGATGTAGCGTTTTAGAAGGATATTTAAAATTAGATGTAATAAAAATGAAGTTTCTCTGCAGAATCGGCGAAGAAAGGAAAATACTGACAAGAAGAAGGGGCAGAATCACAGGTCTAGTGTTTGACATCAGGAAAAAATTTTCACGGCAGAAAGGGAGGCTTACCCTCTTCTTACCCTCTAAGGGTAAGAACTGTAGGCGAAGACAGAGGTCGGAGTATATCCAAAAATAACTGAGGACATACGATGCAAGTGCTACGCTAAGATGAAGACGTTGGCACAAGGTAAGAGTTCACAGTCGGCCGCATCAAACCAGTAGGAAGACTGATGATTAATAATCTGCTCTCAGCCCGCAAGCGAGATTAGCTGTCTTCATCAAAGCAGCCAGACGATTTTCACACGGTTGCACCCACTGCACTAATCGCTCCTGGCAGTCTCCTCCACGTCTCGGACGTGATCCTCACGGCAAGGGAGCAGAATGGACACTGGCGTTCTTTTCCGACCTGCTCTCCATTTCTCTAAGCGGCTCAATCACCCACCTAACGTTGGAGCTACCAATGACACGCAGTACCACCCTCTGTGCTTGTTCGGACGTTTCACGAAGATGGACCTCGATCCAAACAGACGAGTCGTCCATTCCTAGCTCACATGTACTTTCGGCAGTGGACAGTACCTCAGACCTGTTTTTGAGTAGTAAAGGGACAGCCGTGTGGCCAGTACCCACTTTCTCCTTCCGCCGAAACACTAGCGATCCCGGCATTGTTTGCCATTCACAGGTGACAATCGGCTTGAACGAGACTATTGGAAGCGCTACGATATGGGGGATCTCGGGCGACACTGTAGGCTCCAAAGACCAAAGCTTTGCTCTCATCAGGTGTCCCAGCGGCACCAGCAGCTCAGGACCGCAGCCTGAAGCCTTTAGACCGTGGCGTACACAGATCCCACGGACAGTGGCCAATTCCCCCAGCACCCGTACATAACAGACATAATTCCTATCCATCTTTAATCAGTTTTCGTCTATACCACAAGTAATATAACGCTAACTCAAGCAGCCACTGGGTCCAATCAAAGTTCTGCTGCTACGCTACTACTGGTTTTTACTACACTCCGAAGTCAGCTCACAGAATGCAAATGCACTGAAATTTACGCAAGAACTTGGAATAAGTTAGAATACACTAGTCAACGCATCTAAATACACGGATATACCGGGTGATCAAAAAGTCAGTAGAAATTTGAAAACTTAATAAACCACGGAATAATGTAGATAGAGTGACACACATGCTTGGAATGACATGGGGTTTTATAAAAAAAAAAAGAAAAAAAAAAAAGAAAGTAGTTCATAAAAGATCTCTTGCGCGCGTCGTTTGGCGATGATCGTGTGCTCAGCCGCCACTTTCGTCATGCTTGGCCTCCCAGGTCCCCAGACCTCAGTCCGTGCGATTATTGGCTTTGGGGTTACCTGAAGACGCAAGTGTATCGTGATCGACCGACATCTCTAGGGATGCTGAAAGACAACATCCGACGCCAATGCCTCACCATAGCTCCGGACATGCTTTACAGTGCTGTTCAAATTATTCCTCGACTACAGCTATTGTTGAGGAATGATGGTGGACATATTGAACATTTCCAGTAAAGAACATCATCTTTGCTTTGTCTTACTTTGTTATGCTAATTATTGCTATTCTGATCAGATGAAGCGCCATCTGTCGGACATTTTTTGAACTTTTGTATTTTTTTGGTTCTAATAAAACCCCATGTCATTCCAAGCGCGTGTGTCAATTTGTACCTCTCTATCTACATTATTAAGTGATTTATCCCGTTTTCAAATTTATAGTGACTTTTTGATCACCCGGTACTTCACTTTTTCGCAAAAGAACGTGAGAACAAAAACTAAACTATATCCTGCGTATAAACATACTGGCGACTCCGCGGGTGCAGCTATCACGTTCACCGCCAGGAAACAGAAGAAAAAGAAGGAAAGTTCGAGTACAATCGCAGAGTATATCAAGTGAGGCCTGAAATGAGCTTTGTAGAGTTGAAACCAAACAGTGCAGCGCGCTGCTCCGGGCTGTAGGCTGGCACTTTGTAGGGGCGACTGCGTTCGCTTGACCTTTGTAACGCTGCCCGCCTGTGTTTCGCAGCGCGTTTTTTGTCGAAACGAACGACATGAAATGTTAACGCCTCGCTTTGTTTTGTCCAGAACTTGTCAGGTACACTGCAGAGCGGCAGCACGACGTGGAAAAGGCAAGGCTTGACAATATATTTACTCTGCTCGTGTTATAACATTTTTTTTTAAATTAAAGCGCGTAATTTCACAGAAAAAAACTAGTCTTAAAACATTCAACCTCTTTTCGTTTGTGCACTGTTCTGTTGTGGTTACTACGAAATAACCGATAAAACTGTTAACTGGTAAATGCTTATTTATTTCTTTTACTGTCACCAAAAATTTTCACTTCTTCGTAGTAAAGTTTACATTAATATTAATTTCGTAGTTGTCTCTGCTGAGGCTCTCAAACGATGTCGCTGAGATTTGGCAATATTTCTACGAGGAACCAGTACGTCATACTTAGGCGTAGGTGTCGACTGTTCTTTGCTTGCAGATTAGAAACAGTTTGTGGGCAAACACACACTTCTCCATCCCAGTGTTTATGCGCGACTCACTGACAAATTGAGTCGAGCGAACAAGCACTGATAACACATTGCTCCGAGCTTAGTTATAGCCGGTTAATAAATTAATTGTAATTTAAAGTTTACGGCCCAAAAAACGCGAAGCCTCCAATGACAATGCACTAAAAATATCTTCAGATAGTCTACACCTGCATTTATATTCTTCGAATCCTTATGAAATGTACAGCAGAAGATATCTTTCTACCGTACCATTGTCTCTAATCTAACCATGGAAGGAGCATGGGAAGAATGACTTTTTATGTGCCTCTGGGAGGGCTGTTGGTACTTGTTTAATTTTTACGGGATAAATTCGCAGGGCGCTGAGGAAGATTCTAAATTTCTGCCTTGAAGGACGATCCTTGTAGATTTTTAAGCAAGGTCCTGCGAGACGCATTAAGCCTTTCTTGTAGGGCCAACCAGTTAAGTTTTTTCAACATTTTTGGTTCAGTCTCCTGCCAGTTAAATAAGACTGCGGCCATTCGCACCTCATAATTATATGTTCTCTATTGGTTTTGTATGCATTTTCTTCTGTAGGCTCATTCTCCAATGAATCGTAGCCTGCCACTGTTATAGATATACAGGTGGCATGACTACCTGTAGTCATCCGTTAACAACGTAGACAAAGGATACCATTTTTACATTTCTGCTCTACTTTGCTTTACATTCATTATATTTAGCTGTTATAAATTCTCCTGTTATCTGCTACGTCCATGCGTACAAAAAGCTGAGAATGGCCGAGTTCCCATCTATTATTCGCGAAATTCTTGAGAAGCATCATAGAGAAAAGAAAACCTAGAGACCACCGATAGGAAGAGAAAACTGCCTTGCGACTAGAAGAGCAGCGTTTTACGAGATTGTTGAATTGTTTCAAAAAAGAAAGCCACCTTGTGAAAAGATGTATCGTTTGAAGCACCGAGCGAGGTGGCGCAGTGGTTAGACACTGGGCTCGCATTCGGGAGGACGACGGTTCAATCCCGCGTCCGGCCATCCTGATTTAGGTTATCCGTGATTTCCCTAAATCGCGCCAGGCAAATGCCGGGATGGTTCCTTTCAAAGGGCACGGCCGACTTCCTTCCCCGTCCTTCCCTAATCCGATGAGACCGATGACCTCGCTGTCTGGTCTCCTTCCCCAAAACAACCAACCAACCAACGTTTGAAGCAAGAAATACAAGCGGAAGGAATTGTGGTATTATTGTAAATGATACTTTGTGTGGATATGTTGTGTACCATTCTTGACCTATACTACACCAGAAAGAATTTACATAATGTGATATTTTCCTTTACTGTAAAGTTTCAGACGCGCCGCGTTGTGGCCAACACTGTCGGGAATGACACAGAAGAGCCACGGCACTGAAGCAGAGAGCGAACTGTGAAGCTCAACCTTGGAGATGGGAAGTCCCATTCCTCCATACCAAACTGTCAGAGAACTGAAAGTTGCAAATTCTCGAATAGCGAGCCCAACTTAGGGTGCTTCGATGTATTGTTGTTACATATCGTTGTCTGACGCCGTCAGATTTTCGGACGATACGCGTTTTACACAGTTTTATGCTGGTACCTCTCTCAATAAAAGTTTGCGATCGCCAGGAAAGTATTTTTTTTGTCTTTATTTTTCCCTCGCCTGAGAAACTGCTATCTGAACAATCGCAATTTCGAGTCTTGTCCCTCTGGTTTTAATCTGCTTTCTGTCTGCTTTGCAGAAAGCGCATGTTAAATACCTCTGCAAGAAGAACGGCAAGTGATCCACGAAACCGCTGTATACTATAATTGAAATCTATCTGCTGTAGAAATTGAGAATTTATTCGGAGCCCAAAGGTATCTCGTACGCAACGATCTCCACAATACCAACCAGCACGGGATTCGGTCACACGAAACACAAATTGCGCTTTTCTCACATGACATCCTGAAATCCACAAAACAAACGAAATCTGAGACTAGACGGATGATTTCTTGGCAGGAAGGGCGAACCACATGTTATCTTGGATGGAAAGTCATCGACAGATGATGTAACTTCAGGTGTGGGCCAGGGTAGTGTGTTGGACGCTTGACTTGCTGTTCATGTGTATTAATGACCAGGTAGGTAACATTACCAGGAAGATAAGAGTTCGAGGAGAAGATTCACAGAGTGGAGAAGAGTACTGTTTTAGAAAGCACTGTACGTCCGAAGTCAGCTTTTCCTTTTCTTACATGATATCCTTCGAACCATGGACGAAAGGCAACAGGCAGGTTCCTTATTCCTAGATTTATGCCCCACTGCACACTGTTGAAGGTCCCAGCAAATGTAGTAGGGTGCCAGATAAGTGAGTGACTCCAAGATTTCTTAAATAGTAGAACCCAATACGTTGTCCTCGACAGCGTGTGATCATTAAAAACAAGGACGCCGTCAGAAGCGTCCCAGGGAAGTGTGGTAGGACAGCTCTTATTCGCTACAAACAGAAATGGTGTGATGGACAGGGTGAGAAGTAATTTATGGCTATTTGCTGACGATGCCGTTGTGTACAGGGAGACTCCTCGTTGAGTGATTGTAGGAGAATACTGGATGACTCAGACAGAATTTATAGTTGGTGTGATGAATATCATTAGCTGTAAATGTAGACAAAAGCGAATACTATAACAATTTTTCACTTAATACTTTTCTATTAGATTGCTGACCACTGAATGAAAATCAGTTTGCCAAGCTTTCTACATATACATACATACTCCGCATCCGCCGTACGGTGCATAGCGGAGGGTACCATGTACCACACTACTAGTCATTTCTTTTCCTTTTCGACTCGCACACTCGCAGACAGAGCAAGGGAAAAGCGATTGTCTATATGAGCCCTGATTTCTCTCGTCTTACGAGGCGCATTTCTTAAAGTAAATACCGCTTTGAAATTAAAAAAAAAAGACGTGCTATGATATCTCAATAATTTTATTTTTACATGAAAGCCTGCATCTTAATCTACTTTTCTACATAATTCCCGTCAATATTGAGGCACATGTCATAACATTGTACCAGTTTTTGAATACCCTCCTCATAGAAGTCTGCCGTCTGACTTGTTGACCACTGCATCACCACTGTTTTGACTTCGTCATCGTCTTGAAGACGCTGACAGCCCAAGTGTTTCTTCAAGTGCAGGAACAGATAGTAGTCACTGGGCGCAAGATCGGGGCTGTACGGAGGATGATCTAGCGTTTGCCATCGAAAAGATGTGATGAGATCTTTGGTCTGATTCGCTACATGTGGACGGGCATTGTCTTACAGCAAAACGATGCCCTTGCTCAACTTCCATGGACTGTTGCTTTGATTCTGGTGTGACGTCGGCCACCCATGTTTCATCGTCCATAACAATTTGGCTTATGAAATCACCGTCGTTGTGGTACCGCTCAAGGAATGTCAATGCACTGTCTAAACGTTTAGGTTTTTGCTCATTCGTCAACATTTTCGGTACCCAATGTGCGCACAATTTTCGGTAATTAAAGTGCTCAGTCACAATTTCATACAAAACACTACGAGAAACATTAGGAAAGTCATCCCGCAAGGAGGAAATCGTAAAGCGTCTGTTTTCTCTCACCTTATTGTCCACTTCCTGCACCAAACTTTCATTAACGACCGAAGGACGCCCACTCCGTTGTTCATCATGCACATTTGTGCGGCCATCTTTAAATGCTCTCACCCACTTTCTTACCATTCCATCACTCATAATGTTTTCTCCGTAAACTACGCAGATCTCACGATGAATATCGATCGCTTTTAGGCCTTCAGCACTAATAAATCTTATAACAACCCGTACTTCACAGTCGGCGGGACTCAAGATTACCGGAGGCATCTTAAACACTCAGTACACAAAGTAAACAAGGAAGAATCAGACTGTAATGGCGTCAGTGCGTAGATTAAGGTACAGGCTTTCGTGTAAAAATACAATTGAGATATCTAAGCACGCCTTTTTTTTAAATTTCAAAACGGTACTTACTTTAAAAACATGCCTCGTATCTTCTTGGTCCTAAAGCAGTATAATCGTCCTGCAGTCGGTCTCAAATGCCGGTTCTCTAAATTTCCTTAATAGTAACAAAGGAAATGCCGCGATTAGGCCCCGCAGACGACGCGATAGTCGACCGACTGCGTGTCATTTTCAGTCATTCATCATCGGATGCGTTATGGAGAAGCACGGGGTCAGCACAACTACCACCGACGGCTGTTGCCGGCGTGCAGACCTTGGAGCCGCTGTCTCTCAATTAGGTAGCTCCTCAGTTGGCATCACGGGGCTGACTGCACGCCGTTCCAGTCCCACCGTCAAGGGAAAGTCCCTCGCAATATCGGGATTCGAATCCGTGTTGCCCACGTGAGGATCTGTCGCGTTGACCACTCGCCCACGTAGGCGGACTTCCTTAATAGGGAAGAACGCCTACTTCCGTCCAGGGACCTCTGTAATACTTGCGTACTGGTCGAATCTACTAGTAACAAATCCACCAGCACACCTTCGAACTTCGATGTCTTCCTTTAATCCTACCTTGTGGAGATTCCAAATACTCTAGCAGTAATGTTCTGTACGCCGTCTGCTTTATGGGTGAGCTCCACATTCCCAAAATGCTTTAGACGTACATTCCACAGTGCCCCTACCTTTTTGCCCTAGCTGTAAACTCGGTCAAGATCGCAACAAAACGAAGTTGACCATTCGCCCTACTTACTACCAACCTGATGTGAAGCAGTATCGCTCCCGTAGGGACTGCGAAGACAACATTAGATCAATTACTGCGCCCACAGAGGCATTTAAGCTGACTTTCCTCCCGCGCTCCTTGCGTGAAAGTTACGGGAGTGAACCCTAATATATTTCCGCAGTTCGTGGTCGTGCGGTGGCGTTCTCGCTTCCCGCGCCCGGGTTCCCGGGTTCGATTCCCGGCGGGGTCAGGGATTTTCTCTGCCTCGTGATGACTGGGTGTTGTGTGATGTCCTTACGTTAGTTAGGTTTAAGTAGTTCTAGGTTCTAGGGGACTGATGGCCATAGCTGTTAAGTCCCATAGTGCTCAGAGCCATTTGAACCCTAATATATGGTGCGCCGCGAAGTACCGTCTGCAATGTACTCAACAAAGTTTTGCTGAGTTTGGGTGTACAGGTTTTGTGTTATCCACACGATGAGTATGCTTGACGCTGAGGCACATAAATATATAAGACCGCTGTTGAATCACTGTGTAGCGTGCTTTTCAAAGTTTGTGAACCATATTGTGGCAAATGAGGAGACCATGACAACTGTGGACATACTATGACGCACGTAACTGATCTGCGCGTATATGAGTAGCTTGAAATTGAGTCAACAAGATAGACAGTTGAACGGAACCCATATGGAATCTGTGTCTGTAGGAACAGCCACTGCTGTGCCAAAGCGGGTCTCCGTGTAGTTAAAGGATACGCTAGTTCGCGTCACAATGACAACACGTAAACAGTCAAAACACGAAAATGTAAAAGAAAGATTTAGGAAGCAAATGGGGTGGAAGTGTGCTCAAGGATCAAATTTGTAATCCGTTTCCAACGACCTCGTCGTCGACGGTACATCACGCCCAAATTTTTCCTTGATCCTTTTGTTGATATCGATGAGTAGTCTATGTGCATGCAGCTACAAGGCTTGATGAATTTTCTGCTTTCGTCGAATTTTATTACCAAATACAGTTTAGCACAAGGCCTTCGGCAGCAAGCTGACTTTTCAAGCGTCCATGTGTTGCTAATATGTTAAGCTGTGTGGCACGAGGGGCTGTCAAAGTTTTAATTATACCTCGAAAAACTAAAGTGACCTAATTATTTTTGTTTGTTTGTTTACATGCACACGATTGTAGATTTAGAACACACTGAAATCCACGCGTTACAGTGGCGTAGCAAGCCGCTAGGGAAGCCAAAACAAAATGGTGCGCCCATTGATAAAGTTAGTATCGTATTCGGCACTAGCGGAAATATGGCAGCTTTTTCAGAAAAATCTTTAGCTGTCATTTTGTTTTGGCCCCTTTAGCGGCATGCTATACCGTACTGTAAAGCGTGGATTTCGGAGCGTACCAGAACTGCAGACATTTATTTACAAACAAACAAAAAATTAATTACGTAATTTTATTTTTGTGGTGATACTTAAAACTTTATTACTATTCCTGGAACACATCTATTTCAAACGGTAAGGTTTTACAGGGTGTGAGAGTTACACCTTGTTGCGGGACGTTGTCGGCTGTGTGATGAAAGCAGAGCACAGTTAACCCTGCATGAATTCTATAGCCTTATCACGTAGCTAACAAATTTTGCTAATTAGTTCAACTTGTACAAAGAGCTAAAACCTAAAGAGTTTCGTATAAGTGCGTACAAAACAGCACAACGCATTGCTGCTAGACAGGTACCCGAAGACAGCAGAATGCTGTCTAAACAAGCCCCGCGAGACTATTTCGGAAAAAAAAAAAAAAAAAAAAAAAATTAATTCAGAAAAAAACATATGAAGTGCTATAAGTTCCGAAGAAATTCAGGATTAAGGGCAATTAAGGGCAAAGTCAGGTTGTTCCCTCATCGGTTGCCAAAATTGTGGCTGTGACTGCAATAAAAGCATGTGATCTAGATTGTGATTTGTTTGCTTCAACAGGTTCCTTTGTAATACATATAACATCAAGTTTAACAAATGGTTTGGAAACAGGACTCACTCTCCCTTATTAGAGCAAATGGTGTAGCGAATGCAATCGAATCAGACCACTGAAAATGATAATTTTTACAACCAGGAAGGGCTGGTGCTCATTCAGTGCCGACACTTAAAGAAACTGCGAACTTACGCAAGTGACTTGAGGCAAGCCAGAGCTGACAGGGCACAACACCGCTCAGGGATAGCCGTCTGATTACGGGCACACAATGGGGAAGGCGGAGAGGTGACTCACTTGGGAGGTACGAGAGTCGCGGTTTTACGGTTACGACGCGGCACGGTAGCTTAGCACGTTCCGCAAGCAGGAGCGCTGCGTAAGCGGATAGCGGCGGCTCACGCTGAAGGCCACCCCACACTCGCCTAGCTCCTGCCTCAACGTAGGTCGCCATACAATTGCGTGGGTCCAGCTGATCAGCCCATCTGTAAATATGACTGGCCACTCATCAGGTAACCACCATGTTTCTTCCCGACTGCGCGCGGGATGTAGAATTAGGTGGCGTCGCAAGGTGAAATGCAGTCACCTATAGAATACTTGTGTAACAAGTCATGGAATTGGCGAGTGATATTACAACAGCACTTTTAGGTACGGCATGTGGCTAAAGCAAATGGCATTCCTATTGGAAGTACACGTTTGATGTCGAGTAAATTGAACAGTATACTGTGGAGCAGTGTATACGTCTGACGAACAGTGAGAATAGTGAAATATTAGCCATTTATTGACGTTTTCTTGGCGTTTTGGAAATAATGGGAATCGAACGGAAAAAGTGTCAGTTCTGTTTCAGTGAAACTGAAATGACTTGGATTCTTCCTGAAAGGATGTTCACGGTTGTAGTAGATAGTTTTTAAGCTTTGGAATATTTTTCTTTCGTCCCTGCACAATACATTTTATATAACTCATTGTGGATCGAACTGGCGAAATCCAGAAAGCTTATTTCCCGTATTGCCGTTTACAAACTATATCATTTAAAATCGAAAAGAGTGTTTCGAAGTAGTGGCCAGATTTTCACAAACGAAACACCGATGCTTTCAACACTGAAGGTTATAATGCGTGCCGTAGCAGATAAACGATTACGCACGTTAATCACACAAGCAAAATACCCACACTCTGGGTTATATTCCTTGCGCTTCATTTTCCATAGCCAATAAGTTGCCTCGTACCCATTCTCTGATTTATATGCCTTGTGCTTCATTTTCCATAGCCAGTAATTTGCCTCGTGAACGTTCAAAAACAGCAATAAAAATCAGTCTGCAAAATAAAAAAAATTTGCAGTCTGTAAATTGGATGTATTACAACAGACGTATCTCACAAGTCGCAAAACTAAATTTTCACATTTACAAGTCACTAATATATATTACAGAGATGAAGAAACGATGACTGATTAAATAAACGTGTTGCTGACCGAAAATTGAACCTGAGATCTTTGGATTAATAGTATGGCAGCTACTCTCTAACCCACATGCTACAATGAATCATCAGTTTATTCATCACATATATTATGTTACGTACTAAATACTTCTAATGATATGCACAGGGCTATTACTAAAATCATAGTATGACAACTATTTGGCAGCGAAAATGCGGTATTTGTTTTTCTTCACAAATCATACACTGAAATGCTGATAAATCTCGTAGACATTATTAATGGAACATTTCCATTCAGAAAGAATGCAACATTTGTCGGTTTCCAAAAGTCGTTTTCACGGTTCTCGTCCTCTCGATTATCTTTCACTATGCACTGTTTGCGTCTTTATTAATTTCTTGGAAATACAAGTGTCGTGAAGCCATTCGCCACAATTTTTCCAGCAGATGGTGAGAACAACCTGTCTTTGATCTTAATTGTCCTTAATAATTACGTAAGCCATATTCATGATATTCAGTAAATCCCCATCACTCAAAATTTAGTGTGCAAAAATTGATGTGACAGTTATCGCCGCGGATGCAACTTAAAACATTATTCGTTTATCGACGATAAATCACGTAAAATGAACCGACAAATTAAATAACAATTCCACGGAAGTGGTATTGGGAATGTTAAAACCGATCTACAACAGCACCGCGTGTGACAGCTTTAATTTTAAAAAGTGCTAATAATTTGAATGGAACTGCATGATAAATAGAAAACAAATAATTATTTGATTCACAAGCTTTAGGTTCGAATTTCTCTTACGACTTAATTTCCTTTGTTACACACACGTCCGTAATCAATGTCTGCTTGGATGCGAGAATGAACATATAAATAACTTTATAAAATACACAATAGTTCTCCCGCAGTAGCAATGGTCGCTTACTATGTATACAGCACAGTCTTTGAACACGCAATTGCGTTAACTGAAGTGTGGGTCTCGATAGAACTATGATATGAGAACAGGATTAATACTTTGCTTTTGTTTTAGTATCATAACCTGCTGTTTCAGTATGTTTGAAAGCTCAAGTAGCGACTCGACGGTCCAGTATCTGATATTCATAGAAGTGCGTAACAAAATTGCAATTTCAGGAGTGGTAGATAGAATTCATATTGCTTTCTTTACATCATCCAGACGACTTGTGGCCATATAACGAATTTAAAAACAAGCGCTGGTATCGGGATTGGCGCCAGCAACAGAATGTCTTTGTCGTCACGACTAGCTGTACTACAGAGCTATAATTTCGTATTAAAATTTCAATAAATAAAATCAAGCACATCGGCACTACACGCGCATGTTACATTAGCCACAGTAAACACGAGATAGGTAAAAGGAAATGTCATGCTAAATACTCACTGAATATATGCGGGGCGAACCAGAACTCCACAGACAAACTTTCAGACTTTGTTCAGGTATAATGTGTGAGTTTTTTGGTGTAAAGGACCCCCGGTCTCCAGCAGCTCGTTACGGAGTTACTGTAACAGCTACACGAGCCCCACAATGCTGCAAACGTGCAATTAGTATGTACCATCTGTTGATGAATAGCTAGGGGATTCGAAACTGGCAATGGAAAATAAAAACTGAAGAATAAAACAAAAGGTGACAGGCTGCAGTAACTTGTGAAACCTTTTGTAGCATTTCGTTTGGATTACCTAGTGTTTGAATAAAGTTTGTGATTAATGTTAACCAATCATTGGGTATCGTTACGACACTGCCTTTCATTTTCCTTTCCAATGAAACTGGCCGTTTATGACAATTTTTCAGTCTAACAGAACGCAACATGCTTCTTTGTTCACAGTATGTGCAGGGTTTGAAACAATGTAAACATGGTTTGGGATGCAGCATCGCGACTGCGCTTGCGTGACCTGTTTACTATACAAGCAGCCTTCATCTGCACCAGGAGTCCGGAAGCGACTGACCCCTCACCACCGAGGGTGACTGTTCTCTACTTCCGGATGCTGTGGCGCGCTTTCAACAAAGCCAACCTGACTTTTGGCCATTCCCGTTTCTGTCACACACTCACTGATGGCTGCAGTGAACCAACTCTGATGACGAAACCTCAGACGCGAGTAACGAAAATTCTCGTCCTTACGATAACTTGAAATACCTGAATTTCATCTCTTACTTAACGCATTTCGTTCTACATCGCCCCCTATCGTCCGCAATAACGTAGTCATGAAAAATTTTAGTGACATCTTCACTCACGTTTATCCGATAGTAGAGACACATAATAAAGAAATGACGGTATACATCTGCTAGATTTGACGTACTTGTTCTGTGTTTCCAACGACTAATGAATACGACTAGCATATCTTATTCTCTTATATATGAATGGTTCGTCCTCTCCATCCTTAGTCAATAACCGTATTTTAGCACACAGCATAAACGTTTTTTATGAATAACGGCGGATTCTGGAATTTGATGCTTCAAAAATTTTCACAGTTTATGTTGTGTTGTGTTTAGTGCCAGTTAGAAGTTCTTTCTTTTAACCTGGTGCTACTAGCGGAAGCTTGCTACATCCTATGAAGCAACGTATCTTATGCTAGAAGTGCTCGGGTAAAATGATGGTGCGTGTAACTCTCACTGACAAATCACTTTGTGGTAAAAAAAAACACGACACTCAATTTTTCGCGCGTCGGTTGGTAGGAACATACCCACAGACAAGTACATAATTGCGTATTACTACGACCACTTTTATTTTAGTTAACTACTAGGCTATCATAAAAGAAGTTCTGGAACTTAAATCACCTGGCATCGCATACATTTTAGGTAACTAAGAAAGCTTATTTTTATAAGGTACTTTCTGGGCTATTCTTTCCTTATAAGATTAATTAATTAATATCTTGATCACACACTCTTATACTCCCACTAAAAACAAATCAACAAGCTGGCTTCTTGGCCCTTAAAACATTCCCTCATTCTTTTCGTATTCTTATTATATGGTTCTTTTACTTTTGCCTCTTAACACCAATTTTTATGGTCATATAGCCTTTCTTTCTCGGGTTTGGGGCGAAGAATGTTATAAAACAAATTTACAATGTCGAGAATGGATATCTGGGAACAAAAATCTCAATATGGATTAAAAATCTACGGAAGAAACGGAATAGACTTTAATGACTACCTTTTGTTGGTTATATATCCTTTCCTAGCAAGTATGCGACTAGATATAAAATGGTCAGCATCTGGTCATAAGTGTGACTGACAAAGTGTGTTATAATTGTAAACTGACTCGCTCCACGTCATGGTGAAAGATTGTAATTATGATGCACGAGATGTGCAAACTACTCTAGAACCGGTCGCGCTAGTGCCTTGTATGCAGTTTTCTTGAAAGATAGGCATCAAATCCCCAGCACTCTTCAAATCCATCTAACTCTTCCCTATTACTGATTTCATATATTTGTCCCATTTCAAATAGCTTTCTACGTTTACTCATAGATATTCGATGTGGCGACCAGACTTCTTGTAATGCGTACAAACGGGTCTTTCCATCTTTGTTGTGGGCATTATGTAGTATATGCTCACATTTGAAGAGAGCTTCCTTTCAGTGCTCCACATGGAAACAATATGGCCACGTAGCTCATTAGCGAAAACTGGGTGGTGCTGCTGACACTATCTGATAAGTGGTTTATGTGTAAAGAAAACAAAAACATGAGCGTACCTGTTAACCTTCCCTCGGGGAGGGACGACGACAACAACACCCGACGTCAATTTTACTATTGTTGAACACTCGCTATCCGGTGTAAGTTACGTTGTATCACTCAGGTATTCGAGCCAGTAAAATATCTGTGAAGATCCTCCGTATAATGTTATCTTTGCACCATTTGCAAGACAAATATTTGTGAAGCTGCGAGTTATGTTTCATGCAACTGGATTTTCCTGAAACTGTGCTGATTCTTTGACAAACGTTTTCTTCAGGAACGTAGTACTGTTTGAGCTTCGAAAATGCTCAAGGATTCTGTAACAAACGGGTGCTAGAGACATAGATATTTTTGTATATTCTTTCTTATTATTATCAACAGAAACGACATGCGGTCTTATACAGTATCCGAGAGTAATAGCTGTGCGAGATTCACGATGTGTGCTAGGAAAGTGACAAATTCTGCAACGTGGTAATTCCGTCACGACCTAACGCCTTAATTGATTTTTTAGTACTGAGAGTCCGTTTGTTCGGCGGTCAAACAGTGGATGCGTGTCCGGCTCTGTAACTCCGACTTTGATATCATCGTTACGGTCATAGTGGGTAGTGATACATGGAAGTACGTAATAAGTTTTCTTAACAGCAGTCTTGGAAAGTACGTTCTTGTAATTTTAACCGTAATCCTTTACTTGAAATACTAAGTTTGTCCAGTAGCAACTCCCAGAGGTAACTGTTGAGAATCTCTTTGGCACAACACATATCCCCCTCCCATATTGTGCTCTCTCTCGCTCTCTCTCTCTCTCTCTCTCTCTCTCTCTCTCTCTCTCTCTGTGTGTGTGTGTGTGTGTGTGTGTGTGTGTGTGTGTGTGTGTGTGTGTGCGTGTGAAGACAATCCCAGAGAAATTGCAACCTGGCTGTAGCTACTCTGTTGAGTAGATATCAGACAAAAGCCACAGGTGGCGAAGGAGCCACTGTACGGAACTTGCGGCATCGATTCCTAGATATAGACGGCAGTCTGGCCAGTGAATTAAGGACGATTTAATTCGAAATACCGTCCACCCTTTCTTAAACGTGATACAATTTCAGTAAAGCAACGGTCGGTCACAAATAAGGAGAGGGTTGAGCATCCGTCTTCGGAGAACGAACGGCAGCCTGCTACTATTTCCCTTTCCATCATACTCAACTGACAAATAATCCATCCGTTAAGTTTGACATGCAACTTGTTCATTATAGTCTTTCAGGAACCACAGTCGCTGCCTCTTGGGCAACAAACCACGTCAATAGAGATTTCTCAGTATACATCCACGCCGCCTTCGATTGCATTATTTCAGTACACGACGTTTTCTGTGTACGATTTGTCCTCTGACATACAGAGTAAGTGGAGTTCGTTCTTCAGGCAATGTAATTCTTCGCTTCTGCTCCGCCCCACTGAGTGGCCGCCCTCGCAAATGGTATCGTGTTGCCGGTCTCCTCGTCCTCGTTCCCCTTACCGCTGCACTCGCAGGATTCAGATGTTGACATGACTGACTATATGGACACTCCTAATTCCTTGAGACCTGTGTATATATGTTTATACACCCCAACGTCTGTTGTTGTCAAAAGACTGGTAACACACTGGGAACCTTTGTAGCTCATAGCACTCCGTTGATTTAGATCCGCATGTGTTTTTTTAAGGGTATCCTAATATTACATGGTCCATGTCTTCCTCTTTCCACAAGTGGAAAGAGGGTTGTCGACCAGCCCCTACATGGTGTTCTTTTAAAAAGATCGTGATTGAATTTCATTAGTGCAATAGTTGTACAAAAACCTCTTAACACCTTCTGCTTCAAATACCAAAGCGCTGACGCGATCGCAGAGATCACAGGCAACAGGCCGTCCGTTAGGAGCTCAGATTGCAGCACATGAATGCATCACAAAACACGGAATAATCCTCGGTGTCAGATAACATACATTTCTTGTATTCTAAGCAAGTGTTTATTGTCCTGTATCTTACCTGTAGCATTAGTCATTTCAATCACAATAGCTTTCTTCGTGTTACAATTTTCACAAAGATTAGTACACACACTGAAGAGCCAAAGGCACTGGTACACCTGCCTAATATCGTGTAGGGCCCCCGCGAGCACGCAGAAGTGCCACAGCACGGCGTGGCATGGACTCGACTATTGTCTGAAGTATTGCTGGAGGGAACTGACACAATGAATCCTGTAGGGCTGTCCATAAATCCGTACGAGTACGAGTGGGCGGAGATCTCTTCTAATCAGCACGTTGCGAGGCGTCCCCGATATGCTCAATAACGTTCACGTATGGGGAGTTTGATGGCCAGTGGAAGTGTTTAAACTAAGAAGAGTGATACTGGAGCCACTCTGTAGCAATTCTGGACTTTTGGGGTGTCGCATTGTCCTGCTGGAATTGCCAAAGTTCGTCAGAATGCGCAATGGACATGAATAAATGCAGGTAATCAAGACAGGATGCTTACGCACGTGTCACCTATCAGAGTCGTATCTACGACCCACACCATTACAGAGCCTCTACCAGCTTGAAAAGTCCCCTGCTGACATGCTGGGTCTATGGATTCATGAGGTTATCTCCATACCCGTAAACGTCCATCCGCTCGATACAATCTGAAACGAGACTCGTCCGACCAGGCAACATGTTTCCAGCCATCAATAGTCCAATGTCGGTGTTGACGGCCCCACGCGAGGCCTAAAGCTTTGTGTCGTGGAGTCATCAAGAGTACACGAGTGGGCCTTCGGCTCCGAAAGCCCATATCGACGATGTTTCGTTGGATTGTTCGCACGCTTACAGTTCCTTTGGCCCACCACTGAAATCTACAGCAATTTGCGAAAGAGTTGCTCTTCTGTCACGTTGAACGATTCTCTTCAATCGTCGTTGGCCCCATTCTTGCAGGATTTTTTCCGGCCTCAGCAATGTCGGAGATCTGGTGTTTTACCGGATTCCTAATATGCATGATACACTTGTGAAATGGTCGTTAAGAAAATCCCCATTTCATCGCTGCCTCAGAGATGCTATGTTCCATCGCTCTTGCTCCGACTGTAACACCACGTTCAAGCTCACTTAAATCTTGATAACTTGCCATTGTAGCAGTAATACCCGACCTATCAACTGCGCCAGACACTTGTCTTATATAGACGTTGCCGACCGCAGCGCCGCATTCTGCCTGTTTACGTATCTCTGTATTTGAATACGCGTGCCTATACCAGTTTCTTTGGCGCTTCACTGTATTACGGATGTCATGGAGGTAGTTTCATCGGAACTGAAATCAAAATCAGAATCTGTGCAGCTCTTCTGTCAAAGATGGAGGCGTCAGAGTACTTGCGCAATAATTATCTTTGAATAAACACAGCACCGTGTAAGATTATTTGATTATTTATTTATATAACAAAATACGTTTTATTGTAAAATATTACGGAAGAAGAATTAACGATTAGAGATATAATGTAAGTAAGTCAAATTATTGCGAGACATTCTAAAACTATACAGGCTATCTATAACAAACCGTCATTTGAACCTGCTTCGCCAAAATATTTTACATTTTTCTTTGACAAATACTGTCTTACTCCGCGATGTAATATTTAAAGTTTTGCCTTTACTTTCCACAATGACACTCGATCCTGAGACATGGAAATAACTTTTAGTCTGATGCACTCAGTGAGTAATTCTTTCCATAAGATCGATACAGGGTGTCTCAAACCTTTTGAGGCAAAATGAAACGGGTGATAGTGGTTCCACAATCGATTATATTGAGATAAGAAATCAATGGTCGGAAATGCATATTTATTGTGCTATGGAGTGCACAGCGTACAGTGCATAACGAAAGTGTAACTCATAACTGTTCAAAGCGACGACAGACAGTCTCAATGCACGTATTGCAACGGCCCATGCACATCTGCCGCATTCTCGCAACGATGCCCATTGCCTGTTGTACACTGCAAAAGGCATCGGGTGATAAACAGCGTACACCCCTGACCACCAAACGTATGGGCGGGCATTGCCGAAGATTACATAATAGGACCTTATTTGCTGTCTCGCCGTTTGATTGGTCCCCGTTACCTGGTGTCCCTGCGAGACGCGCTGCCACACTTTTTCGATACTACATCCCTTGTTGTCCGCGAAAGGATGCGGTTTCAATAAGACGGTGCACGAGCCCACGTCGGTGTTAATGCCCGAGAGCACATGAACATCAACGTATCCTTATCGTTGGACTGGAAGGGAAGGCCCTGTCCCAGAGCCGCCACGACCGCCACATCTCACACCTCTGGACTTTTCCCTCTGGGATTACATAAAGAAATTGGTGTATGAAACCTCGAAGCAACAGATGAGGACCAGCTTGCTACGGTCCAAGCAGCTCATCTCCTGATTCAACAGACACCAAGGATCTTTGAGAGAGTGTGGAGGAACTTCAAATGCCGTTGCCATTCATGCATTGAGACTGGCGCTCGTCACTCTGAACAATTTTTATATTTTCATGAGCTACGTTGTTGTTATGCGATGTATGCTGTGTATATCCATACCAAAATAAGTATGTATTTCTGGCCACTGTTTCCTCATCTCATTATAATCGACTGTCGACGCACCCACTATCACCTGTTTGAACTCGACTCAATGAGTCTGAGACACACTGTATATCGACAACACATTCCTTGTAGAGTTATGATAACTATAGTTATCTTTGCAAGTCACCAAAACATTTGATAAGGTTAGACATTGCTTTTAGCTGTATTTGTCCGAGTTTCGGCGCTAGTGCTAGGTTCAGAGGCCTCTGCCGTGTTAAATGTGAACGATTCTACCCTAGCTCGTTTTCGGGTAGGAGTCTGTTTCACTAACAAACTGATAGAACACATCTTACAGACGCCTCAGTTAGTGTTAAAAGTTTCTCATTAACGGCACCACTAAAAAAAAACTTCGTTTTACACCGTAAGAACGTGAAATTCCACTAAGTCTCCTCACAGTCGACATATGAGCGATCTGTAGGCATCGAAATTCCTTTTTGTGTGGATCGAGGCAGTTCAGGAGACGTCGACGTCCATCGATCGTCCGCCTTGGTGAAGTTAAAATTTGAAGACTGACATTGTGTAAAATCGCCGTCTCTCAACTATCGGAGCCGATGCCAGAGTTGGACGTGCAACGTGAATCACAAATCCCGACGTTTCGGAGTCAGAGGCGCAGCTTTGTTACACCCCTAGCACTTTTGTTCTGCAAATGAGCATACGAGCGCAAGAACTGGGTTGGGTTTGTGGGGGAGGGGAGGGTGGGGGAGGCTGTTGTTGTGCTCCGGCGGCGCTCCCTGCTAACGAGGCGGGGGCGTGGGCCGGCCTGCGCCTGGCCCCGGGCCTTTGACCGCAGCTCGCGGTCCCAATTAGGGCCGCTATCAGGTTATGAGTCGCGGCAAGCCGATACGGCCGCCGGCTGCCCTGTGACCTGCAGACCTCTGTCAGCGGCAAGAATTCCCATTCTCGCTGGCCGGCCGGTACACAAACTGGTGGCCCTGTCTTAGGAGACTGTAGGGTGTAGGGGTAGGGGTAGGGGTAGACCTGTGTGTCAGCCCGGAGGGAAAATACTTCCGCGTCTTAGTATCTTTACGTTAACAAGAGTAAAACACTTGCAACAGAATGCAGTCGAAATAAAATCGTGCAATGTTCAGGAAATTAGAACAGGAGATAAGGAACTTAAAGTAGTATAGGGGTTTTGCTAATTATAAAACGAAATTAAGTAATTGACGGTGGCTGAAATGGGATGGATATAGCACACAGACTGGGATTAGCAAGACAATCATTTCTGAAAAAGAGAAATCTCACACGTCATCCGGCCTCTGGCGATCCTCAGCGCCACTGCGTGAGCGCTCTCCGGGTTTCGGCTGGTCAGTCGGGCCGTGTCCGCTGCCGCGCGGCCCCTCTCAGCTTGCACGGTCATTGCCGCTCCCATTATTTAAAAAAAAAAAAAATTAAAAAGATTTTTAAATTTTAACTACCGCTTTCACCAGATGACGGTATATTGGACGTGAATGGTGGGGAGTGGCTACAGGGCAATGTTCAACGTTACCATGTGGAATGCACCGATAAGTGGTGCGAAACCGGTCGCAGATTTAATAAAAATCATTGATACAGCCAGTGCGGAATTTTCTTTGGAAAAATGTCAAAGTTTGGCTGTGGTTGCCCGCCCTACAAAACAAAGAGCAATCTGTTAACATTGAATATAAATTTAGGTGTCTGGAGTGCAGCCTTGTATGGAAGAGAAACATGGACGATAAACCAGCCACGAATGTAACAGGAAGTTCTTAAATGTGGTGCTACAGAAGGATGCTGAAGATTTTTGGATACATGGAATTAGATGAGGTGATACTGAATGGATTTGGGGAGAAAAACTTATGACACAAAAAGACGGGGTCGGCTCATAGGACACAAAGTCAGCCGTCAAGGGCTTGGTAATAATTTGGTAATAGAAATGTGTGTGTGTGTGTGTGTGTGTGTGTGTGTTTGAGAGGGAGAAGGGAGTAAAAACTGTACAGGGAGCCTAAGAGTTGACTGCAGTAAGCATATTCAGTCCTGTGCGGGGCCCACGAGAAAGACAGGCCGTGGCACGTACGTAACAACGCGTGACACTGCAGGTCTCACGATTGCCGGCAGCCGTGTCCAGCTGGGAGCGAATTGACTCAGACGTGTTTAGTAATTATTGACTGCGCGTTTAAATGCATGCAAGCCCTTGATAGAACACGGTAAAGTTAAGAACTTTAATGGGTACCTTCTCAATTACATATTGATTTCCTGTGGATCCTGCACGGATCCCAGCGTTCGCGAAGTGTGGCGGACAAGCCGACTAGGGTGACGCAAACAGGTTCGTTGCAGGACTCGAATTTCTGGTGGACCCTGATCTTAAGTAGGTTGTAGTAGTTACTCGCCCGGGTAGCCGCATGTGTTACCTCGCTGCTTCTGCGATTCGGGCAGATGCGCCGGCCCCGGATCGAATGTGCCCGACAGCCTGGATGTGGTTTTTAGGCGGTTTCCCACATCCGGCTAGGTGAAAACCGAGCTGGTTGCCAAGTCCCGCCTTAGTTACATGATTCGCAAATATTTAGAAAACGCTGGCACACTTTCGCATGGATAACACTCACGACACGCAAACAGTTTGGGTACACATATGCCCTCCCATGGGATAACGGAGTGGCAATAGGAAAGGCGTCCGGCCACCTCTTAACGTAAACTAAACCAAATCCGAAATTAACCACGTCGACTCCACGCAGATGAGGCACAAAGGCGAAGAAGAAAAAGAAGTTGATTGCAGTAGTTACCCAGAAATGAATGAAGACGCTTCCTCAGGACAGACTAGTGTGAACAGCTGCATCAGTCGAGTCTTCGGACTGAAAGCAGCAACAAAAACACGTTGGAAGCAGGCTCTCAAATATTTCTTTTAATAGTTTGAAAACAAAGTGCTCGCCGTCGTTCTATCGCAGTTTTTCACATTTCTGACGTGACGCCTTTAATAAGTTTGTAGCTGTTCTGTTCCAATTTAATATCCAATAGCACTCCATCCAGCTACTGGGCTTCGGCCGATTAAAAAAAAACCGCTCTGAGTACTATGGGACTTAACTTCTGAGGTCATCAGTCCGCTAGAACTACTTAAACCTAACTAACCTAAGGACATCACACACACACATGCCCGAGACAGGATTCGAACCTGCGACCGTAGCAGTCGCGCGGTTCCGGACTGAAGCGCCTAGAACAGCTCGGCCACCGAGGCCGGCGGCCGATTTTCCTCATCACTTGCGTTCCTGAAATGCGGCGTTTGGCGAAGAGCTTAGCAACTCGTGGCCATTGCATTTTTCACAGGCTGAAACATGTTTGAAAGACATCTTCTCTCTCGGAGGGTTGAAGCTAATAATACGGGACGTTTACTTCGACGCATCGTGCAATAATGTAGCGAGTCTTGTATGTGTGCAAACAAATATAGAACACAACACAGGCAATATTTATTCTGCTTTTATATTGAGGTGTCAAACGTCATCGAGTACCTATTAATACCATATCGAACCTTGTGTTGGCCGGCGTAGTGCAGCAACTCGACGTGGCATGGACTCAACAAGTCGTTGGAAGTCCCCTGCAGAAATACTGAGCCATGCTGCCTCTGCAGCCGTTCACAATTGCTAAAGTATTGCCGGGGCAGGATTTTGTGCACGAATTAACCTCTCTATTATGTATGATTATAAAGATTCGATGGGATTCATGTCAGGCAAACTGGGTGGCCAAATCATTTCCTCGAATTGTCCAGAATCTTCTTCAAACAATCGCGAACAACTGTGGCCCTGTGACGTGGAGCATTATTTACCATCCATAAAAATTCCATTGATGTTTGGGAACTTTAAATCCATGAATGGCTACAAATGGTCTCCAAGTAGCTGAACATAAACATTTCCAGCCAATGATCGGTTTATTTGGACCAAAGAACATTATCCATTCTATGTAAACATAGCCGATACCATTATGGAGCCACCACCAGCTTGCACAGTGCCTAGTTGACAACTTGGGTCCATAGCTTCGCGGAGTCTGTGCCACACACCAACTAACACCCTACCATCAGCTCTTACCAGCTGAAATTGCGACTCATCAGACAGTCGTCTAAGATCCAACCGATATGGACACGAGCCCAGGAGAGGCGCTGCAGGAGATGTCGTGCTGTTAGCAAAGGCACAAACGCCGGTAGTCTGCTATCATAGCCCATAACGCCAAATTTGGTCGCATTTTCCTAACGGATACGTTCGTCGTACGTCCCACATTGCTTTCTGCGTTTATTTCACGCAATGTTGATTGTCTAACAGCACTGACAATCCTATGGGAACGCCGCTGCTCGCGGTCGTTCAGTGAAAGCCGTCGGCCACTGCTTTGTCCATGGTAGAGGTAATGCCTGAGATTTGGTATTATCAGTGGATCTTGGAATATTGAATTTCCTACCGATTTCCTAAATGGAATGTCCCATGTGCCTAGCTCCAACTGCCGTGCGGAGTGGCCGCGCGGTTAGAGGCGCCATGTCACGGATTCCGCGACCCCTCCCGTCGGAGGTTCGAGTCTTCCCTCGGGCAAGTGTGTATATGTGTGTGAGTGTGTTTTGTTCTTAGCCTAAGTTAGTTTAAGTAGTGTGTAACTCTAGGGACCGATGACCTCAGCAGTTTGATCCCAAAGAAATTCACGCACATTTGAATATTTGAGCTCCAACTACCATTTCGCGTGCGAAGTCTGTTAATTCCCGCCGTGTGGTCTTAATCACGTTGGAAACCCTTGCACGTGACTCACCTGAGTACCAATGACAGCTCCGCCAATGTACTGCTCCTTAATACCTTGTGTACGTCATGCTACCGCCATCTGTGCACATTCCAATCCCACGACTTTTGCAACCTCAGTGTAATTATTATTATTACTACTATTAACATTATTAAACTTGTTTTCTGTAACGTAGCCTGGGGCCACGTTATGTTGCATGATGGCAGTTTGTTACTGACTCCAGCGAACGTGATGTCACGAGAATAACTATAATTTTTGTAAAATTTATTGGCGATGCCACATTTATAAAATGACGATCGCCTTTGACTCCTCCAGAAATTATCTTCAGAAATTTTAAAGCTCTGAATACAACTGCTTGAGCAACCGGAACTCACTACAACGAAATTTTAATGATCTGAAGATGATTGCTTGGGCAATCGAAAACCGCCACCATTTTATAAATGTACGATCAAGACAACTTTGCATATAAAAGTTAAGATTGCGTATTCCAGAAACTTTTCCATGTCAAGGTTTATATAACATTATTCTTCTTAGGGTGAGTATTTTACGCATACTGGATTTCGATGAGTGTTTTATGTTCGTTATTTTGAATGTCTCGCGGGCGAACACGACGGGTAGTATCAGTAATGACAACAGTTCACCCTCCTGAGAATTCGAATTGCATCCGGCAATCGGACCGATAATCTTGGCGTGATGACTATAGTATAAACTATTACGAAATAATGCTCATATACAAACACGTCAAATGTTTCAGATGGCACATGGCCGTTATTCTTGTCCCGGACAACGACGGCGTCCCTTTAATCCGAGAAGTTGGACTGCCGCTCAATTTTTTCATAACCGATGGTTGTTCTTAACTGCAATCAATAGACGGCGCGCAGGCTGATAATTTGTGCCACCTAGAACATGAACTTGTGAGCTGGTGACTCACTATAAATGCAAAGGTCAGGATGCAATTCTCAGTCTCTTCTTGACTCTTTTCTTCTCACCTGTCGCTCCTTTCACCTCTGACAATGATTTGTACAGGGTGTTTCAAAAATGACCGGTATATTTGAAACGGCAATAAAAACTAAACGAGCAGCGATAGAAATACACCGTTTGTTGCAATATGCTTGGGACAACAGTACATTTTCAGGCAGACAAACTTTCGAAATTATAGTAGTTACAATTTTCAACAACAGATGGCGCTGCGGTCTGGGAAACTCTATAGTACGATATTTTCCACATATCCACCATGCGTAGCAATAATATGGCGTAGTCTCTGAATGAAATTACCCGAAACCTTTGACAACGTGTCTGGCGGAATGGCTTCACATGCAGATGAGATGTACTGCTTCAGCTGTTCAATTGTTTCTGGATTCTGGCGGTACACCTGGTCTTTCAAGTGTACCCACAGAAAGAAGTCACAGGGGTTCATGTCTGGCGAATAGGGAGGTCAATCCAGGCCGCCTCCTGTATGTTTCGGATAGCCCAAAGCAATCACACGATCATCGAAATATTCATTCAGGAAATTAAAGACGTCGGCCGTGCGATGTGGCCGGGCACCATCTTGCATAAACCACGAGGTGTTCGCAGTGTCGTCTAAGGCAGTTTGTACCGCCACAAATTCACGAAGAATGTCCAGATAGCGTGATGCAGTAATCGTTTCGGACCTGAAAAATGGGCCAATGATTCCTTTGGAAGAAATGGCGGCCCAGACCAGTACTTTTTGAAGATGCAGGGACGATGGGACTGCAACATGGGGCTTTTCGGTTCCCCATATGCGCCAGTTCTGTTTATTGACGAAGCCGTCCAGGTAAAAATACGCTTCGTCAGTAAACCAAATGCTGCCCACATGCATATCGCCGTCATCAATCCTGTGCACTATATCGTTAGCGAATGTCTCTCGTGCAGCAATGGTAGCGGCGCTGAGGGGTTGCCGCGTTTGAATTTTGTATGGATAGAGGTGTAAACTCTGGCGCATGAGACGATACGTGGACGTTGGCGTCATTTGGACCGCAGCTGCAACACGGCGAACGGAAACCCGAGGCCGCTGTTGGATCACCTGCTGCACTAGCTGCGCGTTGCCCTCTGTGGTTGCCGTACGCGGTCGCCCTACCTTTCCAGCACGTTCATACGTCACGTTCCCAGTCCGTTGAAATTTTTCAAACAGATCCTTTATTGTATCGCTTTTCGGTCCTTTGGTTACATTAAACCTCCGTTGAAAACTTCGTCTTGTTGCAACAACACTGTGTTCTAGGCGGTGGAATTCCAACACCAGAAAAATCCTCTGTTCTAAGGAATAAACCATGTTGTCTACAGCACACTTGCACGTTGTGAACAGCACACGCTTACAGCAGAAAGACGACGTACGGAATGGCGCACCCACAGACTGCGTTGTCTTCTATATCTTTCACATCACTTGCAGCGCCTTCTGTTGTTGAAAATTGTAACTACTGTAATTTCGAAAGTTTGTCTGCCTGAAAATGTACTGTTGTCCCAAGCATATTGCAACAAACGGTGTATTTCTATCGCTGCTCGTTTAGTTTTTATTGCCGTTTCAAATATACCGGTCATTTTTGAAACACCCTGTATGTCCTCCTGCACCAACTAGCAGATGAATACGTCGGAGGAAGGAAACGCCGTACCATCTCCAATAGGACTGTTATACTTAGCAAAGTACTATAGTGATCAAACCAACCTTCACGTCGAGGACAGCAGCAGCTCATAGTCGTACGTACGGACGCTGGACAAAATCGCAGAACTCCTTAGAAACAGCCCAGTTCCGACTCTTCACTTCAGACTGACATGCAAACTCGAATTCCCACAAATCTGCAATTGCATACTTTCACAAAATGTTTAGCCTCCATCTACTACTTATACGAGCTCCAGTCGCAATTGCTACTGGCATGAATTCCCAAATGGCGCCAAATGAAGTAATTCGCAAGCTGAATGTGGACGGAGGAGAATATAATACATAAATATTCATATAATTCATATAAAGGCTGAACAGCACTACAATTTATGGCAGATCTTTGATAAGCGGCGACAAAGCGCCAACAAAGACGCAATTGTTGGCTATTAAACTGGTTTTCGAGTAGAAATCATTTGCACGAATCAAATACCGTAATACAAGAATTACATACCGATGACAAAGTGCCCTTGCAAATTATTTTCAAATGACGAAAATTATATTAATTGCGATTCATAATGTATTGTGTATACCGAAACATTTTATTTAGATGTGTTTCTTGAAGTTTTCCAAGTAGATCGAATTTGCCATCATTTTTCGGTCGTGTAGCCGGGATAGTTTTAATTCATGTTCCGATATTTCGGCTGACAACCTTTCAGCCATTCTCTAGGTGAGTCTCCTGCGAGCTTTTAAATCACTTTACACACTGTGGAGTAAATGCGCACACCGTTGGTAACAAGAGCGCCAGTCGTAAATTAAACATGAGTAAAACAAAGCAAGCGCAGAATGACAGAATCACAGTGTTTACAGTGTGATGTTTATAATTATGGATGGCTTTAAGACTTCGAATATTTCCTTTAAGCGCGCAGACGTGAAACGTGGAGTTTCCATGATTTGTCGAACTGGAAACTCTGATCTTCGTCGAACAGGCTGTTTGCTAACTAGATTCCCACGGCTTCCTTCACACTGTATTCCAGCACGATGAGGCTGTCGCCAGTATCTTAACTTTCCCTTAGTCCATGGAATGGCCGGTGGAAATAAAACAATGAAGAATAAAATGGCTGTGATTTTCCTTCCACCAGCCAAGGCGGTAGTTTTTCTGGGATCTGAATGATCTGCTTTTAGAAAGGCGGGTATGAAATTCAATGTGAGTGTAGTAGCAACGTTGCATTGAACACAAGCGATAAACCCATTTTCTATAGCCTATTAAATCAGAAGTGACCGAACATTGAATTTCCACTGGCCATTCCATAACTAAAGGAAAGATAAGACAGCGGTCACAGCCGCATCCTCCTAGGATTCATTGATAAATTGCGCTGTGGAAATACAATCAGCAGACAACCTGCTCAACAGAGACGAGGGTTTCCAGATCGGCAAATCAAGGAAAGTCCTCGTTTCACCTCTGCGCTCTCAAAGGAAATATTCTAAGTCTTCATGCCAACCATAATTATCAACAACACGCTTCGTAAGCACTGCGGGTTCTCTGATCCTGCGGATGGAGGTAAAAAAAGAAGGGTGATGGCGCTACAGACTTATCGCTGTACGTTGTTTTGAAGCGATAGTGGGCGGGGCCTACCGTTATCTTAAATAGCCCAATACATCAGCACAGTACTGTTTACGATTGCTTCTTGCTCGTTATTTCTGTTTAGTGCACACAACAACTGTGTTAAATACTAAAATTTACAGTGCTTAAATGAATAACATAGCGTCAGGAAGGAAGTTTCAATTGTTTTTCTGTTCTTGAATGCGTATTTGCTCTAGTAATACGACACATTTGGCCTCGTTAATGTAACTTGTTTGTTGCTGATATACTTCAAATAACCAAAAGGAGAAGGAAATGGCGTGAAAAAAGCATGCTTTTGTAATCCATTTACTCTCACACTTACTGTACTTGCATCGATAGTACATGAAACTGGAACTCCGAAACCAATGCTTGTTTGCTTATTGGTACCGGTGTCGCTTCTTGTTCGTTACATTTTTAGCTTTCAATTCGTATGCATAATATTTTAATGTTCACGTTTGCAAAAAAAAAAAAAAAAAAAAAAAAAAAAAAAAAAAAAAAAAAAAAAAAAAAAAAAAACCTTATCTGCGTGTTCTTTGCTAGCCCATAAATACGTGCAACGTGCATGTCAACAAAATGAACGATTACTGAAATAACAAAGAAAGAACTGCATAAAGGTATACTTCCACGCAGAATAGAGTTCTTATTTCATTAGAGTGACAGTGCAGCAGTTTCGCTGTAGTTTACATATCTTCTCACTTTGAAATGTTACCTATGATGTGTCATTCCGTGTGTGACCAGTAGTAGCAATGTACAGTGTAAAAAACGAAATGCTTTTTTAAACATGTCCAGTATTGTGCAATACTGAAAATGTGATAAAGGGAATGTTTTGAACGCTTAGACCCCGCAAGACAGATATTTTACTTTAATATGTATGTAAGCCTTTTTTTTTAGTAATGTTGGCCTAATCTGTGGAACATATAGCATTCCTTACTTCTTTTGTCCGAGCGTTTCTCGCCAGTAATTCTGTTGATCTTGTTTAGGAGTAACCAAACATATCGCAATTGGAACGTACCTCTATTTTGATCATCTACCTCATTTTACTATTGAATTAAATTTTGAACTTGTCAAACTATATAAGTCCATGCCGTGCTTTGTTGTGTACCAATAGTTTGTTAGTTAGTTACATGTTCCATGTATTATTAGCAAGATAAATCGTGTTGATTGTAATGTGTCATTTTATACTAACATCAATTTTTGTTATAAATATGCCTCCTTGATGACAGTTTATTAGTTTTTATGTTTTTAATTAAAGACACAGATGCTAGTAATTGCTACCTGTCACAATATACACATTACGATAGACAAACTCTCCTGCAAAATACAGGGAGTTTTGTTCCAAATATTACTTTGCTGTCTATATCATTGGGTAAGTGATCAAAACTTCGGGTTGTAGCATTGTGAACCCCTGTTTGTCTACAGGAAACGTTAAAGTGACGTAATAAAGGTCATTTTTTCTTCTGGTAT
Organism: Schistocerca americana; assembly: GCF_021461395.2. Classification (NCBI taxonomy): domain Eukaryota; kingdom Metazoa; phylum Arthropoda; class Insecta; order Orthoptera; family Acrididae; genus Schistocerca; species Schistocerca americana. The sequence continues at coordinate 795,213,952 of NC_060119.1, forward strand.
TGTAATTATGTATATTATTGTTTCTGCTGGCGGGTAGATGGCTACTTTCATGCCGAGCAGCAGGCAGACACGACGAAAACAAAACACACACACACACACACACACATAAACACACTGCCAATTTCATAGGGCTACAAACCAAGAAATAATTAACTTGATATCGAAATTTGAGGAAGAGACAGTGGCTTTCTATACCATGACATTTGATTACTTACAGAAATGGGCTTTTCTTTTAATAAATATCAAGTATTTGACTGGCTGACACTATCTGAAAACCCATATTGGATTATGATTGAAAACACTATTACATATCTGACTAAAAATGGTGTGATGATTTCAGGCTACAATTGTTTCCAGGAATTTATGTCTCTGGAGAGCTCTTTAGAAACAGCGTGACTCGGAAGAATGGAAGCCTAAATACTCCGTGAAAGGAAGGTGGATTTACTTTCTTAAGGAAACCGAAAATCCTGAACACAAGTGCCAACTGCTAAAATTATGCCAGTATTTGTTTTCTATTCCCGCACACAACGTCACTGTGGGAAGAGTATTTTCGCTGATGTCGGCTCAGTGGACTGATAAAGAAATCGCCTGCTGCGAGGGACTGTGGGATCAACCTTAGAGTGCCAGTTTAACCACAAGCTGACTTGCATGGAGTTTTACAAATACGTAAAAGACTTGCTGAAAAAGATGAAATCTTCCGAAAAATATGGTGTACCAACTACTTCTGCCGCAACAAGTTCTGTGTCATTGTGTTCTGAATAAAAAGCAATTACATAAAATACATTTTTTTACTTCATTTCTGTACCCTCTTCTCAGAGTGTCTCGACGAAGTCCCAGCTAGATATGACAACCCTACACATACAGAAAATTGATTTCTTTCGGGAAACTAGAAGTGAAACATTCATCGCTGCTAAAGTTTCAACACACCTGGGCACGATGCAAAGTATTTGTTTACATTTTATGTACGTAAAACATATAAAACACTCCAATTTCACTGTCCACGTCTGTAGACGTAAAATCGCTACTCCGATTCCAAAGGCGCGCAGAGTCCATTTCCTTGCCAGGGCACTACTTATGTGAACAAATGGAAAAGCTTTCAAACTCTAGTTAAACCAGAATGGACGCAGTTCGGCATTGTCTCACCTACTGTTAGCAGCTGTAGGCTTTCGGCACTGCTAGAACTGAGCATCGCTAGCACGTTGAATCGCTTTTAACTTCTGTGACCGCCATGACAGCTGGCATTGCTAGTACTGTATCCATATTTTAAATTAGGGTTAGAGAAAGAAGGGATTTTATAGTGATGAATATAAATTGTGTAAAACATGGGTAATGATATATTTCACATCGTATGAGAGAAGTTTTTCAATGCACCAAAGACCAGTAATCGAAAATCATTAAATAAAATTGAGCAATATACACAGGGTGTCCCGAAAACCTCCGACAAGCTTTAGGGACAGGTTCCTTACGTCAAAACAAGAAAAAAAGTCTTGTAAACAAGGGTTTCTAAAACGCATACTTCAAGAGCTAGGATCACTTGCTCAGCGGAAGAGATGTATTTCACTCTAGCGAAGATGAACAAGTGCTCACGGCTCTTAAGGTATGCAATTTAAACCGTATGTTTACTGGACCTTTTTCCTTGACCTGGTCCACGCTACCTCCTCCCAAAATACGGAAAGCAAAGTCCTTGCAGTAGAAGAGATTTGTTTCATAGTATGGAAGATGAGCAAGTGCTCTAGTTCTTAAGGTGTGAACTTTAAGAGCCCGTGTTTACTTGACTTTTTTCCTTGTTTTGGTGTAATGAACCCTAAAGCTAAAGCTCGAGGGCGTTTTTGGGACACCCTGTATCTCTTAGCTTCTGCCATTCGTGTAAGGTTCAACATCGTTTCCTGAGCATATGCACTATTTTATAAAATACTTCGTCTGATGTTACATTTTCAATAGTAACGGCGTTCTTGATCCAGTAGGCCTGTCATATGGACCATTTTATCAATTAGAAAATAGATCATGGAGAGATTTGTATCCTATGATAATAGGAAGGAACTGCTGGTTAATAAAGACGTTTCTGATTGGTCGCAACGGTACTACCACAATATCAATACACACAAATTTTGCAATGAAGTTCTGTGTCTGATGGTTATTAATAATAAATTCAGTTGTTTTTACAAAGTAATGACACAACTCACCACAGTGCTACTTTCTCTTGACTCATTTTCCTGTTGAAACGAGATAGTCGTTCTTGAGAATGAGCTGAAAAACTGGCAACGCTATCCTGCGTTCAAGCAAACTTATCTCCGGCGTGTACACAGTGCCCAAGAAGCCACTTCCTTTTTTAAGTTTTAGAAACATAATCAAGGACCAGGTTCCATCTTTGAAGCATTTAAGATGCATGCTCCTTAGCTCAATTTAGCTCATGGAAGTTGCAGTAAAAAGAATGTATTGGCGTTAATGACCTCGAATGCGCTGTAAGTTCAATCGATGATTCCCATCTACACGACAGTTCGAGTGCCATTTTAAGAGACCACAGTGCAACAGAAGGGAAGGAAGGTCATTGGAGACGGAGTACAAGATCTGACTGGGAAAGGACGCAGAACGAGATCGACCGTTTCTTCTCAAAGATACCACATCGCCTACAAGCACATTCGCCTCAAGCGATGTAGGGAAATCGAAGAAAGCATGGCCATACAGGGAGTCCAATGTCTTACCAGAGCGTCTCCTCGTTCAGAAGCACAACAGAAGGTGTCTGGAATGAAAATCTTTAGAGCATTTGATACAATAATTTCGTAAAACTATTCAAAAAAATGTCGATCGACTTTCTGCGATCACGCTTTGGGTCGCCGAAATTGCTGGATTCTGAAAGTGGTTTCTTCCAGCACCAGTAAACCCCTGACTCTTTAAAGAATCGCACTGGCTATAATATCCTACAGCCAGTGCGGATCAATTTATTCAAAATGTGTAAATTTGGCTGCGGTCGCCCGCAATTTAAAATGACATGCTCAAGGCAGACTGGGCAATTTGCGCTACATTTTAAGCCAAAACTAGTTTTCCTCTCATTTATACGTTTATGACGTCATATCTCCTGAATTATTTGTCGAACAACAATACAATTTCGCAGGTACATTCACGATAGGCATGCTTGACAAAGTTTGACTGCACTAACAGCGCAAATATAGTAAGCTATAAAGTTATTTTCTTTCATCATTTTGTGGGGGGTGTCTCAGATAAGAAAAGTTCTTGGTGGGTGTCTGCAAGAAAAAAACTTCGTAAAGATCTAAAATTATGTGTTAAGTTTGTTAGGACTCATTAAGTGCTCTCATTCTCAAATACCGGATGAATATAAGCCGTGTATTTGCGCGCCGTCAGTTACATTACCTGAAGGCAACCACATAGCTTCTAAGTCTAATAGCTTTGTTAAATTTTTAACATAAGAGTGAATCTCTTAATGAGCAGATTATGACATTTCAAATTTTTAAATTCGGCCAATAATTGGGCAGAATACTGAAAATTAAATGTTCGTTCCCCTGGAAGCCGCTACATAGGCGCCGGCCGGAGTGGCCGATCGGTTCTAGGCGCTACAGTCTGGAACCGCGCGATCGCTACAGTCGCAGGTTCGAATCCTGCCTCGGGCATGGATGTGTGTGATGTCCTTAGGTTAGTTAGGTTTAAGTAGTTCTAAGTTCTAGGGGACTGATGACCTCAGAAGTTAAGTCCCATAGTGCTCAGAGCCATTTAAACCATTTTTTTCGCTACATAGGCAACCCTTAATTTGATGTACCCGGTTCCGAGATAACGGTTTTTTAATACAGATATTGCGTCATGATTAGATTGCAATACACTGGCAAAAAAAAAAAAAAAAAAAAAAAAAAAAAAAAAAAAAAAAAAAAAAAAAAACACAACACCAAGGAGTCGTGCGACACAAACGAAAGTTAGTAGGCGCGTTTCTACATCCGAAAGGCGACGTCTATTCAAATTTCGCACCAGTCGCAGAAGAGTGGCGCTAATAACGCCACTATGAGGATGCAGATCAGGTTTGCTTTAAATACTCGCTGTAACGGTCATGAGCGTCAGTTACCTTTGAGACTGGACGTCCTGAGTTGATGTCAGTCAGAAATGTCTTTAAGGGAACAAAGACGCCGTTATAAACACCTCAATGATTTTGAACGAGGTGCTGTAATAAGGCTACGAGAAGCTGGATGTTCCTTCTGCAATTTTCCTGGAAGACTTGGCAGGTACGTAGCCACTGAACATGGTTGCTGTTGCGATGGTCCCAAAAATATATGGACACAAGACGACCGGGCTCCGGACGTCCACGTGGCGCTACCAAGAGCGAAGAGCATCTTGTCAGGCGTATGGCTCAGACGCATAGTACAGTATCTGCAACAGTAATTTGAGCAGCAGTTGACACCACAGTGACAATGAACTGTTACAAAAGGTTATTTCAAGGACATCTCCGAGCCAGACACCATGTAGCGAGTATGCCACTGACCCCAAACCACCGCCATTTGCGACTTCAGTGGTGTCAAGCGAGAGTTCAATGGAGGGCAGGTTGGAGGTCTCTTGTGTTTTCTGATGAGACCTGGTTCTGCCTCGGTACCAGTGATGACCATATTTTGGTTAGGAAGAGGCCAGTCGTGGACCTGCAACCAACTTGTCTGTTGGTAGATACCTGGAGGTATGGTCTCGGGTGTGATTTCATATGGTAGGAGGATCACTCTCACTGTTGAGCTGTCATTCATGAACACCATTCCAGGGGGTGTTTTTCAACAGGATGACTCGCCCACATACCGCAGTTGTCACCCAAGATGCTCTACAGAGTGTCACGTGCCGCCTTGGCCTGATCGATCACCAGATCTGTCTCCTGTTGTTGTTGTTGTGGTCTTCAGTCCTGAGACTGGTTTGATGCAGCTCTCCATGCTACTCTATCCTGTGCAAGCTTCTTCATCTCCCAGTACCTACTGCAGCCTACATCCTTCTGAATCTGTTTAGTGTATTCATCTCTTGGTCTCCCTCTACGATTTTTACCCTCCACGCTGCCCTCCAATACTAAATTGGTGATCCCTTGATGCCTCAGAACATGTCCTACCAACCGATCCCTTCTTCTGGTCAAGTTGTGCCACAAACTTCTCTTCTCCCCAATCCTATTCAATACTTCCTCATTAGTTATTTGATCTACCCATCTAATCTTCAGCATTCTTCTGTTAGCACCACATTTCGAAAGATTCTATTCTCTTCTTGTCTAAACTATTTATCGTCCACGTTTCACTACCATACATGGCTACACTCCATACAAATACTTTCAGAAATCACTTCCTGACACTTAAATCTATACTCGATGATAACAAATTTTTCTTCTTCAGAAACGCTTTCCTTGCCATTGCCAGTCTACATTTTATATCCTCTCTACTTCGACCATCATCAGTTATTTTGCTCCCCAAAGGCCTTCACTCAGGGTAAGCAAGCTACAGGGAATTTTTGTCGTTTTTGTTGTATATGTTTTACTTTCGCTTATCTCATATGCGCACAGGACAAAGGAAAAAAAAAATGATGTGTCCCCAGAGACATCGTGGTTCAAATGGCTCTGAGCACTATGGGACTTAACATCTATGGTCATCAGTCCCCTATAACTTAGAACTACTTAAACCTAACTAACCTAAGGACATCACACAACACCCAGTCATCACGAGGCAGAGAAAATCCCTGACCCCGCCGGGAATCGAACCCGGGAACAGAGACATCGTGCTGATAGCGTATAGAACCATTATAACGGTCTCAATTCTGCGAGGAATTCAGGTACACTGGGTCCAGCTTTCGCCACTCGCTGTGGTAAGATCTCGTGGTGGTCGCTACCAAATTCTGGGGATGTTGACTGGACTGTTACAATGGCCTTGCTGTTACAAACAGTCCCTGATCTTTCGTATCGGACTAAGATCGAGTCATTTAGCGGCTCAGTTGAGGTGCGGAGCGATTGTCTGAGAGTTGTTCAAATCAGGAACGTATGCATGCAACTCTGTGAATAAAGCTGGGAGGACGTGGGTGTCAAAAAAATGGTTCAAATGGCTCTGAGCACTATGGGACTTAACATCTATGGTCATCAGTCCCCTAGAACTTAGAACTACTTAAACCTAACTAACCTAAGGACATCACACACATCCATGCCCGAGGCAGGATTCGAACTTGCGACCGTAGCAGTCGCGCGGCTCCGGACTGAGTGCCTAGAACCGCTAGACCACCGCGGCCGGCGACGTGGGTGTCCACAGCACACTTACCACGAAGATATACATATATCTAAAACTGGCAACACCTCGATACCGAGAAAGTTGAAAGAAAAGATACTGATTCATGTACAATGAATTAATGAGTGACCATGGTAAGAAAAAAATCTTGGAAAACATCAAAGACCACCTCCGACCAGAACTACAGGTTCACTCTTCACATATTGCGGCTTAAACTCCTCATTGGTTACTCTGTACATTCGACGTGTTGCCACCACTTGAAAAGAGGTAAAACTATGGCTCGTTGGGCAATACTACACGTCTCCCGTCATTGACCACGCAATTTCTGTGATGTTTTGCCCATTAAAGACATGCAGCTGTATGTGCTGCTGAGAGCAATCGACTTTTCCGGAATACGCGAATCCAAACGTTCACTGCACGCAGTTTGCCTCCAATGCCCATTCGGAAACTGGAAGAGAGGGAGTGCATTCACTGACTGCAGCAATTGCTCACAACACTTCCTATGACGTCACGCGCAATATCGACGTCCGTAGTTACAGCTATCGACTTCGTTAGCGTTCGATAGGACCTCTCACAAGACTTCACGCATGCGTATTGGAGATTTGTAAAAATACCTCATTTTTGGAACAATGTGTTATAATTATTGCTACAATTAAACGTCACATACTTATTTATCGAAGATTAATGCCTTCATACAATAGTGCTCTTTCAAGAGTGAGTTGTTATCGTTAATAATTTACAAATCAAGTATGAACCATGCTTGTATTATAATTTGCAGTAAGCAGACGGAGCACTAACACGTCAATGTCGTCATTGTCAACAATATAAGCCTTTAAGAGATACTAAGATAACTAAGACAGCACTAAGCGCTAACGCAATGGATAATGTCGTATATTCTACAGTCGAAAGATGGAGGTTTGCATATCTCCCAAGGCAAATATTTTTTTCATGTTAGTGCAGTAAACACGTTCTGGGACTTTCTTACGAATGTAATACAAGTATGTTCTGCACAATTCGATATCATATACTTTTCTGTCTGATTAAGAAAAGGATGAAATAAATATTTAGCGATTTTCGAGTATATGGTTAGGCACAAACCTAAGAGGGCACCTTACATTGCAGCGAGTGAGTCGAGGAGCAGGAGCATATTCATACTTGTGACAAAGTCGATAACAGATCATGCTGTCGTTTATATTGTGCGCGACGTCAAAATGACGTCACGTTTGCAGGAAATGTGAAATGAGTCTTACCCGCAACTGCTGTCGGGTGTGTAACCGATAGCCATTGACATCTCTGGTCCTGTCCGTCAGGATCTTTCTATGACCACAGTTCTTGCGCCGTGTTACATGCCTGCAAGTGATACACCATTCCTTGTAGCCACATTGGACAGTCCTCGTCAATACACAAACAAATTGGACAATTTTAATCACGGTGTGGTTATGGGCACGTCCAAATACGTTAGCTCTTTTCTATTTTTCATATCCACGTCGCTCCATCTCCGCTGATTCTAGGCAGCCGACTGCCATATGCTCACCCAGTCACTGCCGTGACTCAACGTCAGCGGTGGAGTATCACACGACACGCGTTACCAGTTCTACACCACCTAAAGCGCGTCCGAAGCAACCAGTGTGCGTTTTTAAGTGACGACTAATAGAAGCTCTTTGAGTTTATCTCGATGTATACGTTTATTGCAATATCTGATAGGATGGCATCCTATACAGAGCTCACTTAACTCCAGATTATCACCACACCATGTAGGTATCTGATGGGCGCAATGGTTTTCTGTAGAGTGTGTGTCCCATTTTTTTCTGGAGATTCTGCACGCTTCTGTATTCAGAATACACATCTTATGATCTTCCATCTCTATGTTTTTATGTGGGCTACGGAGACACTAATAAAATCTTGGTAATTTTGCTTCCCTACCCACTCATCCACTACAGATCACCTAACGGAGTGTGTGTAGCTTGTTAGATGGTTTGAGTAACATCGATCATTTGCACAATTTCTCTGAAAATGACAAGGGACGACTCTTGTTTACAGGCTATGGCACGGAATTTAAAGCTAAATAATTAATGTAAATTAGGAAATTTCGGGAAAACATTTGTCTACGTAACGTATTTAGGCGATTAACATTGCAAGATCACAGGTTAAAGTAAGCGTAAATAAATCATCGCAAATGTAAAATGCTGGTACATTAATAAACAATGTAACCGCCAGCATGTTGAATGCACGCAAGCAGACGTGAATGCGTTGTGTTGTACAGGTGCCGAATGTCCATGCTTGTCGCACGTGGTCGGTTAATACAGGGACGGCAATGCTGTTTGTGGATGACGCTGGCGTTTCCGTCCGATGATGTCCCATACGAGGTCGATTGGAGACACAACTGGTGATCGAGCAGGCCAAGGAAACAAGTTGACATTCTTTAGAGCATATTGGATTACAACAGCGGTATGTGGGCGAGCACTGTCCTGTTGGAAAACAACCCATGGAATGCTGTTCATGGATGGCAGCACAATAGATGGAATAACCAGATTGACGTACACATTTGCAGTCAGGGTGCGTGAGATAACCACGAAAGTGCTCCTGCTGTCATACGAAATCGCACCCCGGACCATAGCTCCAGGCGTAGGTCCAATGTGCCTAGCACACCGACAAGTTGGTAGTAGGCCCTCAACTGGCCTTCTCCTAGCCAACACATCCCCCATCACTGGCAGCGGGGCAGAACCAGCTTTCATCAGAAAACGCAACTGACCTCTACGCTGCCCTCCAATGAGCTGTCTATTGACATCTCTCAAGTAGCAAATGGCCGTGGTTTGGGGTTTGAGGAATGCACGCTACAGGGCGTCTGCCTGGGAACTGTCCTTGAAGTAACCGATTTGTAGCAGTTCGTTGTGTGTTAACGTGACTCAGCAATGCCTTTGCGACGTCTAGGTTACCGTCGTCGCTGGCGCCGCAGTGTACCTGTGTATCGGAGCTTAAAAGCAATTGATATTGTCTCGGCTGGACAGTTTAATAAACAGCAATTAATTGGAGATCCCAATGTGTTTCGTGGACTGCGTCTGAACTTCACGTGTGATGTGCAAGCAGTGTTTGGAGGCAGTACATGGCTTAGCTTGGCTGTTGTTTGGGGCAATCACGTAGACTATGGTGGCCTTGAAGCATTTCCAGATGCAAATATTATTACTTGGAAGACGTGGAGTATAGCTGAGACTACAGGACTGTTGGCTAAACAGCCTTATGGTATTCTTGTTCCAAGCATGCCATTTGTTTTGTCAACCAGAAGAAAGAAGAAGTTGAAAGCCGATGAGTACCTGTTTATATGGGCTAAAGTCAACTGCTGCTCAGATTGCTGCTGCACATGCAGCACGATGCACCATAGCCACATGCCGAACAGAATGGTCTTCCCTCTCGGTAGCGCCATATGGCCGTCCGAAGTCCGGCCTTCTTGCGACCGTACCTTCTCGTGATCACTGCTACTAGCAACCACGTACAGTGGCTACATTCCTGCCAGGTGTTTCCGCAATGCCGCACAAGGAGCATCCAGCTTCTCGTAGCCCTACAACACGACCTCGTTCAAACTCAGCGAGGTGTTTATAATGGCGTCTTTGTCGCCTTAAAGACATTCTTGACTGACAACGACCCACCACTTCCAATCTCAAAGATAACTAACGTTCACGTCAGTTGCAGCGCGTATTTAAAGCAAACCTGATTTGCAGCCTCGTAGTAGTTCTACCAGCGTCACTCTTATGCGTCTGACGCGAAATCTGAATAGACATCATCTTTCAGATGTAGAAACACGCCTACCATCTTTCGTATATGACGCACAGCTATTTCTTGGTAATGCGAGTTTTTTCGTCAGAGTAGACCAGATGCTACCGGAAAGCCCACTGTAATTCCGTCTCTCTCCCCTATGATTTTATTCCCGTATAGAATATTGGCCTATCGATCGATTGGCCTATCGATCGACCGAAGCTTTATCGTGTACCTGATACTTCACTGAGGGGCGGTATTGGGGCCACATGTGGTCTGTGAACAGCTCTCACCGTCGCTTAAGGAGTCTTCGGAACCGGAGTGACTTGTCCTTCAGATTTCTTCTCAGTAATTCCCAGGACGTTGAAAGAACCTTGTTTCAGTCGTCCCATGGACGAAAAATCCTTCGTGGTACCGGCAACCAAATCGGTTCCTCTGAGTGCCACAATAAAGCACACTGGTTTCTCAGGCATACGAGCTACTAAGAAATATACGTCACTAGAATGGAATCGTAAAGAGTGAAGGAGTGGTGACATTTTTACACAGATGGGCATGATGTAATAGTCGATAGGACATTAGGTTCTGGTAGAATTCATTTCCTGTACGCGTAAATACTCACGTAACACGAACTCTGCACTAATTTGTAAGAAAAGTGACAGACAATGGGGAGACCACGGTATTGACACTATAAATTCCAGAAAAGTATTTTATATCTGTACCTCTGATATCCTAGTCACAAAAAGGCCCAAATTTTTCAGATACTGTGTTGAACTGATTTTCAAAATACTCGGAAAACAGGGGTAGCGTATCGTCTGTTGAAATAAAAGTCGTCTTTAACAGTGAACTCTCTCAGGCAGTACCACGAGACTCACTATTATGTCAGCTACTGTGCCCCTTGTATTGTACGCGTTGTTCTCCTGCAGATCCATTTCTGTGTTGAAAACCTTCAGCTTTGCTTAATTTGCCAAATCTGAGGATACCGTTACTGCGCAGACAACGGAATCTGGGCCATCGTAACGAACTTTAAATTCTCATCCGAATCTAATCAGACTCGAATTTCGCGATCGCTTTCCTATTAATCTTCTTTACGGTATCCAAACACTGTACGAAAAAGTGGCAAAGAATCTTTATGAATACTGGTCGAGTATCTCATTGGACAGAATACGCTGTCTTATGTCCACGCACTCAAAAGTCTGGAAACATTTTTCCGTCCAACGTGAAAAAGAAGCTTTTGTACCCACTGGTTCAGTCGAACCTTCATAATTTAGATTTAATACTATACCTCTAACAGTTAGTGAAAGCTCTAGACGTGTAAAGGAAACTATGGATGCTTTGCGCATTACACATGAAATATGTTTGCACACCTCTCTTCACATATAAAATACTTCTCATCAAGTGACAATCGTAATAAAAGATGTCATGGACGTACCCATCCAATAAATAAACGTACCCTCTAAATCCAGCTCAACTGCTTCAAACCTTTACTGTAACAAAGTTACGCTGCACTCTACGCAAAATCCAGCGCTATGCCGAATTTAAGAGAACAAAGTCATTTCTTCCGTAATGTAATTTCTGTTTCAAAAAGAGAAACAGTAGTTAGGTCATTTCGCCTGAAGCAAATCCCCATTGTTTTCTCCACTACCGTTCTTTTCTGCGTTTTTTCCCTTCCTTCTATCCCTCGTGTTTATCTTTTCACTGCGCACCCCTCCCTGCCGCCTCCCTTGCAACTACCATTCCAGCCAAACGGTTCAAATGGCTCTGAGCACTATGGGACTTAACATCTGAGGTCATCTGTCCCCTAGAACTTCGAACTACTTAAACCTAACTAACCTAAGGACATCACACACATCCATGCCCGAGGCAGGATTCGAACCTCGACCGTAGCAGTCCTGCTGTTCCAGACTGAAGCGCCTAGAACCGCACGGCCGTAGCAGCCAGCTCATTCCAGCCAAATTCCACCGAATAAATCTATATTTTATTCTTCACTTTACACAAACTGTCAAAAATTATTAGTAATATTCTTTATAAACGTGTGTCCATAAAAATCTGTTGCACACTTAGATTAGACAACAGTGTCATAACTGAAGTACTAATAAAATATTGCCGCGCGGGGTAGCCTTGCGGTCTAAGGCGTCTTGTCACGGTTCACGGGGCTGCCCCCATCGGAGGTTCGAGTCCTCCCTCGGGCATGGGTGTGTGTGATGTCCTTAGGTTAGTTAGGTAAATCAGTTTAAGTTAGATTAAGTAGTGCTTAACCCTAGGGACCGATGACCTTAGCAGTTTGGTCCCATAGTCCTTACCACAAATTTCCAAAAATTAATAAAATATTAGGATTAGTTTAAGTGTTACAAATGGGGTTATACCGGTAACGATGCAACTAGTGAGTTGATTCGTAAATCAGAAGAAACTTTCATTCCAAGATTTAAGAATGTTGAAGAATGAAGTTGACGAACGCCGTCAGTGACTTTGTGTAATGAATGACAGCTCTCTTTAAATGTGTTCAAATTCATGATTATGTCCATAACAAAGAGATAGGGCCCAAACGTATTCGAGGATAACGTTAGTGGTTAACTAGTAGGCTACTTCAACACTTAGGGCCAATACTAAAAGGCGAATCAATAGCACGGAAGATGAAGGGAAGACTTGGTTTTGTCAGTATGGTTCCGGGAAAGTGCAGAACATATTTAAAGGAAAACCTTAAAAGTGTGAAATTCTGGTGAACCGTTCCAGTGTTTGGCCTGACAATACACACAGAAGGAATTCTGAAGCAAGCTACTGGTATTGTAAGAATTTGGGATAGATCACACAAGTGTGTATATTCAGGAAACACAAATGAGATATTGGAAGAAAATGTGTCATTGTTTTCACCAAACCTTGTTGGATAACTTCTGGTGTCTGAAGACTGCGTGGCAATGTTAATGGCCGCGTAATGTTCGTGAGAATAAGATATGATAATTCAGCTTGCGTACAGAGACATGCAGACATTACTTTTCCCTCGCTCCATACGAAAACAGAAGAAGACATAAAATCGCTAATACGTGTACGACGTCCCGGTCGGAATGCACTGTATAGTGGCTTGCACGTGATCTAGATGTAGACTGAGGTAGCGAAAGGCGACGCACTGATGCAAAGAACAGGTGATTACACAGCCATTATTGTTGTTGTGGTCTTTGGTCCACGCTACTCTATCCTGTGCAAGCCTCTTCATCTCCGAGTAACTGCTGGCACCTACATCTTTTTGAATCTACCTACTGTATTCATCTCCTGGTCTCCCTCTGCGATTTATACTCTCCGCGCTCTCTCCAGTACTAAGCTGGTAATCCCTTGATGCCTCAGAATGTGTCCTACCAAGCGATCCCTTCTTCCAGTCAAGTTGTGCCACAAATTACTCTTCTCCTTAATTCTCCTTATTAGTTACATGACCTACCCATCCAATCTTCACCATTCTCTTATATCACTACATTTCAAGAGCTTCTATTCTCTTCGTGTGTCAACTGTTTATGGTCCATGTTTCACTTCCAAATATGGCTACATTTCATGCAAATACTTTCAGAAAAGACTTTCTGGTACTTAAATCTATACTCTATGTTAACAAATTTCTCTTCAGAAACGCTTTTCTTGGCATCGCCAGTCTACATTTTATATCCTATCTACTTTGACCATTATCAATTACTTTGCTGCCCAAATAGCAAAACTCATATACTGCTTTAAGTGTTTCATTTCCTGATCTAATTCTCTCAGCAACATCAGATTTTTTTTTCGACAACATTCCATTATCATCGTTTTGCTTTTGTTGAGGATCATCTTATATCCTCATTTCAAGACACTATCCAGTCCGTTCAGCTGTTCTTTCAAGTCCTTTGCTGTCTCTGACAGAATTACAATGTTATCGGTAAACCTCAAAGTTTTATTTCTTCTCCCAGGACTTTAATTCCTACCCCAGTTTTTTTCCTTTTGTTTCCTTTACTGCTGCCTCAATATACAGATTGAACAACATCGGGGATGGGCTACAACTCTATCTCACTCCCTTCTCAACCACTGCTTAGCTTTTGTGCCCCTCAACTCCTAGAACTGCCATCTGGTTTCCGTACAAATTGTAAACAGCCTTTCGCTCCCTGCATTTTACCCCTGCCACATTTAAACTGATCTTCCCTGAGGCCGACTTCTAACAGTTTTTCCATTCGTCTGTAAAGAATTCGTGTTAGTATTTTGCATCCGTGACTCATTAAACTGATAGTTCGGTAATTTTCACTCTTGTCAACACCTTGCTTGCTTTGGGATCGTAATTATTATATTCTTCTTGAAGTCTGAAGGTATTTCGCCAGTCTCATACATCTTCCTCACCAGATACAAGAGTTTTGTCATGGCTGTCTTCCCCAAGGCTATCAGTAGTTCTAATAGAATGTCTACTCTTGGGGACTTATTTCGACTTAGGTCTTTCAGTGATCTGTCAAATTCTCCACGCGGTATCATCTCCCTCATTTCATCTTCATCTATGTCCTCTCCTATTTCCATAATATTGCCCTCAAGTACATCTCCCTTGTATAGACCCTCCATATACTCCTTCCACCTTACTGCTTTGCCTTCTTTGCTTGGGATCGGTTTTCCAGCTGAGCTCTTAATGTTCATACAGGTGGTTCTCTTTCCTGTAGGCGTCATTATCTTACCTCTAATGATATATGCTTCTACATCCTTACATTTGTTATCTAGCCATTTTGCAATCCCTGTCGATCTCACTTTTGGGACGTTTGTATTCCCTTTCGCCTGCTTCAATTACTGCATTTTATATTTTCTCCTTTCATCAATTAAATTCAACGTCTCTCGTGTTACCCAAGGATTTCTACTAGCCCTCGTATTTTTTACAAACGTTGTCCTCTGCTGCGTTCACTACTTCATGTCTCAAAGCTACCCATTCTTCTTCTACTGTATCCCTTTCCCCTGTTTTTATCAATCGTTCCCTAATGCTCCCTCTGAAATTCTCTTCAACCTCTGGTTCTTTCAGTCTATCCAGGTCCCATTGTAATGTAACAGGGAATAATATGGAGCTCTTACAAGTGGTTCGTAATTTAAATTTAAAGCACAGCAGCAGAAATAATATGTTGGGCTGATGTACTTCAATCAAAATGTTTCATAGTAGAATTAAGTTATAAAGATGTTTAGAACAAATGCAAAGTAAGTAGTTATTTTATTATGAAGACACCGTTCAGTTTCGATCTTTGTAGTGCCAGACAAGTATCTGTATGTCTCATATTTCGTGCAAAGACGTCATTAAATGAAGGGAGAGGGTGAAACTGCGCCAAAACATGGAGTTATTTCTAATTATGTAAATCTAATGGCATGTCATAAATTAGTTCTGATTTTAATTTTCTGTGCTTCAGAATATAATTATGTATTAAATGCAGAGTGAAAATAGTGTAATGCAAAATGGTCATGAAAATACTTGTTTTGTGTTTTGATGAGCATCGTAGTTCCGTTGCATAGTATTTTTTTAATTACAACGAATTATAAAATGATCCGGTGATAAATGTGTGTAAAATTATGTAATGTATTTAAGTTTAAGTATTTAAATCTTATAAAAATTGTAAACGAATTGTGGCCATGTTTAGGAATTATTTTGATTCATGTAGTGTCACGTGACCCGACTCAGGACTGGGGATATGAGCGGGAAAAGGAGGTCTTTTGTCCGTTGTGGTGGTAAGTTCGGAGCGGCAAAGTGCCGCGAGTGTAAGCATAGACGCCAGTGTATGTGAATAAACAGTGAAGGAACAACGTTAAAGTGCGTAGGTGCGAGACAATAAACCATGTGTACGAATTGCACCGAATATTACTTATCCAGATCGGTTTTTTTTGTGAACTTAAAAATGCATGTCCACAAAGTTAGAAGTGTTTTTTAAATAAATAAGTTTCAATCTGAACTTGTATAGTGTACCTCATTTTGCGCAAGGTTGTGGTATAGACAATTGTGTATTCAATTCACTGCTGTTCAAAGGCTAGCCAATATATGACTCAGTATTAGGGACGCAAATGCAACCGTTCACTACCAACCCCCTTTTACAGATGAGCCACATGAAAAATAGGTAGTGAACGAGCCCGTGTACAGTTGCACCACATTTTCACTGTCCACGCACAGTCGAGCGTGCACGACACCACACAGCCCACTGACTAATATTGCAGAAACGCTACTATTTCATCTCGCACTTCTTTTTCACTCTGCGAAATTCCTTGGTCTCCTTTCTGACGAAATGTCAGCTACGGCAACTGTTGTTGTAGATATAATGCAATGTTCGCTTTGTTTATCGTTGCCATTGCTCTGCTTTGTATCAACACCACTAACGCTGTGGCACTGTTGTGAGTTACTCGTCGCCTAAGCAGATCAACTACGCTCCGTAGTCTCACTGAATATCTCAGTCCCGCCACCTATTGCCAATATTGTGGTTGCACGGTAGGCAATGTGTGGGGGCGTCAAATGCCGTAAACATCTTTGGCCTTTTTGGGACCTAGCACTCAAGGAGTTCCTTGTTACTCATTTGGCAGCACATCAGCGGCAATGTGCCTGTGTTGTTTTTGCGTGTTAAGTAACTCGTCTGTACGTTTTTGATTATTTTATCTCAATTCATTTTTAGTCTCATCGTGTAACGACGGGCAAAAGAAAGGATGTGTTTAATGTAAACCTGCAAAAGGAATTCAAATTTGAAATTGTGTAACGACAGTAGCAATTTTATTCCACACTAGGTACTGGAGAATTTTCCGTTGCACATAAACGAAGGGGTAAAGTTAAAGACCAAGTGAAACAGCTAAACATAGCAGTGCTACCAATGGTACCGTTTCACCAAACATAAGAGGTTTTTGAAAAGGCAGAGACGGGAATTGTGATCTGGATCGTGCTGACAAAGAGGCTACAATTTCGTATCACGCTCAATTTCAAAACATCAGACTGCACATTCAAACTGGTTAAAAAGTTATATGATCCAAAATTTCCAGCTGCTAGAACAAATACCGAGACAGTTATTGTTAACATTATTTTGCCGTTTATATTTTATGTGTGGCGTTGTTCGGGGAAACATTAATTATGCAGCAGTAACGATAGATGGCTCAAACAGAAGTGCAGTGAAATTTGTTCCGATATTTCAGCCTGCAGAAGGGATCTCAAGTTAAACTTTCAAATTTCAATTAAGTGTCGGGTGAACCTGTTCAAATTATGACTCAGGATCCTTTCCATTGTGGGAAAAAATACAAACTCTAGGATAAGTTGGTTTGTTATACTGCTCATTACATTAACAAAAATTCTAGTGGTGTAAAGAGAAAGGGGAATGAAAATGTGCCCAGAAAAGTTCAAAGCGAATTAGACAGACATATTGTTGAAACTGGTTGTTCAGCCTACGTCATAGACAAACAGTGTCTGAAAAAAGTCACGTCTAATGAAAAATGCAAGTAAATAAATAAATCTTAATGTCTCAGTAAATCGTTAATACTTAAGCAATTTCAAAAATGTCTTGGATTGGACCCAAAGTAATATGTTACGTCTACTTCCAAGCAACCATAAATAATATATAATTAAAGCTCCGAAGTTGCTCCGCGAACAGAATCATGTTGGATACTGATTTCGCATATCATTATAATATTAAAACTTCCGTCAACAAATAGACAGTGAACAGTCTACAAAGTTCGCTGAAGACACTGAAGGAGGACGCGATTGCGAAATTTTAACCAGGCAACTCTTCATCATGTCACATACATACAAACGAAGAGAAAAAAATGAGCACTGTCAGAGAATGTCAGTACAGAACAAGAGACTTAATCCTTTTCTCCGCCTCTTCGTCCTGAGACAGCGTCCCAGGGACGACATCGAAAGATGCGTCTCTGGAGACTTCATTAACAGGGATACTGCCTACAGGCTTTATGTAGCACTGGCACTTCTGAAATCAAGTCGATTACGGAAGAAATAAAAGAAAGTCTGAACAAACACAAAGTTATGAAAAGTTGCTCCATATGCAAATGTATTAAAACTATGAAGCTGCTTCATTTGACTTCGTGCGCTATCTGCATACCTTCCGTCCTCCGCCACAATAATCTGTGGAGTAATATTCTTCTAACATTCGGTAAGATAACTGCCCAAATGAAGCAGAAGACCCAACTTCGAATCCCGATTTGGTGGAAAAAACATTTATCGCGGCATTCTTCTTACACTGGAAGTTCAAAATTTCTGAACGGATTTCACTGGCATTTTCATTGATTTCATCCCCATTGATTCCAGCCATTTTATTTAATTGGTTCAAATGGTTCTGAGCACTAAGGGACTTAACATCTGTGGTCATCAGTCCCCTAGAACTTAGAGCTACTTAAACCTACTAACCTAAGGACATCACTCACATCCATGTCCGAGGCAGGATTCGAACCTGCGACCGTAGCGGTCACGTGGTTCCAGACTGAAGTGCCTAGAACCGCACGGCCACATCGGCCGGCTTCTTATTTAATTAATGTTTCTAGAACATATATTTTGTTCTTATCAGGACATAACCTTATCTCATCTGTAAATTCTGGTATGAAGGACGGAGATTCCTACGGATGAGTCGTTTGTCAACTTCACCTCAAGGTTCGCATTAAAATCATATTTTATTATACAAGGTGTCCATAATTAAAGTTTCAGCTTCAAAACGCTGTAGAAAGAGAACCATTGCTCAGAATGACGTCAAATTTGAACAGCATATAATTGGCGCAGGGGGAAGCGTCACACAAAGAAAGAATAAATAAATGACCAACAGATTGCGCTGTGACAGGCAGAATATGCATATCAACATAAGCGCGGCACACGGCTGTTCCTCAGTTTGCGTCCGAGACGCCACTGGGAAAGTTCTTTTACGACAACGCCGAGTGCGAGCCAGTAGCCCTGCAGAAATTCCGAACACTCAAGGACATGAAAAAAGGCTTTGGTCCGATGTCTGCTAAGGATCTGGAGAAAACGATTACAGAATTCTAAAAGACAGGTTCTTTTGAAGTACAATGTGGCAGAAGGAGGAAAACAGTTGATCAGACCTCTGTTGAAGATGTGGCCATAGAACTGCAGGAGCGGTCGAACGTTGGTGTGCAAGTACGCAGCGCAAGGGGAATTGTCCGAACGTTGGACATACCTGCGAGCACTGTGCACAAAATCCTACGAAACATCCTTCGTTGTCATCCATACAGAATCACCCATGTTCAGGAGTTGCTTCCTGCAGACGTCCCAGCAAGACAAACGTTCGCTCTGGAATTTCTTGCCCGTATGGAAGTGGGCAGTGAACGGCGGTGGAGCATTCTGTGGACAGAGGAGGCCCATTTCCATCTCCAAGGACATGTCAATATGAATAATACGGGCAAGGGAAAATACGCACGTATGAACCGGCAACAGTTCATCCCGCACATGTGGCGGTGGAACGAGTTGATGGCATCGTTTATCGCAGGGCCGCAGTTTTTCGCGGAGATGAGTCCGGCGTGTCCCGTTACCTGTACCGTCACTGGTAACTGCTATGAGAGTATTTTGCGCACCAGAGACTCCCAACCCTTCAACGACGTGGATGTATGTGTAGGGTCGTTTTTATGTAAGATGGCGCCCTTCTGCACACTGCACGGCCAGTGAAGCGACTACTGCATAGGCATTTCGGAAACGGTAGAATTATCAGTTGTCATTTCCCTGCAGCCTGCCCGTGTAGTCGATCTGTTCTTGAGCCGTGTGACTTCTGGCTGTGGGGTTATCTGGAAGATGTTGTGTTCAGTGCTCCAATTACGAACGTAACTGAATCGACGGCACGCACTGCACAACGCGTTCTGAATATGACCCCCGAGACACTCTGATCATTTGTGGAACATGCTGTTTCTCGATTTCACCTTGTGGACAGCGTATTGAATATATCTTGCACCAATCTGACGACAATTAGAAACCGATATTATTTTGCTTTTTATTCGATTTTTGGCCCCAGACAATTAGAAACTGGTCTAACTTTATTTTCTACGCGGTTTTCAACCTCAGGACTATTAAAAACCGATTTTCCCCATCTGACGTGGTACGACCTCGCCGTGGCGGATGGGCTTACCTGTCTAATAGTGCGACAAACTGCTGACTGCCAAACTTGTGCAGTCATGCACCGTCGCATGCGATTCATTTATCATTTGTAGCTGACCCCAATTTACGTTAAGATTCTATTGGTAAAATTTTGGTTAAATTTGTTTTGTTGCCCGAAGTTACCCTCTGCGTTAATAATATGCTGTTCAGATTTAACATCATTCTGTGCAATGGTTCTGTTTCTGCAGCGTTTTGAAACTTGAACTTTAATGATAATACATAGGGCGTTCATAATAATTATTATTCATAATAATAATAATTGTATAATTAAGTAATGTTTTTTCGTGAATCTGTAAGAGCCTTTCACTTTCAGACAATGTATTAGCAATAGAATAACATTTATTCATGTGAGCGACTTTAAAACAGGAAGTGGGAAATATGTGCGACCCTCGTGCTACAGAAGCACAGACTGTGTGGCCCACGAGTATCAACAGGTTGCTGCCTGCTTTTGGAACTCGCGCATGTGACGGTCAAGCATTTCCCACAGCCTCTGCCAAAATACTATACATGACACGCACGTGCAGTTATCTTTTAGAATGGTACCAAATAACGTATTTTACGTAGCAAACTATCACAGCGGGCTGAAAAATAATCTTATAAAGTGGTATAGCGCTATGGAAAATGTCCCTTCCTGACTCGAAATGTAACTGGTACTTCTTTATACTAATTATCGTCTTCTGGTCACTGCATTGCTCCTGCAGAACGAACCACTGCGTGTCCCTGAGGCGAAGTCAGTCTTTGTATTCACCAACTATTAGTAAAGATGCTCGTGTTGGATGCTGACTTCTGTACCCAGGCGAGGAGATGGGTCTGGAGGATGGCTGGACTGCTGCAGTCACCCCTTTTTCTTCCGACGTTACGTCCTGGGCTAGTCAATCCACAATTGTTGGCCATGCAGTGCAGTTTACTCGGTTTTATCGAAACTGATGTAGTCACGTTAGATGCTTGAAAAGGCAGCTCGCGGAAAGCCTGGCACCTACATGTGACAATGTGCTCAGTTTGTCTCGGCTCGAAGACATCACTAGGTCACATGTTTTGAGTTACAGAGTCTTGCCTATTATGGGCGTGATTTCTCAATAACATGTAAGACTGCCAGTACAACATCTGATAAACTACTTATGTTCTACATTTTTACTATGGCAGTTCAGGGTACTTCTCTTCGTTGTGCTGTGTACAACATAAGGTCGAATCAACTGGGAAGATGTCAAGGTTCTACGATAAAATTTTATTCCGGGTTATCTTCATCTGAGTGTCAATATTTTCATTGTTGCAGACGTCATTCGGCATAGAGTTCATCTCTAGGCCTCTTCTGTCTCTAAGCACTTAGAACACGTTGTCGGCAATCCTTATCCGTTCTTAAGTCAGCATAAATAAATAAATGAATCACGACAGTATTCTTCTGTCTGAGATACAAACATCTGTAAACCAGTAAACGTAAATGTAACGATAAAAATGAGACTGAAAAAAAGAACGTAACACAAAAACAACTCACAGAAATGCCAAAAGGAAGGAGGAAGTACAGATAAGGATATACGTAATTTGATTTGATGTCACTGACTGTCGTATCAGTATTTCACGAATCTGAAATCCCCATCCTCTTATAATTCTGTGGGGCAACAACAAAATGGACTGCAAAATCAGGCTCAACAACCGTAAAACTTATTTTATAAACTATACCTTCTAAATCTTTCGATAAAAGCACACCTTTTGTGTGTTTTACGTGCATGCAAACTGTAGGTACCCATTCCTTTCCGCTCAGCACATCCAATACAATTGCGTGGGGAGAATGGAATATAATGAGTCAACAATTAAACGAATTGGATTCTGTGATTTTGCAGTACCGCAAAAAAGTCTTTTACACACGATTATTTCCCAGAATTCTGTGCAGCTTCAGATTTCGTTTTCTTTATCAGCAGCTATAGGAGCTCTTTTGCAATCACGGCAAGGTCACTTCCAAAGCGCTAGGGGCAATATTGCTTACAGGGTCCACATCTGCTAACTGCAAAGGGAGTTCACAAGGCAAATAACACAAAATAATGTAGAATGTGGGTAAAAGTACACTGGAAGGGCAAAGCAGGCGCTGGATGCATGGAGTCTGCGGAGGTCATTCTGTTCAGGATGCCTCATTTGGTTTGAATGAGACGTTCTGAGATTCTAAATCATATGGATGTTACAGGATATCGGACGTAATTCTGTGGATAACTTCTGCTTATCTTCTTGTACTCAGGTGCGACGCGTGCTTTCTTGTAACTACTGTATACAGTTCTGTTTTAGAGCGATCTATGGTACATTATGGTTAAAAGAGGATCTAACTGAGCCGCAAACTCTGTATGGAATATGTGATATTCCATCACACACTGGAGCTTTGTTTAGTTTTGGCGAATTCAGAAATAGTGCAAGAAGTAGACTAGACCAGTAGATCTGTATCTTTCTTTTTGAAGGAACAGTTGGAAATGGAGTTCAGAATTTCTGCTGCTTTTGTTTTGCTATGTTCAGATTCTGTTCCTTGGCCATCCATGAGTATCTCGCCACTAACTTTGATGCCCCTGATAGCCTTTACAAATGACCAGAATTTCTTTAGGTTCTGTGCATTGGGTAAAATTATATTATGGCAAGTGCCTAGACAGTGAGGGTTTCTTTTAACTCATGGCTTTTTAATTCTTTTTTTTCAGCTACACTCATTCCATTCAGTGTATCCTTTATCAGACTTCTACGCTTCGTCTTATATCGGTTGTGGAATAGTCGCCATTCATTTAGCATTTTCTTTCCACAGAGGCTCTATACTATGGAGGGTACCTGCACTAGGAAGAAATGGACTTTTAGACGCGATCCTATCTGTACAGAACTCTAAAAACTGTCAGCACCTCCTTATGTTTGAAGAAGAATTTATATTTAAAATAAAGTAATAAATAACCAAACTTGAGCTGTATCGCCGCGTCGCATTTACAGGCTCGTCAACGACCAAGAACACGAACACCAAAATGGAGGTACATCATCTGGTGGCAGTTTCTGAACTAATCGTTGTACATGATATGTAATTAAGTCAAAGTTGAGGTAATCTGTACAGTTTCGGAGGTGAAGTGGTCACAATAATATATAAGTACAACAATTATTGCTGTAGCAATATTATTTAATGCTGAGACGGATGCTAAAATGAGACCATGATATAACGCATATGAAAACTGAAACACTGAAATCATGCAAATATTATGGGATGAAAATAACTTCGCTACGATCTCATTCATTACAAAACACGGAAACAGTAGGAATTCTTTGTACTCATAAACTGCGCAGAATAATAAAATAAATTCCATCTAGTAACAAAATTAGCGCCGATCATGGCAGAAGCGCTCCATCGCTACAATGCGGTTGTGGGGCAGCACATTGTCACAGAAATGTCCCAGCAGGATATATCGTAGGATTTTCAACTACTTCCTGAAGACAAAGCAATTGATAATATTACAGCTTTAAACGTCTGTTTGTAAATTACATGTGCTACTGTGTATATTTTATATAACACTGTGCTTAAAAATAATACAATAAATAAATAGTAGCTGACGTACAGATGTGAATGACTGACGACCCCAAAAGGGTTAATGCCATAAGCAGGAGCACAAGGCCAACAACAGAAACTAATTAGCAATTCTGTGGCAACATATCTGTTCGCTACGAAAGAGCTGGACCTGAGTGGTGTGGTTTGGCGTGTTTAAAAGAGTGTGTGCGATCTCAAACATAAGTCCGTTAATGGGACTGGGAAGTAATGTGCTATTACGACTATTCGGACCAACATTGACATTCATAAAACCGTCATCAATTTACGATTTCGAAAACAGCCAATAACGGACAAAAGAAACTGAAAGATTCCCCCTACTACGCAAGTACCGACCACAAATTGTTGACATGTATTGCTCTACGAGCTACCGGTATGTTTTACTGACAATAAGACAACACTCAATCTTTGGGACGAGTCGCGAAAGTTTGCTACATTTGAGATCTTATGCCATCACGTTTACGGATTCCGCAATGCTTCGTCGCGGCGCTTTGGGTGTTAAGTCGTGTTGAGGACTCACAATTAGCGTTATTACACTCTCCAAGATTTAATGATGTTGCCGGAAGGCTTATTTGATGGCTTAAGTACACAAAATTATTCTACGTTACGAACCGCATGTCTCTAGAAAAGCCTAAAGGCGTTTAACACTGCAACGACGAAATTAAGTACAGCTGCGCCAGTTCACAACTGAAACAAGTACTGATGAATAGTTTTACAAAAATTGTGGAGTACCCATCTACTACGTAGTAGTCACCTGGCTCAGATTACTGCTGATACGGGTAGCAAAATTAAAATACACTCTTTTTAGTGATTTCCCTATAAACTGACAGATGATGCAAATGCGCCGCTAAAACAAATCTTTCAGTTTTAACTTCGCTACTTCTGAACAATAACTAATTTTCCCATCATTGCTGGTGCAAGGAAACACTGGTTATCCTTTGCTAAATGTACATGACAGACATAGAGTACTTCACAGTGATCTCCATGTGGGAGAATCTGCCAAGGCGGAACTATTACATAAACAGAATTACTATTTCAGTTGCAACTGTCGTGGCAGACGAACATCAAGTGGAAATTGAAATTTTTAGACATCTTTCCTTATGTCCCACAGTGCTCTAACAGCAGCCTCGTTAACAAAGAATACCGCTTTCAATAACGGCCTTGTAAGTGCCAAGTTAGAAAGTCAATGACGCCGCGTCCCAGTGCTATATGCACTTGGGAGAACATCATTGTTCATGATTAATGATATGTCATAAAACCTCCGATTTCGATACTAGCTGTGCACAGTAAAACTGCACTAGTTTTTCGCCCTCTTTTAGAAGTCCAAGCCATTAAATGATAATCAAGTTTTAAGCACAAAACACGCCTGGTATATTTCGATCTTATTTACTAGCTTCAGTATTTATACCTAACTCAGTTTACATAATTTGAATAGCGTCGAAATTTGTGAGTACGCTTAGTTGTGTTGTCAAAGCTCACCTGGTTTAAAAATAACTGCCGCAATAATGCAGGTAGCAAAGAATCCTTGACGAGACAAAGCTCTCTTCATTTTCATTCTTCTGGCAGCTACACCCAAATGTTAACAATTGTTATGCACTGCTATCACAACATTCCAGATGCACCCATCCACGCCTTGCCACTACCTGCAGCGTACTGTTACTCACACACCCAATGGCAGCGCGCTGTGTTGTGATCGGTTGCCACGAGAAACACCAATCAGCTCGCAGCGCGCTCCCGAGGTATGCGAAGCGAGACACCTGGTGCCGGCGGCGGAAGTACTGAGACCGCGCCTACCTGACTTGAAATAAAACAGCGGTGAAAGCCGTGAGGCACTCATAAGCGGAAATAGTTTGCGGGCATGCGAAGAGTTTGTCGTCAGTGTATTATTATCTCACTTCATTTTTAAATTGGCTTCATTGTTAGTGTGGCACTACAGTATCCTAACAAAATAATTTCATCTTTATAATTGAAATGGCTGTAAAAGAAGGATAGTGACGCAAATTCTGGAGAAGACGCGTCTTTGACCCAAGACAGAAAATCAGGAGGATGAAAATGCGAATTCTGATGACCGACGATACAAAACTGATAACGGTGGAAGGTTTCTCACCCGAATAGCCATTTCACACAAACGAATATAGATCTGTTTGGAATATACAGTGCAGCATTTTACAGAAACTTGGTTGAATGTATGAGGAAGTGCCTCGGAAAATATTAGCTGAACTATACTAGTGTGAAACAGGGCATTTTCAATTCTTTTTCGGAATCAGTGGTTTGACTTAAAATACTTCATTTTCCAGGGGATGAGAAACGAGAGTCTAGCAAAATAGGGTATGGTAAAATACGGTGGCAAAATGCTTGACGTGATAGAATCATGTAACCTAACAATAATGCGATTACGTTATGTTGATCACCAGGACAGACATATGTGGATCCATAGATAATTGATTGCTTGATTAACTACATCTAATAACTTAGGGTTTCAGTATTGCGACTTCTAGGAGTGCCATATTCTGCTGTGCCTATTACAAATCTTTTTAGCCGACAACGTTGAGAAAAATGAAAATAATCTGAATTTATGAAGCCGAAAATTAGCATAGACTAATCATCCAAACTTTTAACACAAAACTGAATTCTAATAATTATTATAAAATATCCATTCATATTTGTTGTTTTTGCAGTAATCACAGTCTCTTTCTGCCCATTCAGATATGGAGTTAGATACTCTCACTTAGGCATCATAAAATGTTGAACTGGTGTAGAATGAGAATACTCTATGACGTGTTACATATAGTCTCAAAAACAAAAAGTTGCAAAGCATGAATTATGATTCAAAACTAAAAATAGCGTATGTATTCACATAGCACATGAAACACGAGTCTCCAAGAATGAGACAAGGAAAAGAGAGTTGTTGATATCAGATTATAGTGCTAATGTAAATTAAAGACTAGCAACAAAGCAAGACGAAAGAAAGTACACAACCATAAAAAATTAATAGAGAGGAGATTTCCTTTGTGTTGTTGACAAGGGAGCAGTCTGGAATCATTTACCATTCTAAATGTGATGCAAGGTGTGAAAATCAAATAATAGCAAAATAACCTGATGAAAAATGTGTACACAGTGAAGGAAACATTTCCTGTCATGGAATCATTCAGTAAAGAATCAGTCACAACAAAAGGGTCAAACTGAAAGTCTGAGAATAAACTCTACTGGCCTGTCAGCAGAATTAGAAAAAGATGTTTCATTGTAATCTGTGACAACTATTTTTTTCCCCTGCCTCTTCCAGATATTTCAGCAATATGTTACTATTGGATGGTAGGGCAGCTAGTAATAGGCTCTATAAGATATTCAGTCAATGACAGCCACAGAGCTGAAACAACTTCTCACAATAGCTAATGTGTGATGGTCACAGAATTTGGACAGTAATGTTTCCATGCTATGGCCGCTTACAATTTCAAAATTGGCTGACAGCTATTACCTCATTTAGTGTACCCTTGGAACTGAATAGGTATCTGATGTTACACGTGTCTTCATTTGAGAAATATTTGGACTATATGGACACGACAACATCTAACTTGGATACAAAAGACTGCACATAGGTAATTCAGTCAACAGCTGCTACATAGGTGAATACTCAAAGTTCAAACACAATGTCTGGCATTTTAGTTAACCTTGTAACTTGGATGTATCAGTTTGACCAGAGATGAGCAAGAGTCATGCATTTGCACCTTCTCAAATTACACTCATCTTACAGGTATGAAGGTAGTATTTTCTGTAGGTAAAGAATGGGATTTTAACTGGAGAAAAGAATGTTCTTGGAGACTTTAATGATGACTTCCCGTCAGACAGTACTGATCAAGGGCAGCTAGAGTTGTTGATGGATTACTTGTTACAGAAAAAATTCCTCTACGAATTAAAGGACATAGCACAACAGACATTGATATTTTACTTTTAGACCTAACAACTTGCTCTGATTCAACTACAGAACCAATAGATGCTGGTTTATCTGTCCATAATGGCGAAATATTAACAATAAAATATACAGAGCAGTTAGATACAGATCATGTTAGAAATGTTTCGTATTGCAAAATCATTAACAATAACTCCATCATGGTGTTTAGAGAGAAACTACAGGGCCAAATGTAGTCAAGAGATGAGTATCCATGTGACACACCCATGCTCCAAGAATAAGACAAAACCAATTTCAATGTTATTGATCAAGAAACAAACAAAAATAGCAATCCAGATGATTCAGCCCTCATAATATAGCTCTGACAGAATTTATAACCCTTTCAAATCACTGACCACCAAATTCAATAATTACTTTGTAACAGAGGCAGCAGTTATTGCACCCAGAATCAAGAATTAAATACAGATGCATTAGATTTAGTTGTGCACATCACGAACAGACATTAGTGCCAGAAATACAGTTGCCAAGGAAATTATAAAATTAACCAGATCACTAAAACAGTAATTATGATTATTATGCTAGTGTCTGTAGTAGAATATTAAAATCTTGTGGTGACTTAGTGGTTTAGTCTTAATCCATCTTTGTAATTGGTCAATGATTCACACCACCTTTCTTCGCAGACTTAAATATTTTGTAGTTACATCCATCTGTAAAACTGGAGCTCAGGAAACTATCTCTAACTACAACCCCCTTCATGCCATCCACTCTTTTCAAAAGTGAGAAGGTGGTCCATGATAGGACACTGACTATTTTAACTGAGCAGAACTTATTAACTGCCACTCAGTTTGGTTTTCATAAAGGATTCTCAATAGCTGGAGCAATACCAGACCTCACAATTAAAATCCTCACAGAACCAAGTAAGAGAAATTATCCTTTTGGTCTATTTTCCTAGCTTGGTGAAGCCTTTGCGTGGATCACAAAATTCTGCTTGATCAAAACTAAAGTGTCATAGCATCTCTCTTGCATTGATGGAATCTTATCTCACCTAAGAGTGGGGGAACCTAATGTGTGGAGTTCCACAAGAATTGGTATTGAGCCAGCACTTGTTCTTAACCCACACATGTGATCTTCCAATTTTTTAAAGGGCTGTAAATTACTATAAAGTTACTGGTGACACAGGCATAATAATCTAGGTTTAAAGTACAGCCTCACAAGAAATAGTTCAAATGATAGCTGAACAGGTCTAAAATTGGTTCACAACTGACAGATTAAGTATTAATCGCACAAACACTCATATGATATGATTTCACACAACAAAATAATGACCAATGTCACCAGAAGTAAGCACAGATGGTCATACAGTAAATGAAACTTCTGAGTAAAGTTTGTTGGGATCCAGTTGGATAGCTACTTAAAATGGTGTTAACACATAGATAAATGAATCAAGAAGCTCAGTTCAGCTGAACTGTAGAAGTAGTTCTCATAATGTTGATCTAAAGACAGGAACATTGGCAGGTTTTATATATTTTCACTTTTTGTTGTCTTACGGCATTGTGCTCTAAGACTCAGTACTTAAAATAAATAAAATGTTTTATTCAGCAGAAGCAAGTATTATGAATGTTGTCTAAAGTAGATAACAATGCATCTTACAGAAACCTTTTTAAGAATCATGGAATTCTTACACTTACTTCATAATGCATTTATTCCATTATTGTCACTGGCAACAAAAATCAGTTTCAAGTGAACTGTGATCCACACAGTCATCACAATATGACACAAGAATAATTTTAATGTAGACTTCTCCTTCTCTAGGATTCCAAGTGACACGCACCCATTCTGTAATTTGTAGAATGTCCTGGGTGTATGGGGTATTTTTAATATTCTAAATGACAACTGGCAACTTCAAAGCAGACACAAAAAGTTCAAAGTCCAAGTCTGTAAACACCTACTTAATACTGAATTTTTAATCATTTTCCTCAAAGAAAAATGCTTGACTACACTATATTTTTTCCTTTCCCTGAAAGCTAAGGGGGGAGGGGGTGGAGGACCCCATTGCACCCATGTATGAATGCTCTTGTCCCAAGCAGAGTTACATATGCTGGTGCAAAAGAATTCAGCGAGCTGCCATGTAACTTGAAGCGAGAAACTGTGAATTACAACCAGTTAAAAAAAAAATACATTCCTCATTAGTCTCATTCTGTACAAATAACTTGAGTACCTAGATTCAAAGACTGAAAAATTCTGTGAACAATATTAGGAAAAGGATAAATTGCTACCCACCACATAGATGACACATTAAGTTGCAGTCAGGCACAACAAAAAGACTTACACATTTAGTTTTTGACCAAAGCCTTCTTCTGAAAAAACCACATCTTGTGCACACATGACCAAATCTCTGCCAACTCCGATTGGAATGCAACTCCCATGCTGATTGACAGTCTGGAGTGGGGCAGGGAGGGCTAGCAGTGTATTGGGTATTGGCATGGGGGAGCGGGGGGGGGGGGGGGGAGGGTTAGGGGGGGGAGAGGAGTGCTGGACGGTGGAGTGTGCAGGGACTAGGTGGAAGTATGACAAGACTGCCAGGTGCTGTAACAGGAGACTATGGGGCAAAAAGGTAGGGGAGGGGGGAGGAGCATGGGATGGGAAAGACAGAGGGGTGGGTTGGCAGACGGTGGCCCACAATAAGGGTGAAGGGAAGTGAAGAGGGAAGAGGAAGAAGTGGTGGACTGAGACATGACTAGGGAGAAGGTGATAGGACAGAGGGGTGGAAACTGTTCGGTGGAGGGTGTGGGGCAGTAGGTTACTGTAGGTTGAGGCCAGAATGATTTCAGGAGCAGAAAATGTATTCTAAGGATAGCTCCCATCTGTCTAGTTCAGAACAGCTGTTGGTGGAGGGGAGGATCCAGATGGTTCAGGTTGTGAAGCAGCCATTGAACTCAGCCATGTTAAATTTCCTATGCCATTTTCCCACACATCCCAATCCTTCCATAACACCCCGCCACCCCCTTAAGAACCAGCTACAAAAAAGTGACCCCTTTGTCACCAAACACCATCCCAGACTGGAACGACTAAATATGTCCTTAGTCAGGGCTTTGACTATCTTTCATCATGTCCTGAAATGAAGTGCTTCCTACCCAAGATGCTTTCCACTCCTCCTAAAGTGGTGTTCACTCACCTATCCAACATCCACAACATCCTAGTCCAACACATGCCACTCCCAATACAAACTCCGTGCCATCGGGATCATATCCCTGTGAAATATCCTGATGCAAGACCTGCCCAATCCACCTAGCCAGCACTTCATATTCCAGTCCTGTCGTATGCCTATCCTACATCATCAGAGGCTGGGCCACGCATGAAAGTAGCCATATCATATTCTAGCTCTGTTGCAATGATTGCACAGCTTTTTATGCTGGTGTGATTACCGACGTGATGTACAGGATGAATGACCACCACCAGACTGTGGCCAAGAGCATAGCAGACCACAACATGCAACTGAAAGTAACGTTTTTGATTCCAACGGCTGCTTCACAACCTGGACCATCTCGATCCTCCCCTCCACCAACAGCTTTTTCAAACTGTGCAGATGGGAGTTATCCTTGCAACACATTCTCTGGCCCTGAAATTATCTCGACCACAACCTATGGTAATCTACTGTCCCCACACCCTCCACCTAACAGGTTTTACCCCTTCTGTCCTAGCACCTCCTCGTTATTTACATCCACTCACGAAACCTCCTTTCTCTTCACTACCCACACCCTCATTGTGTGCTCCCCTGTGCCAGTGCACTCACCTGCCTTTCTCCTTCACTGCTTCTCTCCTTTTCTGCTCCCCATTGCCCTCCACCTTCCTGCTCGACAGCCTTCCATGCTGTGCTTGGCAGTCTTGTCATGCTTCCACCTAGTACCTGGATGCTCTGCTAGAGAGTGTATCTCTCTCCTCCCACTCGTATGTTGCTATCCCTTCCCCTTCCCAGCCCCAGTTCAGATAGCTGCTCAGTGTGACAGTTACATTCCGGTCTGAGCTGCATGAGATGGCAGTCGTGTATCGGAAAGGTATATTTGCTTGTATGAATGTGTGTGTGTTTTCTTTCCTAAAGAAGTCTTTGGCCAAAAGTGAAATGTGGAACAGTCTGTTTTTGTCTGCAACTCAATGTGTCATCTTTATAGTGAGTAGCAATCTATCCTCTGTTTGAAAAGTTCTGTTAGGTATGTGGCAAGTAACAATGTTCATTGTAAAGCTGCATATAAGGAATAATGTATTTAGAGATATGGGTAACTATTTTCTTTGAAAAAGACAAGTGTAATCAAGTAATTATTAAGCTACCAATGGAAGATAAATATCAGCTGCTTAGAGTAACTAGGAAACATGCTGTGTCCCATGTCAGTTGGAGGCAAATGAAAAATGGTAGGAGTATACATAATTGGTAGTTCAAATTTGTGGCAAGTAATGCTGCTCCTTAGGAAAATGACAGTAAGGGATGGGAAGGAACACCTTGCACACTCAATGAGTATTCCTGGGGGTTTCATTCAACATTCTGAAGAGTCTATCCTGGCAGCCATTGAGGAAACAGGGTGCAATCAGCTGTAGATTATAGCGTAATATATCACTTTGTTGAAGCGATGTGTTGCACAAGCATTTACCAAACTGATGAACAATGATCACCACCATAAAAAGTTCATTTAAATAATGAATTAGTGTAGTCTGCTGTTCAGATATGTGCTTTATTTATGTGCATGTAGTATGGAATGGGTGCACGCAGTGTATCGACAAGCCAGGATGACAGCAGAGATCTTACTACATTCATGGTACATGCAGACTGGGCAGGTCCTGCCTTGGAGATATGGTATGTGCCATGGAAAAAGAATGGCTGTGACAATCCTGATGCTGAATTTATTCAACTGGTATCTGTAAATTAAAACAGGCCAATTTGGACCAGTCTGTATTAATGTATGTATGATGCTGTGAATAATGAGCCAACTTCATTATTCATGGTCATTATAAATGAGAGTATAATATACTACATGTTGTTCATGTGACAACTGTAGCATTTCAAGAAAGAAAGTCAAATCAGGAGATATTGGTGAGTGTGAAGAAATAAAAAGGTGAACAACACTGGGTAATAGGAAATCATAGCTCCTGAGCAGACTTTACCTCACCAGTCAATCTCACTACAAAGAAGCAGTGGAACATTGAAGGATTGTGATGGGCAAGAGGCAAATGTGCCCATCTGGGTTTGAAGGTCATACCTGGCACTCTCCAGTGACAGAGAGGATTAAGAAGGTTAGCTTTGTTCAAAGAGTTTCAGTAAGGCTTAGAATCTGCAGTTTTGTACTCAGAACTCAGTGTGGCCCCCTTTTCCATAGTCAAGTGGAAGGCTTGAACTAGAAACTTCAAAGGCTCTGAGAAAACCTAGGCTGCAACTTCCAACAAATGTACTATGGGGCTCAAGAACTTTGGGGTCCCTTTCAAAGGATCAGGTGTACACCGCGTTGGAGAGACAGCTACCCAGGTAACAGACTGTCTGCGGGGGGGGCACACATGGGCATCCAGTCCAGATAATGATAGCTGCAGGGGATCTGGAAGTATCAGTATAAGACCCAAAGAAATGTTACCCATGGGTAAGAATATTAAACTCCTTGTGTTAACTGATTCTTCCAGAGATTCTTATTGAACAATGTATAGTACTTTTGAAGAAGCATGATTACTTGAAAAATGTCAATGATTTCCACAGTACTGTGTGCTTTCAAGTCTTTCCTAAAGATTTTACTAAATTATTCAAAGATGAGATTAAATGTGTCACTAATTCTTGCAAAGACGTATTTTCTGATTCCGAAGCTAAGCCACTAACTAATATAAACCCCATGCCTACTGGACTGTACTGACTTCTGAAACTGCACAAATGAGATGTAACTATTCATCCAGTTGTATCATCATTCACAGCTCTGCCTTACAAACTGGCTAGTTACTAAATTGAATACTTTAATTAAAAGTAAAGCAAACTTCAACTCAAATCGTGGTATTTCGAACTCAGTGGTCTTTCTAAATAAGCTGCCTCTAGTTTGTTTTCCAAATACCAATATTGGAATATTTGTTATTCTGACAGAGTTGTTGTACAGGTCTAATGTCACCCTGTTGAATTGAATGACTCTGGACTGTCCCCTCACACATGCTTAGCACAAAACTGTTTCCAGTTCCAGGGGACACTGTGTAAAGATTTAGACATAAGCTATGCTATCCCCTCTTAGTCCACTTTCAGTTGAAATATTCATGGGCAATTTTGTACAACATTTTTTGAATAAAGAACCTTTGAGTGCAAATATTAAAACTGGATCAAATATGTAGATGATGTGAACAGGCACTACAAGAAAGCTCAACACATTTTTCCATAGCTTAAACAGTCAACATAAAAATATGCTGTGTACAGTGGAGGTTGGCAACAAACCCATAAACTTCCTAGATCCTACCACTGACATTAGTACACAAACATGTTCCAAAATTTAGAAAAAATGCAGCTACAGATGCAGTGCTAGCTTCTCGCTCATGACATCCAGTAACACACAAACCAGCAACTTTCCACTCGGTGGAGCACTAGTTCACATCTGTTTTCATGTTGAAAAAAGATTTCAGAGCAGATTTAGATATAATAAAATTTATTGCTTCAACCAGTGGCTACAGTCCTGTCCTGACTGGCTATATCTTGTGTAGGAAACAAAAATTCAAAATTATGCACCACCTCTATGCTCCCCTGCTGCTCCTTTAACTGTCTGTAGGAAGTGGTGTACAATCCCATACCTAGGACAGGTACCACAAAGTGTAACAGAAACACTGAAATCCTGCAACTATAGGATTTCCTACTATTTGAGGAACACCTCAGCACTGTGTATTTTCAACAGTGAAAACAAGACCCAATTGCTAGCCAACAGTAAAGTATATACGAAATTAATTGTCCTTATTGTGATAAGTTTTAAATTGGTCAGTCAAAGTAATAGCAACTAGACTGGTTAAACATGATCGCTGCTGGAATTGCAGAATTATGATTCACTGAGTGAGGGCCACAGCTTCCAGCTGCAGTCCCGTGTCCTCCACATAGCAAACTAAGACCAAAAACTTGACCTGTGGGAAGCCCAGGAAATCAACAGCCATTTGGCCCACAGTCCTGATTTAATATTAAATCACCAAACACAGCTAAATACTTACCCTGTTCTAAACTTCACTTAGTCCTCACAGTTTTCAAAATTCTTCCCACACTTTCTGTTCATTTCAATTCCTCCATTTTCCTGTATTTATTTATTTTAATGTAATGCCTAATGTCTAAATCTGTTGTTATAACTGTCAATTCTATCTTTTACTCTCTTGATGTACCACTTTCCATACATAATAGTTCTTCATGTCATTCTTTAGTATTATTGTCAAGTACTAACTTTATTTTGTTGGTACTATTAATTTAAATTGTTATATAGGGATTTTTTTCAAGTTTATTATTAATGTTTTTTCCTGTCTTGCTTCCTTTATATTTATTTACTATTCAACTCCTTGTCTTTTTAATTATGCTGCTGCTGCACTGCCAAATATGCTGTTTACTGTGTGTTTGTGCTTCAGTCTGGGTGAATAACAACATTGTTTACAAACAGTATAACCACTTTTTTTGTAATGACAGTTAAAATCTGATGACGGCCTTGTAAGCCAAAAACTGGTTAATAAATTAATCCTATCAAAATTACACACTATTGTGTTTTGTAACATTAGGTACAGAAAGCTGATTAAAGCCTGAAATTCATAGGAGTGAGAATTTTTGGAGGAATTTAGGCTTATGTCGAAAGGATAGTCTAATGGGAAATGGAGGTGCTGTATTTGTCACAATACTCAAGAATCTCAAATCCACTGAGATAGGAATTGAAGATGCTTGTGAGATTGATTGGGCCAGACTCAGTAATGAGGATGGGCATAAATTTACAATTTCATCCTTATACTGATCTCCAGACAAACCTCCAGATCTACCTGAAAACTTTGGAGAAAACCTAAGTTTGCTAGTATGTAAGTTCCCTGATAATATTACAACCATCAGATGAGACTTCAGTCATCCAACAACAATTTGGGATAATTACAGTTTTGTTAGTGGTGGGTGTGACAAGACATACTATGAAACATTAGCAAAGGCTTCTCTGAAATCTACCTAGAGCAGATAGCTTGGAACCTGACATGTGATGGAAATATGTAGGGTTTAATGGTAATAAACTAATCTAAATCCCTTAAGGATTTTGCATAGAAACTGATGCCAATTGTAGCAACAATGATTACCAAAGTACAAAGGACAACAAACTCAAGTAGAAGCATTTATATGTTCTGGAAAGTATATTAAGTGGCAGCAGTGTCGCAACTCGGTAAGGAACTTCAGACATTTAGCTCTGCACAGTAGCATGCAGAAGGACTATGGCTCAAAAAACATGGTATCCTATTACTACAGTATCAATGACTCACAATTGGAAATGGTTAACTTATAAAAATACCTGGATCTAACACTTTGTAGGGATGTGAAATGGAACAATTGTATTGACTCAGTTCTGGGAAAACAGATGGCAGGCTGTGGTTTATTGGTAGAGTGCTAAGACTGGGAAACTGCATACACATCAATCGTGTGACCCAAAATACTGCTCCACTGTATGGGACCCATACCAAACAGGGGATGCTGAACAGTAATAGAAAAGGGAAGTACAAATGGTAACAGGTTTGTTTATCCCATGGGAGAGTGGTACGGAGATGCTGAAGAATCTACACTGTAGATACTTGAAGGTGATGCAAATTATCCAGAGAAAGCATACTTACAAAGTTTCAAGAATCAGCTTTAAATGACGAATCTTGCAATATCCTACAAGCCTTCTAGTCTTTACCTAACTGTCACTTCCATTGACTAGTACAGTCATATTGGGTCTTGAGTGAAGTTTGTGGCTGGAATGAGGATTTCTTGGTATGATATCTACCTCAACCAATGGATGTATAATTTTTAACAAGTAAACTGCGAAGAATACATGTTATCTTGGATGTAGACCCATTGACAAATTTAGAAGTAACTTTGTGATTGTTGCTGTTCATGTTGAGCATTGATGATCTTGCAGACAATATTAATAGTAACCTCAAATTTTTCATGTGATGCGGTAATCTGTAGTGAAGTGTTTTTCTGGCACAGTCCAGCTGGGATGAGGACAACGCAGATAGACTGGGAAACAGAATATGCCAGTAGGCCTTGTTATGAATGGCTCACAATCAGCAAAAGGAATTTATTGAGTGTTACCCTCTTGGCCTAAGAAAATCAAATAGCTTTGCTGAACACAGCAAACAAACGTAACAGAAGATGGGACCAGTTTTCACCAAAGATTGCATTTGTTTAGAAACACATTGTGAGCTGTCATCTTACAGGGTCAGGACAGTGACCCAATGTGCATGTACAGTAATGGAAATTCAGCTTCCTGTAAACTGGAACTGAGAGAAAGAGGTGAACAAGGAGGAATCTTCTATTGGTGGCCACTGATACTTCACCAGCCAATAATATGAGGAAAAATAATTTCTGTGCTCTGAGCAGCACAGGAGAGAGGAGACAAGGAACAAAATCCAGGAATTTGGAGTGGATTCTTCTCTTTGTAGTACTCCTAAAGGCTCATCCTCCTAAGGTCTTGCATGGTTAACTGCCTGTCTTGTGTGCTTTTAACTTCTGAGCTTGGTCTCTTAACTTCTGGAAGGAAAATAGCTCTTAGTTTCTGAAGCTTCAAATTGATTGTCTGACCTCGCTAATGGCTTGATGTCACTTCCTGCTTGTCTCTATTACTCAATGCCTACACTTTGGTTTTTCCCCATTTCAGTTTCATTACATTCCGTTTGCTTTATGTAGTTATAACTTCCTTTCCAGCGATTGCTGGATTCCACTTACAGTCCAATGATCATGTCGTGAACATTCAACTTTGTTATTCTGTGCCTTATTCTGATGCTACTTTTGCAGTTTAATTCCGAAAGCCAATTGAAGCTTTGACTACAATTCCTCATGTGTTGCCTGTGTAATACAGCTGTATGTACCTTGACCAGTGGATGTATAATTTGTAACAAGTAACCTGTGAAGAATACGCAGATGATGTCATCCACCTGAAGTTGGTTGCTGTATTCCTTCTATCTGATACAAAAGAGAGAATGCCACTCACTGCCAGACCTTTGCTCTGTACAGCCTGTCTACAGAGATGGAGATGACCACTGCTGCAGCCATCTCCTATAAAGATCAATGGCCATCAGCTGTTTCCATCCTGCTGTCAAAAGCCACCATTTCCTCCCTTTGCAGCTGAAAGCTGATTCATGGCATTGGTAAAGTCACTGATTCTTAGTTAACCTGTCTGTGCCATGTCTGTCCAGTCAGCATGTACCTGAGATTATTTATTAAATTTTTTTCTTGTTTTCCTTAATTGATTTCATAAATTAATTTTCATTGTCACCAATGTATTCACCTCTCAGTCAGTTTGACACCCAGTGCATGTCCCCTTTAAAGGTAACTTTTGGTTTCAGTTAAAATGATCAGACCTGGAGCCCAGCTAACATGAACTTTATTAAATCCAGCCAATCTGAATACTGCTTTTTAATTCAGCAACATTTTTAATGCCGGGGTAGGGCATAATTTCATGCTGAAAAATTTTTAAAGCCAACATGGGGGTGGAAATCACCCGAGTTGCCCAGTGTGAGGCAAGAAATCACTCAAGTCAGCACATTCTGTCATCCAACATGGGGCACAAAATCACCCAAATTACAACATATTGGCACCCAGCATGGGGCATGATTTTATAAGACACAGCAGCATTAATTGTTTTCATAAATTAATTTTCATTGTAACCAATGTTTTATACTCTCTGAATTTGTAGGACACAGTAAGAAGAGGTTAACTTCATCAGACATGGCACTTCACTCACCAACCAACCCATTGCAGTGTCATAGGACATGATAATCATACTGTGCACAATCCTAAGCTCATGGATGGTTTGTGCGTTTGATTCATGTATATTAAATGAGCTTCATGCAGTAGATGTAGTACATGCATATTTGATCAATTAATTTGTAGTGGTAACTACAGTACGCATTTTATCCTTCCAGTATAGTGCTGGGCACTAATTAGTGTGCGTTGTTAGTTGTTGTCTAGATTTTCCTTGTGCATTTGCAATACTGTGTTGTCAAGTCACAAGTTTGTTGAGTTTAAATCAGTGTTGTGATTGGTGCTGAATCATTGCTAATCTTGTGGAGTATCTCCTGTAATTGTGATGAGACCTAGTCCAGGAAGAGTAGTCCACATGGAGTTGTACAGACAGCCTGAAACCAATGAGGGTGTTGGTGAAGCTCTACAGAGCATTCTGGCAGGAGAAGTGTCTGGTCAAAATTTGCTGTATAGGATATATGTGTTGTTGACGATCATTACTTAGCAATTAGCAGAATTAAAACAGAGCAACAATAGAACCACAGCATAACAATAGCACTTAGCAGAGGTGGAACAGAACTGTGATAGGAGCACAAAACAACTAGCAGAAATGAGATGAGGAAATCAGGCTCAATTTACAAGAATGTAATCTGCATTAAGACAGTGTGACCACAAGACTGACAAGCAGATCACAGAAGTCAGGCATGATTTAGGGATAAAAGCCAATGAAATCCAGGCAAAAATAGATGACGGACAGAGTGATGTGCAACATGCATGCTTTGACAATGCCGCTGGTTTGGAGACGTATTTCAATTAAAAAATGACAGAGATGATTACACACATTAACACTGAGAGAGTCATCCACTCAGGCACATAGGGGACAAAAGCAGCAATAGGACGAAATGCAAATAAGGATATCAACACTTGAAAATTAATTGTCAGCAATTCATCTTGGAAATAGTCATGGGACACAGGCCTCATCAATGAGTTCACCTGCAAATTCCTGGTGCTGTGGAACTACACTAAAAAGCCAAAGAATCTGGTATGCCTGCCTAATAATGTGCAGGTCCCCCATGAGGACACAGAAGTGCTACAACATGACATGGTACAGACTCGACTAATGTCTGAAGTAGTGCTGGAGGGAACTGACACCCTGAATCTCGCAGGGCTGTCCATAAATCCGTGAAATTATGAGGGGATGGAGATCTCTTATGAACAGCATGTTGCAAAGCATCGCAGATACCCTCAATAATGTTCATGTCTGGGGTTTTTGTGGTCAGCAGAAGTGTTTAAACTCTGAAGAGTGTTCCTGGAGCTAATCTGTAGCAATTTTGTATGTGTGGGATGTCGCATTGTCCTGCTGAAATTGCCCAAGTCCGTCGGAATGCACAATGGACTCGAATGGATGCAGATGATCAGACAGGTTGCTTATGTATGTGTCACCTGTCAGAGTCATATCTAGATGTATCAGGGGTCCCACATCACTCCAACTGGCCACACCTGATGTCATTACAGAGCCTCAACCAGCTTGAACAGTCCCCTATTGACATGCAGGGTCCATGGATTCATATGGTTGTCTCCATACCTGTACGTGTCCATCCACTCAATACAATTTGAAATGAGACTCATCTGACCAGGCAATTTGTTTCCAGTCAACAGCAGTCCAATGTCGGTGTTGAGAGGGCCAGGCAAGGCATAAAGCTCTGTGTTTTGCGATTCTCAAGTGTACACAAGTGAGCCTTTGGCTCTGGAAGCTCATATCCTACTTGTTTCATTGAATGGTCTGCACTTTGACACTTGCTGATGGCCCAGCATTGAAATCTGCAATAATTTGCAGAATGGTCACACTTCCGTCATGTTGAACAATTCTCTTCAGTAGTCATTGGTCCTGTTCTTGCAGGATCTTTTTCTGCCCTTAGTGATGTCAGAGATTCAGTGTTTTACCAGATTCCTGATATTCGTGATACACTTGTGAAATGGTTATATGGGAAAATCCCCACTTCATCACTACCTTGGAGATGCTGTGTCCCATTGCTCATGTGCCGACTATAACACCACATTCAAACTCACTTAAATCTTGATAACCTGCCATTGTAGCAGCAGTAACTGGTCTAACAACTGCACCAGACACTTGTCTTACATAGGCATTGCACACTGCAGTGCCGTATTCTGCCTGTTTACATATCTCTGTATTTGAATCAGTTTCTTTGGCATGTTGGTGTATATGCCGCTGCTCAGGTTTGGTCATAATCTGAATGTTCACCTGAAGGCTTACCTGAGAAATCTGGAGACATATCTTCATGCGAAATGAAGAGCTGAAAGTAATTCACTACCTGTGGCACATCAAACTCTGGATCAGGAGAAAGCTGCCTGCTATGGTGATCAAAAGCAAAAGAACCATATATGTATTTTTCGCACAAAGTTCTTGGCCACATATTAGAATGCTGCCAAACTGGTGAACACTAAAATAACAATTTTGGCCAGTCGTGTGTTATGTCTTTGCAAAATGCTGTGTAATTATGGTAAAATAATTTTCATACAGACATCTTTTATAGTTATTGCCTTACAAATTCTTTATTGATGAATGTAGTTGTTAGGTTGCTCAATGTATCTCTGAACATGAAATCATTTTTATTTTTCTTTCATTTTTTGATACTATCTTCTTACAGACGTGTTAAAATATGTATGTAATGATTATTTTTATTATGAGGAGAGATAAAAATTTATTCTTAATTATTTTCAATTTTTCACTATTTGTAAAGTAAATTCACATGTCTTAGTGCAATAACTGTGAAGCTCACAAATGTAAATTTGATCATTTTACAGTGAAGAATTTTGAAAGTGTTTGACTTTAAAGTTAGAACAACACTAT
This sequence comes from Schistocerca americana, assembly GCF_021461395.2. Lineage (NCBI taxonomy): Eukaryota > Metazoa > Arthropoda > Insecta > Orthoptera > Acrididae > Schistocerca > Schistocerca americana. The sequence goes on from NC_060119.1 coordinate 795,255,299, forward strand.
GCAAGTATATAAATCACTTTTCTTTAAAAGAACAGATATTCCTCACAATTAGCCAGTTCAGTATTTATGTACATTTCTCTTTGTCAGCTAAATGTTATCATAGTGACAGTGCATACACATATAAAGAATATTGTTCTTGTGGGAGGTCTACAGCCACAATATGTTTTAAGAAAGAAAACATAGTCTAAACAGGCTGTAATATGTTTATTGTTCATGCTGTTAGCTAATTCTGACTATTAGTCATTTTCAAGCACTTATCACAAGCCTCAAGCTTCACATTACATTTGGCTAAATAGACAGTATGTATGTAAAGGAACATATCACTTTCACATGCATGAGTAGCTAACTGTATAGCTAGAAATTTACAAAATGATAATATGCACAGGGATTCTAAAAGTTCACTAAGAATTTTTGAGAAAGTGAATTCTGCTAATTTGAATAGTTAACAACCTAACAGGTTATTTCAATGAAAGTATTCATTTTCAGAAACTGGAAATTTAGGTCTGTAAAACTATGGCACTGAATTCTGAGAATTACATCTTAAGATTGGATTGTTCTGGAACATGAAAATTATGAATACAAATAACTGTTGAAATATAATTTTTTGGAAAAAGTAAAAGTTTTATTAAAAAGTGCAGAAATTTAAATAAGCTAGTTCAATCTTGAAACAAACAATTTTTAGCATCATTTAATTTTGATGTACACATGGTTCATAGATATTGTAAATTACAAATATTTATTTTGATAAAATGTTATCATATGAACTAAATATACTGTTATCATTAGCAACTGGCAAAGTATACATGAATAATGGAATTTAGTGAAATACTACTTGAATAAGAAATCAGTTATGTTATGTAACTATCATATATTCATTACCAATGGAAAGAAATAATAATAATTGTCAGATCGTGAGTGGAATAAGAAGAAGTAGGATAAGTTCAACTTGCTATTATGTATTGTGTAAAGTATGTAACTGCACTTCTTGCAGAGTGCTTGTAAATGACTGACAGTCAAAATTAGCTAATAGCAAGGAGAGTAAATATATTACAGCCTATTTGCGTGTAATTTTTTTTATTGAAACACATTAAGAACACTACTTTCAGAAGATAATTTTTTTTCTTTGTATATCAGAATTAAACATTGGGCCGTTCTGTCTTAGTAATATCAGAATTTTGCTAAAATTTCATGCCTGCAAAGTTCTTGGAGGGATATTGTAATGGAAATGGTCAGTGGGCTATGTTTATTATGGACCGGACAACTTGATATACTCTATAAATTTACTATATCGTACAGATAAGTTCAAAATTGTAATCTCCCATTTGATATAATTTTAATGACATAAAAAAATAGTGTTGCACACTTATACACAAATGCGTGTTCAAAAATGAATCTAACATAAATAATATTAATTTTATTATTTTTCAGAAAACTTAATTATTTTTCATACATTGAAATTATTTCAAAATATGATTATTTAAGTATAATTATATTTGAAGTCATTGACACTGGAATGGTTGATTATGGAGTTTCAAAATAACTTGAGAAAAAATTATTGATAAGTATCACATTTGTTGTGTGAAAAACTTTCTTTGATATATGTATTATATTTGTTCTGCTTGGCTACTGGCACTTTTCCATTGCTTTTTGCATGATTGTTGCCTTTAGTTGGCTATGCCAGTTTCTCTAGTTCTGCACATATGCTATGAGCTTTCTTCCTATGGATGGGATCCACTTGTTCAGTATATATTGCACTAATGGGCTGGCCACTGTACCTGAGAAGATGTACTGCACATGTCTAGTAAGCTCATTTAAGTTGGGAGGTTCATTTTCTAATTTATGATGCTGGTTCTTAGTCATATTTTGTTTCTAGGGCTATGTCCTTGTCTAGTTCCTCTGGTTACTTTACTGATGGTGGTTGAGTACTCACTGACACCAGTTTTGCACAGAAGATAGAGGACTTCTACTATTTGCTGTTATGGAGATTTTGGGATGTTATGTTTTGAAATGTCCCTATTCCTCACTTGCAAATAAACGTATCAATTCAGTACACCCCAGATTAAGATAGTTCTAATTATGTTTTTTGTGTCTTCTGTATGTCAACTGTTTGCCACCTGAAGAGTTGACTATAAGGTCATGAAACTAGTCATGATTCGTCAGTTTAAATTCTCCATTCACTTCTTGCACATGTGCCACACTCCAACATATAAAACAATGCAAAGTATCAAATTCATCATTATCCACAAAGTATTACATGGTAGGTCAGTACCTACATTCACACAGAGAAGTTAACTGTGCCTTTGGCACACTGTCATTAGGAATGAGCATTAATGATAGTGTACCCAGTCTATTTAGTTCTACACTTATGAAAAGGGATACTTGTGACAATGTATCATTTGCAGTGGCCTCTCACAGCTGGAACAAGGTGCCACTGAGTTCGATAGTGTGTTGTGAAAGATCAGTTTTTACATGATGTTTATTTAAGAAATCCAGTCCCAAGACTGTGCAGTAATCCTCACCTACATGGGGCAACACTTCTATATTTTCTTGAAAATGCTCACTCCAGTGTAAAAAACAGAGTAATGTTGAACCTAGTGATTCTACATCATTGTCCCTTACTCCATGTAGCCTATAACATGGAGAATTCAGTCTCTTTCTACATCAGAGGTCCAGACTCACCACCAACACATGAGCCCCCATTTCCACTTAAACTTATGTTCCATTCCATTTACTATGTCAACTAAGCAACACTCTTCCTATGCAAGATCCAGACTTGCCACCAATACAAGAGGCTCCATTTCCAATAAAAACTTATGTTATATCACACTTATTATGCCTGCTAAGTAACACTCTGTCTATGCACACATTTTTGTAGCACTGAACTTCAAAGGGAATGCCATTTGGCAGTTTCAGAGTCCCTGCTGGTTTATAACAATACTCTACCATGTAATTATCCATAGTGTTTTATGTTCCTACAATCCCACACTTGACATCATACAATGCTGCATTTGTGGCATTATAGCTAGCAGCACTGCTTCTGAATGTGGCTCACATCTATAACATTTTACCCCAAGGATAAAACAATTCATTTGTCCTGCACTCACATCACCCTATCTACTTCTTCTACCAGCATAAGCTATCTCGTTAGCTTTCAGAGCAATGCTTCACTTCGGCAGGTGGCCTACGTTGTGGTGGGACTGTGTCAGGTGGGGTAGGTAGAGGGAGAGAGGCAGGAGTCACGGAGAGGGCTTGGAGGTGGGCAGCTAGTGGCTCTGAAGAACACAGTCAGTTTGCTGGCTAGGAACATGGGAGAGAGGAGTGGCAAACACACAGGCTAGGCATGTGATGCACAGTTGTCAGAGCCAGGGGGAGCTGTGCATCCTGAAGGTGACTTGGGGATGTGAGCTGGGAGAAGGTCCTCCCAATTCACATCACCTTCAGCATGTGCCACTCCCCTCCAGCTATGACAACCTTGCATCACATGCCTAGCCCCTGTATGTGCCATCCTTCCCTCCTGCATTTATAGCCAGCGAATTGGCTTCCTCCCTCTTTGCCATAAGCCACTGCCCCCCAAATCCCTCTCCCTGCCTCTCAAATGTCTCTCCCTCTACCCGCCCCACCTGACACAACCACAACCACAACCTAGTCCATTTGCTGAAATGCAGCACAGGGTACTGTTCATTCAGCCGGCATCGTGTAGGGGCATAAGCATGTGCATGTGAGTGAATGTTTCCAGTGTGTATCTTACTCTAGCTCGAGAGAGGATTACTCCAAAAGCTAGCAAGTTATTCTTTCTTTTTGTGTGCATGTCCATCGATGACTCAACACTTCTGCTTTTCAATGAGTTGTATCTCTTATGCGAAAAGTATTACATTCTACCAGAAGTTTTCTGCAACATTATATAATGATATGTGCATTTTCTTTGCATACTCAAACATTGCAATAAATAATAAATAAAATATAGCATTAAAAAGAGCTGTGAGTGACATTTTTGCCAACATTTTTAGTGAATGGTTTCCAGTCAATACGAAGCATTAAATTTGGAAGAAATTCACTACATGCAGCTCAGAATCTGCACAAAATTTCTACCTAGCATATTAAAAAATATGAAAACACGAAGATGGGAAAGGCTGTTGGCATTGTTACATTCTTGCATCTTTATGAAAAGTCAGTCCTGAGAAGGATACGCTGGAAGTCGTGGGTCAAGAGGAATATTCCGTATCAGTCACCAGCTTTGACCAGTGACATAATGTTAATGGCTGCTTTGAGTCACATTTTTGTACATGGATTCACAGTTTTGTTGGTAGCTGGCAAGGCTGACGACTGTGAAAGAAAGGAAACCTTGTTGTGATGGCAGACTGACCTGTAGCTTAGCCCCCCCCCCCCCCCCAAAAAAAAAACCAGTGACATGTTATAGTCATCACGTTGTTTATGCCATTTGTTACATATTTCTTATATCACTGTTCAAAGCTGAACTCCTGAAATGCCTAAATGTGAGCATCACATCTGTAGTGATGAGCTGTTGTCCCTCTCAAAATATACTGAGCGTCTCGCTAAGTCCTTTACAAATCATAATTACCCTCCCAACCTTGCACAAAAACAGATCTCCCTTGCCTTATCTTTCCAGTCACCCAACAGCCTCCGAAGTCCCACTGTCTGGCCACAGAGGAGTATTCCCCTCTTGACTCAATTCCACCCAGTACTGGAGCAACAGAATTATATTCTCCACCAGTGTTTCAATTACCTCTTGTCATGCTCTGAAATGATAAATGTCCTCTCCACTATCCTTCCCACCCCTCCCACAGTAGTGTGATGCTGCCCACTGAACCTACACAATATTGTTGTCCATCGCTACACAACCCCTGCTCCTAACCCCTTGCCTCATGGCTTGCATCCCTGCAGCAGACCTAGATGCAAGACCCATCCCATACATCTTCCCACCTCCACCTACTCACCTATCCCATCAAAGGCAGAACTATCTGTGAAACCAGTCATGTGATCTACAAGCTAAGGTGCAACCACTGTGCTGCATTCTATGTGGGCATGGCAGCCAATAAGCTGTCTGTCCACATGAATGGCCACTCACAGCCTGTGGCCAAGAAACAACTGGACCACCCAGCTGCTGAGTATGGCACTCAACACGACGTCCTCCATTTCAATGACTGCTTTACAGCCTGTGCCATCTGGATCCTTCCCACCAACACCAGCTTTTCTGAATTGTGCAGGATGGAACTTTCCCTGCAATATATCCTATGTTCCCGTAACCCTCCTGGCCTCAACCTTCATTGGTTATTGCACTTGCTGATCTAGCCCCTTCACTGTTCCCATTTCAGCACTATACAGCCCTCATTCTACCAATGCATCCAGTCTTTTTATTTCTCTACTTTTCTGCTAACCCCCCTTCTTTCCCCCACCCTCCATCAACCTCCCAACTGCACCTAGCTGCCCCACTCTCCACCTCGTCCCTGCATGCTCCCAGCAGCACTTTACCATTGCCCTACCCCTACCCTTCTATTCCTCCCCCTCCACACCTCAGTCTCCTCCTCATGCCCACCCAGTTGCCTCTCCCATAGTGTCCTGCTGCTCACAGTCTTGCTCCAGCTTCCAGAGACTGTGGTCATATGTGTGTGTGTGAATTGCATTTTCGTGCATGTGTGTATATAGTCTAATTTTGACAAAGGCCTTGTTGGTGAAAGCTAATTGTGTGACTGTCTTTTTGTTATGCCTTTCTGTGACTCAGCATCTATGCTATATGGCGAGTAGCAACTGTCCTTTTCATTATATTGTTACATTCATCCTGGATTTTCCATTGCTTGGTTGTAATAGTTCTTTATTCATGTCAATTACAGGGATGGAGCTATTGCCAGAGAGAAAGTTATTGGTCTCAGTGACATGGGTGGCCACAAGTGCATGGTGTGTCAGTGTCAGCATTTCACCTACCTGGCAGGTAATGTGTGTGAGGAGCCACAGCTGCTGATGTCCACATATTCACGGAAGCATTACACAAGTGCTGCAGTGTCACTATTAGGTGACTGTGGCCAAACTGGGATAGATGATAGTTACACCAAGATGCCCAGCACAATGAAAAATGATGGTGTGCTCCAATGCTGGGTGATAGTCATCAACAATGTGGGCCCGTAAAGGCTAGATGACAGTGACAGTGCAATTGGACAGCAAGCCCACCGAGGCACGAACTCACAGCACTGCAGAAGGCCAGCAGCAGAAGCTGTTCAACCAGCAGAGGATGCAGCAGAACAGATGCAACATGCTGACTACACGCAGACCTCAGCTCAAGTGGGAGCATATGGCTACTGGCATCAGAGTCGGCGGATGGCAGATGGCTTCATCATCTTGTGCTGCGAGTGGTCTCCATCTCATAGTCATCAGCTGGTGTAGACTGCATCGCATGGATGGCTGTACACACTTGGATACTGCTGGATATAACAAACATTTGAGTGAGGCTCCGATTTTGAGGGATATTTATGTGATACAGTTAATTAGCATTTCTTCTATGACAGCAATCCCCCCAAGAATTCATAGCAGATTGGAGTGACAGTGCATAGCTACTGGATGGCAGTGAGTTTATTTGCTCTGGTTTTCTTCTTTAATCAGCACCTCCAGAGCCCTACTGGAACTGTGAGATGACTCCACTTTTCCTTTCAGAAGCACTGGCCATTGTGTTTTGCTTTGTCAGCGCCTTAATTAGTGCTCTTGCACTCTGAACATACCTCCTTGTGTAACACGGCCAGGACTTCAGGCTGATGACAGTTTCCCTCTCTATAATGTCATTCTACTGATAGATGGAGGAGAGTTTGTCACTCTGGCAGACCTGCACTACAAAAAGAGAAGCTGCTGTCAATATCTCTGTAATTAATGTAGCTATGGAGAGAGACTATATGCCATTTAGTGAGAACTTCCTCACAATTCTTTTGAGTGAGAACAGAATTACAGTATCTTAAATGATTCCAGTATTATCTGAGCTAAACAGCTTAGCTGAAATGTCCTCTACATACTTTTTGCAAATATTTTACTTCCAAATTAATCTGTATATTATTTACTGTAACAATAAATTTTTAATTTGCACATGATGTTCCTTAAAAGAAAGTGCATAAAATAGAAAAGAGGGAATCATATATTTGTAATTCTGTAAAAAGGTGTTATTGCTAGTTTCAAGGTATGTTTGATTTATAAACATTGGTACATTTATGCATGTTGCAAATGGAACTGTAGAATCACTTTAAAAATAACTTAAGCAATTTTCTTCTTCAGAAGTGTCCCCCAGAAATCATCAACAGCCATTCGAAACTCACTACCAGATATAGACCTCCAAACTTCTCCATGTACTTTGATCTTGAATTATATGCTTTTTCATTGCTGATTCTCATTTTCTGTTGTTGTCTACCTACCTTCCATAAATAAAATGAATCAATTTCACAGTTTACTTTATGTATCATATTATTACACTAGAGTCAATGAAGAAAGCATGCACTTCAAATTACAGAAAAAGATATTGTAAAGAGGCATTCTATGCCTTAGCATATTCCTATCATAGAAGCATTGGTTTATCACATATGTCATTGTCTGAAGCCATTTTCACTGAATACATCTTCTAATCACCACTCAGAATCACATCTATGATGAGCAATGAAAGCCTCTTCTGTGACTGAAGTTACATGATAATTGTTGGTAACAAAGCTTCAGATTCATCATCAGAATGCTACAGATCGTTTCAATACCTTAGTGTTTCACACTTTTCTAGAATATCAGCCACCCATGACAAGTGCCTCACCTGAAAAAGAAAAGTGTATTGTAATAATTTCTTGCTACTGCAGAAATGCAAATATACTTGTGTATCTAAACAGCCCCCCCTCTCACCCCTGCCCCACCTGACAGAAACCTCTAAACTTATTTGGTACTGTTTAACTTAAAGAATAAATCAGAATGCCCCATCTCCTTTGCATGTGTTGTTTAATACAACATTAGTTTATTATTACTAACATTAGTGATGAAGTATTTCTTTTTACAATTTAATTAACTTCTCACAGAAGTAACACATAATTACTTTTCATTGCAGTGAACATCATATGAAATTTATGTAAATATATGATAGATAATCCAAAATAAATCATTTGAATCCTCTTTTCATTTAAATGGATCTATAACACATGTAATACCTATGGTATCAGTTTAGCAGTCATCAACCATAAATGCATGCATTTCAAAAGGGAAAGATCTAGCAATTTATTTACACATTTGTTTGGCCAGCTATCTTCTCATGAAATATTTAGGACAGCAAACACAGCGACAAACAAGAAACCTGAAATTATTTGTGTAAGAAGCCCTAATTAAAGCGCTGGTCTGAGATAGTGGCTGTCAAGATAACTCATAGAATCTAGAGATTATCTTTTATTGATTGAATCATCACATGGGATTTATTTTTAAAAAGAATACATTAAAGCACATGACTTCATGACTGAGAGGCCATGACACAGCTCTTCACGACCAAGCCACCTCAGGGAGCCGTTGATTGCCTTTCAGGTGCAACATCTATGATGTTAAGGAGAATGACCTGATAACCTGCTAGCCATGCTGCTGGCTATGAGGATCACATGGGCAATGTTTGCAGTGCACCCAATCAGCAATCCCCAGTGACATTGTCCTCTTTTGTTAAACAAACAATCTTTGTTCTAAGCTTATTCTATTTTTAACATCATATTTCTTAACTCCTTTAAATTTTTTCTCTATTTTATCAGCAACATTATAAGTGTACAGTTTTGTTCTCAAACCACAAAATTCTTCCATTATTTTTCCATTACTTTCATCTTTCATTTTTCCTAAAACTTTCTTGTTTACTTGTGGAATTCCATAAATATTATCTGCTGGACAATCACTTGTATCAAAGTAATCAATAGTTGATTTCATATCTTCATAAAAATCTTCAGTTTGTGTATTTTAGATATAACTGTCCATATCTTGATAACACAGCTGAATTTTTCTCCATATATTGGTTTCATTATTGTATAGTGAAAATCATATATCAAATCTTTAGATAAATTCTCATTCTGACATAATGGCTTATTAAGTGTGATTTTTGTCTTGTTTATACGAATGGCCACAAGATTTTCATTAAAAGTAGTTCTTCCTTTAAAGTTTGGCTTTGCTATTAATTTATCACATTTTCTCCATCTGATACTAATTTTATATCCACTCTGTTTCTTATATTTTCCAATGTATTACCAAACACAGAACTGTTCATCATTTTGTAGAAATCTTTTTTAAAATCATTTTTGGCATTAGTTCTCATTTGTGTATTCAAGTCTATATATTTCTTCAACCAATCAGATTGCTTAAATTTTAAGACTCTGTGTATTTTTGTGAGTTTCATTCCAAGAGACAGATGCTGTTTGAGGTTTCTATAATGAACTACATAATTATGCGTGTCAAGTTGAGTAGTCATCAACTTGCTTTCTTTAGTGTTAGGCACAATTTTCTTTTCAGGTGCAAGTGGTAAATCTTTATGTAAATCATGTAACTCTTTTGGATATTCTAAATTTACTTCAAAAATATATCCATTATTAGTAGTGTCTGACATTTCACTTATTTTTGTGCAATCAAAAGAATCTGGTTCATGTCATTCAAATCTTCCATATAGTAAATATTGAATCATGGCATAACCATATACATTGTTTGCAACTAAATAAGCTAAATAATTTGATATCTTAGTCACATCATAGTCATTCGGATATTTGTTATTTCCCTTTACATATTTCTTGCCACATTGTGATATTCCTCCTCTTATTCTCTTTTCAATCATCAGAATCATGTCATAATCATGTAACAAATCAAGTGGTTGTTGAGTCATTTTCAACATTGCATTCCAAGAGAAACCAGGAGCTGTACAATGCCAAGAAGGATGTAAATCGTAAGCTTGTATATAGGTTTTTCTAAAATTTTCAAACGCATCAGCCAATAAGAAAACATCAGTTTTCAGATACATATCATGATATTCACAAAGATTTTCCATACTGGATATTTTCCAAACCAGTTTTGCATGTTTGTAATCTTCATCACTTAATTCACAGTCATTCAATTTGTTGTAAAATTCTTGTTTTGCTGGTCATTGTGACTCTTCAAATTTCTTCCAAGAATCCGTGTAATTACATGGATAGACACCTTTTCTGATCCCTAAATCAAATGATTCTGCATTGAACAACTTCTTAATATTTTTCATTTGATCTCTCTTCAAATTTTATGAATATTTGTCAAGCAAAGAAGCCATAAATATAAATGTGTGTATAATTATCATTTTCAAACTTTCTGTCCTTTTACCAAAACTAATATATTTGTCTTCGGTGTTGGGTATTAAATCTATCTCTTTCTTATCATACCGAAGTTCTTTCACAAACAAATGAAAATCATATCCAGATAAATTACATAAATAAATTGGTTCAAAGCTCAGATGTGTTAACTGTAAATTACATTTATTACGTAATCGATTTCTATATTTCCCAGTCAAATGATCATGATGTAGAACCTTCTTATTATTTCTTCTATAAGGACATCCACACAGTGTACAACCTTTAGATTTAATATGTCTTGATTGTTCTTCAGTAGTTAATGGACTCATTTCTTCAGTTTAAGAATAAATTCTTCCAATTCCTTCAGCCTCCTTTTTTGTGCATTCAATAAATTTCTTATGACAATTTGATCGTCTCCAAACAACAGGATCTTTATAATACCCATTAAAGTACTTGATATAATAACAGAACCCACTTGGTTCATGTTTTTGATATTTCATTGATGTGAATTTTCTGGATTTGGTTGACAGTTGTCCATCTTCAATAGTAAACTTTCAAAATCAGCATAAATAACAAATGGAACTTTTTTTGTATGTTGATAATTTAAAAAAAAATGATATATGACTGGTTCTCTGTCATTTATACTTTTAATGGGTTTTTAGTCAAACAACTTGGTGTGTGATTATCTAATTTTTCTTTGCTAGTGAAATGGAATAAATATAAAACACAAATAAATTTTGCTTCTTTGTCTTTAGTAATTTGGCTGGAAACATGCCTAGATAATTTTTTTTATCTAACAATAGCGTGAATTACTTCCTTCCTTGAAATATAGGGGTTTTACATGTTTCTCTTTCTTACATTTAGTAATTTTTAATGAATACAATTAAAATTTTTCATCAATAAAACAAACATTAGTAGATAAATTAATTCAAATTTTGGAATATGATCAACCACTACATGAAATTCAAAATTTTCAAGTTTCTCATCAAGATCAACACCTACATTTTTATATTTTGTTACTCTTTCTGAATTTTTATCTACTGGATATAATGCAGATTTTATGGACCACAGAAAACTTTTATGATTATTATTTCTAACATCAATGGATGCTTTTTCATTCTTTATTTCATGTGGTAATTCAATGTAAGATGATCCCCTCAGTGGAACATATCTGTTAATTCCTAATTGTAAACCAATAATTCTTTTTAATGAGCATCCAGATGCATGTGCTTGAAAATCACACATTTGTGATAAAATATATTGTTTACCAATCTTAAATTTTTTAATTAATGCTCTTTCATTTGTGATCGTATAGCTGTGTTTGAAAACCATATACCATAATATTTCCGTTCATTTACATTTGATTCTCACAAAATGTCTTAAATGTACCTTCAGTCTGTGCTGTATTCTTAGGTTGCCTTTTACAATTTTCATGATTTTTGATTTTACTGCAGTTAAGAAATTTTATTTTCCAAATTAATTGTATGTAATCTGTTTTTAAATGCTGTATCAACTACACAATCACTAACCGTTTTCCTGGCTCTTGGTTTCTGAAATAAGTTAGTGTAAAAGGGAAACAGTTTTTCTTCATACGTTCTAGTTTTATGTTTTGCAACCACATCAGTAGAAAATGGAATTATTTCTTTCAATAGTTTATCTGCTTTAGTTTGGAAAATTTCATGATCATTATCAGTGTTATGATAAAGTAATTTTTTCCAAAGATTGGTCTTAAGGGGGAGCAACCCACTTTCACTGTGTGACATCTAACAATACATGCTATTAGGTCAGCTTTCCTTAGTTTTCTTAAATTCACTCTCTCCCAGTAATCACAAAGTTGAAAACTGTGAAGTTCTCCATTTGACCTCTCCAATAATCGTGACGTTGAGCAACTGTGATTCACTCCATTTGGCCTTTCTATTTAAAGGACATAAAATTCATGAGATATGTAAAAATTAACTTTTCTAAATTGATCAATGAGAGAATCCTTATTTAACAGATATTTAATTAGTAATATGAGGTGCTTCTAATTTCTTATTCTTCATGTATTCTGAAGTACACTTCTTACATTTATTATTATGTTTATCATGATGTGAAGGATTTATGTAAAAACAACTTAAATCTTTAATCTCTTGACTTCCTTTACATTTTTTGTTGATGAATCAATTGTTTCTTCATTATTACTCATCAATATTTGTATTTTGAAATGATCTTGACTTCAAATCAGCTGTAAATCTTCTTTGTAATAATATTTATCAACACTTTTTCCATGTACACAAGGAATTCAATTTTCATTATAATTTTTTACATGATATTTATTTACACATGGACTACACATCGTTCTGTAACCATCTTTTCTGTATTTCTGTAATATATAATTATCAATTGACTTCTCAGTGTTGCAAAATTTGCAAAATTTGGATTTAATCAGCCACAGTCTAAGGCTGATGCAGTCGGCGGTGACTCCATTTATATAGAAAATAATTTATTAGATTTGTGGAAAAGTAAAATTATCTAATTTTCTAATGTGTCTTTCAGGAACTAAAGCACATGGTTTACTACAATCAATACCAAATAAAGATAAATCAGTTGTACCCACTCTAATTACCTCTTTTGTAAATTCACTGTATTCATAGAATGTATCATCCTTGAAAAAAATACAGTAATCCATTAACATATCTAAATGCCAAATTCTCTACATCTGCAATTACATTCATCTAATTCCACATAGAAATGTTCATTAAAGATTAAATTTGCTCTACCTGAATAAGTGTTAAAAACACCATTTAGTAAAAAGTTTGTACATAGTCCTGTACTAGGCATTGATTTTGAATATCTTGGAATTACTTGTAATGTGTGTAAATTCATAATATATACAGTATTGTCAACAAATTACAAAACTTTGCCACTTGATCTTTGATATATTCTGTCCATTTTTTGGAAATTTTGAGGTAAGAATGTTAGGCAACTGGTTATCAATTGTGGCTTATCATCACCTATTGAAACCCAACTGTTATGAAAAAAGATATAAAAACCCATTTACAAAAAGTAAGTGATCGAACTTTTTCATTTGACAGAATGACTCAGTTCATTCATTTAGTATAGAAGGTTGTGTACATGATGGCATTACTGGTACAGTTGGTTGTGCTATTTTTTTGCCATACAAACTTTGAATGACACCAATATCATCTTGAAAAAATTCTAAATGTGAAACATTATAGTATGGATACATTATTGATTCATAAACATCTGAATGATATAAACCTGATGAGTGACCAATTCCATGAACTAAAACTTCAAATAAATTTGTCAGATGTTTTGGTATATTTTTGTCAGTTTCTAAGTATTATAACTCATAATCATCCATATGGATTATTATGCTTATTTGGAAAATTGCATGACATATCACACTTCCTTTTCCACCTAGATCCTTTGGGCAATGATGACCATATATTTCATTTTTATGTAATCATCTTTTATTTGAAATTAAAATATTGGGGTTATTTTTATTTAGGTGAAATTTAATATCAGTGTATTTTTATCATAAATTAAATGCTTTTTGTGTTATTTCTAATACTTTCTTAGTTGCCCATTTATAGAACCATTTTACATTCTTTTTATTCTGTTTATACATACTAGTTCTATAGCTACCAAAAGAATCTTCTACACTGCATCTAGGGTGATTCATAAAATTTAAGGTACCTTTACTTAACTCACCAGATATTTAAAGATTGTGTGTTAGTTGAAATAACATTATTGAATCTCTGAATGCATGATCATTCACTTGAGTTATTTCAGTTGCTGATGGAATATCGAAGAAATCAAAATCAATTTAAGAATTACTGCTTTGTTCTTTTCATTAGGATCTACTATTTTCACAAACAAGAGTAGTAGAAGTATGCATTTTAATTTAATAGATCTGCATCTTTATAAATTGTAGATTTTCGTCGCAAAATTATATCCCAATTAACTTTATCTTTAAATTTTGTTATAAAATCTTCAGACTATCTTTGTTCACCTGATATAGCATCCCAGTTTAATTTGTCTTGGAATTCTCTTACAAAATCTTCAGAATTTTTTTTGAGTACATGATAAAATTCCCAAATTTAATTTGTCTTGAAATTTCTTTCACTAAACTTTCAGATAATTTATGAATTTGATATTCAGAAATACATTCCCAATTTAATTTGTCTTGAAATTCTCTCATAAACTTTTCAGGCAAATAAAAAGATCGATAAACAAATTGTGTCCATTCAATTTCACTAAATGTATTTTACTTTTTCATATATTCCGCAACTATGTCAACCTGCTCATTGATGATATTATTAATTATGATAAGATTAATACATTCTCTATTTTCCAGTACTGATTCTTTGCTCTAGCTTTTAACTCATTGACGTTCAGACGAATTAGGCTCAACATTCATTAGAAATCATTTTTAATAGATCCGTAAAAAATCGAATATATCTAGACCCACCTCTTAGGGGGTCTAACTTATAATGAAAAAAGAACTATATTTATCAACGAATATAAGGTGTCAGTCATTCACCGCTTCCAAAAAAAGAAATCATAATAAACTTGGCACTGTTGTTGATTACTGATGATATTTCAGCTTTTCTATATGGATTTCCATGTGCTAAATGTTTAGCGCCTGAATATTTTAGACAAGAGAGATTAAGATCAATTTCTGAAAGATATTTTTATGCTTTATTCATTATGGAAATTCAGGGTTGCCGAGTGAGAACCCTGAAATTCAAGTTCAGTTTTTCCACAGAAATACAACATGATGAACAATGACTAGAACTTCACAAACATACAAGAAGAAAACATTGTAATATTTATGGAAAGTAGGGGGAGTGGGGGAGCAAATCACTCACCCCTTCAAACATGCAGCCAAATACTGTTTTTATCAATTAGATTAGATTAGATTAGATTAGTTTTTCGTTCCATAGATCCGTGCTGAGGAGATCCTCTTGGATGTGGAACATGTCAATTTTTTTAAAAGAAACGTGAAATAACAATACTAATAGTATGAATATATACAATACATCATTTGTTTCTATTAAAAAATTCGTCAATGGAGTAGAAGGAGTTGGCCACTAGTAAGTCTTTCAGGCTCCTTTTAAACTGATCTTTATTTGTAACTAAATTTTAATGTTTGCTGGCAGATTATTGAAGATGAGTGTTCCTGAGTAGTGGACCCCTTTTTGAACTAAAGTAAGTGCTTTTAAGTCCTTGTGCAGATCATTTTTGTTCCTGGTATTGTATGTATGAACTGAGCTGTTTGTTGGAAAAAAGAGATATATTATTTAGGACAAATTTCATTAAGGAGTAAATATACTGAGAGGCAGTAGTTAGTATACCCAGTTCTTTGAAGAGGTTTCTACAGGACGTCCGTGAATTTTCTCCACAAATAATACGTATTACACGCTTTTGGACTCTGAAAACTTTTGTTTGACTTGAAGAGTTACTGCAAAATATTATACCATATGACATTATGGAATGAAAGTAGGCAAAGTATGCAAGCTTTTTCATTTTTATGTCGCCTATGTCTGCTAACACTCTAAATGCAAATACAGATTTGTTAAGGCGTTTCTGCAGTTCTGTGGTGTGCTCCTCCCAACTACACTTATTACCAAGTTGTAATCCCACGAATTTAAGACTCAACCTCTTCTATCTGCTTTTCTTCATACTTTATGCATATGCTGGGTGGAAACCTCTTACAGGTTCTGAATTGCATATAGTGAGACTTTTCGAAGTTTAACGTCAGTGAGTTGGCTTTAATTTTATTAATATCCATGAAAATATCATTAGCAGATCTTTCTAGAACTACACTCGACATACTATTTATTGCAATACTTGTCATCTGCAAAAAAAAAAACGAACTCTCCTTCTGGCAGATGAGAGATCATTAATGCACACAAGAAAAAGCAATGGCCCTAAGATGGATCCTTGTGGGACACCAAATGTAATTTCTTCCCATTCTGGTGATGACTGATGATTTGATTCACTAGTCCCTTGCACTGACACCTTTTGTTTCGTGTTAGCGAGGTATGACTTGAACCATTTTGCAGCACTGCCCGTGACGCCATAGAATCCTAATTTATTTAGAAGGATGTTGTTGTTCACATAATCGAATGCCTTTGACAAATCACAGAAAATACCTACTGCTTGTAACTTGTTATTTAATGAATTAAGTACATTTTCACTGTAGGTGTAAATAGCCTTTTCGATATCAGAATCCTTCAGAAATCCAAACTGTGTTCATGATGAGATGTTATTTGTGGTCAGATGGTTGAGAAGCTGCCTGTACATTACTTTTTGATCTGTTTTGATTTACGACTGTTGTAATCATTCTGATTATAGTGCAAAAAAAACCACACTTTATACATTTTTTTTCTTTTATAAACGTGTTTTCTTTTATAAACATGAATTTTGGTTGTACTGATCGCTTTTAGTGCAGAGGTTTTATTTCTGTTATTTGACTTTACATTTCCTATCAGTCCAGCTCGAAAAGCTCTCTGGGTGAACCCTGTGAGAATGGAAGATTGGAAAACGACCCAGACGATGCCCAAAGCATGTCCGCAGCATTTTCGGGAACAGCACGCAGGCTGAACGTCAGTTTCATCAGTCCGTACCGACGAAAACGATGGATTACGAAGGCCGCCTTTACTCTTCACTGACTACTTATTTATTCGAAACCTACAACAAAAGTAAAGTTACATTAATGACGTCAGGTTCGTCGTATTACTGGGTCAAATATGAATTTTAGACCATAAAAAAGGTAAGAAAATGCCTGCCTGACAGCGTGTTATTCACGAAAGCACAGTAACACTCACGATTTAGAACAATTAAAGCGTGAAAACGACAGAATAAAGAACAAGATGCGATCGAAATCAGTAGTTGCCGACGTTTACGGCTTTTAACGCGGCAGCGCTGGCTTCAAAGCAACGTACTATCATGCGCAAAAGTATCCGAACCAGCGATAGCTAAAGCAGTCTTTGCTGTGTCAGGTCTCTATTCTTTGATTGTGAAATCACTTTACTTTACCTTCGGCTGTCTCTTATTTTTTGCGAATCTAATAAAAATAAATTGTAATAAATGGCAGCTATCACAAGCATATCTACTGTTGAAAGATCTACGATGAACTTGTTTGAATTTATTCACAATAACAACAAGATTGTTTACAAGGATAAAGATCTTTGCGTGATAATCGATTAAGAGAATAATCCATGGTTTAAAGGTAAGGATACTGCTGGAAGTTTAGTATATAAGACTGCTAATGGAGCAATTTGTGAACATACAAGAGAAAAACATCTTAATATTTATGGAAAACTAGGGCTGAGCAAAGTAATCACCCTTTCCAACATGCAGCCAAATTCTGTTTTTATCAATGAACCTGGTCTCTATTCTCTACTTATGAAGTCAAAACTGGAAGAAGAAGGAAACTTTCAAGATTGATTTTGTGATGAAGTTTTCCTTCAATCAGAAAATATAGTGTGTACAAATACAATCAACAGTTGAAAATTTACAAGAGCAAATTGAAGATTTATAAATTGATAAAGAAATGGTTATGTGTGTTCTGAGGAAAAGAAGAGAAGACAATCAAAACTTAAGACAACAAATTAGAGAAATACAGCTACAAGCAGTTCCAACAACCAAAGATATTAATTTGAGACATATGTTTGTCCTTTTAAAATTATTTAATGATGAATGTGAATACGAATACCATGTTATTAGAATATAAAGATGAAATTTACAAAGACAGTCATACGTAATTATAGACAGGCATCCAAACTGTGAAGAACTGTTAAGGCTTGAGTACAATCCTAACTCGATAAATCTGTATCAACGAATGAAAGAAAATTTGAGGATTGTCTGTCTTCTCAACTATTTCAACATATTGCACAGGTACAGACCCAGTTTGAAGACTGCTTTGGCAGTTGCCAGTCTAAGACCTAATTAATGTAAGACATTGTCTTTATTTACCCAATTATTGTGCGAATTATCAAATCCTAACCATTTAACGTACACTTTATCTCCTTTCTTTCTCAAAACTTTTTCAATTTGATATACATCTGGATATTTTGTTTTCTGTAGCTCTTGCTCAAAAAATTTCCTTCGATATCTTTCAGTCTATACATGATTGGATTAGTATGAATAACAGATTCAATTTCAAAAATTTCTGTTGACTAATTAGCAGTGTATCCCTTTTCATGAAGTCCTTTATGTTGACTGATTCTCACATTATCTCCTTTTTTAAATTTAGCCATATCATTAGGCAAAATGATGCCTACATTACAGTTAACTTCATTGGTTTCATTTTTATAGCTGAATGTTTTGAGTTATTGTATTTATCAACTAATTTAGAGACTACATCGAGTCATTTATAACTTCTTTCAAGACTAAATTTCTTCCACATCTTTTCTTTAAGTGCCTGTTGAATCGCTCAACAACAGATGCTTTGAATTCTGTAAAAACTGAGTGATGATTAATGTTGTATTTCTTCATCAATTCTTGAAAATCTTTATTATAGAATTCCTTACCAGGATCTGTCCATAAAGTTTTTAGTTGTCCCGACTTAAAAATTTTTTCAAATGCATCAACAAAAATCTTACCTGTTTCATCTTTAACTGGGATGGCACAAGGAAATTTAGAAAGAATATTGACAACAGTCAATTTATATCCTCAATTTATCTTCGAATTTCCTTTCAATTTGCCAGAATCCATTTCGACTAGATCGGCTTGCCATAGACCATAAATACCGAGAGAAATTACATTTCTTCATTTAAGATATGTTCTCATTCATTTATGTAATTCATTAATGATTTCTTCATAAATATAGAAAGGTCTAGTGGATGCCCTTCACCTACTGCTGAAGCACTCTTAAAACAATGTTTGCCAACAAACTTGTTTTAACAATCTTACTCTTTTTAGTTTTATACACCAGTACTATGCAGAGACCTTCAATCGTCTGTCGTCCTTTTTTAGTGGGGTGTCTGTGAGGATTATGAGTCTCAGTAAATTTTTTAAACTTCAAATAATAAATGTGATCGCTCTGAAGAGCTGAGTGTGAAGTGTGATCTTTCATGTAAATATAATATAAATTTAATAAGATTTAAGTTACTTTACCAAATACAATTAACTTTGCATTTACTGGAAAAGTTTTAACAGAATCTTTCAATCTTAGAATCAGAAAACATGATTTGTTTACAATTATTGACTGATTAGTAGGAGTTATTTCATAAAGACTATCGTAAACACTTAATGTAATATCAGAATCATTAAAAGATAGGTCTTTATTTATATTTCGACCAATAACAACAATTTTTTAAAAAATAAACCCTTTACTTGAAATTGTGTATTTTTTGTTCCCCTCACATCATAAATGTAAGTTCCATTATTTGATTATCATATAATTTACCTTGAAGGTTACTTAACTCATCTAAGTATGGAGTTAAATATGCCTTTGAAAAATAACCTGGAAAAGTTTTTTCTGCTTCCTTTTTTGTAAAGAAGTTTTTATTGTGTTATAGTTATCTTGATGAATCTGATTAATTTTTTTGTTAAGCTGTACAGCAGTGACATAATTATTGAAATGTGTTAAAAAACTTGTGTATTCAGGCTTTGTAACATTTTCTTTTTCTATATACTTTTAGTATCTTTGCCAGATCTTACATATCTACAATTCTTCTACCTTTAAAATCAATGTATCCTTTAGCTACTTTAAAAATGGTTTATAATTCTCTATAAATTTGTTTTATTAAACTTTCTATTCTAGGAACAATTTCACTTTTGATTTTTCTAATACTGCAGTTTTTTGTTTTTCCATTGCTCTCCTTATTAGTCTTATTTCCAAAAATGTCTATTTATTAAACTCAAAATATCATTGAATTAAAAATTATCACAGAATAATTTTAAAACAAACAAACGTAAGTGACCATATATTACTTCATCAAAATTTTGTGTTCTGTCAGGATTGTAGTATAGACAATGTTTTTCCAAATATTTGAGTAATTGTTTTGGTATAATGCCACAAAATGAATCAAAAACAAATTTTATATCTTTATTCTTATATTAATAAATCCAATGAGAACCAACTTGATCAGACTATCTAAATTTACTATACCAGATTCATATTCTCTGGGATGACTCGCTAATTTATCAATCATAAAAATTCCACAAGTGTGTATGATTTTCATTTGCTTAACTGATTCTTCCATATCGATATGGATTCCATATTGATAATGGATTATTATATTTATTAATTATTTCTTTGAAGTTTTTTCTTATTTTCCATCTTTTCCACTGATTCATTAAGTCTTCATTATCTCCATTATGATTAATATACTTTAACATTCATTCACTAACATTTATCTTTTTAGCTTTTTTATTTTACATTTACTACACATTTCTTTAAGATCATCGAACTTTAAATCTTCTCCAATAAATTCATGATAAATATGATTTAAATTTGTATCATTCTGTCGAGAAATATTTAAAAAATTGAGATTACCTCTGACTAATTGTTTGGTATTTTTGAATAAGTCTGAGCTAAATAAAAACAGTCTATTCCTTAAAGTCTTCCTCTAGTAATATATTCTCTAACTATATCTTGATTTTCTAAAATGAAATCATCAAATACCACTACAGAATTTTCATGGCATTCATCTAATGGAATAATTTCATCATTATCTTCAATAGAAGTAGCAATTTTCTCTTTATGCTTATCTTCAATTTTTTCACACCTCTTTATAAATTCTTGATATTGTGGTTGATCGAAACTTTTAGAATATACATACAAATGATTAATTTTATTCCAATTCAACCATCCAGGTGCATGAATATAATTTTCGATCATTAATGCAGTTTTTCCACAAACACTTGGTCCTCTAATTGCACATTGAATAGAATTTGGTAAATGTTAAGCACATTTATTTTTTTATTTCTTTTTGGAATTAATGTTTTGGTTCCCAATCAGTACTCATTTAATTAAATAAAACTTTTTAATAGTAAATAAACAGATTATTTCAACTGAGTAACAAGTCATCTATTCTCAAAAAGAGATTGACTGTACCTATATGAGACAGCTTTAGTAATGTTGCACTGGTTGGTTTTTATTCAACTTTTTTAACTCCAAATATTACATCGAAAAATAATAAATTATATTGTGATGGAGAAACAATAGAAATTCCAACTGCTCAGTATAGTTTGAAAAACCTAGAAAAATTAATTCATTCAAAAAAGCTTAATAATTGCATCATGAACAAAATTTAGAGTTATCAATTTTCTTATTCCCTGTGAATGAGAAGACTAAAAATAATTTAATTGTACCCAACAAGGATACTGAAACCAATATTAATATTGGTTATGGACGGCTTCATCCTAATCATGCCCAATTATACATCAATTTAAGTATTATTGGAACTGATGGCACACATTGTCCAACTTATGATGGAGATCCAATAAAAATTAGTAGATAATTTTGTGGCAAAACTTTTTGATTTTATAACCATAAAGAAAAGGAATAATGTTACTTCTAGAATAGAGCATACTTTTATTTCATCAGTTTTACTGCATTTGACTTCATCTCTTGATGATAAAGTAGGTGTGGAAGGGCATATTCTTAATAACGGAAAAATAAAGAGCAAGAAAAATGAAGTGCTTTATCAGATAGGAATGCTTGTTGGATTTTTTTAAAGTTTTTTAAGGCTTTTTTAAAAGATTATTTTAAGGAAATTATGTGGTATGGAAATTTAACAATAAGTTTTACATGGTCATCAAGTGCTGGAGATTCTGTACTTCGATGGTCTGATTGTAATGACGCTGGAATTGAAATAAAAGACACTCTTTCAAAAGAAGGTAAAATTGCTGTAGAATCCATGGAAATTCGTGTAACAATTGTTAAATATGAGCCAGATTGCGAGTTAGAACAAAGGGAAAATATACTGAAAATCCGAAATTGTCGATATCTTTTTATGAAATACAAACTGTAGAAGTTGCAGGACTGAGTGGTGAGAATAATTTTGAACAGGATATCACGAATTACTATAACTCAGTAGAATTTGATATGCCATATTTCGTATTTGTTACATTTCAGATAAATCGTAAAAATAATCAGTTAGTCGACTCTTCATTATTCTACCACGTTAACCTACAGAATATATACCTGAAAAATGGAAGAAAAGAAATTTTCCTACATGAGATGTGGAATATTAATCCTCCAAATAATTTTCTCAAAGCATACGATGCATTTTTCGATTTTAAACGAGTTACACAGCTGAAAGCAGATCTTGATATCAACCCATATAATTTTATATCGGATTATCCGATGTATGTCATTAATGTGACTTGAAGAACGTATACAGTGACATCACAGAAAACGACTATGAAGCTGCGTGCAACTTTTAATGATAAAATTCCTGCAGACACATTAGCATATGTAGTTATGTATGGAAAGAAGAATCTTACATACGATGCTCAACACAGAATAACAATGGTTCACATGGCTCTGAGCACTATGGGACTTAACATCTGAGGTCATCAGTGCCCTAGAACTTAGAACTACTTAAACCAAACTAACCTAAGGACATCACACACATTCATGCCTGAGGCAGGATTCGAACCTGCGACTGTAGAAGTCGCGCGGTACCGGACTGAAGCGCCTAGAACCGCTCGGCCACAACGGCCGGCAACACAGAATACTTGCTGAAAATTTTTAATTCTTATTTTTTACTTGTACATAAATGAACGAAAAATTCATAAAATTTATGGAAGTGTTAACTTCGTTCTTTATATATATATATATATATATATATATATATATATATATATATATATATATATATATACTTAAACATTTTAAAAAAGGTAGAGAAAGTAAAAAGCGAACAGCTTAAGCAGTCTTTGACTCTGTCATGTTAGCACTTTGAATTTTTAAAATCGGTTACTATTTGGCTGAGAAATTAGCGAAGAATCGATCTATTACTGTCGCTGTACAAAGCTCAATGCTTTGTAAGGTCCTGCTCCAAGTACGGCTCTAACTCGACTGATGGCTGGAGGAAATGTAAGTGTGATAAAACACGCTATGGCGCAGCCCAGCGACACCTTCCTGTTTGCTCTTCCTCCTTATCTCTGTCACTGTCGCTTCCAGCTACACTTGTCTTGCAGCAGTTGAGGAAACTGTCAGTAGATGCCTCTGACTGCAAAAAAATTAATATTACAGTAATTTCGCTATTTATGAACCTATTTTCATCATTTAAACTTTGAAATGAAGCTAATTAAACAGTTTCCTATAGTTTCTAAGTGATTAAAATCGATTTTAATGATCATTATATAGTTTGAAATTTTTTGCTCTCGTACCAACTTTGTCACTCAAATACCAACTATATATACAATCTTCGAGCCTCTATACTTCCTTTGTTACGCCCATCCAGCCTGGATCTCCGCCCCCCCTACCTTCTATAAATCCCTCCAAATCCTTGAACGCCATGCTCTCCGCCTTGCCTATCGCATCCGTCTCCCCTCCCCCACGCGGATCCTGTATGATCTCATCCCCTTCCCCCACCTCCTCCTTTTCCTTGAAAGGATACGCATCCTGTACACCTCACGTAAACTTGATCCCCCTCACCCGCTCGTTTCCCCGCTCCTCTCCCACCCCCGCCCGCTGCCGCGCCTGTATTCGCACGTCCCACCCGGTCTCCATCTCTCCACCCTCCATACCCTCTCCCAAGGTGGCTTCCGCCAGCTCCCTCTCCCTGATGATGTCCTCGTCCCCTCCATCTACCCCTCCTATCAACTTTGACCCTGCCCCACCCCCCACTTCCCGTGTCCTTTCCTTTCAGCACCCTCCCTCCCTTCTCTTCTCTTCCCTTCTTTTTCCATCTCCCTGTCCCCTCCCTTCCCCCTCTTCCCCTGGGCTTCCTCTCCCCCTTCCTCCCTCCCCCCTATCTCCCCTGCCCGTGGCATCTCTGCTCTCCCCTCTCGCTCTCCCACTCCCCTTCCTCCTCCTCCTCCTCTTTTGGCAGGTCCCCGGACTCGCACACGTATAGTGAACATTCGCGCGCCGGAGATCGTCGCCTTTTGTGCTTCGTGTGTGTGACGTCATATAGTGTTTTTGGTGTCCGCCGTCCCACTCCTACGTTCACTTGTGCCGTCGGACTCACCAGTGTTTTGTGCGCCGTGCCAACGTGTTTTCAGTGTTGTTATCGTCACATGTGAACGACTCCGTGTTTTTTATGTCTCTGTGACCTCTCTCTTTTGCCCGTCACTCTGTTCATTGTCATTCACCATGTTTTATACTCTTGTAAACCGCTATGGCTGAAGAGCGGCGTAGTGTGCCGCTGCCAGCCTACCTGAATTGTACAGGTTTTAAAATAACAATAAAGTAAAAAAAAAAAAAAAAAAAAAGAGCCTCTATACTCTGTCAAACCTCTTATGCTGGCATGGTAGCTCAGCATGTTCGGTCAGAGCTCCATGTGCTCTCTGTAATAAAAAAACTTGAGTCATGGAATCAACGATCAACTTGAACCTATGACTTGTGATGTCCGCTCAGACCAAAAGCAATGAACTATATCAAACAAAATGAAAGAAAAATAAAATGAGTATGTAGACTGAAGGATTTTGGTCATTATCTCATGGAGTCAGCAAGCATCAGTGGTTTGAGGAGAGCTTGCCATTCAACTGAACAGTTTGGTGGGTTTGAGACCTGTGTGTAGGTGGGATGGCATGTTTCAGCTTGAATAATAGAGCGGCTCTGTTAATTCAGAGAAGGGACTCAGTGCTGAGTTGATGTACAGAAGGCAGAAACCTGAAGCTCAGTGATCACTGAGTGGAAGGTATTCAATAGGGAATGTTTTGCACTTTTTGAAAATGAATTTCACACAAAATATGATCTGAAATTTATATTAAATTTTATATTCTTAAATGGACAACGAGAAAGAATGTAGTAAATGCGTAGATAAAAAAGATATTGAAGAATTTCATAAAAATATACATCGAAAAGATGGATATCGAAATATTTGTAGAGAATATGTATATAATTACCAGACAATAAGACTTACATGTGAATGTGGTAAAACTGTACACAGACCTCATTTAAAAAGACATTTACAAACTGCTCTTCATAAAAATCTTATGGTTGCTCGAGAAGAAAGCAAATAAGAGCGTTCTCCTTAGGGAAATGAGTCATTTACTTTCATTCACCAATTCATTTTTTTTATTTTCTTACTTGCACCAACCATTTTCTTAGTGCACCTTCTATAAAAAACAGGAAAATTCATTTTTATTACATCACCTTCATAAAAAATATATTCTTTTAAGTGAAAATGGGGCGAGTTAGACCTGAACTGTTGGAGTATAGTAGGAGAAAAAGGCGGGTTCTGGATAAGTGGCTAAATTTCTGACGAACCAGGACGCTGAGGCAGGAATTGAGGCAGTGAGCCAGAACCTGCCTTTTTCTCCTACTACTGTAACAAAAATTAAAAGAAAAAAAAGAGGCGATGCACAACGAAGGAATCATCTGTATGGGTCGGAAATGTTAGATGTGATGTACATTACAAACAAACAAATAATTACAATTTCAGAAAAAAATGATGATCTATTCAAGAGAAAGAGTTTCAAAAACTTAGTGAGTCAATAATGCATTGCTCCACCTCTGGCCCAAATGCAAGCAATTATTCGGCTTGATGTTGATTGGTGGAGTTGTTGGATGTCGTCCTGAGGGATATCATGCCAAATTCTGTCCAACTGGTGCATTAGATCGTCAGGGATCCAGAGCTGATGGTAGAGTCCTGCTCATAATGCTGCAAACTTTCTCACCTGGGGAGAGATGCAGCGACCTTGCTGGCCAAGGTAGGGCTTGGCAAGCACAGAGACAAGCAGTGGAAACGCTCACTGCATGCAGGGGGTCACTATCCTGCTGGAATGTAAGCCCAGGATGGTTTGCCACAGAGGACAACTAAAGTGGGCATAGAATACCATCGACATACTGCTGCCTTGTAAGGGTGAAGACAACCAAAGGGATCCTGCTACAAAAAGGAGTGACATCCTGGACTATCACTCCTGTTTGTCAGGCTGTGTGGCATGTGACAGCCAGGATGGTGTCCCACTGCTGTCCGGGGCGTCTTCAGTCACATCTTCAGCCTGGAATCTCATTGACTGGAATAGAATTGTCTTCAGTGATAAATACCACTTCGAACTGAGCCTCGATGGCCAGTGAAGATATGTCTGGGGATGTGCCAGACAGTTGTTGGATACCAACCTGACTATCGTCCACCATACAGCCTGGAAGCCATGAGTGGTCTGGGGTGCTATTTCTCTTAATAGCAGTACCTCTATGGTTGTCCACCCTGACAGCTGAGTGGTCAGCATGATGGATTGCCATCCTTTGGGCCCAGGTTCGATTCCCAGCTGGATCAGTCATTTTCTCCTCTCAGGGGCCAGATGCTGTGTTGTCTTCATCATCCCCATCAGGCCTGCAGGTCGCCCAATGTGGTGTTGAATGTAATAAGACCTGCACCAAGGCTGCCGGACCTGCCCCGCAATGGGCCTCCGGCCAATGACACCAAACGCTCATTTCCATTACCCCTATGGTTGTCATCCATAGCGTCTTTACATCACAGTGGTACGTCAACGATATTCTACAGCTCGTTTTGTTGCCCTTTATGGCAAGCCACATGAAAAGCAAGATAATGCATGTCTGCACATGGTGAGAATTGTCTTTGTGCTTGCCAAATCCTACCTTGCCCAGCAAGGTCGCTGGACCTCTCCCCAGTTGAGAACGTTTGGTGGGCTGTGGGCTACCCCTCCAACAAGCTTGGGATTTATGTCGATCTAAGACCCTAATTATACAGAATCTGGCACGATATCACTCAGGAGGACATCCATCAACTCCATCAATCAACGCCAAGCTGAATAACTGCTTTCATAAGGGTCAGAGTTGGACCAATGTCTTATCGACTTACTCAGTTTGTGAAGCTCTTTCTCTTGAATAAATCATCCAGTTTTTCTGAAATTGTAATTTTTTGTTACTCTGTATGTGTACATCTTGTCTAACGATTTCCGATCCCTTTTTGTCTTGGAGTGACTCTAGCAGTACCTGTAACTATTTCAAAGACTATTCGCTCTTTCTATAAGCTAAAATTGTAAAAACTACGTAATTGTAATGAAGAGGAATGGTTATTTGGTTTGCCAACACTGTCAACAAAATATGTAAGACACAAAATACCGATTAAAGAAAGGAGAGTTTGCAAATACAAGGACATTTACTCTACAGATAACTAAAAGTGTATGGCAGAGGTTACTTCCAGTTATACCAGTTATTTAGGCTTGTTTCTATTTCATTTGTATACGGAATGCAGGAAGCATGACCTCTGTATAAGTGCCATAAATGGTCTAGTCTTGTCATCCCAATCTTAACTGTAGCAACATGTAGGTATGGCAATATATTCCTGGATGGTTCTTTAAAGGTGACATGTTGGCTGCCGTGGGAACGTTTTCATCTTTGTTCAGGTCTCATCCAAGTCATGTTTTTCAGCCTATCTGTGATGCTTTCCTATGGATCAAACAAACCTGTGACCATTCGTGCTGTCCTTTTTCATATACGTCCAATATCCCCTGCTAATACTATGGGTTCTCACAGATTATAGCAGTATTCTAAAATGGGCAGCCCACATGTCTGATAATCTCCTTCATAGACTGATGGCATGCTGCTAGTATCTTACCAACATTCCGAAGTCTGCTGCCTGGTTTATCTGCAGCTGAACCTATATAAACATTCTCTTTCATAACCCTACAAATTGTTGCACAAAAGTATTTTTACAAGTGGACTGATTCAAAAAATTTAGATCATTCAGCATATACTTGTCATTAGCAAAGCATAGTTTGATGTTGATATTCATACTTACACGCTTCTTTCAAGTTAAATTTTCATGTCCTGTGTTATAATTAATTATTTTTCAATATGTGTGTTCTGAACTCAAGAAGACTGTCTTGCTAGTGATATCAAATGTTCGTAAAACAGTTATTTTCTTTTCTGTATTTCGCTAAAGTTTACCTTGGGCAGTGAACATATTTGTTATTTGTAATGATGTTGGGATGAATGGCTGTTTCAAGTATTTAGGAATCACAGAAAATTTTATTAATAATTACAGGGACGAACATCTGTTTCAAGTATTATTGAGTTTATGCTGTGTTTTACTGAAGTATCAACAGTGCAACTGACTGTTTATTGAAAAAAGTTCTTCTTACTTCTTTCACAGTATTTTGGGCAAGTAGGGAGAGAGATGTCGGAGTGCTAGTGTAGAGTCTGTGAACTGTACACACGCATGCGAGTGAGTGTGGGGATTGTTGGGAGGAAGGCAACTGTCAGAGAAATATAGTTGGTGTCGTTTTGGTGAACTGTGAACTTTTGAGAGAGTAGGTCCATAACTGTCCCTGAACACAGTAAGAAGAAAATGAAGTGTATCACTGTATTGTGCGTCACCGATTGAGGCGTTTATCACTGTGGTTTAGAAGTTGCGTACACTGATACGTGTGAACATGTCAAAGCCATATGTAGTTAGTAAGTGCTATCATTTCTACTCCTACTCGTTCAGTATTCGTTCTTAGTGACCTGTGAAGACTACCTGCGAACAATGTAAATCTCTGGGAGAAATAGCAACTGTGTAGTTATTATTGAACATCTTCTTCACTGCTATTCCTGACCAGCCATTCCTCCAGCTGAAATAGAAAACTCAGTCAGAGAAACTTATGTAAAAATTTTCCGTCAGACAGTAATCTTCAACTCCTGGGATAAAAGACGAGTCGTGAATATAATTTTTTGCTTCTCACAAATCTTTTTTGTTATTATTAGACTTGTTAAAAACGAGAGATAGAATAATTTCCATCTCTTTGCTTCATTTATCATGTGATATCATAAGCATAGAATGGAATCTGCAGTGTTTTGTTAACACTGTCACACTTAAAAGGACTGAATTTGTGGTCTGCGATAGAATTACTTTTTGTTAGTATCAAGAGTGGAGCTCTTAATCTCCTTCTATGCTGCCCTCTGGTAATGTAGTCCAGTGTATTTTGTGCTCTGCTGCGCTTCTTTACTGCCTAATATCATCATACTGAAATGCCTTTAGCAAAGGATTGTTTATCTTTGTAAACACATTGATTTCAAGAAAACTGTGAGGGATCTCTGAGTATGTATAGACTAATACTACTATTTCTAAACAGTCTTATAATATGTCGTCGAAACTATAGTCATGTCCATATCCCAAAGGCAGGGTCGTCAATCAAGTGCAACCTTTAGAACTGAAAGCACATTTGTTACTGACATCAACGTACAGCCAGAACAGAACTGAACTCCTGCGCATTGAGTGTAGCTATTTATACAAGTGGTGAATATTCCAGAATTCTGATATTTATACATATATCGAATATTCCAGAACATACAAGCATTACAAACATAATATATTTTAAGAAAATACTAGAAATGATAAATACGTACTAAATAACTACTCATGGTCAGGTTTAAAGTTGCAACCCGCAGCACACATACCAATGATCTTAATCACTATGCCACACTATGTGGCCATAGCTCGTAGCATTACTTCATCTCTTGTCGAAACAGCGACCTGCTGTTACAGGAATTCTCATTGGAGCTGATTACATTACCCTAGATCTAGATCTTGTCAATGATTCTCTGTACGGCGGCAGTGCGGGACCTCATGTTCTGGTTGAATCGTTACATCTTCTTCACTATGACGAGTCTCGAAGGTATGCCCTCCCATCGAAGATTCGCGTTCGCCGAAAGGATCTTCAGCTTCTTTGAACCTCCCACTGTAGATATTCGACTCTGAAATGTAATAGGGATTGATACTAAATACATGGACGACGTCTCTGCACTCTTGTCTTCTTAATGAAGTGTCATAATCATTGACTGCATATGTGCCATCGAACATATGACAAAGGATATGATACGGCTCAAAGCAAGTGCTTTAGTAACTTTTCCAACAACCCTACTTTCCACACAGGCGTAAAAATCCAAACCAAGTCCTCGAGGTTGTGTCTCATTGGTTGGTTCTTGGCATTGCAGCTCTCTCAGTCCTTCTCCTTGGCGCCAGGGATCCAACTGTCGACTTCTTTGGTCATGGTTATGAGGTATTTTACTTAGTCATCCTGAGTATCGCCTGGTTGAAATGGGAGCAGTGTATCCATTGTCGTTTTGGCCTCGTGACCATATAGGAAAAAAAGTGAAATGTAGTATCTTGCTTAGCTGGAGAAGTACATGAATGCTATGATGGGCAGTATTGTATTGCAATGACTCTGTTCAGCATCAACATAGATCGAGAGAATATCTGCCAGGATATTACAAAAGTGTTACGCGAGGCCTTTCGTCTGTGGATGGTAGGAGATTATCATCCTGTTGGTAATATCATGGCGTGAAATTACATTGTGCGATCAAAACTATCCGGACACCACCAAAAACACATGTTTTTCATATTAGTAGCATTGTGATACCTACTGCCAGGTACTTCAAATCAGCGTCATCAGTAGTCACTAGACATCATGAGAGAGTAGAATGGGACGCCCCACGGAACTCACAGACTTCGAACGTGGTCAGGTTATTGGGTGTCACTTGTGTCATATGTCTGTACGCGAGATTTACACGCTCCTATGCGTCCCTAGGTTCACTGTCTCCAATGTGTTAGTGAAGTGAAAACGTGAAGGTACACGTACAGCACAAAAGCGTACAGTCTGACCTCGTCTGTTGACTGACAAGACTGCCAACAGTTGAGAAGGGTCGTAGTGTAATAGGCAGACATCTATCCAGACCAGCACACAGGAATTCCAAACTGCATCAGGATCCACTGCAAATACTATGACAGTTAGGCGGGAGGTGAGAAAACTTGGATTTCATGGTCGAGTGGCTGTTCATAAGGCACACATCACGCTGGTAAATGCAAAACGACGCCTCGCTTGGTGTAAGGAGACTAAACAATGGACGATTGAACAGTGGGGCAATGGTGTGGAGTGGCGAAACACGGTACACAATGTGGCGACCCGATGGCAGGCTGTGGGTGTGGCGAATACCCGGTGAACGTCATCTGACAGCGTGTGTAGTGCCAACAGTAAAATTTGGAGGCGGTAGTGTTATGGCGTGGTCGTGTTTCCCATGGAGGGGCCTTGCACCCCTTGTTATTTTTCGTGACTTTATCATAGCAAAGGCCTACACTGATGTTTTAAGCACCTTCTTGTTTCCCTCTGTTGAAGAGCAATGCGGGGATACCAACTGCACTTTCAACACGATAGAGCACCTGTTCATAATGCATGGCCTGTGGCAGAGTACTTACACGACAATAACATCCCTGTAATGGACTGGCCTGCACAGAGCCCTGACCTGCATCCTATAGAACACCTTTGGGATGTTTTGGAACGCCAACTTCATGCCAGGCATCACCGACAGACATCAGTACCTCTACTCAGTGCAGCACTCCGTGAAGAATGGACTGCCATTACGCAAGAAACCTGATTGAACGTATGCCTGTGAGAGTGGAAGCTATCATCAAGACTAAGGTTGGGCCAACACTACATTGAATTCCAGCATTACCGATGGAGGGCGCCACGAACTTGTAAGTCATTTTCAGCCAGGTGTCCGGACACTTTTGGCCACATAATATATCTCTGATACTAGTATCGACTGAAAACTTTTCCACGACCAGAGATGATGACGAGGGGTGATCTATGCTTTAAAATGATGTCTTCTACAAGGAACCTTGCAATTTCCAGAGCTTTGGTAGTTGTTACAGCTTTAGTGACAGCATAGTGGGTGACCTGGTCAGCACAGTCTATTATCCATAGATTCCTGTTTGTCGACTTCGGGAACCTCCCCAAGGGATGAATTCCAATTTGGTGGAATATCACTGCTGCAGACGGAATTGGTACCATATGCATGAGAGGTAACTGTGGCATGTGTGTCTGTCATTGGCATTCCTTTTGGTGGCTCACATTGTGTTCTAAGGGTTGATAGAGACCTGGCCAGTATTACCTGCGTTTGATTATGCCTTGAGTGTTCACAAATCCCAGGTGACTAGATGTTTGAGCATCATGGGAAAATTGTAGGATAGGCAGCTGTAGATGAACTGGGAATGAGCCAGGAGGATGAGCAACTATTTCCATCCCACTGAATTGTAATTCCTCTTATACAATGCCCTGTTTGTTAAGTAGATTGTTCCTATGCTCAGTTCCTCCTTCAAGGCTTCTATGGGCTTCAGCAATACTAGATCTTCCCTCTGTTCAGCAGCAGTGTCATTTAATGCAGCTATGACACAGATTTCATCCATGTTCTTGCCTTTTTCCAAAAGATTCCTTGAAAGGCAATCAATGTCCTTGTGTTTGCGCCTGCTTTTGTATTCCACTGTGATGTCATATTCCTGAAGATTTAGTGTCCATCTTGCCAGTCGATCTGATGGATCATTCATGCACATCACCCAGCAGGGAGAATTGTAATTTGTTGCAATAGTGAATGTTTTGTCAGATAGAGTCAGAACATGTTGATGGCCCAAACAAGTGCAAGGCACTCTTTTTCAGTTGTACAGTAAATTATCTCAGACTTGGAGAGTATTCCGGAACCATAAGTTACTACCTTTTCAACACCTTCTTGAATTTGCAATAGAACAGCCCCTATTCCAGAACCGCTAGCATAAAAAAAGAGTGAACTTCCGTCTCGGCATTATCATCACACAATGCTGAAACTGTTGAAGACGTTAGTGGATTCTCAAGGACAAGGAAAGTGCCTTCTAGTGGTTTGTTCTAGGAAAATTTGGCGTCTCCCTGCAACACTTCTTGTTACAGAAGTGCCTTATTACAAAGGTATGGTTTGGATTCCATGTTAAAGTTTAATTTCACTTTCCTGGTAGGGTTACAGGTGTAGGTTATGGACATAGAAGTTGCCTAAGTGGTGTCTAGTTTGAAAGACTTGCATTAAACCACATAGCCACACCAAAATAGTATTATGTTTATTACTGAAAAAGGAAACAATTTTTTTTAAATAACTAATTTAGGTACATAGACGTATTATCTTATTAAGAAAAATATTTCTACACAGTTCATTGCTATTACATCACTGATCACTGGCCATACTATACACATACACTTCATTGTAATGTACACACAACGCCCCCCCCCCCCCACACACACACTCACAAAAAAGGATCATCATCAGGAGCTTGATGATAATTCCGCCACTCTATGAAATTCTTTGTCTTGTCCCCTTGGTCCATCTGAAAAGTTTGCACCTCACCACAATAAATGTCATGTCAAGCTCAATAAAATAGAAAAAACAAGAATTGTCTATTACAGATTCTGTGCATAGGATTATTTTACAGTAGGAATCTATACTGTAGAATGAAAACTGTTTATAATTAAACTAACTCTGCATTATCTAAATGATTGTTGAGTTTGTGGGATGAATTCTGTAAGAGGCATTCTTCAACTAACTTTTTAAATGTTTAAGTTTTAATTGTTTTTTTAATCTCCTTGTACAAATTACTGTACAATTTTATTCCCTTGTAGAAAATGCCATTTTTTCTTTGGCTTTCATTCAGAATCTTGCATTTCTGCGAAAAGGAAGCGAGTTATCCTCACTTTAAGCTTACATGTAAATAAGTCAATAGGCGCTGGAATAGGTGAAACGAGTAGTCCTCAGTTCTCACGTTTTCTGATTGCACTAAATGTGGAATAGACGCTTCTTTCACCGATGCAAGTAACGAGAACTACTGGCTGTTATGACTGATATTAGCGGAATCAATATACAGGTAATTTACTTGGACGAAAATGAAGGAATGTTAGAAGAAAAAATTATGATACAACTATCTTATGGAGTAGTTCCGCTACATTTGTCTCAGGGAAGCTTAGTTACATGCAATTTA
Source organism: Schistocerca americana (assembly GCF_021461395.2). NCBI lineage: Eukaryota > Metazoa > Arthropoda > Insecta > Orthoptera > Acrididae > Schistocerca > Schistocerca americana. The sequence goes on from NC_060119.1 coordinate 795,289,512, forward strand.
TACAGATCTTCATCAAAGACTAAAATATTTGACACACCAAGATATGAAGAACAAAATGCACAAATGATGGAAATGGATATGACAACAAAAGTAGGATTTGTTATATCTCTTCAGGGGAGAAAACAATATGTTCTTGGAAAATATATGCAACCCAACATGCTAATTGTAACTGTAATTGCAACTGTCATTTTATTTATCCTGTAAATCATGTGTGCAGAGAAGTACATGTTGATATAGGACAAGTCAAAAATGGAGAAGAGATGATACATTGTTAAATGATTATGACGATGGTATTATAATGACACAAATGTTCATGTAACAAATATGTAATGCCAAGAAGCAGACTGCACAATATTTCGAAATAAGTTCACATTATTAAGGGAAAGAAACATATAGGCAAATAACATGGAATACATTTACAAATTCATTACTAAAGTAAAACAGTAAAGGTGCCACACTTCAGTTCTAAAGTATTCAGGTTTACATGTAAAATTGTATGGAACATGGACAGAACAAGTAACATGGAAATTCAAATGTATACATTTAAAAAAAGGAAATACCATTGAAATACAAAAGTATAATATACATTTAAAAAATCATTACTAAAGGAAGACAGCAAAGGTGACACACTTCTGTACTAATCTGTTCAGATCTACATAAAAAATACAGAAAATAGACAGAACAAATAAGATGGAAATTCAAAAGTATACATTAGAATACATTACAAAAGGGAAAACTCACTTCTGTATTACAAATTTTAGGTTTGCATACAAATGCATACACCAGGCACAAAAAAGTAAAATTTAAACAGACTTAAATTGTATATATAAGGTGAACTTTAAGGGGAAATTAGAATTTTGTGTCAAGAAATGTAGTAACAGGATAAAAACAGTAATTTAACAAAATTTATTTTAGTTTTATTCTCATTTCCTTCAGATTATCAATTATCTTGGTCTCTGGTGTGAGATGGTAATAAATTTTTATGCCCATATATTTAACACCATCAGCATATAATTTAGTGCTGTGTGCTATAATTTTTAACTAAGATTTTTTCAAGCATCAAGCATGTGTGGCAGTCTACATTTCTGTATAGGATACCTAAATGCTGAGCTACAAAGCAAACTAGTTCGATTGTGTAATAATTCTGACCTCCTGATTTTGTAATTTGAAAACTGGATTGGATTCAGAACTATTTCCCCAGAAAATTAGGCCATAGCTCATGATGGATTCAAACAGAACATGATATATGAACTTCAAAGTGTCAGCATTGGCTGAATGTTTTATTTATCTGTGTAGGTAGCACATTTTGCTGAGCTGCTTTGCAACTATCTCAACTTGCAGTTTCCAGTTTAGTGTACTACTATCAGTTACTCCAAGGAATTTGGTGTCCTGCACGCTGACAATTTCATCTTCACAATATGTATGTCTGCACTGAAGCAGGTAATATTCTGCCATGTGTGAAAGTTCAAACTTACATTTTCAGAGTGTTTATTAGCAGTCTGTTAACCTCAAACCAAGATTTTATATGTCTGGCGGCTTTGTTAACTGTTTCTTGAAGCGCATCCTCGTTGTTGGAAATTAAAATATTTGTATCATCAGCATACAAAAAAGAATTAGCATTAGGAATGTTTTCTGGGAGGTCATTGATTAGCAATGTGAAAAGGACTGGGCCAAGAACAGACCCACGTGCGACACCACAAGTTATATTTAAGGTATCTGACCTGGAATAGGTAGAATCCTTGGAGCTTCTGATTTCTACATATTGTCTCATTTCACTCAGACTGTGAGCAGAAGCCCTGATTCCAAATTTCTCAAGTTTTGCAATGCAAGGAGCAGCTTATGGTTGACCATATCAAACGTTTTCGAGTGGTCTAGGTATATACCAACAACAGGCTGTTTGTGATCAATTAGACTTGGGCACTTGTCGAAAAATTCATAGAGTGCATTTATGGAGAAACCCATATAGAGGAGATGTTATAATGTTGTTGGAGTATAAAAAGGATTCTAATCTTATGGAAACACTGTATTCAAAAATTTTTGGAAATGCAGATAATATTGCAATAGGTATGTAATTCTTGTACAGTGGTATAATTTTAGAGATTTTTGACTGGTCAGGAAATTACCCTCTTCAAATGAAATATTAATGATATTAGACAGAGGCCTACAGATGAAACTGGAATATTATTCAAGTGAAAGCAAGGTACCGTATATTTTTTGATTCTTTTCCTTATAATACCCTCCGTTTCACAAGGTGTGGTTGGAGATAGGATAAAGACATTCAAGAGAATATTGTTGTTAGGATGAGAGTGTGCAGTGTTTGAACACGCAGGTAACATATGTTTTGAAATTTCTGAAAAATATTTGTTAAAACTATTGGCAATTTTACGTATATTTTCTGTTTTTTGTCGTTCTATGTTCACCTTAAATTTATTCTCTGTGGTTCTCTTTCTTCAAGTTTGGTTGTGTATTAAACTCCATATTGTCTTACATTTGTTAGAGGAGTTCCTAATGCGGTTATCATTATGAACCTTTTTTGCTGCTTTAATCACTCTTCTATAAGTAGTTCTGTAACTTTTAAAGTACAAATTGAATTCTTCCAAGTTGCCACTGTCCAGTTTGCTAGCTCTCTGCAGTAGCCTCATTTTTTCTGAGGATGTTTTAATGCATTTTGTAATACAAGAATTTGTATTTCTCTGGGCTATGGCTTTTTTTTTTGAAAAGGTAATTGAAGTGGTACTGGAATATCTTACTTTCAATATAGCTTCTGCATTTCATAGCTACTCTCGGTGATTTCAATTGAATAATAAGTGCACTATGATCTGAAAATCCAACACTGCCGACTTTTACAGTGGAATCAATACCAGTTGCAACCTGGTCAACACAACTTGTTAGCCTTGTTGTAGACGTAACTATTATATTCAACTTGAAAGGAAACATTAGCTTCACAAAATGTGACCTTTTGGATGATTCTTCAAGAAAATCGATATTAAGATCTCCATATACAACAGCTTTTTAAGAATTGTTATGAGATGCTTTTTCTAGTAATAAGGTTAAGTTTTTAGGAACAAGAGCGAAATTATTATAAAGCGATCTGTATGTACATATTTAGGTCTGCAATTTCCAATCCTGCTAATTCAATGTCTTTGTCTAAAGAATAGATTTCGTAGGGATGGAAAGGTTCACCTTTGATACCACTTCTTAGGTGTATATAAGTTTCACCATTTTTATAGTTTTTTCCTAATTAACCTAAAATTTTCAAAATATCGATAAGAAAACTCCAGCTCTTTTAATCAATGTTCAATAATACACGACACATGTATATCAGATAATGTAGTAGCATCACCTGTGAGGATTTCAGGTTCATTTTCTTTACTTTGTAGTCCTTGGATGTTGTGATATTATATTTTCAGGCTGTCGCAAATATGATGTCCATGTTCGCTATTTCCTCTTGTGGATCAGGTAGCTTGCCCATGAAAATTTTCATTTTTGGGTGTTGCTTCTTTTGTTCTTGTTGATCTTCTTGGAACTCTTGAGTTGCTGCAGCTCCTGGTTGGAACTGTATATCAGATGGAATGTGAATTCCTGTCACTGAGTGTGATGGCATTACAATCTGCTGAGGACTTACAGGTTTTGCCAGTTGGGTTCTTGATTTGATTTCTTGGTTCTTCAATAGCAGCCAGACCACACCTAGAGTTTCTTCTATTTTCCTCAGTGGTGGTTTTTCATTTTCTGTTCCTTCAATTGAAGTTAGTGAGAGCTCTGATGACGCTGTTTGCTTTTCTATTGGAGCTGATGTGCAAGGATTTGTCTCGGCAGTGAATGAGTCATGAAGTTACGTTGAAGTTGAAGGTAAATCTTCTGTTGTCGCTGATGTAGTTTTATCACTTGAATCAGTGATTTGAAGGCCAGTGTAACCATGTCATCAGGTGCTGATAGGGGAGGTAAATTTGGATCTGTGCAATCAGCATTAATTGCCTGGCAAATTTTTTCACTGATATATGTGTTACCCTTTCCATTGAGGTGTTTCCCATGATTGATGAACAATGCTCTGTTTATATTTGCAGTGGACACAAAGTTTACATTGGGAAATGCAGCACAAATGTTTTTGAACAGCCTGTTTGTATTCACTGTTTCTTTATTCACAAATCAGAGATCAACTATTTTTGAACAGCCTATTTGTGTTAGCTGTTTCTTTATTCACAAATCAGACATCAACTAAGTCATATCTACACTCCTGGAAATGGAAAAAAGAACACATTGACACCGGTGTGTCAGACCCACCATACTTGCTCTGGACACTGCGAGAGGGCTGTACAAGCAATGATCACACGCACGGCACAGCGGACACACCAGGAACCGCGGTGTTGGCCGTCGAATGGCGCTAGCTGCGCAGCATTTGTGCACCGCCGCCGTCAGTGTCAGCCAGTTTGCCGTGGCATACGGAGCTCCATCGCAGTCTTTAACACTGGTAGCATGCCGCGACAGCGTGGACGTGAACCGTATGTGCAGTTGACGGACTTTGAGCGAGGGCGTATAGTGGGCATGCGGGAGGCCGGGTGGACGTACCGCCGAATTGCTCAACACGTGGGGCGTGAGGTCTCCACAGTACATCGATGTTGTCGCCAGTGGTCGGCGGAAGGTGCACGTGCCCGTCGACCTGGGACCGGACCGCAGCGACGCACGGATGCACGCCAAGACCGTAGGATCCTACGCAGTGCCGTAGGGGACCGCACCGCCACTTTCCAGCAAATTAGGGACACTGTTGCTCCTGGGGTATCGGCGAGGACCATTCGCAACCGTCTCCATGAAGCTGGGCTACGGTCCCGCACACCGTCAGGCCGTCTTCCGCTCACGCCCCAACATCGTGCAGCCCGCCTCCAGTGGTGTCGCGACAGGCGTGAATGGAGGGACGAATGGAGACGTGTCGTCTTCAGCGATGAGAGTCGCTTCTGCCTGGTGCCAATGATGGTCGTATGCGTGTTTGGCGCCGTGCAGGTGAGCGCCACAATCAGGACTGCATACGACCGAGGCACACAGGGCCAACACCCGGCATCATGGTGTGGGGAGCGATCTCCTACACTGGCCGTACACCACTGGTGATCGTCGAGGGGACACTGAATAGTGCACGGTACATCCAAACCGTCATCGAACCCATCGTTCTACCATTCCTAGACCGGCAAGGGAACTTGCTGTTCCAACAGGACAATGCACATCCGCATGCATCCCGTGCCACCCAACGTGCTCTAGAAGGTGTAAGTCAACTACCCTGGCCAGCAAGATCTCCGGATCTGTCCCCCATTGAGCATGTTTGGGACTGGATGAAGCGTCGTCTCACGCGGTCTGCACGTCCAGCACGAACGCTGGTCCAACTGAGGCGCCAGGTGGAAATGGCATGGCAAGCCGTTCCACAGGACTACATCCAGCATATCTACGATCGTCTCCATGGGAGAATAGCAGCCTGCATTGCTGCGAAAGGTGGATATACACTGTGCTAGTGCCGACATTGTGCATGCTCTGTTGCCTGTGTCTATGTGCCTGTGGTTCTGTCAGTGTGATCATGTGATGTATCTGACCCCAGGAATGTGTCAATAAAGTTTCCCCTTCCTGGGACAATGAATTCACGGTGTTCTTATTTCAATTTCCAGGAGTGTATGTGGAAATTCTATGGAAACAGTTTTAGAATTGCCTGAACCTTCTAAATATTCTGTTAATCTGTGAGTAGCCTCTTTTGCTTCATTTCTACAAACGTCATTTGCACCTGCTACTAGCACAATGTATTTATCATTTTGTTCTAAATTGTTATTTATACCTTTTTTCGTGATTTCACGCAAACTTGCAGGAGATTTCACAAAACTCGTTGCATAAGCTACATTCTCAGACATTAAACGTTCTTGCCAATCCTCTTCCATGTCTATCAGGATAAACTGAGATGCTGCGATTTTTCAACAGGGATTATCGATTGTTTATAACGTAACAGGCTGCAATGTGTACTGTTTTGTTTATAACGACTGTTTTGTAAAGCTGCTTTGGGATCGATTTATTTCGCTCATTTTTCCTTGAATATAGGCAGTACTAGGCCTGCAAAAAATTTTAAACTATTTCTCACTATGTTCCAGTGGTGGATTCAGGTGTGTACCCTGTAGAGGTCTTCAGGTCTTCTTGCACTTGTTCTTCTGATGATTTTGTACCACTTTTTAAAAATTTTACGTATTTTTTGCTTCTTTCAGATACAAACGCAATGTGTCAGACACTGAATTACTCACAACTTTCTTGCACATTTCAGTTGCCTATTTTCGACCGTTACGTTGGTTGGTTGGTTTGGGGATCGAAGGGACCAGACTGCTATGGTCATTGGTCCACGACTGTTACAATTTAGGCCACGAACACAGGGATTGTTTGGTACAGTAGATTGAGAGAAACACTCAGAATGATACCATATCTGATATGTAGCACATGTTCTTACACCTTTACTACATTTTCACGGCACAACTGACATTTTGTCGATACATAGTAGTCTAACTTTACGAATTGATTTGTTCCTACTTCGACACATGACACCATGTTTTTAAACAGCGGTTTTTTGGCGAAAATACAGAATATAACTTGTGATTTTCAATCGTCTGAACAATGTATCCATGACATTGGTACTACTTTCTTACCCTCTGCTGCTTCCATATTCCCTTTTAACTTAAAGCGTGTTCTCTCATTACAACAAACATCGACTACTGTTATTGCAAAATAATGAGCCACTGAAATAAAGCATTAACTTATTTTGCATCAGTCTTGTGTTGTTTAGTTTCAATATAATTTAAAATTATGACAAAACTTCCTATTCCACCAGTAGAAAGATAGATGTCATTTTTCTTCTTGTTACTTCAATGCATTTCTTCTTGTAAATTTAGCACTCACAGCTGTTGCTTTCATTTGTCACATACGCCATATAATTGTCATATAGGTCATAAGGAGGCCAACACGAGAAATAAAAGAAACAAAGTATTAATAAAAGGCTACGGAAACGAAATTTACAATATTTTCTACTATCTAGAAGGAAGAAGATACATCATTTCTCAAACATTCCTTACATGCACAACATTTTTCTTCCGTTTCAGTACTAAAACTGTGAGAAGGCACGACATTAAAAGGTATGGTAATTATAAGGAATGTTCAAACCACTTAACGGGAATGCAAACACGAGATGTCTGGTATTTGGACAGATACAAGCACACCCGTAATATTCAAGGCACAGATGTAGCGAAACTGCGAAAGACCACTGTGCATGGAAATTTAAAACATACATATGCCGAAAGACAACACACACACACACACACACACACACACACACATACACACACGATAAACATCTGCGCCAATATACAACAAAACAAGTTGTCGATTGCGAATATTAATTAGGAAGGGCTAAATGAAGCAAGGTAGAAAGTACCTCTTCTTGCTGCACCGGATGGAGACAGCTATCAGCCTGAAGATACAAATCAGTTTAACAAGGCTACGGTACCTGTTAATGGCATGTCCTAGCGTACTATCAACCTCCCTCCTGACCAACATAGCAAGGAAAGGACAGCAGCCATCCTTTTCCACTTCCATCATGAAGTGAATATTCGGTGGACTGAATTCAAATGTTGTAAAACACAGTTTAAACTGTCATTTCCGTGGGACCAAGCAACATGAGTATCGTCCACATATCTGGAAAAGCACACAAATTTCAATGCCTCTGACTCCAGGGAACATCGCAACTCTATCTGTCTGTACGTAGAACCAGTCATTGAATAAAAAGTGGAAGTCAACAAATATCGAAATAGGTCCATCACTTCAACACCAAATCTAACTTCAGTTAACTGTTGCGAACCAGGCAAAAGAATGCAAGTGAAGAGAGTGGCTACATCAAAACCAACTAAAATATCAGTGTCTTTCGAACCCAATAGCTCTTTAGAAGCAAGAAATGTGTCACACACTATTTTAGATATCTGCTGGTAGCTGTCTTTTAAAAGCCTACTGCCAGTGTGTGGCGACTGATGAGCAACATGATATAAAGATGTGATGTACGTGAAAGTCTGTACATCTTACTACGTTTTATCTCTGAAATAAAATTTATTTCCGAGATAACTTTCACATACTAGAAAGCCACTTTTCGATGTTGCCGTGGTGGTGTAGTAACATCTCTGACTCGGTAAATGGAGGACTCCTGCCTCCAGAGACAGTGGGAATCAGAATGCTCTGTACGCTCTTAACGATTGCATGAGTTATGTTCATTGTGCTTTCCCATAAATGGTGTGGAAATCGAATTTGTGTACTTTGTCGTCACTATTCGGCTATCACACTGCTGGTACCAGTTTCCCACTGTGGGGACCCCGAAAATTTGCTGTCGAAAATCTGCTGCGTAGGTTACACCATCGAGAATGCCACTGCTGCAGACAGTACAACCTCACTGTTTCTTTGACAGTGTCGACAACACTTCTCAACAACTGCTCATGAATTCTGCAGACATTCCGCGTGCAAAATCACCAAATATCCCCCAAAGCTTGGACGATACTAAACTGCAAAAGGAGATAGCGACAAGGCCTTCATTGTTTGGCATATCTTAAGACCAGCCTCTTAATGCCGCCGGTGGCAAGCAGCGAACTGTGGCACAATGAGTGTCGAATTTACCGAGTGCCTTCATGACAAACATTTCAGAGTTGACTTCAAGGGAATCTATTCCCGGTACTTTAAACAAAAGTTCAGCAGAGAATCACAATAAACAATGGCCACCTGCCTCCGTAGCAAATGTTATTCTAAGGGGCTTCAACATATGCACACGACAAAACATCGCATCTTCCAGTGCTAGTGATTATGAGCATTAGACACTCGCATTAACGATCTGAACCATACAGACGCCACCCATAGTGCCATTACGGTTGAACAACAAAGGTCCAAGCCATACCACTCTGTTGTTCTGTTTCGTCATCCATCTGCCAAGAGATTGTGGGGTCAAGATTTACAACACATTTCAGAACTTGTGCATTTTCCAAATCCAGTTCGGACTGTTGCGACAAAATGTGATTTCCGTGAAACAGACTATGATTTCACTCATATCCCAGCCACAATGGGCATCACAACTGACTTGCTTCTGGTCCAGAACCATGCTTCGCATTTGCATCACCCGCACCCAGCTCCAAAACCAACTATGAACTTCAAGAAGGCGATTTTCACGACCTTGCCTCGACATGGTCACATAACGGTACCTCTCAGTTTGCGGGACGTCAAACCCGCTTCAGGCACGTCGAGAACGACTACACATTCAGACGAACTCCATGACACGAACACTGTGCCGCTGGATAATAAATGGACCATTACTTCCTTCTTTAAAGTGCCAGGACCTACTACGCATTCTCACTTACGTTTTCCGCCAGCTCAGACATCTGACATTGGTAAAGTTGTCCCTACCGCTTCTGCCCCGGAACTTCACTCATACGTGCGGCCGTATGATGCCGACGCCTCCCCAGCCGCGATATGTCCCCTCTCATCACGCGCCCCCCTACGTCGAGGGGCATTTTCTGCCTGTCTCGCTCACCGACGCTCCCGAGCCTCCCGTGTCTCCTGCGTCCTGTCAAGCCTACCTCAGGTGGTGCCTTACAATCATATCACTGAAGGCCATCACACCATCCATCACCATTCAAAACTACCATGATTTCGCCCGGATTCTCCTGCAATGTGGTTTGCCCTAAGCGAGTGTTTGATGTCAGCCAGTGGCATCATTGGAGATGTCAAGAAGTTCGCCACTCTTTTTAACGGCCTTGGAGACAGTGCGGACCTCATTAGGGCCTTGCTTTTGGAATTTCCGGCTTATCACAAATAAGAAACTGCCGACACATTACTACTACCATAACTAACACGTGCGCTTGAGCGACAGCTACATCTCAGCATCAACGAGACTACTTTGGGTAACAGCACGCCATCTTCGCTCTGGCGCCGCCTGTGAGTACTAACTGATACAATACTCCAGCCTGATCATGTACTATGGACACCTTGGCTCCTAAAACTGCCAGAGAACATCCAGAAAGCGATGCTTGTGCCTGAGGAGGGCACTTCTGGATTTTGAACTTAGACTCGCTGACAGAATGGAGGCGCTATCACAACATTGCGTTCTAATCGACAACCAACAGTGCTACACTGCAGTCGACGCCCGTTACGTCTGCACTGAACTGGTTTTGCACGACCGCAGCAGAGCTGCCCCAACATTCTGAACAGCCACAAACCACCCGATGATGACCTGACTGTCCAGAACCAGACCATGCCCGCCGCCTCTGCCACCCTTAGCACCTTTGACAGCTCCAGCGGACAACAGTCGCCTGCCGCGAGAACTGAGATTGTCGCCCCCCAGCTGGCCACCGCCCCAGATCTGTGTATAAACAAAAGCTGCACTGACTAAGTGCATCGCCCGCTTCCACGCCCAGCTCACAACAATGCTACTGCTAGTTTCACGCCAGATTTTGGCAGGATGCACAGTGCTGCAGACAACCCTATACCTACCCAAATCTAGGATGGCGACCTGGCACAGGCGCACGACACTGCTCTTCATTAACAAGATGTCTCTGCACTCAACAATAAAACAGCACTGATGCAGCATTTCAATGGGCAATCCCTGAATATTCATCCATCACAGGTAAGTGCACACGTATTTCTTCGTTGACACCAGGACCGATGTGGGCATTCTATTGCCTGTTCTCTCGCACCTGCTGCATTGTCGCTATCGCTGCTGCAACTGCACATGGATAATGACATGGTAATCACAGTTGCTGGAACTGCACACATCATGCTCGATCTTGGCACAGATATAAAAATATCTTGGATATTCCCAGTGGCAGAGACAGTTGAACCAGCCCTGGGAGCTGACTGCCTCCAGAACTACCAACTACTGCCGGATTTGAATCATGCCCTCATATCATGACCGGATGGCCAGTAGCTGATCTGTGGCATGTTCAATGATACACTATCTGCAGGTATTGTAACACCCTCGGTCACACTGCCACCACTCTACGCACCACTCGATCTCAAGCTACAAAGTGACGCACTTTTCAACCAGCTACGCTAAGAGGCAGCTGAGAACTCATCATTACGTCATGGCAACAAGCTCATGTGCATTATCAATGAACAACTACAGAGACAAATCGAGGACACCATCGTATCACTACATGCAACCCAACAGTATCTCAATGACCTTCGTCATCTCAACACTGAGCACTACCATGGCGGCACTACTATGGACACTTCTCACGGTAGTGAAGCATCACAATCCCCACCCGAGTGCACTCCTGAGGCAATGCTGTGTGATGTTAACATCGATGGCAAATCTTGTCATGCCTCGCTTCCTGGACTCTCTCCACAATCCCCCATTACACCACATACAATCTGTACCATGTGAGACGCTGCAGTCCACCACATTAAAACCACACCAGGTCCCCCTGTCTGGCACTGCCCCCATCGTCTAGCACCCCACAGACTTGAAGTCGCTAAAGCTGTGGTGGACGAACTTCTGTGAGCTGGCATAGTCTGGCCATCAGACAGTGCCTGAGCCTTCCCAATCAAACTAGTTCCTAAAAAAAAAATTGTACTTGCCACCTACATGGCTACTACCACTACCTCAATGCGAGTAGAATCATTGACAGCTGCCCTGTTTCGAACTTGAACGATTTTTCCTACATCTTGGCCAGGGTGAAATTTTCAGCATACCTGAAAATTCTGATAGCAGATGAAGATGTACCAAAAACTGATAATGACGCTGTTCGGTCGCTTTGAATTCCTCTACATGCCGCGCGGACTAAACAGTGCAACATGGACATGGCGAAGATTTATTGATAGTGTACTGTTCAATTCGCCTTTTTGTTACACCTACCTAGATAATATTTTTGCAAAATGAACAAGATCACCACGACCACCTGCATGTCGTCGTTGATAATCTGTCCTCTCATTGTGTCGTGATAAACGATGGATAGTGCCAACTTCGGCAGATCTATGTGACCTTTGTCGGACACCACGTCTTAATCCTGAGAAAACTGACCAGATACGCCTCCTAACACCTACCAACAACTACCCAAGCATTGTGTAACAGGACTACATCTGGTAAATGACGCCTGTATTGCACACCACATGAACTGCTAACCATATCTGAAGTAGTTTGTTGCTCTCAAGACGATGTTGAGGGGAGACTCCTTGCCATATATACAAACCATCACCCACTGGCAGACGCCTTCTGCAACCCATCAGTGGTTTCTGCATACAGGAGATTCTGCCACCTAGATTTCATAGCACACTTCACTACTGACCTGCAGTACATTTAAGGTGCTGATAATATTGTGGGGGACTCTCTTTCCTACATTGCAGCTACCTCTGCCCGGTTGGACTTTGACAGAATCGCAGATGCACAAGCGACAGATGCCGATCTCCACAGTTTGTTTAACAAAACAGACACCACATTCCAATTGCGTAACGCATGCTACCCAGCATGAACAACCACAATTGGTGTGACGTTTCGAATGGACAGATCCAACCAAGCACCCCATGTTTCAGCAGACTGTATACTTACAATTGCCACCCCAGCTTACACCACACATCTTTAATGTTGGACCAGTGAACTGCAGTTCGAATCCAACGTGTTCAGTGACTTATGGCATACCTTACAGGAGAGCATCTGTGATGTTTGGAAGGTAGGAGACGGGGAACTAGCGGAATTAAAGCTGTGAGGACGGGTCGTGAGTTGTGCTTGGGTAGCTCAGTTGGTAGAGCACTTGCCCGCGAAAGGCAAAGGTCCCGAGTTCGAGTCTCGGTCCGGCACACAGTTTTAATCTGCCAGGAAATTTCATATCAGCGCACACTCCGCTGCAGTGTGAAAATCTCATTCTGGAGCTAATGAATGCAATCTTAGCGCAACTACTTCGTTCCTACCGAAGATTCAGCGAAATGCTGTTCTAGTTCACATTTCAAAACATTTCTTTTCGGAATTTAATTTTGGTGCATACCATACTTACGATAACACTGCCTAAAAAATCGATGCTGGAAGTTCATCATGAATTATGCTGTGAATCATTCTGCATCTGTGTGATTGTGCAACACTGCTGGGTTTTCAGAAGGAGATTGTCATTTTGAATTAATTTAACTTTCCGATAAAAGTAAAAATCACATAGCTGGAACACAGAAGTGCTGTTTAGTAATATGAAATCTACCATGCAAGTCTATTGACCCTCATCATCTATAAACACGCTTTCATATCGATGCTATTAATTTGACCACTTGTTATCAGGAACACATGGTTTTAAATTGTCCTCAAGATATGTTTTGTAAACAGAATTTGCCAGTTTACTGGATTTGGAGCAAGATATATAAACATTTTTAAGGAATCATTTAAATGATTGACCTCTTCTATACCATGAGGACCAAATTAATCATTAGTTTCTTAGAAGTGTAGGAAAGCTTTAGGCAACAATTTTCCAGATACTGCGATGGAATATTGCACAATATATGTAGCGCTATTTTATGTATTTTACAACTGCGTCAAGGATTTGTTTTTCTCCTTTATACAATAACGTGCTTCGAATGATCATCTTTTCAGTAGTCTTACTCGGACTTGTTTTCATATAATGAGGCTTAAAATTTTAATTCTTTACTAATCCATGTTTTTTGACAAATTTGTATAGTTTGTTACTATTCCTTATGGATTTATTTACCTTGCTAAACCTCCCATTCCTACCAATTTCGATGCAAAAAAAAAATGCAAATGAAAAACGAAACTGCAGAACGTATTTGGGAATCAAACACACGTTCTCTACTTCACAGCCATATGCATTGGTCGCTACACCAACATTGACCCGCGTTTGCCTTATGGATAAACAAGTGGCAGTCGAAGATATTTTTTACCTCGATTTCTGAGAAAATATAAATTTGAGGATCCCATACATGATGAAAAATGTTCAATTTTCAATTATCTATCGATTCTGTCAATTATTAGTTCATGGCACATCATCTACCTACTAAATATGAGCCGAATCGGTTGGTGGTGTCTGAGGTCTACCCCTTATTAGTCTATCAGTAAAATAACGCCTTACAGTTAGTAAAAAGCCTTTTTATTACTGTGATTACTACAGTAACTTGCGAAAACTGCTATTTGTAATTCTTTGTGAAATAAGATGATCTCTTATACAGACGTCACAATACAATGTTTCTCAAAATAAGAAATTACTTTGTTGATGAATAATGCAACTGGTCACAAACACCTTCAGAATGCCTTAGTTCAATACCATAATTGGTTTTAGACTATCAAGCTCATCTTCAGATCGCTAACATTTACCATTACATTAGTATTTTCGTCAGCAGCATATTATCTGCTCCTGCAATATGAATGAAGCTCATAGAACCGCTCGGCCACAGTGGCCGGCTCACAAACATCAACTGGTCATATTTTTATAGTTTGGTTCGATTATACTGTGCAATTATTTCTGGGATGCTATCTGTCTATTTGTATGGACTATGAAGATTAAAATGCATCCACATTTGTCCTTTTACTGCTCTGTTCAGATGTTCCTCGATATTCGTCTTCAGGTGGGTGAATGTTGAGTAGTGGTATATTCCACACTTCTCCATCACGATCTTGAAATACCTATTTTAAAACTTTCCACCATGAAGGTTGTCCAGACATCGGTCCGTTCCTGTCTGCAACAAACTTTCAAACACCTCTGCTATATCTCACCCCATTTTCGAGTTTGCAGGTACTGCTTAAGCAGATCAAGAGTGTGTATCAACGAGCATGAAAATATACTTGAAACAATTATTCACATGAGAATATTCTCTCATATCTACAAGATCACGCTGCCATAAGTCATCCAAACCTCTGATCATAATGTGCCTATGAGCGTATGTTTTGTGCACTGTTTGTGCAGTACATACTTATTTGATTATACCTCTCTCTCTCTCTATGCTCGGAAATTATCGAAACAACCTTATTTGAATGAGCTGTATTACTAGTGACAGCTGATGCCATGAGAAATCATAACCAATCTATTAGCTCACTGTGATCGTCATAATATATATACTGCGGGAATCGATTGTTCACTCTTATATGCTGAATGTGTCATCACCGCTGCTGTTTTCACTATCTAATATAGGTTTTATAATGGTTTTGTATTTCACACTGCTTTGGCTATTTGGTACTTAATTTGTTTTCTTATGTAGATCAGTGGAATGCAGGATTTCACCACATATTCCCAGGTCTTTCAGCGAATAATTTAGGGTTTTCGGAGGTCTGAGGAAAAGGTTCAGTAGGCCTGTTGTTTTTTGAAATTCCCTATCACCGATCTGTATGGTATTATTAGTTAAACTTATAGGCAATGTGCCCAGCATGTACGGTTTTACCCTACTGATGCTAGAAATTCTGTCTATCCTTGCATCCCTGTGATAGTTAATGAAGTCTGCAATGGCATCATCGTTATCATCGTGTAATTTTACTGAGAGTTGCCCTAGAGATTCAGTAACTGGCTTAACTGTTTCTCTTAGTGTCTGCTCCCACTCCCAAAGTCCTGGCCTTCGCAGCCTCACAGTTTCTCTCGAACAGGCTTTTGTGCCTGAATGCTTTTATGCTTACTCGATATCTTGTTGTATGCTAAGGAGCGTTCTATGCAGGGTACACCTTATCTACTAAGTTTTCTATGGCATTGGCATTTACAGTTACGTCATTTACTTTCTCTCCAGTTACATTAACCCTATTATTTAATGTACTGATCGGTCTCACAAGGGTCTGGGAATACATCAGTGGTTCATTGTGTACACTAACTTTAAGGTCGAGTGCATGAAGTTCTTCATCTATGTAAAAGCGACTGTTATGTCTATGTACACCCATACTGTCAGGTTGAGTGGTCAACAAGGGTGCAAACGTGCCCATGATATGATGTATGCTGATGCAATCACCTCTTTTCATACCCATATATAACAGAGACTCATGGAAATTTCGTCTATACCTACCATCATTCAGTTTTGTTGTTTCATCAGTAACAAGAACCCTACACTGTGTGCAATTCCAGCAGTCTCCACATATATTTACAAATTCATTGAGTGACATATCAGTCCCTAGGTGGGATTGGTAAATGGGCCTTAAATTCAAATCGTCTTGTTTGGATGCTATAATGAGCTTTGCATTATGTCTCAGCAACTAGTTTGGGATTCTGGAATATATGTGACTCAAATAAAACATGGCAACACCCATATATGACCAAAACAGAAATATCTCCAAATCTGATCCTGGATTCCATAGCAACATCGTTGAATATGAAAACAGTGTTTGGCTTTACATTTTCTGGTGGAGGGATATCACTGCTTTCACTGAATGTCATGTACGTCGCAATGTCGACACCTTGCAATATCCCCAAAATAGATAGTATTTGAATTGAAATAGTGTTTTTGAGAGCTCTCATAAATGCTCAAAGAGGGCTCCATCTGTGTGTATTAGCAGCAACATGAGAACATTTTGTTTCCCACATCTTAATGGATCTACAACTAATGCTCATATATGATAGGGAAGGTGTATCCCATTTTTCTTCTTCTTCTCCTCTTCTGAACCATCATAGGACCAGTTGCTTACAACGAAGTCCCAATGGTGAACATGCTTCACCCTTTGTGCCCTAGTACTGACTCTCCCTAAGTGGGAGGGGAAAAGGGAAAAAGCCCATGAAGTCATCCAGTAATGTCATCAGTGTGGCATTGCGATATCTGCACCAGTGGGCAGGGGTGGGGGGAGGGTCTGCCATCAGTTTAGTAACAGTGCAGACTGCCCCTGTATTGGCTTTGCCCCACAGCTCGTGTTAGGTAACTAAGTATAATCACTTTTCTTCTGGTAAACCTTGCGGGATGTAAGGTCGTGGTCCATGAAACTCTTCAGCTCCTAACGTTTCGTCCAGTGCTTTGCTGAACATCTTCAGAGGGGTGTTTCTCCTCCGGTGAGTCTTGCCGACTGACAGGTCGGACGTCTGAGAGCGACTTATGTATCGTAGAAAGTGGGCGTGACCAGAGTTACACGTGATATGCAGAGATAACCTTTGTCAGAGATAAAACTTAACTATCGATCGTAATCTTGTCACGGATAAAAAGTGTCTAGCAATTCTGTAGTGCTACTGTCCAAATATCACTAAGTTTCATGGTCTCTTCTTTCCAATTAAAATTATCCCTATGTTTATATATTTCAATTGCTTCTCTACAAAGCCGTGGGTAATAGTTCGTCGTCGTAGATAAAATTTTTGTTTCGGAAAACTTCACTTGATGATTTCCTGGCTGAAAAACAGAAGATTATCAAAGCAAAATTTTGAATCTTTTATCGGCAGGGCAATACAAAAAACTTAAGAAAGATCCTACAGCCAGCGTACTACGGAAAACAAATAATTTGATAAAATCGGCCACTTCTATTCAAAAAGAAGAAAAAAGAGCTTTATTGAAGACTGAAGCTATGTGTCCTAGACTCTATGGCCTACCCAAGGTACATAAGAAGGACCTTCCTCTGAGACCGATTGTTAGTGCTATCAATTCTCCTACGTACGAAATAGCAAGATATCTAACAACTCGCTTACAACCATATTTAGGAAAAACGGACTCATATATAAAGGACTCACGTCATTTTATAGAGAAAATTGAAGGTTTAATTCTGACTCCTGAAGATATTTTAGTAAGTTTCGATGTAGTATCTTTATTTACTATGATTCCAGTTAATGAAGTTATGGATTTTATAACGGATATTTTTCCAGAAGATCTGACTGCTCTTTTCAGACACTGTCTTACTTCCAGTCATTTCCAGTGGAATAATGAGTTTTACGAACAACTTAATGGCGTAGCAATGGGTAACCCATTGGGTCCTGCAGTAGCTAATTTCTACATGGAGAAATTCGAACAGTCAGCCTTGGAAAAAGCAGATAAGAAACCATCTCGCTGGTATCGGTATGTAGACGATACATTTGTAGTCTGGCCACATGGTAGAGAAGCCTTAGGCGAATTTTTTGATTACCTTAATAATATAAATCCAAGAATCCAGTTTACCATGGAGAGAGAAAATGATAACAAAATACCGTTTTTGGATGTTTTAGTTATGAGACAGACGGATGGAAGCTTGAAACAACAGATTTTTAGAAAAATAACGCACACAGACAGATACATAAAAACTGTAACCTCCATCCAAAACAAAAAAGAGGTGTGATTACAAGTCTCGTTGACAGAGCCAGACGGATTTGCACGCCGGAGTATCTAGACGACGAATTAAAACATCTGAAGCACGCTTTTGAGAGAAATGGCTACTCAAAGAAAGAAGTAAGCAGAATTCTGCACCCAAACAACAAAAAGCGTAAGGACAAGTCCGAAAAACGATGGAAGAATACAGTCTCTCTCCCTTTTATAAAGAAAGTAACGGATCAGATTGGAAAGATTTTAAGTAAACATGATATTAGACCTGTTTTTAGACCAACGAAGAAAATTTGTCACGTTCTTCGGTCTGTAAAAGATAAACGCGCTCCTCTATCAGCCAGTGGCGTATATAAAATTCCGTGTACATGTGGTAAAGTTTATGTTGGAACAACAAAAAGAAGCGTAAATACACGGTTAAAAGAACACAGAAGTCTTTGCCGATTAGGAAAAACAGATAAATCGGCTGTAGCAGAACACGCTTTTCAGCCAGGAAATCATCAAGTGAAGTTTTCCGAAACAAAAATTTTATCTACGACGACGAACTATTACCCACGGCTTTGTAGAGAAGCAATTGAAATATATAAACATAGGGATAATTTTAATCGGAAAGAAGAGACCATGAAACTTAGTGATATTTGGACAGTAGCACTACAGAATTGCTAGACAGTTTTTATCCGTGACAAGATTACGATCGATAGTTAAGTTTTATCTCTGACAAAGGTTATCTTTGCATATCACGTGTAACTCTGGTCACGCCCACTTTCTACGATACATAAGTCGCTCTCAGACGTCCGACCCGTACCCACCGTTATGTCACATTTGTGTATTCTTTCTGTTCTATCTTTATCTCCTCTACGGCTGAAGAGCGGCGTACCATGCTGCTGACAGCCTGCCTGTTTTTACGGGTTTGAAAATAACAATAAAGAAAAAAAAAAAAAAAAAAGTCCGACCCGTCAGTCGGCAAGACTCACCGGAGGAGAAACACCCCTCTGAAGATGTCCAGCGAAGCACTGGACGAAACGTTAGGAGCTGAAGAGTTTCATGGACCACGACCTTACATCCCGCAAGGTTTACCAGAAGATATGTCATCCAGTCGTGAAAGCCTTCATACTATAATCACTTTCATATAACTCAAACGATTTAAGTAGAGCACGTCAGGAAAGTTCACTGGAGGTACAAGTGTTGTATGTCCCATATTTGATTGGTGTTTGGAGTGTTATCTCATGCCAATGATGCGAGCTGAGAACTACCATGCTGCTTTGTCTGCCCAACTGCTGAGGCAGTTTGGTGCAACTGCAGTGCCAATATAATGCAACACACATGACCGTAGTAGAATTCAGTGTCAGCCTGGGCCACTTGCTGGCCAACTGACTCCAGTGCCAGTCCAGCACAAGCTACATTTTCTGGCTGATGTTTTCTTACATTTCCCAATGTAACATTAGTATGAAGAACCCTCTGTCATCCATTATTGGTAGGATGCACCATATGCCACATACCATTGGTATGAAGTGCCCCCTACCATGCACAATCTGTATTGTATGACCTCTGCCTTGCAGCGTTATACAAAATGCCATCGTCACACAAGATAGGTATGGTGCACCCTCTGCCACGCAAAATTGGTTAGAAGCATTTTTTGCCATGCAACACTGTTATGAAACACCCTCTGATACGTGAGTTCAGTAGGTTGGATAATCTGCCGTGCGAAACTGGCGTGAAGCACCCTCTGTCAATCATCGGCACAACACACACTCTGCCACACAATATTGTTATGACGCACTTTCAGCCACAAAAGATTTGTATGGAACACCCTGTGCTACATGACATTACACAAAATTGGCTCTGTCACGTAAATTCGATAATAAACATCGTTTACTGTATAATTTTGGTACAAAGCATCGTCTGCCCACTTTGGCACAAAACACCCTCTGCCAAGTAAAATTGGTACGAAGCACCTTTTACCGTGCAACACTGGTACAAAGCGACCTCTGCCACACATCATAGGTACGAGACATTCTCTGCCACACAACACTGGTATGGAGCACCCTCTGCGATGCAACGTCGATACGAAGAATTCTTCGCCACATAACATTGGCACAGAGCACCATCTGTGACTTGACAACAGTACGTAGCACCGTGTGGACTACCACGATTCCAAGGGTTCTGGCATTCACCGCTAGATGGCAACAGCATCATTTTCACGTTGGTGGGAGACTTTAATTCATCATACTTAACAAATTTGCTCGAAGTATTTATAAATTATACATACAAATCATCGTTGGGAATCAATCTATCTAGCTCTATCAAAATTCCTGCAGTAGTTCCTGAGATTAGCCCGAACATAAAGACGTAAACGCGATGCGGGACTTCGATTTGTATATGTCACAGTAGAAAACAGAAGATGACAGAAGTAGAAGAAGATATGCGGGCAGTTTTCACTATAACAGCTTATACATTATCCTGGAAAAGCATAAGGATGGGATCAATACAAAGCGCTGCTACAGTCGCAGGTTCGAATCCTGCCTCGGGCATGGATGTGTGATGTCCTTAGGTTAGTTAGGTTTAAGGAGTTCTAAGATTAGGGGACTGATGGCCTCAGATGTTAAGTCCCATAGTGCTTGGAGCCATTTGATTTGATGTTTGCGATAATGGACTCCTAGATACAGTATACAACCTCATTAAAATACTGGATCCACACAAACAAAAGTTTAATGTGTGTCAATTTGTACGTATTTCAGAACAAAAGACAGCAGTTGAGAGGTCACACCTACCAGACTGGTCAACCGAGATATTTAAAGTTTCCAAGATGCAAAGAACGAATCCTAGAACTTATATCTCAAAGGATAGCAGCAGAACCAGACTTGTTTCTCGTAGAAAAGGCCATAAGATGTCGAGGGACTAGAGTACTAGTTAAATGACTTGGTTCTCCTGCAACATAAAATACACTCCTGGAAATGGAAAAAAGAACACATTGACACAGGTGTGTCAGACCCACCATACTTGCTCCGGACACTGCGAGAGGGCTGTACAAGCAATGATCACACGCACGGCACAGCGGACACACCAGGAACCGCGGTGTTGGCCGTCGAATGGCGCTAGCTGCGCAGCATTTGTGCACCGCCGCCGTCAGTGTCAGCCAGTTTGCCGTGGCATACGGAGCTCCATCGCAGTCTTTAACACTGGTAGCATGCCGCGACAGCGTGGACGTGAACCGTATGTGCAGTTGACGGACTTTGAGCGAGGGCGTATAGTGGGCATGCGGGAGGCCGGGTGAACGTACTGCCGAATTGCTCAACACGTGGGGCGTGAGGTCTCCACAGTACATCGATGTTGTCGCCAGTGGTCGGCGGAAGGTGCACGTGGCCGTCGACCTGGGACCGGACCGCAGTGACGCACGGATGCACGCCAAGACCGTAGGATCCTACGCAGTGCCGTAGGGGACCGCACCGCCACTTCCCAGCAAATTAGGGACAGTGTTGCTCCTGGGGTATCGGCGAGGACCATTCGCAACCGTCTCCATGAAGCTGGGCTACGGTCCCGCACACCGTTAGGTCGTCTTCCGCTCACGCCCCAACATCGTGCAGCCCGCCTCCAGTGGTGTCGCGACAGGCGTGAATGGAGGGACGAATGGAGACGTGTCGTCTTCAGCGATGAGAGTCGCTTCTGCCTTGGTGCCAATGATGGTCGTATGCGTGTTTGGCGCCGTGCAGGTGAGCGCCACAATCAGGACTGCATACGACCGAGGCACACAGGGCCAACACCCGGCATCATGGTGTGGGGAGCGATCTCCTACACTGGCCGTACACCACTGGTGATCGTCGAGGGGACACTGAATAGTGCACGGTACATCCAAACCGTCATCGAACCCATCGTTCTACCATTCCTAGACCGGCAAGGGAACTTGCTGTTCCAACAGGACAATGCACGTCCGCATGTATTCCGTGCCACCCAACGTGCTCTAGAAGGTGTAAGTCAACTACCCTGGCCAGCAAGATCTCCGGATCTGTCCCCCATTGAGCATGTTTGGGACTGGATGAAGCGTCGTCTCACGCGGTCTGCACGTCCAGCACGAACGCTGGTCCAACTGAGGCGCCAGGTGGAAATGGCATGGCAAGCCGTTCCACAGGACTACATCCAGCATCTCTACAATCGTCTCCATGGGAGAATAGCAGCCTGCATTGCTGCGAAAGGTGGATATACACTGTACTAGTGCCGACATTGTGCATGCTCTGTTGCCTGTGTCTATGTGCCTGTGGTTCTGTCAGTGTGATCATGTGATGTATCTGACCCCAGGAATGTATCAATAAAGTTTCCCCTTCCTGGGACAATGAATTCACGGTGTTCTTATTTCAATTTCCAGAAGTGTAGTTGGATTGACACCGACGATTTGCTACATAATAGGGTGCATAGACCACAACCACGACAATAGTGAAACATGCGTGATATGAGACACGTTAGAGGAGATGGTGGATTTCTCAACAAAGAGCCAGTCAAATTACACATTCCAGGATATAACTACTGAGGACCTGGAACAAAGCTTCGAAAACCGTTGTTGTGCGGTGATAAAGGGATTAATCTGCTTCACAAGGTGTGTTTGGAACATGACATTGCATACGTGGCAAATAAAGATCTCCCAGGGCGTCTAGCCGCAGATCGAATTTTAGCTGATAAATCCAAGGCAAATGCGATATTTTCAGTTGAAAAATCATGCATGGTAAAATTAATTTGGGCTTGGGGATGAATTTCAAGCTAGTTATTAATGCAGCATGCCCCACACTAAAGAACAAGAAGAAGAAGAAGAAGAAGGAGAAGAAGATGACAATGAAGAAGAAGACAGAGCAGGGGTGTTTAAAAAGCTATCCTGATGGCGATGTATGCAGCTAAATGTGCTCTAAAGCATAAGCAGTTAAGCTTTCAGGATTCTGCTAATACCCAAGATGTCAGGTGCAATTATTCTCTTCTTATTCCGACCCTCGCAGGACGCTCAGCGGTGGGGTTCCTGGTGGGTGGTGCAGCAGCTATTGCCAGGACAGTAAAGAACATACAGAATTCCCAGGAGCAACTAGACGAAGCAAGAAGACATAACCGCTTGATGGAAGCAGCAGCCATCAGAAAAGGACTATATCTGAAACCACACAAGAAAGGGCTAGGTCTTTTCTTAAATAAAAAAAACCTTAACCATCCTAACCTATAGAGTGCTTACAAATACAGCTCTGTTTAAGTTTGTTAGAAAAAAAATTCAATGTTCCAAGATTCTGCAGTGTATTTATGTGATATAAATTATCAAAGATTAGGTGGAAATCCAGAGAACGAGGTATTGTGAATTCAGATGTTGCTGGAGGATCTGGCGCCCATTTGTGGCTTATGTTAAAATAATACAAATAACGTATCTTATTTTGACAGATATGGTGATTTGCAACCTCTGGAAGAATCACAACGACACTTCGTCAGCAGAAGACAAGTGTTCTACGATTTTCAACGCTATCAAGATTTTCACACATACCTGCGTGGTCATTTATGCATCATGTTCCTCCTAACGTTTACGAAGAAGGATATATAAGGAGTTGCATTAAGCACCCATTGACCTGTTGAGATTCAGATGCAGTGTCATTTACTCGGACTTTAAAAGAACGATCGTCAGTATTAAGTGCGAATTACTGCCCACGAATTGATTTATGCAGTGGAGAATTATTTCCGGTCAGAGCAAATTAAATCGATAACTGTGTTGTAGGGAGGGTTGGTCAAAGATAATGCAAGGAGATCTTTCAATCTCCAACTTTATCCTAAGAATGCTAAAATGTCTATGACTGCCATCCACATAGGGGAAGATGGATAATCGTAAGCATAAATTATGCCTTATGATCGAAGTGCTAGAAACATGTAGATAACCTGACTGCATCAGTATAGGATGCTGTCTGGTATATTTTGATGTATATGTTCGAGAATTAACCATGAATGGCCGTACTGCACAGTCATCTATCTACATTTTCAATCTAGTGGTAAGCGCATAGCAGTGGAGATGTGGTGAAGCGATGATACAGAAGTACGCTGCCATGTCATTGGTCAGCATTGAAATTAAGGGAAAAAGGATAAAATTGCTTAAAACTCATCGCACTACTAACTGTGGTGCTTATTACAGCATACTGACGGTGTCTTTTCGATCCCACCTGTCCACTGGTATGTTGCAGATATACTGTTGACTCCAGTGCAGGCAGGCGAAGGGTGGCAGCATGCAGCAATTGGTATGTGTCTTACAACACCCAGGGAGTACGCTGCCCACATGGAAGACACACGTATTCCGTGACCCTTAGCATTGTGTATTGAGTTTAACTATGTGTTTTTTAGCAATAAGTCTGATTTACTGTTAGTTTTATCGTGTAATTAGAGTAGGACAGCTTTCCACCATTTTTGAAGCATTTTCTGTTGAGGTAACACCAGTTGTGGTACTGTGTATTGGTTCATAAGATTGATGATTTGTAATTAAGGTATAGGTGAGTGTTTGTCGCCAAAAATTTGAATTTTGAGTGGTAGTGTGAACCAAGTCGCACACCAAGCTGTTGGAATGCCAGTTCTCTTTCAAGCAAAAATTTCGAATTTATCACCAATTTTATCCTTGAAAATGCTGAAGTAAAGAAAACTTTCTAAAAGGATAACACCCAGAATAAAGGAAATGAACTACCCTATGTTCTTCTAGAACAACAGCTCAGGACAGACTGAGCGATTTCCCCCACCAATTTCCAAATGTGGGGGAATAGGGGAGAGTAAGTGGGGGAGGGGAGTTGGGGGAGCGTGAGAGGCGAGGGGCAGGGCATGGAGGATAATCCATACTGTCATCTGGTCATGTCATCATTACGATGTTGCCTCATCTGTATCAGGGGGCATAGGTGGGGGATGGTCCGCCATCTTTAATAAATTTGACAACAATGTATACACCACCCATAATGGCTTTGATGCATTACTAACATGGCTCTATTAATTTTTTCGTGACTTTACACCAAGGCCTCTCAGCAAAATAACCGCTTCATCAGACACATCATCTAACCATTGATACTTAGTGCAACGCATGCAGTGCCAAGGCTGGTCGCTGGTTCTAAATAAATCGCTGTCAGACTCAAACACATCGTAATACTCCTTATGTTACTTTGAGCTTCACGCATCTGCTTTACATTCGATGTTTTCGTTTACACAGTACGCTGAGACTGATATTAAGAATGTTATGAAGTATCTGGGTGCCATAGTGATTAACTTAGAATATGTGTGCTGTTTTTACTGCTACATCTTATACATTGTCAAGGAAAAGGATAAGGACCTTGACAAGACAAAGTAGCATCCGCTGGCGCATACTGCATGAGCAGACAACACACTGCTGACAAACATATTTATGTAATAGGAAACGTTAACCATTTGAAGATGAACATTATAGCCTGAAACCCGTTATGACATTGAAATAAATCATTTTAAAGGTAATTTTAGTTGTTTGCGTTATTCACAACAAATCCATAATGGCCGCAATGTTCACAATCCGTCATGAATAAAATAACAAATAAAGTACTTTCTTTTCTAAATTCTTACACAGTAGAGTACATTACTTCATGTAAGTTTTTATGTTTACAGCTCTTAAAAAATATGTTTAAACTACAGATGAAATTCTTGATATGAAATACTTCTACACTCCCTGACCAAAAGTATCAAGACACCCCTAATTAACTCACAACGAACCACTAGAAGTCATAAGAAAGTGGAGCCGCCAGTATAAAAGTAAGCAGGGAGTACTGTGTTGTCAGTAGAGAAGCAGTACCGTAACAGCAGGTTTAATTTGCCAGAAAAGCTCAGTGACTTCAAACGTTGACTAGTCATTGGATGTCATCTGAGCAACAAATCCATCAGTGCCACGCCAACCCCTCTAATGCTACCCAAGTTGATTGATGTTGGTGTCAAGGAAAAGTGGAGGAGCAGCCTTCATGTGCTGGCAGTCTGTGAGCTAGTATCTCTAGTATCTAGGGTCAAACAACATATAGCTCTTGACCATACGTTGCCTCTCCAACCTTATGGCATAAAGTGGATTTTTGTTCATAAGAACTTGAAGAAATGTAGCCATGTGCAACACCTTGATAATACCATATGAGTAGCTCTCCAGCAGCCGTACCCAGGCCCTCAGAAGGTGCTACAGCACGGGAACCAAACATTCTCTCTCTTGCTTAATGACAAACCAACATTTGTCTGTTCAGCGGCTCAAACCAACTAGGATGCAGCGGGAACAGAAAGATGAGGACGATCTACCACAACAACTTCATGATTCTACATCTATCTCTGATAATCCAGAGTGGGTCTTCCTCCAAATTGCTTTTCCTTCGACGAGGAATGGCGTCTCAACACCAGCACTACGTAACGACAACGGCGCAGCTTACTGTTCCTACTATGGCCAACCACTATAAACCCCCTTTTCATACAAAAGCATGCTCGTGATTAATGACACCCTACCTACACTATTTCCTGTGCCCACAGTGTTGGAGGGTGTGGGGCGTTCTGTGGCGACATCATGCAGAGGTCGATAACAGCAAGCAAACCCGAGACCTTAAAACATTAAATGTATGTAATGCCTTTTGTTTCATTCTTAGTCTTTGCCTAATTCATTTCGGACTGTCTGTGCTAATACATCTGTCTTGTGTCATATGATCATCCTGACTTAATAAAGTGATTCTATGGAATTAGTACTTGCATCTTATTCTGCATATTCAGCACCATGGAAAAGCCCATGCAAATGATGGGACCATATCCTTATAGACAACTGCCTAATGAAAATCATATATTTATTTATGGCTTACCCAGAGACAAAAGTCTGTAGGTCGTTCTTTTGGTATGTTAGTTTCGATGATCCAGGTGTTGGATGCTTGAAAAATAGTGACGTGAATAAAATTGATGAAATAGTTTAAGTTATTAGTTCGTTTTATGACTTTACAATGGATTCATGATAGTGTATATCCTAAGTCATCTGTACGGCACACTGCAGACCACTGTATTGCAGACTTATGTCAAATGACAGAAGATCAATACTGACTAACAAAAATGCTATATTGTTGAGTAACCACACTGTAGTTTCTTTCTGAGCACAGATGGAGCTCTGTCTGTTCAGAACAAAATATGTATGTACTACATACCAAAAGAATCTGATATTACACTAGATTCAGCAAATCAGTGAAGAGATTTACCGACACATTTTATAGAAAACCACCATACATAATAATGTTTAATTGTGTATCTTCCACACAAAAACTGAATGGATTTCTTTTACTGTGCCTTTCTATATTTCACTTGCAATCCTTTCCCATCAGTGATGTATTCAGCGCTACTGTGTTCATAAATAGATGGATATTTTTACGCTATAGTAGCAAAAATTAATACTGAACTCAGGGTCATTTCTCACATCCCTGGGTAGAGAGACAGAGGTACAACCAAAACAGTAAAGTTCGTAGGCTGTCACTAGCACAGATGTGGCGCGTGGCAAAAGTCAATAACGCTATGTTCATCTGGTTGTGGTGCGGCATGCTACATGACAAAGTTATGTCGCATCAGTCAGGTAGGTGAGGCTAGATTGTGTGTTTCATTTGTTGTTGCAAGCTAGATGCGTGCTTCTGCCATGGCATGAACCATGCCACTTGTTATGTCACTCTTGTAGGTGCCCTGCCTTTTATGTGTGGTTCAGTGGCTCATTGCACAGATAACAAACCCTTAGTTCTGATGTATTATTTCCAGTTGGTCTTAGGTCTCTTATCAGTCCTTATCTGATGTATTTGATGGTGTGGAAAAAGTTGTTTTCACGTTAAGCTACAGGTCCCCATACAATCAACTGGGACCATTCTTGGTAATCCATTGCAGTGTTCAAAGCAAACTTTGGGTTGACAGCAGCTACAACCTACTTAGAGCTTACATGCCTTTGCACTGAGACTTTCACTGTTAGCAATTCACTAAATCAGGTTTCCACAGGCTTTGAGAATGCATTCATGAATCATCCACTGCTGCCTTCATATCCCAGTTAGTATTTTCACATGTGCAGTTGTACATTAAGCCCACGAAGATCAGGAAAAGGCGGTTGCATTTCTTGAGTAGCTACAGTCGGTTGAGTTACATAAAACGTCACATAATATCGCATCACATAAGAAAGGAATACCATAATAAACCATGCATTTTACTAGTATCACCAGAAAATAATCATAATACTTTTGGCTTGAAACCTGTAGCTATAAACAATCTAGACAAACTGGATATTCCACAGACGAGGGGAGACTGTTGTGTTAGCAAAAAATAGTCCCATAATTTCAGAGAATACTTTTGATTATTGAGTTACAATACTATTATTATTCGATGGATCTTGCAGACGGGTGGGGGGACTCTGGAATGTAGAAACAAGTCAACAATGTAACGTTTATTAATTGCAGTACAATGAAATGACTTAACATTGCCAAACTTTATTGTATTACAGTGCTAATGCTTATTATAGAAGAATCGTCCGCCCTCGGTAGCTGAGTGGTCAGCGTGACAGACTGTCAATCCTAAGGGCCCGGGTTCGATTCCTGGCTGGGTCGGAGATTTTCTCTGCACGGGGACTGGGTGTTGTGTTGTCCTAATCATCATCATTTCATCCCCATCGACGCGCAGGTCGCCGAAGTGGCGTCAAATCGAAAGACCTGCACCAGGCGAACGGTCTACCCGACAGGAGGCCCTAGCCACACGACATTTCATTTCATTTCATAGAAGAATCTAAAGCAATATCTATTAAGAGTTTCTGTGAGTCAATGGAGTAGAAATTTCTTTAATAAAATCCACTACATTACCTGCAGCAGGTTTTTTTTATTAATAGTGTCTGTTACAGATCATAATCCAGTCAATATACCATTACAGACAGTGCATCAAAGGGCAGTTGTTGAATACTGTGCCTACATCTTGGACTTCTTTTTGTGCTATTTTTGACCTTTCAAGTGTTCATTGAGTTTGTCTTTTGTTCTAGTACCGTGCTCATGCCTTTCACTATGTAAAGACAGTATATTAGAAAGAAGAAAGATATTAATTAATATATACATATATTAATGCATATATATATATTCATGTGGGATTGCTTCAAATTCTTCATTGCCTATCATTATATGATTCATATGGAACTGATACACATTGCTGTCTGTCAATCAGATAAAATCAACTCCATGACCTGCTGTAGCTGCTCTTCCAGAATACTCGTATTTTATCTTTTACATTGGGACATCATGGTGCACATGCTAGCCTTAGCCAAGGCACAAAATATTCCCAGGTAATGATTTACTGACTGTAGTATTTCACATGTGGGTGCTGCTACACGGAAGACAGTGATGATAACCATTCAGCTATAGAGGCGGTCATTCAGCTGACACTTTTGCTGAAATCTGAACTGTTTTCTATTGAGCATTGTTTACTAAGTATTTATAAAATCTGTTGTACATGATTATCTTGAATTTTTGAAAATAATGTTACTAATGAAATGGATTCATAATCATTTTTGTCTCTATTTGGTAAAGTGGCTTGACAACAGTGTGTTTAAGTGAGTAAGGGAAGGTACCACTCAGAAAACATTCATTACATGAGTAGCTCTATACACCAACAAGTTCAGCTAACCACTGGACAGTTTTCAAATTGCTTCCATCACAAACATTTGAACATTTCTTTTCTGTATGTTTTCGTGTGTTGAAAACTTCTTTTGTAGAGGTAGGTTGTAGCCTACTTTTGTCAGTCTAGTTTTGGAATGCTTTTCTTGAAAATTTTGCAAATATAAACTAACTGCCATTGACAGAAAAATGTTAATTACAGACTGTCTGTCATCTTAATGCTATCATTGTTGAGTTCAATATTTACCTTTATGCGGACTGGTTAGTGAACACAAGGGAAAATCTTGGAAAATTTGTCAGCTTTCTAACAAGCGTAGCTCAAAGAAAAAGAGTTGTAAGCATGTATAATGGTTACCTTCTTTTAAACATTTTAACTATTTAACTATTATAATGGCTTGTTCCATATAATGTAGTACTCTCTGTACACAAAATGATTCAATAAATCACTAAAGAATGAATGAATGAATAGATCTACTGGGAACAAATTTATGTAGAAACTACAGCTATTGGTGTCACAGTTTTTTCTGAATTGTATTTTGTGTTGCAAGTGAAATAAAGCATGTTAATTATTTATGTACAGCATAGGTACACAGATCATGAAATAGAAATAAAGCAGAAGCTTGATCTTTTTCTGTTATTTCTTTACACTATTATGTTTAAAGCAAACTTTTAAAAAGATTTGGCTGGCATAAACTATGGGCCATAAAGTATTTGATAATGATTATCAAAAATTTCAATAATCAATTCAGGGCTTTCCTCTAAAAAGCCTTTAATTTTCCAGTTAAAGTCATAAGAATGGCCCACGTTTTAGTTAAGGACCGTATTTTAGGGACTATAAGACACTACGGACTCTAAGATGTGCCTTAATTTTGAAGCACTTTTATTAAAAAAAACATATTTATCATTTTTATTATTAGATTGCAAAGCCACACAAAAAATTCCCAGTTTATAAAACCAAACTGACCTTTAAAATCCCTGAAAATCGTCATCTAAACTTCCTTCTTCCTCTTCTTTTTCTTCCTCTTCACCATCATAGTTGTCCTCTTCATATATAAGATGATCTTCACTGCCATCGAGAGCGTTTCTCATTTCGCACTTCTTGATGGGATTCAACAATTATGTCTTCTCTCGCTCTAGACCACGACGGTTTCATCCACTGACACACCTGTTTGATTGTAGATCGTTTTAAAGTTCCCTTCAGCGTGAATTCATGTTTAGTTCCATCCATCATCCATGTGTTCCATTCCTCTCTCATATACATTTGAAAGGGTTTATTTATCGAGATATCAAGAGGTTGCTGTTGTGGAGGAGACCCTCGCAGAATGACAGTAAGCTTTCTATTTCCCTGTATCAGTTTCTCTTTCACACAATTTTTCAAATGACTACTAAACAGATCTAGCAGAAGAAGAGAACTCTTTCTCAAAAAAGCACCATTTCTTCTCTCCCACACTCTGTTAATTCATAATTTAATACCAGGCTCATCTATCTAACCCTTGTCATGAACATGAGCAACACCTGGTGGGATTTTGGAAGGTTTTGACATTGTTTTGCGCTTGAAACTGATTACTGGATTAAGTTTACTACCGTCAGCACAACATGAAAAAACAATAGTGTAGTGCAGTTTCTCATGTCTACTTGCTTTTATAGTTTTATGGCAACAGTTCTGTTACTCTGTACATCAAATGTCAGTGGAGTTTCGTCCATATCCACTAATCGGCGTAGTTCCACACTGGTTTTCTTTCGATGCTGAATAATAAAGCGATAGAAAGACAATATTTTCTCTTCATACTCTTGTGGCATTTTCTGAGATATTTTGATTTTGGTTCGCATGTTAAGTCCATGACGTTTCATAAACCTGCTGCTCCAACAAACTCCACCCTTAAAATCTGTTAAGTTCCACTGTAGTGCTAGCTTTTGCTGATTTTTGTTTTAAAGCCATTTGGACGGTGTCCTTGTACCCATTTCAACACATCATCTTCTAGTTTCGGCCATTTTTCTTTCAGTCCTCTATTTGCACATTTAGTCTTCCTCATTTCTTTCGGTTCTTTGTTACTAGACCGACAATCGCGAATGGTTTTTTTCTGTTGATGGAGGACCGAATTTACGCTCAATTGCTCTGTTTCCATGTTCTTCTACATATGCTATTGCTTCCAATTTGTAGCCCACGCCGTACGAATTCCTTATATTTTTTTCCATTACGAAACTAGCTACCAACAAATATACTGTACTCTTACTGATAGCACAAATCAGTTTCAATTTAGGATCACTAGCACCATAGACTGCAATGACGCATCATAGGCTAGACAGTGTTCTGGGTTTTTTGATGGCTGGGTGGGGGAAAGAGAGTGTTACCAAGCTTGTGAATTTCCGCAACTCATGTTTGTCGCATCGGTGAACTACTCCTGCCAATTTAATCCAATGTTGCCAGATAGAGATAGGTTTCCAGCGGCACCGAAAATATTGTCACTTTTAAGACTGGCTGCTATTTTAAATCAAACACTGAACATTTTATATTAATTTCGAGTATAAGACGCACCTGAATTTTGGAGGCATTTTTCGAAGAAAAAAGTTCGTCTTATGTCTATAAAATATGGTATGTTTCAAGACAGTACACAAAGTTTGAGCCCTTCATCTTAATAGTCTTTAATCAATGTGTGCCAGTACACCAAAAAAGTGAACTTCCGGGAAGTTAAAGTTAAAGCTCTTTTCTCCACTTAA
The DNA here is from genome assembly GCF_021461395.2 of Schistocerca americana. Lineage (NCBI taxonomy): Eukaryota > Metazoa > Arthropoda > Insecta > Orthoptera > Acrididae > Schistocerca > Schistocerca americana. The sequence goes on from NC_060119.1 coordinate 795,322,064, forward strand.
CCAGCATTACCATAACGCAACCCATGTCAGTATTCATCTTGTTTCTGATGTTGTTCTTCCTCTCTTTTCTTTTTTAGCCTTCTCCTTCTTCTTCTTGCTTCTTTGGTGGCTGCCAACACTGTTTCTTTGCTTCTAAGAGTCTCCTGCAGTCAATGGAAATTGAAGTTCATTACATCTTTAGTCCAACAAACAATCCTGTCAGTTCCATAACCATAAACCTTGTCACTGCGCCGACAATGAACCTTAGCAAAGCAATCATCACAACTATTTTCGAAGTATTTAGTGCTACCAGAACAGTTTTGGTATCTGTTCCCATGTACAGTTGTTAAAACTTTCATTTGAGTTTTGAGTCCTACCATTTAATTACTTCTCAAATAATCTTGTGACATTAAGACATTAGAGACTGAACAGCCATAAAAAAGTATGGTTACTATTCTATTTTTAACAGAGGTGTCGGCATGACATGGGGGGGGGGTATTGTCATGGGTGTGGAAAATTTTAAAGTCCTCTAATTTTTGGGCTTTCTTTGGTAGAATTTCCGTAAGGTAAGTTTTCCTTGTTCAGAAAACTGTAGAGAATTTTTTACAATAAAGACTAAAAACTTCATTTTCTGCCACTTGTACTTGTAGTAGTCGTTTTAAAGACATTCTTTTGTTTTACTAATATTTTTCCATAGTCTTTTTTATTGTTTCAAACAAAATAAAATATTTATTTTCACTGGAAACAATAAAATGTCTTTCACTAAATATGTGAAAAGAGATTTCATTGGGGAACGGGAGAGGGCTGAAACTGAACGAATTAATGTGGTTGAGAGAACTATTAACAAATGAAAACACTTGAGAAAATTTAGATAGGAGAGCATAAAAATATTTTTTTTTAATTTCAAACACTTGGATTGACAGCAATGTAAAATTTCAGATATATTCTTAGGAAATCAGCATTGAATAATATGGTAGAGAGACCTAATACAATTAAGAAAACACTTGAGGAACGTAAGGAAATGAGGAAATGTAGAGACCAGAACGTCCAAAAATATGTTTTTTCGAAAGAAAGTTCCAGAAAATGTTCATGGGGAACCAGTGTTGAAGTATTTTGAGCAATGTTAGTGGATGTGTCCGAATTTTTGGAGTAAGTATTGTATATAATGCTTGGTTTTTACCCAGCACACAGTTACATTAAAAAGCAGTTGATGCAATAGAAGACCATCATGAGTAAACGAATTATAGTTTATTTCAAATTCGATTTTCGCAATTCTAATTCCAACTTTGTCACACAAAAGCATAACGGTTATGTATAATGATTCATACCACAACAAAGCTCTAGCCAGGGCTTTAAATAAAAAATGAATGATTGAATAGTTATTAAAAAATACTGAGCACACAATAATGTCAATGTGGATAGCAACATTATTTGGTTTGGCTATAACAACATAAGCTCTAGACAGAAATATTTAAGACTGATCAAATATTTGAAGCACATGCTCCTAAGCACAGCACCTCAGTTGTAACACTGCACAATTTACACAGTTAACCTGGTTCAGATTATAAGCTTCACCAGACAAGATATATTCTTGTAGGTATTTGCATGACAAAATACGCCAGGTTAGCTGAGAGTGCTAATGCACTGCATCCTGGACTTGGGTTGGTGCCCCAGGCCCAGATCGAATCTGCCCGGTGGATTAATGACGAGAGTCAGAGTGCTGGCCAGCCTGGATGTGGTTTTTAGGCGGCTTTCCACATCCCACTAGGTGAATACCAGGCTGGTCCCTACGCCCCACCCCAGTTACCTGATTTCAGACATTTGAAACACGTTCGCACTATTTCATGAATCACACTAGACGTAGACAGCTGGGGTACACTGGCTCCGTCCTGGGGGGGTACGGGGTTGTGCCAGGAAGGGCATTCGGCCTCCCCTTCACACTAACCACGCAAAATCCGATTGTAGCCACGCCGACATTGCGAAAGGTGCGGAAAAAGGCGAAAGCAAATGAAGAAGAAAAGAATATTTGCTCGAGAAAATTATTGCAATTATTTGAAGAATACACTGAACAATATCTTGATTTTTTTCTTGTTTACACACAATTAAATTTTGCTGTAATAAAGAACAAGGTAACAGGTGGTCATAATTAAACTGACGGCGTTCCAAGTGCTGCAGTGCAGCCTGTGTACATTGCAGATCGCTGACATAACATAGGTGTGTTCATTAATCAGTTGTAGAGCATCCTGCAAAAAAATAATAGTTCCACTTTCCACGACCTGGTGAAAATATGGCTCTGTGAATAGTCAGAATGTGGTGTAGTACAGGAAAAGAAGATGGACAATCAAATACATGATAATGGTGGTTCTGGCACATTTGTTAGTAAATGGTCACAAGTTAGAGCATGTATTCAACACAGTCTCACGATTTGGCAACATACTGTATCCATAACATGACATTGTCAACAGTTTTACACAGCATATCCAGTGTAATCAGAGCAATATTTTATTGCATGCTATCCTTCAGATCAGGAAGAGTCCTTATACATCCCTGATGGACACGAATTTTCAGAGTTTCCCACAACCAGGAGTCACGTGGTTTCAGGTTTGGGAATTTGGAAGGCCACATATCTTGAAATTACCTAGAGGTCATCCCACCATTACCAAAAGTTTCTCAAAGTAAATCTTTCAAGCATATGACATGTTGTTTCGCCCCATCGCCCCATCTTGCATGAAAATACTGGTGTGGACACACTTGCGCTCTTGCAAAGCTGGAATAACATGCTACCTACACAAGGAGGTCCTTATAAGGTGCAGATGTCACTTTACACCAAACAGGCTGGTGAGATGTCATCTGCTCAAAGAAAAAATGGACCAAGAATGAAGGAGATTGTGAAACCACTCAACATAGTTACAGAAGCTGGCTGCAGAGTATGTTCCTGCACAATATGTGGTAAAACAGAACACAATTTGTGACATTTCCATGTGTGCCAAAAAACGAAAGGCAAAGCCAAGGCGTTGTAGCCTATCTTGGGGCATCATCTGAATGGACATTCTAAATCTTGTAGAGATACCAGTGCAAAGTGTGCCTCAAAATCTTTTGGTCTGTCGACCAGGGGGAACAATTCCTACGAGACAGATCGAGAAGTAGCTGTAGAATTTGAGGCAACCTGGCTACGGATACAGAAACCTCATCAACAACTGCCAAGGAAATGGCCTACCTCCCCCTCTCTTCTGCACCACCTAATTCACCTCTTTCTTAAAATTTCTTGGACATGTTGTTTAGCACATTTATGGAGAGGGAGCCTCTTCACAGCTGTTTCTATCAGTGATGTTCCTGCAGTACAGTACTGCTGTTCTAATAAAACAATTTTACCAGCAGTGCACCATATTGCTTCTCAATAGCTATTACATTTTGTACAGAAAGGTTAAACCTTCTTAGTCCTTTACAATAACAGTCATTTTGCACGATGCCAAGTGACAAACAACATACTGATGTCAAAACAGGAAACGTGTCACCTTCTGACTTCTTACAGCGCCATATTTTCATATGGTGGCAGAAAGTGGAACTGTAATTTTTTTAGCATATGCCGTGAGAGCACTGATTAATGAACATACCTAGTACAACGTTTCAGTGTCCTGAAATGTACACAGCCAACACTGTAGCACTCAGAACACAGTGACTTTAATTATAACCACCTGTTACAGTGTATAATTACCTTCACTCATCTCAGTTACTTCACGGTTTGAAACTATAATTGCAGATAACTGCTATTAGTACTACCTACATACAGAAAACCAGAAAGATTGTGTAGGGTTAACGATAGTATTGACAGTGACAATGGCTACAGTATCGTAACAGGATGGACTGTAGTAGAGCCTGGAACCAAAAACAGCGAACAGATGCCGCCAATTGATGCCCTGGATGCTCAGCTCACCTCAACAGCAGAAGTATGTTTTAGTGCAGCTATGTTTGCAGCTTTACTGTATGGTTAAATGATGATGGCGTCCTCTTGGGTAAAATATTCTGGAGGTAAAATAGTCCCCCATTCGGATCTCCGGGTGGGAACTACTCAGGAGGATGTTGTTATCAGGAGAAAGAAAACTGGCGTTCTACGGATCGGAGCGTCGAATGTCAGAACCCTTCATTGGGCAGGTAGGTTAGAAAATTTAAAGAGGGAAATGGATAGGTTAAAGTTAGATATAGTGGGAATTAGTGAAGTTCGGTGGCAGGAGGAATAAGACTTTTGGTCAGGTGAATAGAGGCTTATAAATACAAAATCAAATAGGGGTAAAGCAGGAGTAGGAGTAGGAATGCGGGTAAGTTACTATAAACAGCATAGTGAATGCTTTATTGTGGCCAAGATAGACACGAAACCCATGCCTGCCATAGTAGTACAAGTTTATATGACAACTAGCTCTGCAGGTGATGAAGAGATTGATGAAATGTATGATGAGTTAAAAGAAATTATTCAGATAGTGAAGGGAGAGGAAAATTTAATAGTCATGGGTGACTGAAATTCGATAGTAGGAAAAGGAAGAGAAGGAAACGTAGTAGGTGAATATGGAACGGGGGTGAGGAATCAAATAGGAAGCCGCCTGGTAGAATTTTGCACAGAGCATACCTTAATCGTAGCTAACACTTGGTTCAAGAATCATAAAAGAAGGTTGTATACATGGAAGAAGAATGGAGATACTGACAGGTTTCAGATAGATTATATAATGGTAAGACAGAGATTTACGAAGCAGGTTTTAAATTGTAAAACATTTCCAGGGGCAGATGTTGACTCTGACCACAATCTATTGTTTATGAACTGTAGAATGAAACTAAAGAAACTGCAAAAAGGTGGGAATTTAAGGAGATGGGACCTTGGTATTCTGAAAAAACCAGAGGTTGTGCAGAGTTTCAGGGAGAGCATTAGGGAACGATTGACAAGAATGGGAGACAGAAATACAGTAGAAGAAGAATGGGTAGCTTTGAGAGACGAAATAGTGAACGCAGCAGTGGATCAATTAGGTAAAAAGACGAGGGCTAATAGAAGTCCTTGGGTAACAGAAGAGATATTGAATTTAATTGATGAAAGGAGAAAATATAAAAATGCAGTAAATGAAGCAGGCAAAAAGGAATACAAAGGTTTCAAAAATGAGATCGACAGGAAGTCCATAATGGCTAAGCAGGGATGGCTAGAGGACAAATGTAAGGATGTAGAGGCGTATATCACTAGGGGTAAGATAGATACTGCCTAGAGGAAAATTAAAGAGACCTTTGGAGAAAGGAGAACCACTTGCATGAATATCAAGAGCTCAGATTGAAACCCAGTTCTAAGCAAAGAAGGGAAAGCAGAAAGGTGGAAGGACGACATTCTTGAGGACAATATTATGGAAATGGAAGAGGATGTAGATGAAGACTAAATGAGAGATATTATCCTGCGTGATGAGTTTGACAGAGCACTGAAAGACCTAATTCGAAACAAGGCCCTGGGAGTAGACAACATTCCATTAGAAGTACTGATAGCCTTGGGAGAGCCAGCTCTGACAAAACTCTGCCATCTGGTGAGCAAGATGTATGGGACAGGCGAAATACCCACAGACTTCAAGAAGAATATAATAATTCCAATCCCAAAGAAAGCAGGTGTTGACAGATGTGAAAATTACCGAACTATCAGTTTAATAAGCCACGGCTGCAAAATACTAACGCGAATTCTTTACAGACGAATGGAAAAACTGATGGAAGCCGACCTCGGGGAAGATCAGTTTGGATTCCGTAGAAATGTTGGAACACGTGAGGCAATACTGACCCTACGACTTATCTTAGAAGAAAGATTAAGGAAAGGCAAACCTACATCTATACCATTTGTAGACTTAGAGAAAGCTTTCGACAATGTTGATTGGAATACTCTCTTTCAAACTCTGAAGGTGGTATGGGTAAAATACAGGGAGCGACAGGCCATTTACAATTTGTACAGAAACCGGATGGCAGTTATAAGAGTCGAGGGGCATGAAAGGGAAGCAGTGGTTGGGAAGGGAGTGAGACGGGGTTGTAACCTCTCCCCGATGTTATTCAATCTGTATATTGAGCAAGCAGTAAAGGAAACAAAAGAAAAATTTGGAGTAGGAATTAAAATCCATGGAGAAGAAATTAAAACTTTAAGGTTCGCCGATGACATTGTAATTCTGTCAGAGACAGCAAAGGACCTGGAAGAGCAGCTGAACAGAATGGACAGTCTCTTGAAAGGAGGATATAAGATGAACACCAACAAAAGCAAAACGAGGATAATGGAATGTGGTCGAATTAAATGCTGAGGGAATTAGATTAGGAAATGTGACACTTAAAGTAGTAAATGAGTTTTGCTGTTTGGGGAGCAAAATGACTGATGATAGTCGAAGTAGAGAGGACATAAAATGTAGACTGGCTATGGCAAGGAAAGCGTTTCTGAAGGAGAGAAATTTGTTAACATCGAGTATAGATTTAAGTGTGAGGAAGTCTTTTCTGAAAGTATTTGTATGGAGTGTAGCCATGTATGGAAGTGAAACATGCACGATAAATAGTTTAAACAAAAAGAGAATAGAAGCTTTCGAAATGTGATGCTACAGAAGAATGCTGAAGATTAGATGGATAGATCACATAACTAATGAGGAGGTATTGAACAGAATTGAGGAGAAGAGAAATTTGTGGCACAACTTGACTGGAAGAAGAGATCGGTGGGTAGGACATATTCTGAGGCATCAAGGCATCACTAATTTAGTATTGGAGGGGAGCATGGAGGGTAAATATCGAAGAGGGAGACCAAGAGATGAATACACTAAACAGATTCAGAAGGATGTAGGTTGCAGTAGGTACTGGGAGATGAAGAGGCTTGCACAGGACAGAGTAGCATGGAGAGCTGCATCAAACCTGTCTTCGGACTGAAGACCACAACAACAACATGTTTGCAATGTGCATGATTACTGCTATAGACCACTTACAATGAAAAACTGAGTTTGTTATTCATATTTCCATTCACTAATGAGGTATGGAATAATTTTCTGGGAAAATCAAGTTACTGCTATAGTATTTTCAGAATGTAGAGCTGTGTCCTAAGGAACAAATTTCGTGTTAAATCAACATCACACAGAGACCTTTTCAAAAAATAGCATTGGAATGCGTTAATTCCTTAATGTCCTTTGTCATTATCAATATTCTCTCTTCAGAAAAAATAATGAAAAATACGAATATTAGGGGCAGAAACGGTGGCTACGAAGACCTCAAGGGGCTAACATTACAACAGAAAGGAGTAAGATACGCAGGTACAGATTTATTTAAGAACTAATAGGAGCAAATTAAATGTCATGTAGACAATGTAGTGGGGTTTAATACTAGATTAAAGAACTCTCCATTAGGCAACTTCTGCTCCACTGGAGAGTACCTTCACAAAAATTTTTAAATTTCATGTTATAGGCTGTGACGTAACTAGAATTAGTACTGTTATACTTTAATGTAATGTCATGTCACTGTTTTGAATTTAAATTAAATTAAATGTACGCCTTTGGCGTCTCTTCTGTGGGATTCATGGAGTCTGACTAATGTAATGTAGCAATATAATTGAAGAGAAAATAAATGAGATAATTTTTACTTATAAAGTGATTATAATGATGATGATGATATTCACACTCATATTGCTGATGATGGTGAATATAAGATGTGTATTTGCACAAAAATAACATTTTTCAACAATTGATAATGTACTTGAAACCGCATTTCTTTCATAAGCTATGCTGTTTCTTTTGAGAGGAATATACTAGACTTACGGTATGAACAAATTTTCAGAGATAAATGTGATCAAACATGTGGTTCAGAACAATGAATTTTTATTACCACTTTTTCAATATCAACAAGAAGATGTAAACGCCATAATCAATATTATTAATTTCATCGCCAAAATGTTTTCTGCTAAGGAACGTGGGAGCATCGTTCTAAACTACGAGAAACAGACTCCAGGAGCTGTGGGAAACGAGTCTTCAGAATACATTCTTTTATCTCTTTTAATGTTCGTCTGATCATCAGAAACAATCACAATAGCTAGACCATACAATTTTTGTGGAAATTGATTATCGAGTTTCTCGCAAAAAAAGTTCGAATCATAATAAGAACTGTTGTTTGACCACTTATACCATAAAAATAAACCTATCTCAGGAAAATCAGAAACTACTTTTATTAGTAAGATCGCTACAGATTCCTTAAAGATGTTATCTCAGAAAATGTTCGCCCATTTTAACTGCTTTATGTCGTCATAATTTGATTCTCCAGGGTAATATCCAGGGATTTTCCTTTCAACACAGACCCCATTGAAAAATGAAACTACTGGGCACTATGCCCAAGCAAACTGCGCTGTGCACACCTAACTGGGCACAAACCAGCATGTGTTTCTACAGTATTCGCCTTAATCTCCCTCAAATGATCGTCTGAGTCAACATTCACGAATGGAACTTTGAACTCAACTCTCCAATGTATTCGACCAGGGATAATCAGTCACTCGAATGGAAAACAGCCAAAACAGCTTGTTGTCATTCCCCATGCTGTGGTGGCGATGATGCATGCTGACCCATAACATCGCCGATTTTCACTGGCTCTCTTATGAAACCTCTGTAGTAGTGTTGGTGGTGTAGACACTATGGTATGCCAGGACAGTTGGCTCAGGATGGACTGCAGTTCGTTGGGTGTATACTGCCAACTCCTTGGCAGTTGTGGAATCAGAAATGTTCGATTAATATCGTCCTTTATTTAATGAGATGCTTGTATAGTGGTTGAAAGCGGTAACTTTGTGACATGTATTGACCCCCAGGCAACAGTGACTGTATCAAGAAAGCACCCAGTCAGATGTGTGGCTTGTGATATGCAAGAACACAAGGGCAGCAGGACGCCACCATTTTGTTGTAAACGGACTTCCCCAATATCAGAATGTACTATTTGAGTACTACATGATTATCTGGAGCAATAAAGATCTAATTGAATCTAATCTGATCTAATCAAAGCAAGAGCCACCGGCATGTCCTCACGGATGCCAGACTTATGTCAAGGTTGCAGCAGCAGCAGCAGGTGCATTTGTTGAACGGCCACATTGTCCTGGCTGTGGGCTAGATTCGAGGTGCGTTTACAGTTAACAGAATGGGACACTACATTAAGAACAATTCCATGCCAGGTCTACTGCAGTTATATAATCCACTGAATATCAGATGTCCATTCAATTTCTTACGTTTTGTATCACTGTTATTCACATAAAACAGACACTTTAGGATGTAATTAGTCAACCGACTCTGTTATATCAATCATTTTACGACAGCACTTTACTGTAGAGATCATCATAGTTGCAAAGTAATGTAAACAAACACAGTTATTGGTATGTTTCGAATACTGGTGCAAGAAGTAATAAATGTATAAAGTATTACATAACAAGATTACACCAAAGATATGGTAGGAATGCGTACTTTCACATAATCTTGAAGTAATTAAGATTTGTATGTACAGTGCTGTTTGGACAAATTAGACCTCATATCTGCAAAAGTTAGTGAGATTATTTTAAAATATTCTCACGTACCGAAGTTCACAGAAAATCGCATCTGCATTTACTAATCAGCAAACCAAAATTGTAAAACCTCAATTCTAATTTGCAAAACGTACTCAAATAACAATACGTATCTAACTTTATAGCAGCACCACTGGCGGCAGCTACAGGGAGAGTCAGCGTTGTAACAGATTTTGTGGTGTCAAGTCTGTGCTAGCTGGTGCTAGAAAATTGTCAGAACTGTTTTAAAGTTAATTTGGCTATCTTGCATAATTTATTTCGTAGTTAGTACACCATATATCGACAGACACTGCAAGGAAAAAAATCCCCAGACAACATTTTTAGTGGAGGAGCTGTTAATTTAACTGAGCTACATGACGCTTTATTCAAAGACAAACTTCTAGTTAAGTTATTAAGTGTGCCAATTCAACCTGGTACCATTTCATGCTATCGCACTGGCTCTTCAATCCAGGACACCTTGGGAATTTCCAGATGCCGTTGAGGTCACTCCGGTAGCTGACCACCTCTTGTTGGCTGCAGCTCATGTCACAGCAGCCCACAGACCAACATTCGGGAATGATGAGGTTGTATGTAGATGAAGCTGAGTTGCCCATGTAGTACTACTGATGGATGCGGAGTATGTCTCAGCATAGGTAGCAGTTGAAGACAAGATACTGCTCAGCCCGAGCGACAAGTCGCTGAGCCCAGGTTTTTTTTATGACAGGGCGCCACTTTTGGTCACATAGTCGACAATGGCACAGCAGGACTGCCCCATAGCATGGGGTAAACCAGATCATGACCGTCATGGACTGGATCCTTGCTCCCAACTGCATCAACATTATTTTAGCCCCAGCAGCATGCTTCTGCATGCAGCTAGCTGGCATATCTTACAACTGGTTGAGAAGTAAGGGGTTGTGACACTGTGGTTAACCTATTGTTCAACGAGAATGGGGACCCCAGGGTTGCTGAGAGATGCTCCCAGTAAAGTTTAGCGCAACTGAAACGTGTGCAAACATGGAATTTGATTTAATTGGTTTAGTGAATGAAAGAGAACACAAGCTCTTAACGGGCACAGGTGTGCAAGTGTCTATGGAAAGTCTGGACCTCATGGGAAAGAGGTGATTCAGCTCACCACGGTATAAATTAAGTGGAGTGGGTGGTAATGATGTGCATTCACTGAAAGTGAATATTAAGTTTTCAGGTGGAGACAAAAGATTTCCGAGAATGTATGGAATTTTTGCCTAGTGTAGGCAGTGGTTACTGTGTGATCTTAGAATTAGATTTCTTATACAGTCATCACCCTGAAGTTGGATTTTTTCTGGCTCACTTAATGTATAGTCATATTTACGAGGAATATCATCAAACCAATCTGTTAATGCTTTAATTTATGATAAATCTGATAGTTTGTAGAGTGCAATGTTAGTTGCATTATATTCTTAACTGACATACATTCTTCATATAAAATGTTTACTGAAACTTCTTCAATTATGCATTATGCTGTACTTAAACTTGTCAGTATTTTAAGCATGCATCTCATACTCATATTTCAGGACCTATGTTCTCCAGGAATAAATGGACATAAAATGTTTTCTGCTATGCAGTTTTATGCTGATTGTTAAAAACCTATTGAAAAGTACCGATGTGTTCTGTACAATAAGCACTCAGTGCATAGGTCGTTCCCAATCAACATGTGTGTAGAGCGGCAGTGGTTGATTCTGAGTGCCAGTCGTTTTCAAACATGATGTTCCATTTACTGCTTGCAGGGGAAGCAGGCAACATGTTAGTAACTGTGACCCAACAGGTTAACCGTTAGTGGCTTCTTTATCATACCATGAAATTCATAACAACCTTTAGAGTGTAGTCCCACAGCTTACTTTTTACCCTTTCTTCTGATTTGTGAGGTTGCAGAAGTGAGTTATTTCCTTGCACCCTCGACAACACTATCTCAGAGTCAGGATAACTGTGTCATAATTTATGCTTTCTATTTTTTGTGAGCAGTAATTATTCAGTGTTGAAAGGTTTTGTTTAAAAAGAATGTAGAATATTTAGTTTTAGTATGTCAAAAGCAAATCATTGAGTAAATGATCAGGAATTAGCGACTAGGTAGAACTAAATTTTTGAAGAAATATGTTTTCTGAAGTTTATTACACAGCTAGAAGCAGCAGTTCTTGCAAGTGTTGGAAGAAAACATATCAGTGAGTTTCAATGGTTTCTCTACCTCCATCCAAGCATAATGATAATGCTAAAAATAAACATAATTATGACAATGTCACAAGATAACTCATATCTTATGAAGAAAATTTCCATTACTCTGGATTATGCCCTGAAAATAATATCTGGTTGTTATTGACAATCATCTTTTAGTCACCTCTCTAGAGAGTTATGTTGTAATCACATCAAAAGATGATAAATATCCTTTTAGAAAATATGTCATACATGATGCACCATGGTTAAAAAAGAAAAGGGATACTCATAATTATTATACAAGGACATTAAAAATAATGTACCCTGCAGTTTATTTTAAATCCAGATAGCATATCTCATACAAAAAAATTGTATGTGCCCATTAATGTGATTTCGAAGTTAAAATCGAAAATAAACTGAAAATGTTGCATTTGATAATATCATATATTTTTATCTGGAATATCATAACATAAACATTGTAAAAGAGTAACATAAATCATTGTGAAACAGAAGTATTAATCACTAAATTACAAATTCATTAACAAACAAGCAGTATATAGCTATTAATAAATCAACATTTTTTTGATAGGCTACAAACTGATTAATTCTAGAGTAATGTGGAAATCATGTACATAACATGCAATTAACCTTTTTAACTTCAAGTAAGTAATATCTTTTATTATTTACAGACTCTGTTTTCAGTTGCTGAACAAGATCTTTGATAGGTTCTTTTGTTTTACAAAGTGTAACCACTACACCAATATGTAATTAGAGCAACAGATCTTAGTATTATTAAATCATACCCTCAAAGGAAAACATAAACAGTAGAAAGTCTCTCTGATAACATTTTAAAGTTTACAACCAATGAAACAGTCAAATCCTGTCAGCACTTAGCTAATACATGTTTTTAAAATAATAATGTCCCACATTGAACGAAAATCACCAGTGATACCCTTGCCTAAAAGAAGGTCCTACGCAAAGTGAAAATTACAGATCTATTACATTTTACTTCATTTTATCAGATTATGTTGAGAGTGCTATTTGTTGGATTAATATTAATTAATAGGTAGTATAAATTCCAGAGATGATAACTCAGTTTTGGTTGCATTTGAATGGGTAAATGTAATCCCAATACAGTTGTATCAAACATACCATGTGTTAAGACTTGTAACCTTGTTCAGTATGAAATTCTAATAAGGAAGCTGCACCACTAAGTAGTTAGAGGAACAGCTATTAGGATGATTAAATCATACCTTCAAAGGAAAACATAAACAGTAAAAATACCATTGAAACAAATGAAATGCTGACCAGACTTTCAAAAATTAAGTCATAGTATAGCACAGGACTTCTTTGTTCCTAATATATATTTATTATCTACCTCTGCACCTGAAAATGAAATGATTCTTTTTGTAGACAGTACCACTAATGTAAAAACTGGATCAAATTTACAGAACATCATATCCCAATATCCAGACCTGTTTACAAATAGAAATCATAATACAAGAAGCTTAGGACTCAGTGTAGACTTGTCTGTTGTGGAATGACCACAATGCTGCCAACAGACAGGAAACTAATTACAGCTAATTCTCTAGAACATGAAACCACTGGCTACTGAAGGTGTTATGTGATTAAGATCTTTTTCACATGTATTAGTGATAATGAGCTATGACAAAGAAACCTAATGACAATCAGAAGATGCAAATAAAATCTTGAAACAACAAAATTCTGCAGTTGAAATAACAGTGCAACTAAGATCAGATAGTTTTAAACAACTCTTTAAAAATGTTCAAGAACTTTTTACAGTTTGTTCATACACAAAACAGTAATTTTTGATTGCAAATATGTAAAATTTAAAGAGAAATTACGACATATATATATATATATATATATATATATATATATATATATATATATATACAATATGTGTGTGTGTGTGTGTGTGTATTCTCCTAGAAGCTGGATAAAATAACAGTAATTCAGTGTAATACACTGTAATATCAAAGAAGCATTGCTTATTTACCAGTAAAACTGTGCAGTTGTTTTATGTTGATTTATTTAGATTTATTTATTTATCTTAGACAAATGACCTGCCAAAGACAAATTTAAATAGATGATGAACGAGTGTTTTATAGAAAGTTCTTCCTATTTATTTAATGAGTATATTTCATATACAAGGAATCAGATGTAGGAATATATGTGAAATACGTTGAATGGGTTTATATGGGTTTTAACTGTGTAATAGATTTTAAAATGTATATATGTACATGGTGTTGTACTAAAAATATTGGTTTTTGAAACTATAATTATAATTACAAACAAAATCTTAACGGTGTCTCTGAATGCAGTCCGTGTTGCTTTGGTGGTGTTGTAGCCATCTGCTACATGTTCAACTACACAAAGGGACTGTTGTGTTGTGAGTGGTGATTTCTGAAGCCAAATTGCTCTGGTCTCAGGATGTTGTTGGTGATGAAGTGCTTAACAGGATAACATTCTCAACAATTTTGCTGAGCGAGCGCAGCAAGCTGATGGGTCAGTAATTTTGTGGGAGGGAGTGGTCTTTCCTAGCTTCCTGAACATCAAGAACTCTGGGCGCCTTCCAAATGGCAGGAAAATGTTGGCATCTGTTCCCTTTAGATTTTAGAGCACTTTTTTTATCCCCAAAACACTTGAAATTCAGTCTTTGGTGCAACTTTTAGCTCTCTTAGCGATGTGTTTTTAATCTCATTTAAACTTGTAAAATGATGGCCCTTTAAAGTTTTCTTTAAGTTTGGAACACAAAAAGTCACATGGGACCATGTCACACAAATATGGAGGATGTGACATTATTACAGTATTGTTTTTGGCCAAAAATTCAAGAACAAGTAACGAGGTGTGATGCAAAAGTCGTGGTTAGACCAGGACTCTGTTGTTCGAGATTGTTTCACGCAAATTAGGTTGACCCTGTAAGTAGTACTGTAGGCCTCACTGTCTGTTAGACCTTGTGGCAAGAACTTATGGTGCACTATGCCGTTAAAATAAAAAAAAAAAACCACAGTGAACATAACCTCCAAATTTGACCACATTTGTCAGCTTGTGGGTTTTCTCTCGATGCTGACGAATTCCAAGGATAGACATAATAGCCAAACACACTTTATTCACGTATAATCACAGGAAAAATAGCACAGCATTGGGAAACAACAAAAGTCCCACCATTTCCCAAAGGTCACTGAATCCAAAGGTAGACCACTCCTCATTCCAGTCATTGACAATCGACGATCGCCACAGACCGCCCTTCTCTCCCCCCCCCCCCCCCCCCCCACTCCTCCCTCTACGAGTGTAGAGCACCAGGGAGAGGAAATTGATGTTGTTGAATACAGGGGCATTGTGGGCCACTCGTTGGGTGTTGGTTGATTGTACAAGCTAGCATGACCACCCATGCCATTGTTGGTATGAATGGAAGGCAGGGATGGATCATTTCTCGTGGAGTCAGGGAGGTCCATGCAAGGTGGACTAGAGAAGGCATAGTCTGCCATCCAGTAAGGAGGATGGACCAGTCAACCTGCACATGTGAATTGGATCAGCACAGGAGGTGGCGCTGTCAGAGGAGCAGTGAAGAGGATGGCATATCTTGATCATCCTGTTGGTGCCGAGTGTTGCTGTTATTCCAACCACATCCACCCTGCCTGGAACAGGGACTGTGCAAAGGATGGTTACATGTGAAGTTCGTGTGGCTTTGTGTGAAGTGTCCCTCAGACAGAATAAGAAAAGTGATCCATCTTGGAGCTGTAAGGAAAGCTTGTCACACAGGAACCCAGAAGGGTTGATAGAAAAGCAAATCTCGTCGACAATAGTCATAGAGGGTGCTGTAGGAGAAGATGAAGAACAATGCGGCTTGTTGGAAACACTAGAACACACTGGGGGAGCAGCAAGTGACAGCATTTGCGACAGTATAGCGTCACATGCAATGTGTGCTTGAACCTGAGGCTACGGATCGTCACAAGCAGAGTCTGAGTGAGACAAGGGAGGGGGGATCATCACATGCAAGAACTGATCGACTGATGAGGCAATACACAAGATCTGGTTGGCACACAGGCAGGGTGCAGGTTTAGGGCCATTGTGCGACAGAGAAGAACTCGACTGGAGACGTTGTGGGGAGACAGATATGCAGTCATGGTAGCAAATGTGTGCGACCATGCACGCTCGACAAGAGTGGGGAGGTCGGATAGGATAACAGTTGCAGCATTATTAATGAACTTATCTGGGACGCCCAATGTCTCACCAAACAGGACCTCAGTAAGCGACTTATAAGCCACGCAGATTCCTAACATGCCTTGGGACGGGAGCTGAACCACTCACAGCCATGGCACATGAGAGCAGCTTTCATAGTCCTGTGCCAAAGCTCGACAATCCCATTCCTCTGAGGGTGGTACACTGTAGTACAAAATTTATCCACACCACAGATCACGCAGAGTTTCTTAAATAACAGCAATTCGAACTGCCTACCCTGATCGGTAGTGACTGTTGTAGGGCAGCCAAATGTAGCTATCCAGAAGATACAAATGCTCGTGCTACAGAATCCACCATAATGTCCACAAGAGGGATCACCTCCACCCACTGTGTAACACGGTTGATGATTGACAACATATATCTGAAACCATCACATGCAGCTAATAGCCTGACGAGGTCTAGGTGCATGCATCAGAAACGGTCCCTTGGGATGTCAAATTTGCCTAGACGAGGCTGCATATGTCTGCTGACTTTGCTGCGCTGACACAGCACAGGCGTGAGCCCACGCATGGCAGTCCTTCATCATGCCCAACCATGTAAAGCATTTCTTGACGAGACACGTAGTAATAGCAGCACCAGAGTGTGAAAGATTAAGCAAACCATCAAAAATTTGGCGACGTAACACAGCCAGGAAAGTAGGCTGAGCAATGCAAATGGATATATCACACCATAATGGTTGACCAAGCCTGGTAGCTTGCTAGAAACCATATATAGGGAAGTGGAAGAGGCCTGGCATAGATTCTGAAGTTCGATATCACTGTCCTGTAAATGAGCCAGTTTGTCGAATTAATAGGACACAAAGTAGCATTGACACATGACAGATAATCAACGACTACATTTTCTGAGCCATAGATATATTGGATGTCTGTCGCATACTGGCAAATGAGATCCATTTGCTGAAACCTGCGTTAAGGGAGATCAATGGCAGGATTTCGGAGAGTGTCCGTGAGGGGATGATGTTCCTTGAAAATTGTTATGTTCCTTTCTTCAACGTCCCTGGAAATATTTGACGGCCTCATACACCACAAGAAGTTTCTTATCGAAAGCCAACCACTTATTTTGAGCCACATATAGATTATTGAAAAGAGTTACAGTTGAGTGGGTTTAGCAACAAGTCATTAATGAGATCAAGGTGGTAATGCAAATGGTTCACCGAACAAAAGAAAATCGTGCCATCGTCTATTTCATCACCTGTTATGACCCGTTTCAGTAGTTCTGTCTCGTTTTTGACTTCTTCTAGCGACTCGTGATTTTGTTCGATAGTTAACAATTTTGGAACAAATTGTGCTGTCACGAGTTTCATACCAAAAACATCCAAAAATAATGTCATTGTCTGAGCGAACTGCTACGCCAACATCATCAACGACTTCTCTGATTGCGTTTCAATGATGTTTCACAATCATGTCTTTCACTTTTTCTATAGTTTTATCGGTTCATGGTGTGCTGATCGTCCAGGGCGCTCGTCATCTTCAATATCTTCAAGGCCTGCTTCTGAACGCTTATACCACTCTAAAATCCTTATTTTACTCATCGCAGATTCACCAAAAACAATATTTAACATTTCTAAAACTATTCTGCACTTTATTTAGTTCCAGTCTAACTATCTTGTGCTTGGCAGCAGATTTACGTTCATGTTATGGAGAACCAACTTGGCTGTATTAAGATAAATTTATTATGTCATGATGGGTTTTGTTCAACGAACATTATTAGATGACTTCCAACAGTCTTTGCAACAAATTCCCACAGAATTATGCCAATATGATGACTCAAGAAGTCTAATCGTCTAACGTAATGGTGAAGGTACATTCTGGTACATCTAGCGTGTGCAATATGCTATGTTCTCTGGATCCCCTGTTCGCTATGCTTCTGACAGGGCTTGGTGGAGGGGCTGTGTGCCAGTCATGTTCCACAATGTAAGGTATGTAAGGTCATTACGCTTCCTGAGTCATATCAGGAGAATTCTATGACAATTTGCTACAAAGACTCTTGCCAGTCGCCCGATGACGTCCATTGAACTAAATTGGTCACACACAAAAAATATACCTTAATACATTCATAGTCGTTCTTATTAATATTAATTATTCTGTTCTTACAGTAAAATTCAGAACGAATAATCTGACCCATTTTCATACGAAATAAATAATTGAGCTACCAAAAGACAACAGATTAATATCCTTTATGGCTAGAGCCTTGACCACACACACAGCTAAAGTGTCGCCACACCTAGTGGCAAACTGCAGTGGCACAACAATCACAAGTGTGAACATCCTGTTGTCAGTGGCGTCACTCAAGTGACGTCATTTTTGCCGTCTCACAAAAAGTTCAACTCGATTTTATTTTGTGGCACCACTTTCCTTCCCCACCACCAAATATCATTATTCAATTGCAGTCTCGTGACTTAATTTCGAAGCATCATCGCTACATTTTGATTTTTGCATTTTCAGTTTTACTGTGTTCGTATTTTTCAGTACCAAGAGCTATCTAAAGAGTGAGTGTGGGCATTAGCAATAATTGCAGATTTTGTCCAATTGTATCAAGAGTGACTGTGTTGTGGAAACACAAAAACGAGTATTTCATAGAGATATGTTTAGGAAAATGAAGCGTTGCTTAAAACTCATTTCTGACTGTGATTTGTAGTTGTCTTTATTCCAAAGACTAGTTTGATGCAGTTCTCCATGCTACTCTAACCTATGCGAGCCTCTTCATCTCTGAGTAACCACTGCAAACTATGTCCTTCTGAATCTGCTTAGTGCGTTCATCTCTTGGCCTCCTACTACTATTTTTACCCTCCATGTTTCCCTCCAATATTACATTAGTGATCCGTTGATATCTCAGGTCCTGTTAGGGCAAGAATTTCCGTGCCTACAAGCTGAGATGCCAAGAAAGCGAGTGTTAACTATGTATGGGACACTATACAATTTCCTAGAGGTTGACTCAATTATGATTTTACATAGCAACATGACGTCAGTATAAGATTGAGAACCTTGTTAGATGCGCTTCCGATGGTTTGTAGCTACACGCGCGCAATTCGCGGTGTTGCGTCAGTCACGCAGGGCAGTTAAGTATGGTTAGACACAGCACGCATGTCGAGCTAGGAAGAATGCACACTGTGCTACTCTGTCATCAATGGTAAACACATGTGCTGCCCAGAGGAGTGTCGCGTATGAGACGAGTTTGAGGCGCCTTGGAGTTCTGTGACATCAGTATAACACTGACTGTACACTCGAAAATAGAAGCAACTTTCACCGTGTCGCTGTAGGCAGTAGTGGTGGTTTGCGTCCAGCAGTGGTTTGCAGTACTGGCGGGGCGCTCGGCAAATAGGTCTTTGGTCCCATCTGATTGCCTCTGCAATAGTGCCTAGGTGAACATGTATTTTGAGAGGAATTTCTCAGGTACCAAGTATGAAAGGGATGCTGCTGTCTCACGCTTGCAGGACCTGAACGGGCATCTGTGTGTAGTTTGACAGCTGATGGCCACGTCACTTCGCAGGGGTTGCCTGTAGCCTCCTGTGCGGTCTAGTGGACAGGCAGTGGCAGACGGTGCTTGCGCATGTTGATTGTGTGTCTTTTGTATTATTTTGTGAGCAGGTCTGTAGGCTGTGTTGTGTGCTATTTGGACAGTTTACGAGTACTGAGCTTGTCTACACATCACTGTGCTTCATTATTTAGGAGCAGTTTGCAGGTCTGTACAGAAATTATTTCAGTGTAGTAGTTTGCATGCATGTAGGCTGTGGAATGCATTATTTTGAAAGTCAACAATTAGCAAGCGTGTCTATTGCATTATTTACGAGTAGTTTGCAGGTCTGCAGACTGTGTATTGTGACCCCAAGCACAGCAGGGCGAGAGTTTTGTGGCAGTGTGATAAATATATTCCATTCCTAAATAAATTGTTCCAAAATAAATAAAGTACATTCCTTCCTTACTCTCTTCAGCAGCCCAGCGTAGGCTGAGTCTTTTTCACATCATTTTCCCTCTCCAGACCACCATCTTGGATTTCATTACAGGAGGGATGACATCATCCTCTGGTGGCAGTACTGTGTACTAGGTCATTTGGACACTAGATCTCATGGTGAAGACATTGCCTGCAAAATAAAGGCAGAGTCCTTTTCCCGACATTTTCCCCCACCCCTGACCATCATCTTGGATTACATCATGGAACTGACTGCAGCACTCTCTGGTGGTGGTACTGTGTACTAGACCCAGAACTCGTGGCGAACACACTGTTTCCCGCCATCTAGGATAATGGTACTTGTGTCATCAGCTGATGTCATGGCAGCCATCTTGGATTACGTCTCGCATAAGAGCGCCCTCTGGTGGTGGTACTGTGTAGTAGGTCAGTTGGAGTCTGGACCCTATGCCAACCACACTGTTTCCTACCATTTCCCCCCACCATCTTGGAACATATCATAGGAGGGATGAGAGTGCCCTCTGGTGGCGGTACTGTGTGCTAGGTCAGTTGGTGTGTGGACCCCTTGGCGACCACACTGGATGGTGGTAGCGCCTCTAATTGTTTAAATAAAATAGTGCATGCAAAATAATAAAGACTTATGTCCAGCACAGGTTGAGTCCTATGCCTGCCAACCATAGGAGGAGGTGGCGGTTGGGTGACTTAGGTTAGTTGGAGTAGCCAATTGAACTATTTTCTTAGGTAGTAGAGATAGCCCAACTGACCTTTCTTTACCACCAAAATTCAAACGTGGCGCCAGTTTCTAGGACCAGGTGGTGGTCCGATGACTTAGGTTAGTGGCGGTAGCCCAAGTGACCTATCTTCCCACGATTTTCTTAGGTTAGTAGAGGTGTGTTGCATTATCATGATGGAATTTGAACTTCCTATAATTTTCTGGGGAAGTGGAGGGGGGTTAGGTTAGTGGAGGTAGCCCAATTGACCTATCTTCCCGCAAAAATTCCAACTTCCCGTCAAAATCCACCATCTTGAATTATGTCACAGCCTCCATCTTTGATGATGTCATGCACTGTTACCAAGTCTACATGCCGCGATCTTGGATGACGTGATCGCCGCCATCTTGGATACATCTGGCAACAATGAAGAGTGGCTCAGAACATAGGTTGCCCCAATACTCTTGGTTCATACAGAAAATCAGGGAGTGGCCCCTTGACAGAGACAGAGACAGGCTGGAATTTGCCGATCAAGAGAATGCCAATCAAGAGATGCTTTGTCCGGGGCCACAAGATCAAAGGAGGCTGATATCTGGTCGGTGGTCAATGGTATTTAGTAATGTGATCTGTAATTAGGACACTGGGCTGTTTTGACATTTGTAGCAGCGCCCTGACGATAGACACACACACAGTAAGGCCTAAACAGTGACTACTATACCGCATTTCATTCCATTACAGTTATTATGTCGCAGGGAGCAAGAGGGGGGTGTAGTCATGATGTCTACTCAAGTGGGGGAACCATATCTCCCACAAACTGATTAAATAAGGCTGTATGTATAAATATATTACTGACTACAATTCGACTTTCGTGTTATGAGAGCGTTCTTCTTCTGCACAGAGTGAGACTTTCTCCTACTAATTTTTTCTGGGATGGGTGGGAAATGAGGGGGCATGGGGTAAGGGGATCACACGTCCTTTGGTGCTGGGATTGTGCACTAGCTCAGTCGATCCCTCCTTGTCAAGGTGAGCGCACACATAAAAATTTTCCAATAAGATGACACCTTCATTCTGCAGAAATGTGGTTACGTAATTAGGACATGCAGTTTGCTGAATGTGAGCTTTTACCTCCAAATAAGAGTGAGATCCAGCCTCTGCAAACTGAATCTCATAAATAAATAGTATATCCTATATTATATAATGAATTTACTATTATGAGATCCTTTCTCTCCATCACAGACAGCAGCTTATAGCCCATGGCAGAATTCATTCTCAGTTAGGTATTTGCCTTGGAAGGAGTTATCATGTACATCGGTATTCTGCAGGGGTTTAATGGGTAAATGTTTGTTTGTTTGCGGTTCAATCTGACCACAGCCAACAGTGCGTGGAGGCCCAGCAGTAGGATGCTACGCGGGGGGGGGGGGGGGGGGGGGGGGAGAGAGAGAGAGCACATCTTTTGACAAGAATTTATCGAGTATTAACTATCAAAGGGTTGCTGCCCTCTGATGCTTTTGTTCAGGGATTAGTGTGACATCCAGTCTGTAACTCATGGGACCCGAGCGAACACTCTTTGACACCAGCATCTCGTATATCTGCTGATCGACTGATCGATACATCGCTTTGTGAGGCCCCAAGTGACCTGCATGTGTGGTGCAAGCCAGCACTGGGTGCATGATGGCAGACGGTGCTTGCATCACCATCGAAAGATTTTTAACAGTGTAATTACACCTCATGGATGTTTTATGATGGTATTCCTTGTGAAATTGTTTAAATATTCCATGTATACCACCTTATACCTCGTAAATTGTTTAAATAAATAATATTAAACACTTTGTCTAAATTGTTTAAGCAGTATTCCATACACTGGAATCGATTCCCCCCTCCCAGATTCTTTACATAATAATTAAACTTTACTCCATACAAAGTCTTGTATTTGATAAATTGTTTAAATAAACAATATTCTACACATTGTCTAAATTGTTTAAGCAATATTACATACACTGGAAGAGTACCCATCAAATTATTTAAATAAATAAATGAACAATATTGTCTAAATTGCTTAAACAATATTCCATACACTGCAATCCATTTTCCTCCAAATGGCCTATCAATTGAGTCTTTTTCCCACCAATTACTGGGAGGGGTTGAGGTGGGGAGGGCTGGACGGTTTCCCAGAGGGGGATTTAATTAATTGATGGATGTAATTAATTAGTTAATCAAATTATCAAAAGTGTGCTCATATCTGCGAGGTGAGTTCCCAGAGGGATGAGGGGGATAGAAGGGGTAGGTGGAGGGGGGGGCAGGACAATAGGTTAAGGACCTGTCAATCAAAAGGAATGATTAACCCCAGGGGCATAATTCTCTTAGCAGAACAACAGGTTAAGCACCTGTCAGTCAAAAGAGAACAATAGTTTGGCCCTTGAATGCATACTTACTCCTGAATGTAGGCAACCTGCAGTAACAAAATGCACCAGAACAAACTTTCCCTACTACTAACGCACACATGAGCGAGAACAAGACAATCGAACTTACCCCACTGCAGGTGACAGCAGAATGAGGGCAGGGGTGGAGGGGACAGGGTTCGTTTACCGTCACTGTTACGGCACTAGTATGTTGATAGAAATGGAGACGGACGGAACCTGCACATTTAAAATGGGTGCAAACCCACTGCCAGTGTGCGCTTTGTGCAGCGATTTGAAGCTGCGCTTCTCCTGGGTCACGCATCCGAAAATCGTGGCCAGTTTCTCTGGCAGGTGGCGCTGGATGTCGTCTTGCTCTATGATCTGTCTATGATGATGTTATAGCCATATCCCTTGGTGTCTGCGTTTTTCTAGCAAGTCAGATTATGTATTGACGAGCCACTGCAGCAACCGTCAGTAAGCACCTAAAGATGAGGAGCAGTCGTCTCGTTGAAATATTGTGCAACCTCTACAACATTAACCGATGCGAAGCCCATGAACCAATGAAGCAGTTATTACATCGGGAAAGTCTCAAACAGCGCAATCTCTGTCAAATTCCGCGCCGTCTTCGAATATTTCTCCATCTGTGGCATGGAGGCCGATACTACTCATGCGCTCTCTGTCAGTATGCGCACTTGCGGAGTTAAAATTCAGCTGTCGAATTGATAAGATTAACTGTCGTTAGAAGTGTCGTTAATCATAAAATGGTTTCTTTCCGAAAATATTACGGAAACCACTGGGTCCCACGGCTTATCGAACTGAAAGCCGCCATCACGACTAAGACCTTCTGCCAAACGTATTTCTACCTATTCATTAATAACTGAATCCCAGAAGACAAAAATTTCCGTTGCAGAATAATTCATGGAACGTCTTGTGGAGATAGAATGCTCAGCTATGGTTGACTTTCTCGGCTGCGAAAGGCCAGTGTGGTGATCATGTTCAACGCACTTTTCATGCACTATGCGCGATGTCTCATCAATATAGGTTTTTCCACAATGGGAAGGTATTCTGTAGACTACAGTACTCCGCAACCGTAGATCGTCCTTTGCTGAACCGAGAAGAACACAACTTTTTGTAGATGGGCGGGAGATCACTTTGACATGGTGTTTCCATAAGATCGTGCCCAATTTCGACGAAATATTATCAATGTATGAGAACAACGCCCTGGATGTGAACCGCCCCTTCTTCTCTTGACATTTCTCCCTCCTTAAAACTGAGGTAGATTTCCATTACCTTTGAACACTGACCGTAGTTGCTGCAGCTCCTTTGCAAGGCTGTATCCATTAGACACAACATGTCGCCAGTGCACCAACGTTCGAAGGACGCCCATAGTTTGTGATGGGTGGTGGCAGCCAGACGAATGGAAATACAGGTCTGTAGATGTGGGCCTATGGTAAACGGAATGCCCCAATCATCTATCCACTTTCTGACCGACCACAACCGCCCTTCTCGACTTCCATCGTAAATCTAATATTCTTGTGGATTGGATTCAGATGCTGCAGAAAGGGTGACAGTTCTTCACTGTGGGGTCACATTACAAAAGTATCGTATACATATCCCCAGAAGACGTTTGGTTTATCCGTATGCAGTCCCGAAAAGTCATGGAACACTCTTTACTCCAGGAAAATTTCAAGAATCACAGTATCGAAAGTCTTGGAATTCATGGGTCCATAAGAGGCAAAAATCGTCGAGATTCTCGCTTCCTTGGTTGGGTGAACTGTGTATATACATAATTAAGTTCGTATGGAACTGTCAGAGCGCGAAACCTACTCGCACCCGGCCAGTTTGTGCGTATGGTACTCCTGTGGTCCTCCTGTTGTGCACTAAACTGGTTGTGTGGTGGTTACAGCTGTAGTTGTGAAGAAATGAGTGACTGTTAGCCAGCCGGAGTGGCCGTGCTGTTCTAGGCGCTACAGTCTGGAACCGAGCGACCGCTATGGTCGCAGGTTCGAATCCTGCCTCGGGCGTGGATGTGTGTGATGTTCTTAGGTTAGTTAGGTTTAATTAGTTCTAAATTCTAGGCGACTGATGACCTCAGAACTTCAGTCGCATAGTGCTCAGAGCCCTTTTTGAGTGATTGTCATCGTTATTAATAACTTTTATAACTTTTAGGAATATTCTTTTACGAATATTGTAAATGCTAATGAAGATTTTCGAATGTTCTAAAATATTTTCGATTGTTTTAAAATATTCTCGAATGTTCTAAAACATTCTCGAATGTTCTCAAATTCTCCAGAATGTTCTAGATTATCTCAGAGCATTATTTAACGTTTTTGAATGTTCTTGAAGATTTTAGAGTGTTATGGAATGTTCTAATAACTTTCAGAATTTTCTTTTAACATTCTCCAATATTTATGAACGTTCTCGAATACTATGTCATGTTCGCGGTGTTCCATAAATGGGTGAATACACTAAGGTACTGTTTAATACTGAAATGGATTTAAGTGTACCACGAGTATTTTGGGCATTTGGGGGTATTTTTGAGCTAGACATACTGTAATTTAACGATGTTCTCGAAAGTTTTTGAGCGATTTGGAATTTTCTCAGAAAACAAATGAAAATAAAGACCAAGTGAAGCCGATCCTTTTCAGCTACTTTATATATTTTAGTGTCATTATAATCAAAATCGTACACACTCGTGGTATGTTAAAAACAGTCATGGCGGCAAGTTATATTTGGCGCAGGGGCAGTAACAAACTGTGACACCCCTTCCCAGTGTAACGCCGGAAATGCATATCCTCCTATTTCCATCTGCTGCACTATAAATTTTTTTTCCTTATTTTGTTACCTGAAGATATAACATTTCTGTGTCTTTGTATATTGTAACTGTTTTACTATTTGTATATATATGCATTTATGTCGATTTATAATTGGTTTGTTTGGTGAATATTATTTGTATTTATACGCTGGGTCTGGCCTAGGGAAAACTATGCTATCGAACGATTACATCGATAGGTCGTGTGGAGAACCAAAGTGTGTAGGATCTTTGGTAGTGTTAACTCGGTCGGATGGAGCGCGGGCAGAGGGAGAGTCTGGCGGGGGTGGTGCAGTGGAGCAGGTGTGTTGTGTGACGCTCCCGCGAGTTACCACGCTTTCGGGGTTGGGCAGCATGTAATTGCGCTCGACTTGCTATGATAGTTTCTGACACGGTGTCGCGGACGGGAAGCATTAGATGGCGCACATCAAGAGCCCGTTTCGCCTGGTGACCGTGTCGAGAAGAAGCCGCGCCAACATCCAGCTTCTGCAACAGCGACGGCCGACAATGAGTGACTGTCGCCACCTCCTCGATCGACGGCTTCAAACCTTCGATCAACCAACAAGGAAGACTGGAAGCACGTAAAGTTTCAGAACTGTATGGCAGACCTCAGCTTTTCAAACTGATCCATTTTCATAACTAAACCAACAGCAATGTAGCATGAACCTTTGTTGCTCATTGTCCCAATTGCATTACCAAGCAGGGTCCCTTCCTTTTACGGAATGAACCCGAGTGTTGTTGAAATTCAAACGTCAGCATCATTCGATTTCAGTGCTTTAATTTCAAAGTTCAGTTAAGGTATTCATAGCTGGCTACAATATTTAGATTACACAGTCACAAATTAAGAGTGCGAGTTTTGTTACCGTATTTTAGCTTACCTGTGACTGCAGCTCAGCTTGGTACGTACTAAATTTTACTATTGTTAATTGTTCAGAATCATTTAATTCAAGTTCAAAGTTAAATATCTTATTTCTAAATTGCGTAGATTCAAGTAGCTTTTGAAATGATTGTTGAGGTAGTCCAAGACTAACCGTATTTTACTGAATTTCGATGTGCTTCAGAAAGAAAGCTCACTATTAACTTCAGTCACTAAATTAACTTTCGATTTTCCGGTTTTATTAATTCATTTGCTAAATTAAGTCAGAGTGTAGCAAAATTTATTACTTCTGACAAACTTTCAGTTTTCACACTACATGTGTCAACCTTCAGTTGCCACGCTTCTAGTGCTAATTATATGTGTAATAACCTTTCTTTTTCAGTTACTATAGTAATTGTCCTTAGGACTGGCGACCGTAATTTCCCCCAAATCTCAAATATCTAATTACCGCTAGTTAATTGTTAACGTAATGGCTGCACATTTACTTTCTTTATTAACTTTACCCCTTTTCAAAATTAATTTCTGCCAGTTTCATTTGCATTTTTCCTTTCATTTAGATGTAACCCTTTCCTCCCTCTTTACCGATAAATTAACTTCGGTGACGATTGCTTTTCCCAAATTTCCATTAGGTACACGCGGTTTAATTTTTCACTGTCATTAAGGTCGATAAGTGAGGGGGAGGTTACACCAGAACCCAATCCTGGAGCCACACCTGTATGAACAGTAGTTCACGTTGCCACTGAAGTGTGCCATAAGCAGTGGCATGAGTTTAGTTACGTGTAAAAACCGTTATACGTTAATGGAATTTGATCGCTTTCACATTCACCTATGGCGACGAACCGGCACAAGGAAAGAGGGAAAATCCAGATTTAGTGCCCCGTCAACAACAAAGTCATCTGTAATGTAACACGAGCTCCGATTTAGGAAAGGATAGGGAACAAAATCAGTTCTGCCCTCGTCAAAAGAAGCATCCTGGTTATTTGCTTCATTCGATGTAGGGAAATCACAGAAAAACTTTAGCTAGATGGCTGGACGGCGACTGCAACTGCGATCCTCACACATTGAATCCGTGTTCATCTAGAACACCACCGTGAAGTGCATTGCAGAGGGTGCGTCCCATTGTACCAGTTATTAGGTTTTCTTCCAGTTCCATTCACGTACGGAGCGAGGGAAGAATGTTTGAATGCCTCTGAGTGTGCTGTAATTATGCTAACCTTGTCCTTACAACCCTTATGTGAGTAATACATACGGGGTCGTAGTATATTCCTAGAGTCATCATTTAAAGCCGGTCCTCGAAACTTTGTTAGGAGACTTTTTCAGTATATTTTACATCTATCTTCAAGAGCCTGCTAGTTTAATTTCTTCAGTATCATCCTCGAATCTCTCCCACGAGTCAAACGAACCTGTGACCATTTGTGGTGCCCTTCTCTCTATATGTTCAATATCCTCGTTAGTCCTATTTGGTGTGGGTCCCACATACTTGAGAAATATTCTAGACTTGGTCGCACAAGTATTTGTAAGACATCCCCTTTGTAGATTGATTGCACTTCCACAGTATTCAACCAATAATCCAAAGTCTTGTATAAAACATTCTTGAGCTTCTTGCCGTGTCAGCTCAGGGAAAAACCTCGAGCTTTCGACGATTACCTCCATTGTCAGGAGCAACTGACTAAGAGGACGGAGGTAATCGTTGAAAGCTCGAGGTTTTACCCCGAACTGAAGCAGCAAGAGGCCCGAGAATGTTTTATGCAACAATGCCATAGCGAATGACTACATTCTCATAAAACCGAAGTCTATGACCTGGTCTACCCACGACTAAGCCTATGTGATCGTTCTATTTCATGTCCCTAGAAAGTGTTACACCCAAGTATTTGTACGGGTTGACCGATTCAAACTGTAACTCATTAACATTACCGTCATACGATACCACGTTTCTTTAGTTTTGTGGAGTGCACAATTTTACATTTTCATTTAAAGCAAGTTCCCAGTCTTTCCACCACTTTCAAATCTTATCGACATCTGACTCAGTAATAATGCAGCTTATTTCAGACAACGCCAACGGCCTTGCCACAGTGGTAACATCGGTTCCCGTTAGGTCACAAAAATTAAGCGCTGTTGGGCTTGGCTAGCACTTAGGTGAATGACCATCCGGGTTCGCCAAGCGCTGTTGGCAAGTAGGGTTCACTCAGCCTTTGTGTGGCCAATTGAGGAGCTTCCTGACTGAGAAGTAGTGGCTCTGCTCACGAAAACTGGCAATGGCCGGGCAGTGGTGTGCTGACCACAGGTCCCTCCATATCGACATCCAATGGCGCCTGTTGGCCGAGGACGAGATAGCAGTTGGTCGATACCGTTGGGCCTTTGGAGGCATGTTTAGCCAGAATTAAAGTTTAGTTTCTTTCAGACAGTTACTTCATTACAGATAACACCATCAAGCCGCAAATTCAGTATAGAATCTGATGGGGATGCCATCGGGCCCTGGAGCTTTTTTCCATTTTAATGATTTTAGCTGTTTCTCCAGACCACTGACACAAATACATATTTCAGTCATCTTTTCTGTGGTATGACGATTAAATTGGGGCAGTTATCCTTGTTTTTCCTATGTAAAGGAACATTTGAAATAGAGTTAAGCTTGGAGAATGACATTTTTCCACCATATTGTGTATAACATATTGTATTTATTTTTGGCACTACCGGTTTCGGGTATTGCCCCTCCTCAAGCGTGTCTCTAGTCATACATGTGGCTACATCGTCTTCATTAATTTAAAAATCGCGTGCTGTTCATAACTGTGCAAAGCACAGTTGTCAGACGTCCTCATCTTGCAAAATTTCCAACGAAACATACCATGTACACTCACTGAACGAACTCGTAGGCAATATTGCAAGATGAGGATGTTTGATGTCTGTGCTTTGCACAATTATGTACGGAACTCAATTTTTAAATTAATAACTACAAAGCTCATATGTTACTAGAGACACATTTGAGAATGGGCAATACTCGAAATCGGTAGTGTGGAAAATAAATAAAAAATTTTATACACAGCCTTGGGGAAAAATGTCATCCTTCAAATTTATTGAGGCTTTGGGGCCCACACGGAAGAAAAGACAGAGCTATGCTTTTCAGCTTTTGGTTTGTTACCCTCAGTTTCTGTTCCATTCGCTAGGGGCTGGGGACTACCACTAACATTCTTTACAATTAACAATATGTTCTTTGGGCTTCGTGAAAGATTATTTGACAATATTCTGCTACGGTAGCCACTGAAGGCCTCATGCATTGCTCCCTTGACAACCAAACGTGTATCATTCAGCATTACTCTACCTATAGTCCTCTGCTTTGTTTTCCACCTACTATGCAGTACCCTTTGTTTCGTTTAGAAGTTTCCTTGCAGTGACTGTACCCTATGGAGGGTTCCTTCCATTATGAACTCTTCTACTGGGTAGATATCTATCCAATGTATCGTCAAGTATTCTTTTAAATTTGAGCCCTAATTCCTCTACGTGCTCCTGCCCCATGCTGGAAGTTTCATGTTCCTCATTGGCGTATGACACTACTGATCTTTTATCTAGTTTACTTTCTGTTTGTTTTAGTCGTTGTTTTTAATTTGGAAATCATTGTGCCACAGCCATGTATGATCACTGATACGATTTGCGATGTGGATACCTCAAAAAGTCAAGTCTCTTTGTTGCCATCACATCCAATGTACACTGAAGAGCCAAAGAAACTGGTACACCTGCCTAATATCGTGTAGGGCCCTAGGAGCATGCAGAAGTGTCTCAGCATGACGAGACACGGACCTGACTAATGTTTGAAGCAGTGCTGGAGAGAACTGACACCATGAATCCTGCAGGGTTGTCCATAAACCCGTAAGAGTACGAGGGGGTGGTGATCTCTTCTGAACAGCACGTTGTAAGGCAAGCCCTCATATATTTTTTCCAGATCAGCAACACTTAGATGAGGGCATTGAATTTTTTTCATTGACATCCTCTACTGGGTTCATTGGATGACAATAAAGACGTAAAAAGAAATAAGTCTTGAATTGTAACACTATAACTGTTCATTCAATTGGGAGGCCACACTTCGGTTAGTGATAGAATTTAGTTTCAACCAAGACTTCTGAAATAATCTTCCCTTACTGGATTGTCCAGGTTTCGGATGTGAACGGTTCTCGCCTGAAGACGATGAAGCAATTGACAACACAATAATTGTCGGAGATCGACTTGCAGTATCGTCAATTTCCAAGCGCACCTTTTTGGTAACAAATTTATCCATTGCAAACTTAATTAACAATACACTAAGAGACAAAAGTAGATGAACAAAATATAGTCATATAAAATAGTCCACTAGACACTAAAGTCAGTACACTTAAAAGTCAGCAGCATACACTGAACAAAACTATCCACAGGAAATGACTGCGACAGCAGGGTGGGCTTTATATAGCTGCGGCGTCATAATGTCTCGAATCGTCAACGCGACATGAGGCGGAGGGATCCAGGTGCTTCTGCTCCAGTCCGTTTGATGTCGCCACGGCCGCACCTGACCGCCAGTGCAAGACTTTACCCGAAGGTTCGCACACCGGGACAAATTCTAAGTGTGCCCGCAGCACCATAACTCTATCACGATTAACACCACTCGTTTGCATTTAACCTGCTAACTACCATAATAATTATTTGTCTTAACTCATTATTGAATGTATTTTAGAAGGTAACTACAACCAAACAAGGGAAATAAAAAAAATTCCAACATAATTTTGTGATTTTACAAAGCATAATAACTCAGGTCCCACGGAGTCGGCGCCTATGAATGGGGTACCCTCCGCCACTCGCCGTACGATAGATTGCAGAGAATCTATGTACATGTAGACAATGAAGTAACGTGTCAATGAGACAATTTCTACGGCTTATTTCTAGCAAACGTTTTTTACAGAATGATGGAGCAATTATTGTTGCATAATGAATGGTACCTATAACTCCTCCTCAGAAAAGAAAGCTAGCTGTCCACATTGAGGCTATGTACTTATTACAAGGCGTACTTTCACTGCACCACTCCTCTCCCTAGTGGCACGTCTTTATCCATACCCTGCACTACCTTTTAAAATAAACGATGTTAAAATGTGTGCATTATACTTAAGTGTTCGTAAATCACTTAATTAATGGCCTCATTACAGATAATGGAAGACTTCAGTCAAGTAGTTCGTTTATCTATTGCGAAGTGAGTAATGACGCAATTTCTGGTTCACTTCAGGAACTACCTACATCTCAGAGAAGGAATTTTCATGAGAAATGTCTGCACTAATATTTAGAGGAAATCTATAGTAGAGTAAAGATCAATACAGGAATGCCAGAGCATTTTGAAATGAGAACTGGTCTTAAACAAAGACATGCATTATCTTCAATACATTTTAATCTAATTTTAGAAAATACAGGCAGAGAACGGCAGAAATTAAACCGAGCTGTAGTAATAAAACTGGGTAATATCGCAATAAATCGGCTTGAACATGCAGGCGATATTGTTCAAATAAGTGGTAGCTAAGAGAACTTGCAGCTCATAACAAGTTATTACAGAAATACTGCAAGGAAGGCAGGTTTACAAATTAATGAGGAGAAAACTGAGTACATGGTCGTGAGCAAGGCATCGAATGCTTGTACCTCATTGACAGTTGATTAAGTAAATTTTAAAAGAACAGACATATTTAAATGTTTGGGAAGCATTTTCAATGAGCAGACTAGAATGGAAACTGAGATTAAGCCGAGCATCACAGCGGAAAATAGAGCATATTTTGCTTACAGGACGTTCTGTGCAGTAGATCAGTTTCTGGAAATTTTAAAATCAGACAATACCAGAATGTAATTCTCCTGGTAGCTCCATATGGCTCTGAAACATTTGCATTGAGGAAAACAGATGAACAAACCTGCTAGTCTTCGAGAGAAAGATATTAATGGAAATATTGGGTCTTATGAGGGACATCCTGTCACAGAATGGAGGATATTAAAAAACAGGAACCAGCAGACATATATTCACACGCAGGTAACGTTCGAAGGATGAAGAAAAGAAGATTGATGTTGGCAGGACACCTAATCAGGATGGAAGAGAAAAGCCTACCATGAGTACCATTCACAGTATCCATGGAAGGCAGAAGGAGCCGTGGAAGGCTACAGAAAAGATGGGAGGATGACATCAACAGGGTTACGGAGACGATGGGCCTGAAAAAAGAAGAATTTCACGAACAGAAATGATTGGTGGAAGAATGTACTGAATGCACACTTGTACTTGGCCCCTGAGCAGAGGATACTGGGAGCAAAAGCTTGAGATCGGCTGATAGTACACAAAGCTTCCGATCCGCTCGTAGCACATTGGCTGCTAATACAAGTCCCGCCACCTTCTTCCAGACCAGCCAGCTTATAGCTAAAAAAAAGTGTGTAATAGAGTGATGCGTTGCAGTGGTGACACGAAACTTAATGGTGAGTTCAGTACAGCCTCCTTGCTCATTTTGGCAATAATATTACCAAGCACTCTGCACAGCACTGCACACAGATCAACACTATACTCGTAACGGCTACTTGCTGTTACGGCGCACAATATTGTTAAGCCCCTATTACACGATGCAACTAAACCATACACCTATGCAACAGTGCTCTAAGCACGCATATACACTCCTGGAAATGGAAAAAAGAACACATTGACACCGGTGTGTCAGACCCACCATACTTGCTCCGGACACTGCGAGAGGGCTGTACAAGCAATGATCACACGCATGGCACAGCGGACACACCAGGAACCGCGGTGTTGGCCGTCGAATGGCGCTAGCTGCGCAGCATTTGTGCACCGCCGCCGTCAGTGTCAGCCAGTTTGCCGTGGCATACGGAGCTCCATCGCAGTCTTTAACACTGGTAGCATGCCGCGACAGCGTGGACGTGAACCGTATGTGCAGTTGACGGACTTTGAGCGAGGGCGTATAGTGGGCATGCGGGAGGCCGGGTGGACGTACCGCCGAATTGCTCAACACGTGGGGCGTGAGGTCTCCACAGTACATCGATGTTGTCGCCAGTGGTCGGCGGAAGGTGCACGTGCCCGTCGACCTGGGACCGGACCGCAGCGACGCACGGATGCACGCCAAGACCGTAGGATCCTACGCAGTGCCGTAGGGGACCGCACCGCCACTTCCCAGCAAATTAGGGACACTGTTGCTCCTGGGGTATCGGCGAGGACCATTCGCAACCGTCTCCATGAAGCTGGGCTACGGTCCCGCACACCGTTAGGCCGTCTTCCGCTCACGCCCCAACATCGTGCAGCCCGCCTCCAGTGGTGTCGCGACAGGCGTGAATGGAGGGACGAATGGAGACGTGTCGTCTTCAGCGATGAGAGTCGCTTCTGCCTTGGTGCCAATGATGGTCGTATGCGTGTTTGGCGCCGTGCAGGTGAGCGCCACAATCAGGACTGCATACGACCGAGGCACACAGGACCAACACCCGGCATCATGGTGTGGGGAGCGATCTCCTACACTGGCCGTACGCCACTGGTGATCGTCGAGTGGACACTGAATACTGCACGGTACATCCAAACCGTCATCGAACCCATCGTTCTACCATTCCTAGACCGGCAAGGGAACTTGCTGTTCCAACAGGACAATGCACGTCCGCATGTATCCCGTGCCACCCAACGTGCTCTAGAAGGTGTAAGTCAACTACCCTGGCCAGCAAGATCTCCGGATCTGTCCCCCATTGAGCATGTTTGGAACTGGATGAAGCGTCGTCTCATGCGGTCTGCACGTCCAGCACGAACGCTGGTCCAACTGAGGCGCCAGGTGGAAATGGCATGGCAAGCCGTTCCACAGGACTACATCCAGCATCTCTACGATCGTCTCCATGGGAGAATAGCAGCCTGCATTGCTGCGAAAGGTGGATATACACTGTACTAGTGCCGACATTGTGCATGCTCTGTTGCCTGTGTCTATGTGCCTGTGGTTCTGTCAGTGTGATCATGTGATGTATCTGACCCCAGGAATGTGTCAATAAAGTTTCCCCTTCCTGGGACAATGAATTCACGGTGTTCTTATTTCAATTTCCAGGAGTGTATGTTACTACAGTCTGGTTCACGTCGACTTATTGTTATTACATTATCCACACGGGATACACCTGACGCACATGCGCAGTACACGGTGATAACGCGCGAAATGCAAACCGTACTGTTTGATCTTTTGAAGTCGTTCGTTCTACCGCGCTAAACTCTAGGGCGAACGTGTGATGTATTGGAACGTCATTCGCTCAAATTAATTCTGTGAGCTAAAGGTTCTATTTCATAGAAATTGTTTTTATCATTATTTATTAAGTAATTGTTATTCTGATATGTAGGTTACTACTGTTCCGGATTACAGACTCAACAGTTAGTTTTATATTACGACACTACGTTACACAGGTATGTGTTCATCTAAATTTACATTTATACAGCATTTTGCAAATGCAATACCCACTTGTGTTTGGAGCTATTGCCCTGTCAGTGACAGTAAATCTTCGGATTGGGGCAGAACGAGGACGAAAACGAAAAGCCAGAAGTTGTTGGGTTCGACCATGGCTGAAAAGAAGGGACGAAGATGGGGGAATACAATCACTGGTTGTGAAAGAACTGAGGCCCAAAGATTTGCAAGAATTTCCGAACTTTGTGAGGATGAACATGGCCTGTTTCGAGAAGCTGCTGTCTATGATAGAAGAAGAAGATGGAATTAGCAAGTGCGACACAGTCATGAGGGAGGGAAGAAGAAGATGGAATTAGCAAGTGGGACACAGTCATGAGGGAGGCTATCTCATCTTCTCGAAAGTAACAATTAAATCATATGATATAAGAACGTAGGCTTCCGCGGCCGGTGTCATAGTGATTAAAATTCTTCTGAGTATTATGCCGCGTCATTGCTGAAAACTAACAACAATAATAAACTAAAACCGACGTTTCGGCCGAATTGCAACGGCCTTCCTCAGGGCACGACTGGTTTTGAATGGGGATAGGTGCTACTATTTATTACAGACTATCGATGTCTGACGTCACTGTTGTGAAACTTTTAATTGGCCCTCTGATATGATTGGCTAGTCATGACATAAGGAAGATGGAAAGAAAGAGGCTATTCGTGGATGTCCATGTCGTCAACGATTGGTAGCTGTCCGCCAATCAGTGTTCGGCTTCTGGTCGGCAAGTTTTCCTCCTGGTGTGCGCGAAGTGGACTGACAGTTGCTCTACAGCTGTTTGTGCAGATACGTCCGTGTCCCGTGTAGCTTCTGCCCCGCGACCGCTCGCGGCCCGTTGGACTGGGATGGCCGGCAGCCAGGACGCCGGGAGTTTGTAGCCATCTTCTCTGTTGATGTTGTTAGGCTGTTTAATAATTTCGATCGCCTCCCGTATTTTGCGTTCTTGCATCCACGATTCTTTCCCCAATTAAATCATATGTTTATACATTTTGTGATCATACTACAGCCTACATCACTGATAAAATGCCAGTAGATGTCCTGTTACGTTGCGTGCTGGTTGTAACATTACGTTTCCTAGCGACTGGGGAATCTATTAAGAGTCTGGCTTTTAGCCACAGAATCGCACAGCCCACCATTTCAGAAGTTGGTGTGGATGTACGCACTGCAATTTGCAACACTTTAAATGACCAGTACTTAAAGGTGCACATGGGTTATTTTCCCGTGTTTGGAATTTATATGAGGGATCAGAAGCAAAGTGATATAAGTGACATATTTTTTAAGAAAATGAGATAAGTGCGCATATATGTTCTAGAACACTAAATCTGTTGTGAGGAAAAGTAATACACGTGACGCTCCGTTCAGAGCTGCACTCTAGTGTCCGAATACATTTACTACTTCAGCTCTGAGGTTTTGGCTCCATGGAAAAGTAATACAAGCGCATTGTTTACATTCTTTGTGTTGCTCCTTGTTCGTGTTCGTTCATTTATTTGCCATAATGAACCAAGGTGAGTTATTGTTGACTTAAGTATACGATGTTAGTGTCTTATAAAGTGAACTTATTTGGTAAATAGATTGTGAATATGTAGGAAAATCGATACAATGATGCAAGTTTGTTTTGTGTGGTAATGTTTGAGGTTACAATTCGATTTTGGACAATATTTCTTGATGTACTGTGTACATCTGCGTATCCAATGCAGGAAAGGCATACTTCTGCTAAAATAGTGTGCAGTTATAAGGAAAGAGCGTCCTTTTCCTAGGAAATAGTGATAGTTTTATCAGCTTGTGATGTACAATAAATTGTCATATTACATGAATTATTATGTAATTAAATACCAGATGAAAATGACGCAATGGTGTTTGTTTTATTGTAGATGAGTCCAGTTCCGATTCTTCGCATCTACTTGCCAATGACAGCAACTTCAGGCCATCGGATTGTGGTCATAGTGATAGTGATGATGAATCACTAGTAAAATCAGCATCATCTCAATCTACGGATATTGTGAATTCTAGAAGTATTTTGTCAGCAGAACCTTCTGTGTCAGAAGAAACCTCATCTTCTGCTAATGGTACTTCACCAACTGATGAGAATTCTAATAGAAGGTGAAGAAAATGCTTATGAAATCCAGCTAACCATAGGCGTGAGGTCGCAAAACGACTGCAAAATGCTGGGAAATCGTATGTTGGACACAGAGGAATAGAACATCGAGCGAAATGTGTAAGACCATTCAAACACAAGTGCCGATATCGCTGTAACAGCAATTTTTCAGAGAGAAAGCATGAAGAATTATTTACTGCATATTGGGCACTTGGATCATGGAATTTACAAACTGCTTTTCTTGGAGGTTGTGTTGAACAGAATGAACCAAAGTGAAGAAGGGTAAATGTCACAAAGAGGAAACTTAGTACTGTTATAAAACTTAATGGTGTATGCGTTTGTAAAGCGTTTCTTCAAAACTAATTTTATATATCAAATGTTCGTTTAAGTAGACTTGTGACCAATAAATCCATCAATGGAGTATCACCAAAGGACCAGAGGAGGTAAAGTGCACCATCAAACAAAGTACCTGCTGCTAAATACAGGTTGTTGAAGAACATATTTAGAAATTTCCCACTTACAACTCACATTAGAATAGGATTCAGAACTCCAACAAAAAATACCTCCCTGAAAGCCTCAATATTTCTACAAGGTGCCAACTTTACAGAGATAGGTGTGTGGAAAGAAATGAAGATCCTGTGAAGGAATGGACATACCGGCATGCTTTCAACACCTGTTTTAATTTGGGTTTTCACCATCCTAGTATTGATACAAGCAATAAATGTGACTAGTATAACAAATTGTTATGCAGCTGTGACCTAATAGTGATGAAGCGAAAGAAGTGCAGTCAAAACAGATGCTCCATCATCACAAGGCCAAATGTGCACGACAAGAAAAGAAATCTGACAAAGAAAGAGCATAAAACCAGAATAATGTCATTTACAGAAAACTTTACCATGTTAACGCCTTTCTACTAACAAAGTGTACTATCTTCATCAATTGCAGACTTATAATCTAGGCATTCACAACATAGTGTCTGGCAAGGCCAATATGTATATGTGGGATGAAAGCACCGCTCGTAGAGGTTCACAGGAAATCGGTTCTTGTTTGTTGAAATTTGTAAAATCTTTGGATTGTGACGTTAAGCACGTCATAGCTTATTCAGTTTGTTGTTCTGGGCAAAATCTCAATGTAAATATTGTCAAATACTGGATGCATATCGTTTCTCACACACATATTGAAACAGTCCATCACAGATTCTTAGAACCTGGACACAGGTTCAATGAGTGTGATCAAGAGTTTGGTCTTATTGAGAAACACAAGAGGAATGAAACTCATGTGTACGTGCTGCAGGATTGGGTAGACGTCGTTAAAAGGTCCAGCAAACAATTTACAGTTGCCAAAATGAGTCAGGCAGATTTTGTAGCTGTCGCTAACATGAAACTCTTGACCAAGTCATCTGTTCCAGGAGATACTGAAGGGAATGCATTTGCCTTGCACTCAGTTAGATGGATACATGTAAAAAAAGGAATGTCCATTCATCATGCATTTTAAGATTTCTTTCAATGAGGATGATGAATTTCATACAGCTGATTTCCCCAAAACACTTCATGGGAGAACCCCACAGATTACACTGCACAGTGCTCAGTTACCCATAACGTTTTCAAAGTGGAAGAAACTGCAAGAGCTGAAATGCTTCATTCCCCCTATTCACCGCGATTTCTTTGATAATCTTAAGTATGAGGAACAATCTTCGAGTAAAAGCAGCTCAGGATGTTGACGACGACGAGGAGGGGCAGGACGACATGGAGAGGCAGAATGTCGTCATGATGAAGAAGAATGTGTTGATAGGCCTAGGGAAGTAACAACAGGCACAGACGATTTAACAGATGTTGCTAGAGACGTTCTGGACAGTGACTACGATTAAAATGTTACCCTATGTTATTTAAAATGTTCAAAAGTGTAATAGTTACTGCATAATAAAATTATTAATGTGTTCACGTGCACCTGTATTACTTTTCCGCTAAATCTTTTCCATATCAAAATAATATAAGTGATTTTAGGCCCTTTGTTCACCCAGAATGGTTGTATGAACTAGTGTCATCTTTTGTCTGCTGAACATCTAATGTTTGTGATGTCCTTAGGTTAGTTAGGTTTAACTAGTTCTAAGTTCTAGGGGACTGATGACTGCAGCAGCAGTGCTCAGAGCCATTTGAACCATTTTTTTGAACATCTAAATTCTATAGTATATCTCTGCAAAGTTACAATGTTGTGCCATCGAAACTGATTTTCCTATAACCAGGTGAAGTTCAAAGCCATTTATCTCAAAAATACCTGAATTTTACTTATATCACTTTGCTTCTGACCCCCTCATATGTGCCGGTCAGAGTTTCGCAGTCTTTGTCTATCACACTGGGCGAAACTGCACGGACTCTCTCGCCAGTTTTCTTTCCTGGTATGCTGAAATAAAGCAGGAGATGCAATCAAATCAAACAGGAACCTTTGTAAGCTAAGGTATTACGATACAAATCGAAATTCACCGTGTAACGTTACATGCATATTACTCAGAAGTAAACGATTGTAGATGTACCTTATTATGATACAGAGGGTCATACATACACCTTTACTCACTTTATGCCGAATTAAGACGCTCAACGCCTCTTTGCTCCATTTCTTTCATGAAGCAATCAACAGAGAAAATGCTTTCGAACACAGCTAGTATGAAAGAAAGTGCAGGAGCCCCAAAAAAATTTGCATTTGTAAAAACTTACTTACTGAAAAAAATGCGGAAAATCTCCAACACGAAAATCTGAAATTATGCACTAGCTACTTAACAATAACCAAATAACAAGGAGAAAGTACTGTGGTACCCCCTGCCACGCATGTGCGAGTTATCGCTGTGTAGTGCGCATGCGCAGATTGAGGGCAGTTTAGAACTGCTCTCTATTCTAGCGCACGGATAGTATGTCTCCTTATTTTCGTACTTTCACTCGTTCTGCCGCTAGAGGGCTGTCGCGCGGGACCAGTACCTTTTGCAGCGGATTGTCGTATATACCCCTTTTACATAGCTAATGCTGGCAGCGCCAGTTAACATTCTGGAGCATCCCAAAGTCAGCCGACTTCCACTTTCACAGAGTGCTAAGCAAAAGTGTGCAGCCAGTAGACACCCGAGAGCGACAATTAAGAAGAAAGGAGAATACGTATATGTCCCAATTTCACTGTCATAGATGCATGCTTCAAAGTATGTATGTAGTGGGTGGACTCTATTAAGAAAGATCTTGTTCATACATTCGTTTCAGAAGCTGTAACCTCAACCTCACTGTCACTCATTAATGCTAGTATTGAAAACATGTAATTATTAGTAATTTTGTAATCAGTGAAAGGGTCCTGTAGCCACCTTTCATTAGTCCGGTAGCCCATTTTCACTAGGATTTATCTTTCTTTTCCATGTTTATCTTTTCTCATAACTCTCATAGTGGTGTGATTGAATGAATGCGGTTGTGTGTCACGCTGCTAGACGGTGGCGTAGTCTGCTGCAGAAAGTCTGCAATAGTGATACAGATTCAGCAGCAACTGTACAGAATAGTCAACTCTCGTAGTGGTCAAGTAGGCAAAGAGGTTTGCGCTACTTGTGAGAAATCCACCTGCGATAGGTTGGTGGCGGGAATGGCATCTTTGGGTTTTCCGGGCCACTAATCACTGGACCTGTGCGTAAGGAAACGCGTTGGATGTGCTAACAGGAAAGCTACGTGGTGAGTGGCTTAGGTGCAAAAACGTAACCTCGGAATGCAAGAGAAAATTCTGTATAAAATCATTTATTCCTAAGATATGGATGTGAGGCATGTACACAATTCCTGATAACATTCATTCCTAAAACATTAAAGAAAAGCATCTAAACATACACCGCTATAATCTACACCTAAAATCATTGGTGTGAATTATTCATACAACTGCTGTTGCCTGATAACTGATCGCAATAACTCGTGAAACGGTACACGTTTTGCAGTACACCTGCATGCCCACGTGGCTTGTGGAGATGCAATTTCTAGGTATCGTGGCCAAGTTGTAACAATATCTCATCACACAATCATGAACAGTTAACATTCTTTAAAACAAACATGAGACCGGACAGTTAGTGATGACGGTAGCCCAAAAAACTTTAAAGTTCAACCACGTGGTCGGCTCCCCAAGGATGAAAGGTACACAAAGCAAGGCAAATTTACGAGAAGGCAAAGCTATTAATATTTAGAAAAATGAAAGCTTATACAGGCGCAGCTGAAGGCAAGCAGACATTCATACAGAAGCGAGTGCTCACTTCTTATCGACACCTTTGTGTGGCGCTCTTCCGGTGGATCTAAGTCTGCTACAGAAATTTACGAAAAGAAAAATCTGCCAAAGTTTTGCATTCCTTGCTGCGACAAGGCAAAGCAATCTTTCAGAGTTGAAAAGCGAGACCAAAAGGTAACAGCTCTCCCCTCGCCAAGTAACAACTCGCCACGTGGTCAGTCTAACACACCCTTCTTCGACTGGAGCACAGTTGTGGACGCTTCCCGTACCAGCGGCAGACTGCCTCCCTTTTTCATCTCCAGTCTCCCCCACGCTCCGCGTGGCCCGGAAAACCCAAAGATGCCATTTCCACCACCAACCTAATGCAGGTGGATTTCTCACAAGTAGCGCAAACCTCTTTGCCTACTTGACCACTACGAGAGTTGACTATTCTGTACAGTTACTGCTGAATCTGTATCACTATCACAGACTTTCTGCAGCAGACTACGCCACCGTCTAGCAGTGTGACACACAACCACATTCATTCAATCACACCACTATGAGAGTTACGAGAAAAGATAAACAAGGAAAAGAAAGAGAAATGGTAGTGAAAATGGGTTACCGGACTAACGAAAGGTGGCTACAGGACCCTTTCATCAGTATTACTGTCTTGTGGAAGAGTGATTATAGTAATAATCTTTTAGAAATAATTTAGCACTGTGACCTACAAATAATCGAACCTTTTTGTTTTTAACCCTCAGAAAACTTCATTTTATCCCTCAGAGGGTAATTACTATAAAGTTGGGGACCACTGATTTAGAGGATCAACCTCACGCATTATTTCTAAATATGTCGTTGGTTATAGTGCGTACATAAGTAAAACGCGCGGATCGAGTATTGATTCTTTGTTGTAACCACTCTGAAGATGTTGTTTCATTGTGTGCACTCTCTGGGTTTCTTATCGTAGCACTTCACATCCATTCTCCTTTTCTCAGGCCAATCGCCTGTGTATCCCTGTTGGTATCATTCTTCCATCTTGTCTGTGGGCTTCCTCAGCTTCTTTTGCCTTCCGTGGATCCTGAGAATGTTATTCATTGTAGGCTTTCCTCTTCCAACTTAATTAGGTATCCTTCCAACATCAGATTTCTTTTCTTCATCCTTCAGACGTTATCAGCTTGTGAATATATGTCTCCCAGTTCCTGTCTGTCTAGGAACGAACTTTCACTGCCAAGTGGCTACTCTCTCGCAAGTGATACTGCAGTTCAGGGCAGTAACTCGTATTGAAGGAAGTTCTGCTGCAGTCTGCGTTCGTAGCTATCCTTTCAAAACTGTTAAAAAAATGTGAAAGGTGCAATTGAACGATCTAAATGGTCAAGGCAGTAGCTGTTTAAATGGAATGTGCCCCAGGGAACCCTTTCTGTTCATGTTGTATTTTCATGACCTTGCAGAAAATATAATCATAACCCAAGATTTTTTGCAGGTGCTGCAGTTACCTACTATAAAGTTCTCCATGAAAAAAGCTCTACAAATAATAAATCGGAGCTTGACAAGATTTCAGAGGTGCAAAGTTTGGCAACTTGCTTTAAATGTTGAGAAACTTAAAATGGTGCACTTCAAAAAACAAAAAAAAAAACATCAGATTACAACGATTTGAATTGGGCACCTCATACAAATACTTGGCTGTAACTCTTTGTAGGGACATGAAATGGAATGACCACATAGGTTCAGTCGAAGGTAGAGAAGGTGGCAGGCATGGGTTGATTGATAGAGTAGTAGGGAAATAGAAGCAATCTACAAAATAAATTGCCTACAAATCATGAGGCCCTACCTAGAATATTAATTCAACAAATGGGACCTGTACTAAACAGGACTAAGAAGGGAATATTGAATATATTCAGAGAATGGCAGCACAAATGGTCATAAGTAGTATGTTCTGTGGACTCCAGCACACAGTTCGAATTCCCACCACAACTCATGGTATAGTCACCGGAAGATCGAAGATGGAGGTTAGAAGAAATTAAAAAATATAAGAACGCAAGTTTTATAAATGCAGGAGCACATTTGTGAGAAATTTAAAAAACCAAGATGGTGGAACTAGCCCAGTTGTGCTTTGTACTCCCTCAAGTCCCCCTTCTCTCCCCCCTCGACTCACCACTCAGTTTTAGCTTAACATTAAAATGTGGCAGTTAATCACCTGAATTCCTAAAAAAATGGGCCAAATTGAAAGATACTGTATGAATTATTTTCGAAGAAATCATGTAAGTTTACTTGAAATGGTGTTAGGTACAAAGATAATTCCATATATATATATACCTAGCAAAGTAATCCAGTAATTGTGTGTCTCTCTCTCTTTCCATCTCTGCCTCGTCATTAAATTTCATCATAAATGTGTGCACACAACATCTAAACAATTATGCACAAAAGTGGCAGCCAGAAACTCTGCACACGGGCGGCCCTCTGCCATGTGAGCCGCTCTCTCTCACCTCAGTGCACGTTTTCCCCACCATCCCACTATGCTATTTGATCGGAAATGTTGGGGAAACTGCAAATGCGCCGCCTAGATGGCAGAACAGTCGCACACAGTACAAGGACTGGTTTCCATGTAGCTTGTTTTTGTATTATTTAATATTATGAAATTCGAAACACTTAACCATGTGTCATGAAAAGCAACATTACACTTTTACTGACTTTTGGTACAAGTGTATATATGTGCAAAAATAAAAAATAAAAATGGAGTTGAGTTTGCAACTTCATTATGTCATTAATATTGTGTGAGCCACATAGTTCAATGTAAACTTTTTACAGCATTTCAGCTTGGATATATGAAAAGATGCAAAAACAAATAGTCTCTATAGAATATCATTAGGGCTGGAATCATGTGAAAGGAAAATGTATATATATTACCTACTACTTCTCTAGCAACAGTGCCGTAGTTGCAGCACTCAACAAAACATATCAGAACAAAACACAATTTTTCATCATTATCTAATTAATTTTTATTCGCTATAGTCA
The DNA here is from genome assembly GCF_021461395.2 of Schistocerca americana. NCBI lineage: Eukaryota > Metazoa > Arthropoda > Insecta > Orthoptera > Acrididae > Schistocerca > Schistocerca americana. Next base: position 795,366,499 of record NC_060119.1, read on the forward strand.
CAATAAAAGTGATATCTGATAAGAATTGTCGGCACACTGACAGCCACAGGCAGTTTATCAGATTGTCGTCATTGAGGCTGCGATGCAGCCGTGATTTATACAATTTCATTACCGAAAAAAACTTTCACAAACATAAGTTGACCAGACATGGATATCACTTTGCAGCCTCATTATGGAGACGGAAATTCTTCTCGAAGGAAACCATTGAAGAAATCCTGGACAGTTTTAACTAAATAGAATTTGCCTTTTAATCGGGCACTGCAGATGGATCAGTTCAATCTGCAAATGGACAGGGGCGCCCAAATGATATAGCATTTGGTCTCAGAAACAGGTACGAGGTTGGCAGCACACAATCTGAAAACCTTTCATGTATTTATTCCAGAAGCGAAATGATTTGTTCAAAAATCCTATTTTCTTTAACACCAGAGAACTTAGGGAAATGGGTAGTGTCCTTTTTCAGAAGCTGTCTCTTCCACAGCGTGGTTTTCATTTTAAACGCATCCGGCTTTCCACTAAATGAGACATTAATTGCTTCTCACCTTGCAGCGTCTTATTGAGGGTGTTCCAGTGTGCAATCAAGTCCACTAAAAATGCAAGTTCTGCAATCCATTCCATAATGTTCGTTCCTGATTTCCTTCCTCCTCATAAACTGAACAGTACCAGGTCTTAATTCGGAAAATTGTTTCAGGCATACCCCTCAAATTAACAAATGTACGCCGCAGTAGTAAATCACATCTTCATACTGTTCCTGCAGTTCCATCATAAACTATTTCAATTGACAATGCAATAACCCATGTGACTTTAGATAATTTAGTATTCAGATCATCAGTGTCATGACGAGCTCCATCCCTGAAAATTTAGCACAAAGTGCTTCTTGATATGTGAAACAATGAACTCCATATAAATCGTCTGTTGACCGTTATACTTTTTGCGCAACAATGCTACGAGCCCATTTTGTGGCCCTCGCATCGCTAGCACTCCATAGGCTGTAACTGAGACAAACATTTAGCAATTCAGGCCAACGACTCCAGTTGCCATTTCAACAGTTTTTAGCAAGTAGATTCCTCTCGTCGTGTCTTTTCTTGGTACCAGAGCTGATGCTTCTTTTGTCACGTGCAAATTGCTGTCGACTCCACGATTATAAATCACGAGTCGTGCCTGAAAAGTCGATCGGCACGACCAAAACAGTCGAGAATACAATGAATTTGCTGGGATGTCAATTAGCTGCTTGCAGACACCTGCTTCCTTGACAGCTATGCGGCAGTTATTGTTTGTCGCGAAAAATTTGTTTGGGAAACATTCTGTACCTCCAATGGCACCACGAGTTCCGCTGCCCTAACAGTGCACTCTAATGAACTCGCCATCACTAAAAGGTTTATTAGCTCTAACCATTTTGAGCTTTATTTTGTAGCTTGCTTTAAATGATGGGCCGCTACAGTTTTTTCTTTGTTATTGTTTTCAGCCATAGTGGCTATGTTTGTGAAACGTGACTGTGTGGGATAATTATTTATTTCTAGTTTCTGCTACCAGTGACTGTTTTATTTTATGCTTAATCTAACATAATGCAACACGTTTCGAACATGTTCTGTTCATCTTCAGGCGTTTATAAATACATACATATATGCAGAGAAATGTTACTTATAGTTAAACACTTAAACTAGATTAATCTAGAACTCTTTGTCCATTGTTTGTTACTGTAGCAGCTGGTGTGGCATTTGGGGGGAGGAGGGGGGCAGTGTATGGCTAGAAATCGAAATCAGTGATATCTTCTGCTGATATCTATTTCTAGCCATACACTGACCCCCCCCCCCCCCCCCAAATACCACACCAGCTGCTACAGTAACAAACAATGGACAAAGAGTTCCAAATTAATCTAGTTTAAGACTGTTTAAGTAACATTTCTCTGCAGTATGTATGTATGTACAACGCCTGAAGATGAACAGAACATGTTCGAAATGCAGTGCATTATGTTAGATTAAACATAAAATAAAAAGTGACTGGTAACAGAAACTAGAAATAAACAATTTTTCTTTGTTGCCAGCAAAAAAGCAAAGAAACAAAGGGATGTAAGACGGACTGTAAACATATTGGATTCCTACCGGCAGTTATGTAAAAAAATTCAAACAGCACAAACAGAATGATTTTCACGTTGAGATCAACTCACTGCGCCACATTCTACCTTTCTAGATTCGCCAACTAATTTTCTCTTTAACTGCCAACAAAAACTTTAAATTCCTCGTGCATTCTGGTGTAATGCCATTCCATAGCACATCTACAGCACCTGGCGATTATGCGACTGAATAATAGACACTGAGAATTTCGATCCTTCTCTTCGAAAAAGTACTGTAACTCCCACTCATACGCAGATGGTGAGACGACACGTTGCAGGATTGCCTCTTTTTGAGTGTATCTACCACTGCAACAACTGCTGTTCTTTTACGTTTCCTTTATACCACAAGGAAATAGCGAGGAATGCACAGCGATGGTACTTCGAAAAATACCGCACCATATGCCAGAAGAAACAGCGCAGCATCGCTACACTACATGAAATTTCGCGCCGTACCAAGTACTTCCGCAAAGAACCGTGCAGTGGCGGGACAGACCATGCGTTGGCCCACAGGCGGTCCACACACCGTGCTCACGTGTAGTTTGGCACACAATGGCCGACTCTGATGTACAATATTTCCACACCTACCTCGTCATAATCGGTATATTTCCTCTCTCTGTAAAGGTGCGTTTATACGTGTATGCCTTGAGGATAGTCACCATACGGTTGTGCTTGACCCACACCCAAGTAGAGGCCGTTTCGGCCCATCTGGTAAGGAGAGACGCCTGTTTCTGCGCACAGTGGCCTGTAAACACAATTAAGAAGCTTTATGTCTTTGAACTGGTGCATACATCTCCTTACCTCTTCGTACAACAACCGCACACTCCTAGTGTGCATGGAAAGCCGCACAGGTATAAATGCAGCAAACAATTACAGTAGTGGAACAAAGTTCATATGGCCCCACTCTTCATTGTTGCCTAATTTATTCAATACAGCGGATCCAATATGGCGGCTATAGGTATGGCAATGTCGCAATAACATCGTGGAGGAAAGTTCAAATTTTGGTGGGAAAATAGGTCAATTGGGCTACTTCCACTAACCTAACTGACCTAGCACACAGTACTGCCACCAGAGTACGCTTTTATCCCATGACAATCTGGGGGAAAAATGGCGGGAAGATGACTCAGCCTGTGCTGGGCTGCTGGGGAGAGGAAGCAGTGTACTTTATTTATTTTAGAACAATTTATTTAGGAACAGATTTCATGTAGTTTATTTATTACACTGATACAAAACACACACTCTGATGTGCTTGGGGTCGCAATTCACACGCTACAGACCTGCAAACTACTCGTAAATCACCGAAGTAATGCAGTACACTGATGTACAGACACGCAAACAACTCGTAAATTGTCGAAATAATGCATTGAGCAGTCTACAGAACGACAAAATACTCTTAAATGCCAAAATAATGCAGTTCGCTGACGTGCAGATATGCTCACTAATTATAAACTGTCGAAATAATGCATACAATTTATTTAGGGACAGATTTCACGTATTTTATTTATTACACTGATACAAAACACTCATCCTGGCGTGCTTGATGCCGCAGTAAATAGTCTACAGACCTGCAGACTACTCGTAAATCACCTAAATAATGCAGTACACTAATGCGCAGAGACGCAAAAAAAGCTCCTAATTTTTCAAAATAATGCAAGTAAAAGGCTCTGCAAACACGCTTGCTAATCGTCAGCTGTTGAAATCATCCATTGCACAGCCTGCACACCTGTTCACAAAATAATACAACAGACACGAAAACAACTCGTAAATTGTCAAAAGAAAATGCATGTGTAACACTATGCAAACACCCTCACAACGCTTAAACAGCCGAAAATAATGCAATCCACAAACATTCATTGCACATAACAAAACACTTCCAAACTACCATCAACCACAATGTACAGCATACTGTTCCAACGACACATGCGTTGCCGCCGCCGTGAGCCACCGCCGGATAGATGAATGCATGGGGTGCGAGCCAATGCTCTCCGGCGCTGCTGACGGTGGGTGAAAGTCGTGTCTACAGTTAGAGTTCTTTGAGTGTTATACTGATGTCACATGTCTTTGTAAATAAGAGCCAAGTCATCCTCTGGACGCATACATGTTCACAGTTGCTGATGAAATCCCCTCTACCAGCGGTCCAGCGAAGACCTAATTGCCGAGCGACTCACCCTCACATATGCAGCAGAAATCTGTGCTTCCCAGAATAATGCGATCTCCGTATAGCCGTGCACGCATTTACCAGCCAAGCGTAGCTGACTCATCGCCGCCAAATGCTCACATAGCTACGCTCCATTGCAAGCACATCTAAAAGGTTCTTGATGTTATTCTGATGTCACATGGCTATGTAAAATAAGAGCCAAGTCCACCTCTCGCAAATAGTTAACGGTCGCTTTTGTAGGAGCTTTCATGATGTCTCAGCTTGTCTGCATGGAAATTCTGGTCCTATCAGAATCTGTCTACGAAAATAACGCAGAATAAGGCAGAATGCATTACTCCTGATGGTTCTAACATGGCACCCCATCCACCACGTGTTACCCCTCCTGGAAATCTTTAAGTCCTGCTTTCGACAAACATCTCGAAAACGCAAATGTTCTCACCACTACATAAAGGTTCCTTCATCCCAGCACAAAGGATGTCTTCTGAATAATTGGAGCATTATGCTTGGCTCTTACTACCCACTGAATTACTGATGCCACTGGTGTGGAAGCACTGTCCGCCTTTCTTTCTATTGCAGACGAGATATTCAGCGGCAAAAAACTACACTGGACAGATCGCCATATTGCACTGACAGTTAAATCCTGCAAAAGTGACCTACAGATCGTCAAATATGGGAAGACACTTGCTCAATTACGCTGCTCTGCCACGGAGAACGGAAGCTTGAATATTAGAGTGTGAAACTGATCTTCAACACGGAAATATATCACCGCATACCGTATTGATGTAGTAAACATACAATTCGTATCCTGTGCCACACAAAATCGCCTCTTTTGCGTCATGCATATAGCTATCGACCGCCAGACACTCGTACATATACCACGACGACAGACAGCATAAGCACATGCATTGTAAGTATATTTCTCACTCCACTAGATATTTCCCCCTAGGTCGGGAGGGCATCTACTACCGACATGTGGCCAGAGCGCCCTCAAAGGACCGAAGGCACCCTCAGAACTGTTGTACAAAGTCAGGGTTGGTTCCCCTCAGCACTAGGGCGTTACTGTTTCTGGTCCCAAACTGCTTGCTTGCTTGTTTTTACACGATTCTCCAGACTTTGGATTAGAAGAACATATGTAATTTCACATGGTTTGCCAGAGTATCATGCCATTTTGCGGGACACTCGTACATATACCGAGAAGACTGTTGGATAAAGGCTACGTCAGTTCCCCTTGGCGTCATGGACTGTGCGGCTGGTCCCAACGGAGGTTCGAATCCTCCCTCGGGCTTGGGTGTGTGTGTTTGTCCTTAGGATAATTTAGGTTAGTTGTGTGTAAGCTTAGGGACTGATGACCTTAGCAGTTAAGTCCCATAAGATTTCACGCACATTTTAACATTTTTTCCCCCTCACACAAAGGCGTCACCATTTCTGGTCCTGCTTGCTTGCTTTCTACACCAATCTGTAGACTCTGGAATTACAAGAACACATGTATTTCCACATGGTTTGCCAGAATATTATACCGTTTACGCGATACATCTCGACATCAAGCACATAGCAATATCGCTTGCATAGCAGTATCGCTTGAGCAGCATAATCCCGAAGATATAAACTGGTAATTATTTCTCTAGAAGCCTGAAACTTGAGCAAGGTGGAGCGTGCTCTGAACCACTGATTAACTAGAAACGTATCTCATCTGCGAAGACCTTTACATTAAAACTCGAAAAAAAATAGAGGAAACTGATATTTCCACTCGTGAATACCAATGTCGGTGATGTAACAGTGAATACCAGTGTCGGTGATGTAACAGATTCCAAATCATCACTTTAATTTACTAAGTCCACTGCGGTGTTTCTCATGTCTAGAGAACCAGAAAACGTGTCTTCAACCTGCCTTTCTCTTGCTAGATGCTCACACCACAATCGATGTTCCCTCAATTAAACAACGTCTTAAAACAGCCTGGAAAAGGTGTTGAGCTATGTGCAAACATCAACGCCCTTAAATCTGAAATAAATACTGTGAATGCAACGATTGACTTTAACCAGAAATGTTCAATAGGACGCCCACTGGATTTCGCAAAAAGACAGGTTTTTAAGAAGGATTCTAGTTAATTTTTCGAGTCAGACCAGACTGTGGATATACTGCCAGTCAGCTCGATCTGAGTCGAGTGTAACAATGCAGGGAACTCATATCTCAATGACAGTCTGATTCATACTATTTGCGGATCCTTCCCCTCAGTTGCAATAGGATATAAGACTGTTGAAACTCCCACCAACGCAATATACCTTCCAGTTACAGTTCAGACATTGGACTATTTAGAGTTGCGTATTTTGGACCAGAATAACCAACTTGTTGACATTTCTGGTGAGAAAATCATTGTGTGATTACATCTAAGGCAAGATGGGCATATGCTACAAAACCAGAGAACTCAATCCACAGCATGTCACTTCACTGCCGAACCACAAAGAGATAACACGTGCGAACTTTGAGTTTCTTAAATCAGTTGGTTTGAAACCTCACAATGACATCCTCACTCAATATAACAACTCCAGTAGAGTATGATGAGCGAATTATACGTCAGGAACACTTCTCACATAGACCTTATGCTTCAACCGCATTTAAAAGAATGATGAAATTAGAATTGTTATTCAGCATCAAGACGTGCTGATGCTTCCCTACAAGAGTTTCATATATTTGGAGGGATCATTTAAGAAAACCGTTGGCAGCACTACATTGGGATCCAAGCGTACAAGTAAGGCTTCAGCATTCCTGTTTCAAGAGAAACACAATGGGTTTGAGATCGACTATACATGCAATGTCGGCATAACACCAACCCTTAAAACATACGCCTCTGCATTACCCATGGATAAGATTGGTTAGAAAATGCGGTATGGTTCATAGACAGAACAGTTGCAGAGTACAAATGTTTTACTGCATGCATACCTCTAAAAATGCTTATGGGTTACTTAGAGGACATGAAGCATATTATTATGAATGCTAAACAGGTACTCATTCTGGAGTGCGATGGATAATAACTTATACATTCAAGAAGCTCAAGAGGAGAATATGATCACAATCAGAAAGATAATATGGAAAATGCCTCACATCAGTGTATCAGACGAGAAGTGTTTGAAGCTTTTAAAAGTTCTGAATTCCAGTACATATCTATCACTAACATTCCACTCTTGGGAGGTTTTCGAGTACTCAGTGCTACCAACTGCAAGCAGACACACGTGAGCTATTAAAACCTCTTCACAACTAGAGATGCCCAGACTCATCATACTTGCATTTCAGACTAACAGAAGAGGGAATAAAGCAAATTATTCCACTGTATTCGACAACTGCAAGTTAGCTAATGCCGAATTATACCTGAATTCAGAAATCGACGCATATGGTGGCAATTTACACCTGCAGTGGGATGAAAATGTATACAGTCTAGCATAAGACATGTATGCGAGGTTTTGTGCTCCTTTCTATGAAAGTTTTGAATAAGAAGGAGGAAGGTGTCTACTCAGTCCGTGGAAATTCAATCGTAATAGGCCGCTCGAAACAGAACGAGATAATTAAGTCTGGACTGAATTTGAATCTTCAGCAAATTTCGCAGAACACACTGCCGCATATGATCTAGTTCTACATGACCATATGATTAACTACTGGCCGCTCACCGGTGTTTTACAATGAGCTGTATACATGAACAGGTGCTACACTACACCCCGAGCATTCCACAATGGCATCTCGTGGTGTGAACATCATTTCAGACGCTCAGGGTTTCTATGACGATGAGGTAGATAGTTCATATTTAAAAAGGTTGCATTCGTGGCGTACACAGAAGATGCTGGAATAATAGTGATATTATCAGCAAACATTGCATCACCAAGGTCTTTCAAGGATGTGAAGTGTGCTGAAACACGGAACAGTGCAAAGTAGGTGACACATTTCTACATTGGAATTCAGTGGGATGATCCTGGAGTACACCGTAAAGATATGGTGATGTCGCTTCCATCATTCGACCACATGGATACCATCATCTAATGAAGGGAAAGAATAAGATCTCATGGATGCGTCGAATCTTCAAGTTTGTTGTTATTCAAGACCTGAAATTCTATGGGTGTCCTGTTCTCCATCGACTCAAGAAGAAGATATGTGGGAATAGTGTTGCCGTGTCTGCTTATGAAAATGCAAATTACTATTAAGTTCGATGTGAAATAAATGATTTTTTACCTCATAATATGTCTTATGATTTCCCTTCACCCTGTTCCCGCTTTGACAGTATTCAGTTTCGCCCAGATACTATGCCTATAGTTTTATTCAAGCACAGGAATATAATTTAGATATGTTTGCTATAATTCTTTGGAAGCAGATGTGGCCATGTGACCCTGCTTCCACAGCCCAATTGTGGTGCATGATAGGAGTAATCACATGCAAACATTCTACATATTTTGTTATTCTCTGTCTTAAACTTCACCTCCTTAACAGCACTCATCTTCAGAAAAACTAATGTCATTTGCATTCTGAACAGCCTTTATATATACATACATAATGTAATAGGGGATAGGTTTCTTGTAAATAACAACAACAACAACAACAAAGACGTATGGTGACGAATCTTTTTCTTTAGTCAGTTCTTGAGATAACAGTTCAGTTCTCGAGATTACAGTTCAAGTTCTCGAAATTATAGTTCAGTTACTGAGGTACAATTTGACTCTGTTATTCCAATGCAGAGATACTTTTAACTTACATACTACAACAGCAACACTGGCTGAGATTTATTTACAGTTTATCCTCAGTAACACTGGATGAGAATGTGTACAATTTTTTCAGATAGATAATCTACACTAAAAACTAATGCAGAGGATTTTTTACTACTACGACTAAATTCCATAGTCCCAGTAGTATAGCTTTTACAATAATTCTGATGGACTGTGTACATTTTTTAATACAACTAAATTCCACAGTCCCAGTAGCATAGCTTTTAAATGATGCTGATGGACTGTGCACACTTAGAATTTAATTTTAACACCCCCAATAGCAAAGGTTTTACAATAATTATTCTAATTGACTGTGAGCTATATAGATACATATACACTTAAAAACCAATCTGACATGGATGGCTAGCCGCAGTTGAAAACATAAAAACTATTTTGTTTACAAGAAGCACATGTCGCGATTATCCAATTTACAAGACGCACTTGGTGTGTAGTTATACAAACTTTACCCAAAAATTAATACACCGCATTTTTTTCTTCAAGAATTCTTTATTGAACGTAATGAGAATTGCAAACACGAAAGAATGATGTTTTGTCTACACACCTTATTTTTCCACGTAATCTCCATCCCATTCTACGGCCTTCCTCCAGCACGACACAACGGTGTGTATGCCCCGTCGGTACCAATACTTGTCTTGGGATGGAACCAGTACGTCACTATGTGAATCACCTCCTCATCGTCCTCAAAATGTCTTCCATGAATGGCATCCTCTAATGGTTCAAATGGTTCAAATGGCTCTGAGCACTATGGGACTTAGCATCTGAGGTCATCAGTCCCCTAGAACTTACAACTACTTAAATCTAACTACTTAAATCTAACTAATCCAAGGACATCACACACATCCATGCCCGAGGCATGGCATGGCTGTAGCAGTCGCGCGGTTCCAGACTGAAGCGCCTAGAACCGGCCACTCCGGCCGGCCTTCCTTTAATGGCCCAAACAAGTGGAAGTTCTAGGGGGCTAGATCAGGGCTGTAGGGTGGAACACAACATGGTGATCATGAACTTACTGGCGGAAGCAGTTGTTTTGATTTTTCCTTGGTGGGGACTGGGAATGGCGCCATTCCATCGACTGTCGTTTTGTTTTGGGCTCAAAATAGTGAACACAAATTCTATCACCTGTCACAATCCGGGACAAGAAGGCCTCCCCCTCAGCTTCTAAATGTTGCAACAAATCAAGACAAAAGTTTTTTCTGTGTGATTAGTGATACACTGTTAGACACCGCAGGAACCATCTGGCACATACTTTTGAATATGCAAGAGTGCAGATAATTGCATCCACATTTCCTTTGCTGATTGAGAGATGCAGCGCCAACTGCTGAGTCGTAATGCATCTGTTCACGCGAATGACAACATCAATTCACTGCAACATGTCAGGTGTGACAGCCATAGATGGTCTCCCCGACTGCTGCAAATCGTAGAGCTCCGCCATACCACCTTCTGATGACCTCATCGTCCGTTCCCAGCGACTAACTGTATTTCTGTTGACAGCAGATGCTCCATAGACTTTACACAAGCGTTTGTGAAAATTCCTTACAGTTTCTTTCTCTGCTTGGAAAATTCAATGATGGCACGTTGATTGTATGGTGCATCACTTACAGACGCCATTTTGAAACTGTCTTGCCGCTACACTATCTGTCAGAAGTGATGAAAACTTGGCGCACTCACTCAGGAACTCCAAATAAGAGATATGTAACGTTTCGCAATTGTAGCATTATTTTCGGCTGAGAAAAAAAAAAAAATGCGGTGCATTACTTTCTGGGCAATCCTTGTATATTTGCAGGGTACACATACATTACATATGAATAAATAATTACACAAACATTTTTTTCTGTTTATGGTTTTTTAATAAATCTAAATACATTTTTTGTTTATGCTTTTTGCAACGTTTTTTATTTTTTTTCACACACACATGGTGTGCATGTAAATACATTTTTTCGCTTTGTTTTTTTATCTTTTGTTCCACATATGGTCTGTGTGTTACATACACATATACATAGTACACATAAATATTTACAAAAGATACACATACACACACACACACAAAATTACTTGCACCATGATAAAAGCGTCGTACTACTACTTTGCATGTTCTCTCTCTCTCTGTCTGTCTCTCTCTCTCTCTCTCTCTCTCTCTCTCTCTCTCTCTCATTCTTTCACTCTCACTCAACCGAAGACCACCAGCCCTTCTCTCGCTACAAGTGATTTGTTTGAGCAAAGGAGAGTTTCAATATCGTCATCACAAATGACCATTTTATCATCATGAGGCGACAAACCAATTTTAGACACCTCACGTCCTCTCGATCGAATACTAGTTTGCCGTACTGTATACGGCGGTTGCAGTGCAGTACAGCGAACACCGCTGTACAGGTATTGCAAAGTCTTCAATAGAGAGGGCTCACGATGCTATATGATGCACAGCCTTAGCCCACCTCTTGGTGGCCCCTTCCAATGTGCGATACACATACAAACTCCACAACTGGTAATCCATTCGCCTCATAATGCAAATAACCTTCTTGTTCAATGAAACAATACCATAAGGATTATTGGCTCAAATAAATAAATTTTGTAAATGCTACTGCAGTCTCCGCGATCTCTACAGCAACAAAGTTCTTATTACATATGGTGACCCACTTCAAATTTGGTTTGGCAATGCATTTTCTTACGCTATAACGCCCAACCCATTCGTTTCTAATCAAAATTTCACGTCGTTACCCCAATTTTACCAGTACTTTGCCAAAAAATTAATTATTCATTGATTTATAAAAGTCTATCTCAAAGTCACATGTCACAGAAGCTCTCTGTCTCGTAATCAAATCAATATAACCTTTAACCTGATGGAAGGAGATAGCCTGGATGATTCTAACCTGCTCCATCCCCAAGCTGAGACGCTACTGGAGATTACACTAATTAATAATGTATCTCCGCTTATTCCCCAATGTTGTCATCATCAGTTTTGGTGTAGAGAATCCTCGAGGAACTAGTTACTCGATACACAGCAGCAAATCGAAGTGTCCATCGTGCAAACTAATAGTGTATGTGAATTCGGCCTCCACCACATACCCTACATCAGAATCAGCTGTCATACCCTCCACGATTTTTCCACAAAATCCCATGCATTCGTCTTTAGGCACCCATCGAAACCCATCAATCAGCAGTGACTGTTGTGTGGCATCCCCATAGAAGTTCTTTATATCCAGATACATTATGTAATTCGAATCAAGGGATGCACTGAACTTTCGCCTATCCATGAGTTATTTGCCTTCGCCTGCCTATGGACACATTGGCAAAGTCCCCCATGGATCCCTCGCTCAAAGAAAAGAAGCATGTCAGCATCGGTCAATAATTTGATGGACTTCGTTTTCTTGAGCACTGCATCCCAAGACAACCCAGGTGCTGCGTAATAAAAGGCGGGATCCAGAGAGTATGTGGTCATGCACAGACTCTGAAATTTCTCGAAATCGTCCACAATCAAGTGCATGGCTGTGTATACATAAAGCTGTCATATTCTCCTAAAAGGGAAATATTGAATTCCGTTATGACATTGCCAGTAAGGTTTCTGGAGAATGCAGTTATGTCAGTTAGCCTGGTTTCGTTGAGTTTTGCCATACTGTCCACATACTCGTATGGGAAAACATCCTTCCTAGTCTCAAGTTGAAAATTTTCCTCGTTGGGAAATGTAGTTTGAGTAATATACATATCCTCCTGAGGCAGAGTTTCAACGAGTTTCTGGAGAGGCGTCTGCAGAAAACGTAGCATGTCAAGGAAGCGAAGTGAAATTCTCGGCGTCATTCATTTGGAGAATGAAATGTATTTCTCGATGCTCTCAGGTTGGACACTGACCTGATCTTTCTCCATGGCAAAATCAGCCAAGTGCTCAACAAGAAATTGAGTGTCATGCCCACTTAAATTATAGAAGAAAATGGGTATGTGCCTTGGTAGCTGGTGCTTCAAATTGCCTGTTTTGTGAGCCACGCCGCAGAACTTCCCCTTAAGATGACAGTGGTCCCTAAGAGGAGTTCCCGCTTTTCTGTCTAATGGCAGCCCACAAATATGACAGTCAACTGCATTATTGTACAAATCTTCATTCTCCTTCGATTTAGTCATAGGAACATTGTCGCTGTAAAGCTCGTCAAATTCCCACCAAAGTTTTTCGAGCTCAGTGAGCAGCCAAACAACAGGATTGTCCCCGACATAAGATTTGTAGCAGTTAAGACTTGAATCATACGACGATACAATTTGGTACACAGCCGCTTATGGAATGTGTTTTTATGTAAAGGTGGTATGAGAGGCTGTAGGGTCACCTCCGCAGCGGGCCACAGGAATGAACAGGCATTCAGAATCGGTGTACACTACAAACGAGCATTGCTTCTGGTGGTGAGCATTTTTGAACTTTATGAATTTGTCTTCTGCAGCAGGCATAACAACACGTACCAGGGCCTTGGAAGTGCAATATACTAGATGCGCCGCTGAGAACTCGTCTGAGGAAAAATAATTCAGGCATCTTAAGCAAATATGCCATTTACCATCGTGCTTACTCAGCTGGGCCGAAAGGAGGCGGGACCTGTCTTTCATCCAAACATAATGATAATTATCACTGTCAGAGAAGAGCAGCATGTTTACATGCATCTTACGCTCACTGTAAAATTTTGAGAAATGGAGGGGGCCTACGACTATAAGCTTTTTCTGCTCATCTGACTTGCTTTTCTACTCCAATAAACATTAACTGATATTCCGGTATTCTGGTACTCAAATTTGTACATCCTGGGTCTTGATGGGGAACTCGATGCCATCAAAGTCATAACACCCACAAATATTACCACCTACATGGAATGTACTTGGACGCTCAGGATGATCTCTGTAATTGTAATTTCTTTCACAAGGTAGGATTGACCATGCAAAACAAGCCTGATCCTTTCTATTTTCGACATTAATGCATTCCTGCTTATTAACTATGTCCTTAGGGAGCCCTCCATTTACCAAATCATAGACATTTGCACGGATGATCAGTTGTAGTATTCAGCTGAATGCTTTAGCTGACCCTCTCACTTCCACCTCAGAAAACTGGGGCAGTATAGCACCCAAGGTGGATTTACGAAAACATTCAGCGACTGACATGCTCTGCGTTATCACGCCACTTGCGCCCCAAAGATAATGGAGACTTGTCTCTTCAATGCCTGAGACAACTTTGGGGGATGGCGGGCGCTGCAGTAATTCGGCGCACTGCACTGCACTGCATTTAATGGCGGGACACCACAGATCATTGACTACTTTGAGGAGCATTTCTACGACAGAAAGGCACGCCTTTAAAAACACAAAAGGGGCGCAGTACCCTCCTGCCGGATTCTCGACCGTTGTGAACGAGATTCCCTTCTCAAAGGCTTCTGCAATCAACAAGTATTCTGACTGCAGCATGGTGTCGCTGATCTGATGTCCTTCACTAAAAGGTCAGGAGAAGGAACTGCCGCTAGCCACAGAATCTTCTCTATTACTACTACTACTACAGCAGGGTGATGACGTCCATCCTGTCGTCGATGGAGTCAGTGAGGTGCACAGGGGTATGTGCCAATGCACACATACCTTCCATTGCTGGCGAGAGCGACCAGTCACAGCCGTAGTAGTATGAGGCGGTGGCAGAGAGGGCCAATAGCAACACCCTGGTTGCGGCATTGGTGTCCAGCGATGCTGCTACTGTAGCATCCCAGGGCCTTCACCACCGCCAGCCTGGGAAGGGAAAGGGGGGGGGGGGGGGAGAGAGAGATCGTTGCTGTTCTTCTGACTGAACCCCGCAACCAATGCACTAGGCACTCATGCCACAACTAGCTGTTGTGGCGCTGGTGCTGTGGCGCCTGTCTAACATACGAATAAAGGAAAAAATCAAAATATAAAGCTCAAGATTTTTAAAAAAAATTATATATATATATAGTAAACAAATAACAACATTTCAGAATAATAATAATTGTGTTCTGTAGCGACGATTGTTGCAATGTAATCACTTTTTACACTCTGGCTCCAAGGATAGGACAGTTCAGTCGGGCTTTGCAGTAGCTCTCCCTCCGAATCCAGTATTTCTGCATTCGCTCCCGGGAAGGGCAAGATGGTGCTGCCTTTCAGCTTACAGCTTCCTCTGCAACCGCCGCCATCTCATGTAACCACTCTGGTATTTAACCCTTGCATTGGGGCCATTTATCTTGCTCACTGACGCTACCTACAACAATAAGATACTGAATGTAATTATTTGTTGACAATGTTAGACACATACACACATAGAAAATCGCACTGAAAATTGTTTTCATTAACTCACTGAAATATAAAAAGAAAATCGTATTCTCCAGTGAAATTACTTATATATGAAACACACTGAATTTGAAAACTGTACTCTTCTACTTACAATACTGAATCGATCGTTCCTGGCTCTCGACCTCAACACATATCTCATGCCTCCTTCCTCATCCATAGAAATACCTATGTCTCAGACAGCTGAATGCGTCGTGCTACGAAAAATAAATGTATATACATTCCCCAACCTTCATCATCAGAACCACAATACATTACGTGAACAAAAAAAATATTTTCTCTAACAGCCACATGTAAAAAAATTAAAAAATAATTGCACTTACGTCCTTGCTGTGCTGATTCAGTTAATATTGCTGGAGGCCGTTGCTGCAAGTGCCTCAGCCCCCATTTACCGATGTAGACCAGCCAACATCTCAGGGATGAAAGCTACAATGACAAGGAAAAAAGAATGGCTGCAATACCAGCTGTGGAATAAAAATTCGTCACACTCTATAATCTACATCTACATCCACACTCCGCAAGCCACCTGACGGTGTGTGGCGGAGGGTATCTTGAGTACCTCTATCGGTTCTCCCTTCTATTCCAGTCTCGTATTGTTCGTGGAAAGAAGGATTGTCGGTATGCCTCTGTGTGGGCTCTAATCTCTCTGATTTTATCCTCATGGTCTCTTCGCGAGATATACGTAGGAGGGTGCAATATACTGCTTGACTCTTCGGTGAAGGTATGTTCTCGAAACTTTGACAAAAGCCCGTACCGAGCTACTGAGCGTCTCTCCTGCAGAGTCTTCCACTGGAGTAATTATAGTAACGAGCCTTTCAAAAGTTCAGTAGCATAGAGGTTTGCTTCTACCGACTATGACCTAAACAAATGCTGTGATAGATACTAAAATTACGTAGCGTACATAGATACATTGAATGATTAGAACAATTAACTTACATGGTAGACTGTCCTGGCGAAGGCGTTTGGTGCTATCGCTGCTGATGCTGTAGCTGGCTGAATGTTTCGTCTTGTAATGTAAATGAGCAGCACACAAGCGAACAAAGGAAGACTAGGAATGCTGATGAGCACACAATCAACCACACAGGTGAACTGGTAAAGGCAGAATGAGAGTGACTGTACCACGGCGACGGTTTATATAACGTCCACTCCCTCCACACGCCATTTTACCCAGGGAGCCAATAGGAGTGCGCCATTCTACCCCACCTGCAGATGAATGTTGGTCTGAGCACGCAGGACAAGTTGGAGCTGGTCTGGCCAGCCACGGCTTACGTGCCTTGTGAATCCATCCGGAAAACTTCACTTGCGATCGGCACTTCACTCTGTGGCGAGCTGCAGCCGCTGACCGACGCGCCGCCACTTTGCGGGTCCCCAGTTACAACTGTGCCTCGCGTAGCAAACTACTGTGATGGAGCACTTATCATTTTTTTTAACGTGAGGCACGATCGTCTACAGAGTTTCGACACTGTGTATTTGCAGTCATTTATTTTAGCGATGTATTTTTTTCGACTGTATTGTGCCATAATGTATTTCCGTTCCATATGTTTTGCGTGCGAATGTATTTGAAACAAATTGTTTAAAGGAACATTTGCAAACGTACTGAAGCGTTAAACACTTTACCTAATTTGGTTAAGAAGGCAAATATTCCCGAGTAGTGTAGGAAGGCTGAGATATTTCACAAGTGTGCTGCAATCTGTTTTTGGAGTCTGTGTTCAAGTGTGGCGGTATACATTGCAAAACTTAAGCAAGCTTCTGTGCAGCGATCTTTTTGAAAGTGTATTTAGAGACATATTCAGTTGGATTTAATAACTCCTGAACCAGCTCTTGCTCAAAGATAAACGTATTTCCCACAAAAGTGCACGAACTGACTCAGGGGTGGTTTCACAACTATGTCACGATTTTTTTTGTAGGGTCAGTGTTCAGGTGCGGTGGTGGTGGTATTCCTCGGAATAAAACGTGTAATTGTTTAAATATTCTCATGTCATCTGCAAAGCTCTCTCTCTCTCTCTCTCTCTCTCTCTCTCTTTGTGCACTGACACATTTAATTCCTGTGACATCATCAAGTTATGTATGTGACAATATTCCACACATTGCTTAAACACCAGCTGTAATAATTCTCAAAGCAGTTCATGTCCAACGGCAAAGGGTACCTGTTCACTGGGTTCAAATGGTTCAAATGGCTCTGAGCACTATGGGACTCAACATCTGAGGTCATCAGTGCCGTAGAACTTAGAACTACTTAAACCTAACTAAACTAAGGACATCATACACATCCATGCCCGAGGCAGGATTCAAACCTGCGACCGTAGCGGTTGCGCGGTTCCAGACTGAAGCGCCTAGAACCGCTTGGCCACCCCGGCCGGCTGTTCACTGAGTGTGGGAAGGAGGAAGGCTGTGGTATTTCCATCGCGACAGGAAGTACGCAACCACTCGTACGACTACCGCGTGGTTCAGCATGAACCCAGGGGGGTGGCCTCTCTTCCAGCAGAATGCATGCACCAGAGTGAACGTCTTGCCTCTTAAGATTCAGAAGACTGACTGGACTTTTATTGATAGATATACAGTTACAGCACACGCATTTATCAACATGAATTACGAAGTGTAAATTAGCTCCATCCTGCTGCATCTTCATTATCTGATGAAGCACATTCATTTTCACCAAATATCATCGCTGTCAACACAAGTCCTCAGTTACATGGTTACAACCAACATACCTGTTAAACTCCTTCTCCAGCACAGAAATCTCGTCCACTGAACATAATAAACGATTACATCCATCCTCCCAGTCCAGCAGCTAGACACAGACAGAGTCATTTTCCTCAGACCGCCATCTTGGATTATGTCACAGGAGGGGAGAGAGGGAGGCCCAACAGCACCCTCTGGTGGCAATGTTGTGAACTAGATCAGTTGGACTCTGGACATCTTGCAGAACACACTGGATGGAGCCACTGTCTATGACAACTCAAACTGTTTACATAAACAACACATATAAAAAAAGACATCTTACCCAGCAGACCAGCACAGACTGAAATCTTTCCCACCAATTTCCAGATGGGGAAAGGAGAGCAATGCATACTGAATAGAGACTTACATCCATCCTGTCCAGCAACCCAGCACAAACTGAGTCCTTTTTCCGCAAATTTCCAGATGGTGGTGGGGAGGGGAGGGGGAAGGGAGAGGGGAGCAGAGGAGGGTTAGATTAGTAGACCTATTTTTCTACCAAAATCTGAACTTTCTGTCTTGATGTCATTGCGATGTTGCCTTATCTATGGCCGCCATCTTGGATCCGCCATATTGATTAAATTTGCAATGCAATGCAATGTGGAGTGGGGTTGTCTTTGTTCCACAGCTGACTGGATGAGACAGTAGCAGTAAGAGAGCGCATGAGGGAGACAGTCACAGTGAGTGGAGACAGTAGTAATAGGACAGAATGAAGGAGACTGTGGGGAGACAGGAGACAGCTACAGTTCGAAAGATTCAAAAGGATAATGACAATAAGTTGGGTTGAATGAGTAACTAAGAATGGGCAAGTGGGGGTGGACAGGCGTGAGCAAATGTACAAATGTATGTGAATTCCTATGGGACCAAACTGCTGAGGTCATTGGTCCCTTGACTTACACACTATGTAAGCTACACACACCCATGCCCAAGGCAGGACTCGAACTTCCGGCAGGAGGGGCCACGCAGTCCGTGACATGATGCCTCAAACCACGCGGCCACTCTGCGTGGCTGGGCATGAGCAACTTACAGTCCTGGTCTAGTGGGTGTGAACGAGCTACAGTTAGGGGAGCTTGGAGTTATAGGTAAGTTGTACGATTATCTTTTTAATTACCATTTCCTTATTTGCCATAGGGTCACTGCTCTTATTTTCTCCATTGAAGAATTATAAGCAGCTGCCTTCTTATCTCGATCGATTGTTGTATTTCTTGGTCTGGCCACTACGAGATAACAAATCAGATTTGCTTTAAAAAGACAATACTGGTCATGAGCATTATTTACGTTTGAGATTGGATGAGATGAGTTGATGTTAGTCAAGACCCCTTAAGGCGACAAAGACGCCATTGTAAACACATCACTGAGTTTGAACGAGGTCATGTAATAGAGCAACGAAAAGCTGGATTGTCATTCCAGTGAACCTGTCAATCAAAAGGCAGTCCAGTGGCAAGAATGTAGTCACTGTACATGACAGCTGGCAATGGTGGTTACGAGAATGTACGATTGCTAGATGACCGGGCTCTGAATGGCCACGTGGCATTACTGAGAGAAAGACCATCATGTATGGCGTATGGCTATGGCACATCATACTGCATCTGTAGAGCAATTTCAGTAGCAGTTGGTACCACTGTGACACAACAAACTATTATAAATAAGGAACTACAAAGACACCTTCAAGCCAGACACCCTGTAGCGTGTGTTCTGCTGATCCCAAACCACCGCCATTTGTGAGCAATTTCAGTAGTAGTTGGTACCTCTGTGACACAACAAACTATTATAAATAAGGAACTACAAAGACACCTTCAAGCCAGATACCCTGTAGCATGTGTTCTGCTGATCCCAAACCACCGCCATTTGTGACTTCAATGGCGTCAAGAAAGAGTTCGTTGGAGTGTAGGGAGGAGGGCTGTTGTTTTTTCTGATGAAAGCAGGTTCTGCCTCGGTGCCAGTGATGACCATGTGTTGGTTAGAAGGAAGCCAATTGGGGACCTGCAACCAACCTGCCTGGGCGATAGACAGCAGTAGGGCAACAAAGAGAGAGCTGGTGCATTCCGTTAGCACGGGTTGCCTGCATCAGGGGAAACTATACAGTCAAGGGCAAATCTAATGTCCTCCTTTGACTGACAGGTGCTGACCCCCTGGGGATAATCTACCCTTTTGATTGACAGGTCCTTAACCAATTGGCACCCTGCTGCTCCCTTGCCCACCAACCCCTCAGAAAACCTCCAACTCACCCTCTGCCCCTCACTAATACAGCTACACTTCCAGGTCTGAGTTATTCTAATAGCCCCCTCTCACTCTTATCAATCTGATTGATTACTTAATTAAATTGATTAATTAAGCCGGCCGCGGTGGTCTCGCGGTTCTAGGCGCGCAGTCCGGAACCGCGCGACTGCTACGGTCGCAGGTTCGAATCCTGCCTCGGGCATGGATGTGTGTGATGTCTTTAGGTTAGTTAGGTTTGAGTAGTTCTAAGTTCTAGGGGACTGATGACCACAGCTGTTAAGTCCCATAGTGCTCAGAGCCATTTTTTTGATTAATTAAATAACCCCTATCCTCCAGTAGCCCCCCACCCACCCTCCCTCTCCCTCTACCCTACTCTCCCTGGAATTTGGCGGCTCTGGTGGAGAAGAAGGATCTCATGACAGGAAATTCAGGGGTACATTGTTTATTTATAAAAAATTCAGTTTGCAGGGGTTGTATTTCTCTTGTTCATCATTCTCCACTCTTTGGGAAGATGCAGCTCTTGTAAGAAGCTATTAAATCGATAGGTTTTCTTTTTATTCCAATCACGCAAGTAATACCATCATGAAACACCTATCACACATAATTACACAGTTAAAAATCTTTCGATCCCGAAGAATACGCCATCCACTGGACTGGACAAAACGCCACCCCACATGTTCCCAAGAGTTAACATGCACCGGTGGCCCTTGCAAAGTTACGATGTGGCCCTCAGATGCCGAGCCAAACGCAAGTGTCCGTTTGGGTCCCACAACTGACAGACTGGATGTGACGCTAATCCTTTAACATAAGCATGAGGTGGCAGCATCAATTTCATACTTGAAACGTGAGAAATTCCTGTCCAAACATGTGTTTACCTAGCCACCATGGCTGATGCATCGCAGTGAGATGTTTGCCTAGCAACTCACCCTCACAGGTGCAGCATAAAGAGTGTTATATTGACGTCTCATGTCTGTAAGAAACAGCCAAGTCTCCCTCTGGATGCCCCATAGAAATCTTTTGAATTGCTCTCAGAAACTGTTTACGGAAATGTCCCAGAATAACAGAGGATACATTCTTCCTAGCAATCCTAATGGGGCAGTCCATCCAATACATATTAGTCCCTTCCTGGAAATTGTTAAGTTTCGCAGAAACAATTAATGGACACTTTTCTTGTTGTAGGAGATTTCGTGATGTTTCAGCTTGTTTGCCTGGAAATTCTTGTCCTAACAAGACATGTTTACAAAAATAGCCCTGAATAACACCAAATGCAGTCTTCCTGATGGTCCTAATGAGGCACCCCATCCATCACGTGTTACCCATCCCAGAAATCTTAATGTCCTACTTTCGACATGCGTCTCAGAAACGGTAACGTTCACTCACGTTCTCACCACTAAAAGCCTTCATCATGTCTGTGCATGCTTGCAAAAACACCGTTAAGCATAAAAGCAATCTTGTTGTTTGGAAAGAAAGCACTGTCTAAGCATAGACGGGAAAATCAGAACAATTACGCGAACAGAATTCGAAACACTGTAATACAGAAGAGTAAAATGGCTGGAATTTGACACTATGTTTTACAGTGAAGATTAGGAGAACTTACTATGTAGACAGTAGTTAAATGAGCCACACATCTCCTCCTTTAAAATTAAAGGTCGTCCCTTCTCTAACTGCTCCTCACAGGCTCCTTGACCACAGTTTTTAACTATCATAATGTTATCGCAAAACGGTTCTTTAATAGGAGTAAGCACATTTAAATTCTTCTTCCTAAGGAGCTTAACATTTTCGGTGTAATTTATTTGGGCAATGTCAGAAACAAGATTGACCAGGTTCTCCAGTAATAACCATAAACCAATGCATTCGTCGGTTGGTCTCGTCTCCTCCCTAACAGCTGAGGCATGTTAAGCACTTTGGAGGAGTCCACGATGACACTTTCAACTACCGCAGAAGACTGATCGGTTGTGGTTTTTTTTTTTTTTTTTCTTTATTGTATTTCAATTCCCCATCGGGGCGGGCTGGCAGCAGCATATGCGCTGCTCTTCAGCCGAAAGACATAGAACAAAACAATAGAAGACATTTAAAAACAGCAAAGGAGAGAAGAAGGCGAACATAGATATAAAAAGGGAGAACATCATGGAAGGCAATAGACAAAGAAAAAAAAAAACGGAGTGACTGTAAAATGGAGATAAAAAACTGTTTAAAAGTAGCACACACAAA
The DNA here is from genome assembly GCF_021461395.2 of Schistocerca americana. Lineage (NCBI taxonomy): Eukaryota > Metazoa > Arthropoda > Insecta > Orthoptera > Acrididae > Schistocerca > Schistocerca americana. The sequence goes on from NC_060119.1 coordinate 795,388,970, forward strand.
AAGCCACACACTGCGACGATTAAAAGAACACAAGGCACAGTATGACTGGAGCATAAAGGTGTTGACGGATGGCATAGCACACAACGTAACACTGACGGCGAACCTCAAGGCAGTACACAATTAAAATCACACCTCTTGACGCACACGAGAAACAGCACTAAACACAACACTGATGTGGCACACTGATGATGATCAATACAGAGGATCTGCCAGGTTCAAGGAGATGAGGGAGACCTGAAGAAGGGAGGGAGGGGAAGAGATGGGGGAGGGGAATGGGGGGCGCGCGGAAGAGGGCCAGGTAGGGAGGGATGTGGGAAGGAGAGAGGCAAGTATGGGGTGCAGGGTCTCAGGGGAGGGGGGGATGGAGGAAAATCCACTCTGGGAGAAGGAGGAAAGAGGAGAAGGGGGCCCTGGGGAGGGGGGGGGGGAACAAGGCCGGGTTATAGTTGGAAGGAAGGGTATATGTCACGGCGAAGTTCGTCATCCGGGAGGGGGAGGCGTTGGAAATTGCCCTGATGAAGGAGATGGAGGGTGTGGAGGTGGAGAGAAGGAGGGATACAGCGATAGAGGCGTGGCAACGGGTGGGGGGTGGAGAGGAAGGAGGAAACCAGAGGGTGGGGGGGATCAACCCTGCGAACAATGTAAAAGATGCGGAGATGTTGGAGGAACAAGAGGAGGTGGGGGAAGGGGATCAGTTCATACAGGAGCCGTGTGGGGGAAGGAAGGCGGATACGGAAGGCAAGGCGGAGCGCATGGCGTTCAAGGATTTGGAGGGCCTTGTAAAAGCGGGTGGGGGCGGAGATCCAGGCGACGCTGGCATAACAGAGGATAGGACGGATGAGGGATTTGTAGGTGTGGAGGATGGTAGAAGGATGCAATCCCCATGTCCGGCCGGACAGGAGTTTCAGCAGGCGGAGGCGGGAATGGGCTTTCTGCTGGATGGTCAGGAGATGAGGGGTCCAGGTGAGGTGTCGGTCAAGGGTGAGGCCAAGGTATTTCAGGGTGGGGGTGAGTTGGATAGGACGACCATAAAGGGTGAGGTAGAAATCATGGAGGCGAAAGGAGCGAGTGGTGCGGCCTATGATGATTGCCTGGGTTTTGGAGGGGTTGAGACGGAGGAGCCACTGGTTACACCAAGTGGTGAACTGGTTAAGGTGGGTTTGGAGGGTACGTTGAGACCGTTGAAGGGTAGGATAGAGAGCCAGGAAGGCGGTGTCATCAGCATATTGGAGAAGGTGGACTGGTGGGGGTGGCTTGGGCATATCAGCTGTATACAAGAGATAAAGGAGAGGGGAGAGGACAGAACCCTGGGGGACGCCAGCCGTGGGATAAAAGATACGGGAGTTGGTGTTGTGGAGGGTGACATAGGAAGGACGGTGCGAGAGGAAGGAAGCGACCAGATGGACAAAATTGATAGGCAGGGCGTAGGTTTGGAGTTTAAAGAGGAGACCGGGATGCCATACACGGTCATAGGCATTTTGGAGGTCAAGGGAAACAAAAATGGCGGAGCGACGGGAGTTGAGCTGGAGGGACAGAAGGTGAACAAGGTTGAGGAGTTGGTCATCAGCAGAGAAGGAGGATCGGAAGCCACACTGGGTAAGGGGGAGGAGGTGGTGTTGAGCAAGGTGCCGATGGATACGGTGGGAGAGGATGGATTCAAAGACCTTACTGAAGACGGAGGTGAGGCAGATGGGACGATAGGAAGAGGCGGCAGAAGGGGGTTTGTTGGGTTTGAGGAATAGGAGGATGCGGGAGGTCTTCCACAGGTCAGGGTAGAAGCCAGTAGAGAGGATGACATTATAGAGATGGGCGAGGACAGTTAGGAAGGAATAGGGGCTTTCTCGAAGGTGACGGTAGGTGACACAGTCGTGACCAGGGGCCGTGTTGCGTTTGGACTGGAGGAGAAGTTTAATGTCTTGTGCTGTGATGGGAGTGTTGACGTCGGAGGGTGGCAACTGCCCCAAGTACTGGAGACTAGGAGCAAGTGGAGCGACTGAGGTATCAGCACGTTCCATGACGGTGAGGAAAAGAGAATAATCAAAGTGGGGATCATCGGGGACGGAGAAGACCTCGGAAAGGTGGGAAGCGAAGTGGTTGGCCTTACTGAGGTTGTCTGGAAGGGGGCGATCGTTATGGAGAAGGGGGTAGTGGGGAGCGGAAAGGGAACCAGTAAGACGATGGAAGGCGGACCAGTACTCGGTTGCGGCTGTCATCCCTCCTTATATACTCTAAATATCCACCATAGCGGCACTTCCGGTCACGTGACCTTCCGGTCATACATTCTAAATTTAATTGTGCTTGCAGTCCAACTCTTAACTCCTAGCTGAACTGCGTTATTTTGTGTGCAAGGTGTGCACTCACAATAATTTCTTAGTCAAGGGAAATTTGTGTGATCTGGGTGGTGGACGCTATCCATGCAACGTACTGACACATACCCTGACTTGTCTAAATATATAAAAGACGCCACTGTGTGTCGGCACGATTTACAAGCTCCGAAAATAAGAAAAGGTTTCGTGGAAGTAGCGAAGTCGATAAACCGAAAAGACGCTAGGACTTTTTAAATTGTAATTACATCCTTTACTCATCTACAAATATGTGATGACGGGAAGCTTTTCTGCAGTGTGAGAATGACACTAGCTGGTGTGAGTGTGGAGGTATCATAATCTTTTTTTCACCTATGATTGATAGAAACGTTATGCTGCTGCTTGAATGTAAAGGTACCGTGGCTTATGTTCCGACATATCAAGAGACGTTTGTGGGAAGCAATCAAACTACAATTCACGTAAAAAAATTACGTATGTCTAGTTGTAAGGGAAATATAGATTTCACGTGGTGAATTGTGATTTCAACGGATTGAGGAGAATATCAAACGTAAGGGGTGACAGAGTCATTTTGGAAACAGCAATGCAAGGGCTCAACTGGACCTGTTATAGTGTACAAACAGGATGGGAAATACGGCTGTAACAAAACGTCCTCTCATCGGCAACCCTAAACGTATCCTCACACTTTCCTTGTTGAAGTATCGACAGTAATGTTGATTACAGTACACCAACCCGTATCGCTATTGTCTTTCCAACCCGTTCGTCCGCAGGAGTGTCGTTTATTATCACATAATGCCGGACTCCTGTGCTTTATAGTATATGTTTGAGAGAGTCTTGGCAGGAAGCGCTGACTGGAAAGCTTAAACATCAGATAATTTCCTAGAAGTGAAGAGAGTCGTGACACGTAGCTGGTGTGAGTGTGGGCATACCATAATTTTTTCAGGTGCGGTATACAAGTAAACAGTAACTACACTGCGTGTCTGAAATGTGTATATGTTGCAATGTAAAGTTACTGTGGCTTATATTCTGGCTTGTCCACAGAAAATAAATGTGTGTCCTATCGTGAGGGACGTGTAGATTTTACATGGAAAACTGCGATAGCCGAAAGGGGAATGAAAGATTTTTTCTGTGGAAAACTATGTGTGCTGTAGATACTGAGATTCGTTCCAGAACCACAGCCGTCAAGAGGAGACATTTCCAGTACATGGCTCGGTGTCAGACTGCAGCAGCAATCCTATTTAATTGTAGTTACACTGATAAATATGCTCCTGATTCCCAATATTCTTGTGAGTCTGGAGATGGCCATAGAAAGCATAGCAGCAACCAAGTAGGTCAGTGCCGGAAACAGCATCTCAGCAAACGCCTTTGTTCCGGGCTGGGTCTTGCCCATCCTTTGTACACCAGTTCAGAGAGTCCAAGCAGTTTGATGAGTAAATTCAGTAAGAGCCGACCAGAATGCTTTATTTATTCACAAGACATCCTTTGTGCTGGGGCATACGAGCCCCTACAGACTGAAGCAGACCATCCATCTCAGGTGGGATGCTGTCCCTCATCCGCCATTGTGACATAAGCACATCTCCAGACCAGCAGCTGTAGGACACCGAAAATTCCAGCCATGATAGCTGGAATTAAGACAGAAGGAGACTAATGAGAAATGGAAAAAAGAGGAGAGGAGGGCAGGGAGGCATTAAGGTCAGACGGCATGTAAAGAGCAAGCTGGCTCAGGTAAACAATGTAATTGTTTGTATATACATGTACAAAACAGATCGGGAAGAATATGTAAATAAATACCGAAATATGCCAAGTAACACTATCGAAAAACAAATACACTTCGTAAAACGACATAAATACACAGAGCAGTATTAAGTAGCACTCAGTTAACATGAATGAAGAGATACATATGAAAAGGAGGGAATGTAACAAATTAGAATACAGGCAAAAAAGGCGTGGCGGACGGGCGGAGGGGTGTGCTAATTACAGCCTATGAACTAACATAGCAGGGAAAGTGGCCGTGAATGATAAAGCATGCCAAGTGAACAAATCGAAGTAGGACGAAAGTAGCATTCAACGCAGAGTACATCGTAAACTGTTAGAACAGTTAATAAAAACAAAAATGTGTATAACCTCACTGAGAAGTATGCACATATTTTTAAAGAATTGGATACTTAAAATTCTTTATCCAGATTAAAACACAATAAAAAGGAGGGGGAAAGGAGGAGGGGAACCAAGCAGCTATATTAAATACAAGATAATGAAACATAGAAAGTACTTATGAATGGAAAGAATGCTATGTGAAATTACAAACTGAAAGTATGGTTCATAAGTGGAAATATAATTCTGACTAAAACAAACATCACGTGGAGGCTAGCATGGAGTGGTAAACCTGGCCACGCGACCAGAAGTAGCGGCTTAAAGCGTTCAAGCAAACGTCTACTTGCCAGCTGGAGCTGTTCGTTTAAAAATATTGCCGTCGTTGTCAGCGTTTGAAAATTTCAGGTTCTACCCATAAATCTAAACTACCCTCTAAACCTCGTTGTGTAAAATGATGGTATACTCCAAATTCCTCGGAGAATGATCAGCAGTAAGTAAATGTGCTGCAAAGGTGCATTGTGTACATTACCACATTATACAAGACGAACATAGACCAATCAAAGTGAGATACAAAGAATATTTATTGGGAAAGAAAGGTGGTAACGTACACAATCCGACCTTCGAAGGAGGTGAAACGGAGGAGATTAGATTTAACGGAAAACTTGAGATTTTCAAACGTTTGCGAGCAACGGCGACAGTATTTTTAAACGACCAGACATTTCCTTCAAGGCCGCTACTTCTGACCACATAGCCCTGTTTCGCCGCTCGATGTTGGCGCCCGCGCGATACTAGTTTTTCTAAGTATTGAGCAATTCTTTCAGTTTGTAATTTTACATAGCTTACTTCGTCTCTCATACCTACATTCTCTGTTTCATTATTTCGTATTTAATGTACCTGATTGCCCCTTTCACCCCTCCTTTTTATTGTATTTTAATTTGCGTAAGCTTTTTACATATCCAGTTCTTTCAAAATATGTGCATTCTTCTCAGTGTGGCTACACACATTTTCGTTTTTAACAACTATTCTAACAGTTTACACTGTATTCTACGTTGCTTTCCCCAGAATGCCACTTCCATCCTATTGTCATTTGTTTACAGTCCACAGCTACTTTCACTGGAATGTCACTTCATATGTTATAATTACCTCCTCCCTATTTTTCTTGTATTCTAACCTGTTAATTCCCTCCTTTTATTAAGAATCTATACGTTCATGTTCGTCGAGTGCGGCTTAATACGGCTCTATGTATTTATGTCTTTTTACACTATATTAACATGTTTTAAGAAGTGTATTTGTTTTAGATACTATTACTTGGTACATTCCCGTATTTATTCACAAGTGCTTCTCGTGCTGCTTTATGCACATATATACAAACAGTTAACACTGCTTACTTGAGCCTGTTTGCTCTTTGCGTGCCGTATGACCGTAGCCTCCATCCCTCCTCACGCCCTTTTTTCCTGTTTCCATTAGTCTCTTTCTGTTTTAATTCTAGCTATCAAACATTTTACCTGCTGACTCGAGCATTTGGTGCACAGTGCGACTATGTGCATACTCTTTCACGCAGTAAGCGCCGCGAATCATAGTTTACCTACTGCAAATGCCTGCGTATCTTAGTCGGTGCATGTCACTAGCCTTGCAAGTGCCATACTAAACGTCCACTGGAACCATTATTATGCGTGTTTCATTTTAAATGTTTTACGTCAAATTCTTACAGTACTGGGCTGCTACCTTCAATTATGCATTTTAACTGTTGTAATTTTGTTTATCGAATATGGTTCCTTCTCTGTTTGACACTTGCAACTATTCTGTAGTTAATATGTTAAATAGATCCTTTTGGAGAAGACAAATTTGAATTTGACGAAATCATGGTAAAGGGTTAACAAACCTCTCATTCTGCAACTGGTTGGCTGCTATTTTCCAGTCCTATCACTCATTCAGGCCAACTTTTTGTCATTGTGTCTTTGTGTCTCTGTAACTGTCACTGTCTCCTGTTTCACAACCATAGTCTCCTTCGCTTTGTCCTAACTATCTCCTCTCACTGTCGCTGTTTCCCTATTGTTCTCACTTTCTGCTAGTAACTCGTTCATTCCTTCCCCCTGCTGCTGTCTGTTCTCACTGTCACCATCTCCCTCTTCCTCATTGTTATTCTCATAGACTCTGTTTCTCATTATCATTGGCTCACACCCATTTCCACATTCTCCCTCTCTTCAGTGCTCTCTCACTGGCACTGTCTCCTTCACTCTTTCCCTAGCGCTGTCATGTTCCTCTCTTTCTCTCAACTGTCATTGTCTTCTTCGCCCTTTCTCTGCCACAAACACTGTCTACTACCTTCCAGTATTTATTATTTTTCCGTCTCTTTCCAACTGTCAATGTCCTCTTCTCTGTCAGCATAAAAAAGCGCGAATAAGTTCGCACCGAGGGGGTAGCACAGTAGTCAGCACACTGGACTCGCATCCAGGAGCACGATGGTTCAAACGCGTGTCCGGCCATCCTGATTTCGGTTTTCCATGATTTCCCTAATTGGTTTAAGGCAAATGTGGGCATTGTTCCTTCGAAAGGACACGGCTGCTCTCCTTCACCATCCTTCCCTAATCCGAGTTTGTGTTCCGTCTCTAAACACCTCATTGCCGATGGTTGTTAAACACTAATTTCCTTCTCCAATATGTTCCTCCAATATGTTCAGATGCCACAACTTTTGGGACAATTTTTAAAGGCGCTGAGGAAAGTAGAACGAGATAGCCGGTGCCCCAATTTTCATGTGCTTCGGTCCTACACATGGCGTTTTCAAAACCATTCTGAGGATAACGAAGACATTTTACAACATATTTCGCCGTGCTATGTTACTTTATAAGTTACGTATTCGCCTCGCCCCGGATTTTACGTGCGTATGTTACGTGAACAAGTAGGGTAAATTTGAAATCCTGTATTTTGGAAACGGATAAGGATATCAAGAACATTTACAAGACTGGTCAAGATCGGGATCTTAGAAATACATCGCAAAAATTTCAGGTATTCGCTGCGCAGGACCTCTTCGAATCTGCGGCTCGGTTTTGGTACTCAAAAACCAGATTTTTGGAGTTTTTCTCGATAAAAGATAAAGATTATTGAAAAGGGAAGGTGAAACTCCTAGATAAATTCCTAGAGAATATAACGTTGTAATTTTAGCAGTTTGCTGAGGTTATTTATTATGTAGATTTCGCCTCACACCGGCTTTTACGTGGGTATTGTATGTGTGCAAGTAGGGTAACTTTGAATCCCTATATCTCGGAAACGGATGAAGATACCAAGTAAATTTTCAAGGCTGTTCGAAATAGGGATCTTAGGAATACATCCTAAAAATTTCAGGCATTTGCCGGCCCGTGTGGCCGTGCGGTTCTAGGCGCTTCAGTCTGGAACCGCGTGACCGCTACGGTCGCAGGTTCGAATCCTGCCTCGGGCATGGATGTGTGTGATGTCCTTAGGTTAGTTAGGTTTAAGTAGTTCTAAGTTCTGGGGGACTGATGACCACAGATGTTAAGTCCCATAGTGCTCAGAGTCATTACAGGCATTTTTTGTGCATAGCCGTCTTAGAACCCGCAACTCGATTTTGGTACAATAAAATAGTTTAAAAAAAACCGCTTTTTGCGTGAGTTCTCTAACGAACCACGTTAGAGCTAATAACTTTGGGCCTCTGTATCTAGGAAACGGAGAAAGGTATCAACAAAACTATCAAGGCTGTACGAGATCGGGGCCTTAGGAATATGTCGTAAAAAATTTAACCCATTTGCTGTGCATAGTCGTCTTGGAAACCGCGGCTCTGTTTCGGTGCGAAAAAATGGTAGAGAAACGATTTTTTGAGGTTTTCTACGGAAGCGTCCATGAACAAATAATATGGCACTTCTATATAAACGCCTAGAAAGTGTGCCGTTAAAATTTTAGCAATTTGTTGCGGTTATTTATTATTTAGATTTTGCCACATAACGGATTTTACGAGCGCATTTTGTGTGTACAAGTAAGGTAACTTTGAATCTCTGTATCTTGGAAACACATAAAAATATCACGAATGTTTTCAAGATTGTTCGAGATCAGAATCTTAGGAGTATATATTAAAAATTTCAGACATTTACTGTGCATAACCGTTTTGGAATCCACGGTTCGGTTTTCGTACAAAAAAACGGTAAAAAAAACCTTTTTCAGGTTTTCTACGTAACCACTCATGAATTAATGGTATCTTCTTAAGTCTCTTAAGCTCCACCGTAGAACCAGACGATCTACTCCATTTGCCCTCATGAGGATGTGTGTAAATTGGAAATTTATGGTAAGGACTATGAGACCAAACTGCTAAGGTCACCGGTCCCTAGGCTTACGCACTACTTAATCTGACTTACGCTAAGGACAACACACACACCCATGCCCAAGGCAGGTCGCGAACCTCCGACGGCGCGAGCCGCGCGAACCGTGAGAAGACGCCTAAGACCGCACGGCTACCCCGCACGGCAGGAAGTGTGTAATATGCATACTTTGATCCTGTATTGTTGGATAGTGACACTAAAACGATCCTCCTATTGAGTATACAAGTGGTCCCTTGCCAAAGGGCTATCCAAAACGCTTAACCTCACGTTCCTATCACCAACAGAACCTAAGGTAGTATGCGCCCTGGTAGAATCTCGTTTTTAAGCGCGGCGTTCTGAAACATATTAGGGAAAACATGCTGTCGCACGTGTACCGATTTCCGAGCTAGTTCTTTTAGGCCGCTTCTCGACCAATCAAGAACGTCTTTAGATAAAGTACATGTTTAATCACGAGTACGACATTTTTCATTATTTTACTAGAACAAATGTTTCCAATAACAGCGCGTTTTCAAGAGATCCTCAATGCTGGTTTGAAGCAACATTTATAATAGGACATGCGATAAATGAGCTGCTGCTTCAATTCGCCTGCTGGTACTGTTACCCATCCTTTCCAATTACAGAAATTAATGAACTCTATTGAATATAGGCCTAACATTATTAGATTCAATGCTGGCTGGCTTCAACTTGTTTTTTGCCCGTACATCAGCAAGACGTGTCACTTTCGGGATTCATGAGGGCATAATGAAGACAAATAGTTAGTAAAACATTTTCAGTAGGTTTAGGAATTATTTCTTGCAAACTCTTTAATCCCTCCCGTTTCCACTGCCTAGTCCACATGAATGCAACTCTATAGTAAAGAAAAAGCATAATCCCCACTTTTCTCTACTTGAACAAGGTGAAACTTATTGTTTCCTAACGTCGTGTTTGCCTCGTGTGTTGTGAACCGAACGATCTCAAAAGTCGATAGACAGTGCTTTTCGTCTCACAACATGTGGCATCAAAATCACGTCAATGGTGCACGAAGTCCTGTGAAATGTAGGCTACCCAGTTTATCACACCGAAGCTAGTGCAGAAACGAGGAGGACACAAGCTTCCCATGATGCATCGCTCTAAACACGCACAACATCAACCAGCAGATCACAAGCGAAGACCTGCAAATATGACCTACACACGATCGAACACCACGCATCAGCACCTAGTATTTACATCAGCGAGAATTCTCGTTCACTGTAGCGCGTTCGCTTCGGTCGGAAGTTCATTGAGTGTGAACCAATGAGTTTAAATTTCATAGAGTTGTTGAACCCGTTTTTCGAGTGACTTTCTGGTCAAACCCAACTACTCGATGTGCGTGTACCTTTTGTACCTGTGTGTAAAACATGGGACTATGACAGCGTCTGCTAACATCAGAAGTTATGAGGATGGGTTGAAAAGTTCTCGGAAACACCACGAGAGGTCAGCACTAGCCCAACGATTTGTTCACATGACATTCATTGGACTGTTGCCTGTAAATAAGTACCATGTCAGTGCTCTTGGAAGAGAACTGTGGCGGTGACGTGGCTCTGTTGTTGTTCCCGCATAGTGATTTGCGAAGATGGAAAAATTCGAGATCCGAGCAGCGATTAAGTACTTCGTAAAGGAAGGTATGGAACCAAAGGACATTCGTGACGATTTCCAGAATACACTGGGGGATTCTGTTCCTTCATATTCGACTGTTGCCAAGTAGACAAATGAATTTAAATTTGATCAGGAGAGCTTAGATGATGATCCACGTAGTGGTCGGCTAAGAGGTGTCACTACTCCAGAAATCATTGCAGAAGTGTACAAAATGGTCATGGAGGATCGCCGATTGAAAGTGCGTGAAATTGCTCACGCTTGCCAGATGTCATCTGAAAGGGTATATCACATTTTACCTGAAAATTAGAAATGAAAACATTATCTGCAAGATGGGTGCCACGACTCTTGACGCTGGATCAAAAACGCATAAGAATGGACATATCGGCTCGTTTTAGAAGAAATGAACAAGATTTTTTGCACCAATTTGTGACCACAGATGGAACTTGGGTGCACTACTATACCCCAGAGACAAAACAACAGCCAAAGCAGTGGAAACATGCTGATCCTCCGCCACCAAAGAAATCAAAGACAATTCCTTCGGCGGCGTTCTGGGAAGCGTGTCAGCACACATGTGCCATCGCCATGGCAAAATTACACGAACTAAGGTACGAATTGTTGCCTCACCCGCCTTGTTCACCTGATATGGCTCCGTCAGACTTCCATCTCTTCCCAAAACTGAAAATTCTTCTTGCTGGACGAAGATTCACTTCAAACGAAGAATTGATAGCCGGAGTTGACAACTATTTTGCAGGCCTGGAGGTAACTCATTTTCGAGATGGGATCAAGGCACTGGGAACATCGTTGGACCAAGTGCATTAATCTACAAGGAGACTAACTGAAAAATAAAAAAAAGTTTCAGTGACGTAAGTACTTTTCTTCTATTTTATTCCGAGAACTTTTCAAACCACCCTCGTATAACTTATTCTGGTCGAGTTCACTCCTATTAGAGAAACAGATTTTATGCTTTCGTGTCTTCTTAAACTGTATTGTTTGCTTTGTTTTGTGGCACAACGTCTTCACCATCCCTATGGAAGCGATACGTAGGAGGTTGTAGTATACCTAGGATACTTTACATAAATCTCCAAGAGTCTACCAGGTCAGTTTTTTCAGCATTTTTGTGACACTCTTCCATGGGCGAATAAACTATGATGAATCGTGCTGCCCTTCTTTGTATCCATTCAATATCCCCTGTTCATCCCCTGTTCTCACACACTTCATCAGTATCCTCGGCTGGGTCATATTTGTGATTTTTAAGCAATTTTCTTTGTAGACTGACTGCACTGCCCAGTATGCTACCAACTAATCGAAGCCTAACATCAGATAGAACCATAACTGACGCTATGTGATCGTTCCATTTCCTATCTCTGCAAAATGTTACACCCAACGATTTGTATGACTTGACTGATTCCAACTGTCATTCATCTATACTAATAATTAACTTGTAAGACTGTTGTGTCCGTTTGATCCCCGGCCGGGGTGGCCGAGCGGTTCTAGGCGCTACAGTCTGGAACCGCGCGACAGCTACGGTCGCAGGTTCGAATCCTGCCTCGGGCATGGATGTGTGTGGTGGCCTTAGGTAAGTTAGGTTTAAGTAGTTCTAAGTTCTAGGGGACTGATGACCGCAGAAGTTAAGTCCCATAGTGCTCAGAGCCATTTCTGTTTGATCATTTTAATCTCCAAAATTTCAAGACGAATTTTCAAGTGGTTTCCACAGGTAACTTGGGCATAGGTTGAGGCAACGTAAAGGCTTTATTTCATGAGAATTGGATTAGGTATTTATATGAGCTGACTGATTCCAACTGTGGTTCATCTACACTATTAATAAAACTGTAAGACTGTCATGTCTTTCTGCCTGTTTGAACAAGCTGTTTACTCTTTGATGTCTGAATTGCATCATACTTTTGAAAATACATTTATTGATTGATATGAGTCAATGTAGTGAATACAATGCTTATACATACAATCCTCAATGTGTTTAATCCGTATTTCCACACTCATATTATTAAATGTGAAAGTTACTCTCTCTGTTACGTTTTCAAACCCAAACTGCTGAACCAACTTCTATTAAATTTGGTATGGATATAAGAACATGAGGAAGAAAAAAGGCTTATTAACAAAGTAAAGAAAAAAGAAGAAAGAAAAAAAACTTAGGAAACCAATCAACTCCTAAGAGTGTGGAGGAAGGGGTGGAACATCTTTTTTAGATCAGTGAATATAAACTATCTGAAAAATTATTAAATTTGTGCATGATGTCCACACCGTATGATGTACAGTTACTGCAGTTGCATATTGCAAAGATGAGCAGTCCCGCCAACGTCCCTCAGCACGCATCGGTTGGCAGTGACGCTGCACGTGCCTCCGCATTGGGTCAGTTGAACAGAGCGAGAGAGGAGGTACAGGGAAGGGGGCGCACATCACTATGATCAGCGACAGCGTTTATGGCCTCTGGTATGGAGCTGTGGGGTAGACAGCTGCGCAGGTAGCCAATCAGCGCTCAGTCGGTGTTTAAGTTCCATACTGAGCAAATCTCCGTCATACACTACTGGCCATTAAAATTGGTACACCAAGAAGAAATGCAGATGGGAAACGGGTATTCATTGAACAAATATACTATACTAGAACGGACATGTGATTACATTTTCACTCAATTTGGGTGCATAGATCCTGAGAAATCATTACCCAGAACAACCACATCTGGCCGTAATAATGGCCTTGATACACCTGGGCATTGAGTCAAACAGAGCTAGGATGGCGTGTACAGGTACAGCTACCCATGCAGTTTCAACACGATACCACAGTTCATCAAGAGTAGTGACTGGCGTATTGTGACGAGCCAGTTGCTCGGCCGCCACTGACCAGACGTTTTCAATTGGTGAGAGATCTCGAGAATGTGCTGGCCAGGGCAGCAGTCGAACATTTTCTGTATCCAGAAAGGCCCGTACAGGACCTGCAACATGCGGTCGTGCATTATCCTGCTGAAACGTAGGGTTTCGCAGAGATCAAATAAAGGAGCCACGGGTCATAACACATCTGAAATGTAACGTCCACTGTTCAAAGTGCCGTCAATGCGAAAAAGAGGTGACCGAGACGTGTAACCAATGGCACCCCATACCATCACGCCAGGTGATACGCCACTATGGCGATGACGAATACACGCTTCCAATGTGCGTTCACCGCGATGTCGCCAAACACGGATGCGACCATCATGATGCTGCAAACAGAATCTGGATTCATCCGAAAAAATTAATTTTTGCCATTCGTGTACCCAGGTTCGTCGTTGAGTACACCATCGCAGGCGCTCCTGTCTGTGATGCAGCGTCAAGGGTAACCGAAGCCATGGTCTGCTAGCTGATAGTCCATGCTGCTGCAAACGTCGTCGAACTGTTCGTGCAGATGGTTGTTGTATTGCAAATCGTCCCCATCTGTTGACTCATGGATCGAGACGTGGCTGCACGATCCGTTACAGCCATGCGGATAAGATTCCTCTCTTCTCGACTGCTTCTGATACGAGGCCGTTGGGATCCAGCACGGCGTTACGTATTACCCTCCTGAACCCACCGATTCCATATTCTGCGAACAGTCATTGGATCTTGACCAATGCGAGCAGCAATGTCGCGATACGATAAACCGCAATCGTGATAGGCTACAATCCGACCTTTATCAAAGTCGGAAACATCATGGTACGCATTTCTCCTTCTTACACGAGGCATCACAACAACGTTTCACCAGGCAGTGCCGGTCAACTGCTGTTTGTGTATGACAGATCGGTTGGAAACTTTCCTCATGTGAGCACGTTGTAGGTGTCGCCACCGGCGCCAACCTTGTGAGAATGCTCTGGAAAGCTAATCATTTACATATCACTGCATCTTCTTCCTGTCGGTTAAAAAAATGGTTCAAATGGCTCTGAGCACTATGGGACTTAACTTCTGAGCTCATCAGTCCCCTAGAACTTAGAACTACTTAAACGTAACTAACCTACGGACATCACACACACCCATGCCCGAGGCAGGATTCGAACCTGCGACCGTTGCGGTCGCGCGGTTCCAGACTGAAGCACCTAGAACCGCTCGGCCACACTGGCCGGCTGTGGGTTAAATTTCGCGTCTGTAGCACGTTATCTTCGGGGTGTAGCAATTTTAATGGCCAGTAGTGTATTTGAGCGTTCTATCGTGAGTAACGCGCACGAAACTGCGATGGACTGATTTCTGAAGTATTCTGTGTTTTCTGTGAAACACCTAGACAGCGCCAAGTGTTTCACAAACATGTAAGGGATCTTATTTTTAAAATGTATTCGTTCTTCAAACGTGAGACAGATTTAGGCGAGCCGGTCTGAGAAGCAGCCAAGGTGCAGGAACACATTGGAGCGGCCTGTGGCGACGTTGTAAAAACTTTCAGACGAATTGTGCAGGAGGCTAAGCTGTCTCAGCTCGCAACTTGAAATATGGAATTTCGGTCTTCAGAAAACAAACGTAGCGTGCCAAAGTGGGTAACAGGAATCGACGACTTCAATCAAGGTATTTTATGCAAGTGCCGAGTTCCTCACGGCAGAGAAATTGCTCACTGTTATGCATGAAGCTACTGGTTCTGAAGGAAGTGTACGATCAATGCAAATTGTATTGAAGAACATCCGATTTAAATATGTAAAATCCAATGGCGGATGGATATTTTTAATGGAGCATAGTGATATTGCTGCTGCTAAGATGACGTTTCTAAAAACAACACATGAAGTCATATCAAAAGGAACGAGAATTGCGTAAATCAAGACTACATAAGGAATTTTATTTGCCAAACAACACAGGGCCAAGGCCGCTTGAAAGTTCCAGTGAGAAAAGAAGGACTTCTAATAATATGTCACACCTGTTCCTCTGCTACCGGATTTGTGCCTGAAAATAAACTTGTATTCCGAGCAAAATCGAAAACCATCTCTTACTACTATGCCGAAATGAATGGATGAACAATAATTTCAGATGTAACTGTTGCTTTATTTGCATCCAGTCTCTGTCATTATTATGGTCAATGCAAGATAAGACTCTGTTGTTCTCAACAGGTCTCCCACTGCAAACGCATGAAAAAGTGACATTATTTCATACTAAGTAATAATACGTGTATACCACATGCCGAAACACAAAGAAGAGCAGAGCTGTTGGAACTTTCTAAGATTTCAAAAAGAGGCAGTAAAAAATACGAAATTAATTCCACAGCTCTGCAACATGTCCACATGATACCTTCTTATCATTGCCATTACACTCCCATAGATCTGTTGTGGGCAAAAGTGAAGAGATATGTGACAGAAAAAAATACAATGTTTAAAGCAGCAGACACTGCACAACTGGTCCATGAAGCAACAGACAAAACTACTATTGCTGATTGTAAGCCAATGTATATCACACTAGCAAACTGCTGTACCAAATTCATCGAGGAAGGAGCCCTACCAAAGGCCCTAGCGGATGGTCATTGTCGCGATCAGCAGGGTCAGATTCCAGCATTTATGGGGGTTGACCAGGAGATGGCGAGTTCACATAACACTGCACTGTTACTTTCGTTCTGCACATTCTCCAACGTGCTGTGTGGATGAACTTGATATACAGTATAGGAGTGTGTGAAGATTTACTATCCGGTGATCACAATCGTCCATAGTCAACAATATGACATTACCAATGACGTTAAGCTAGCTGTGTAATGAAAAATACGTGCGCCACACGGGTCGGTGCTCATAAGTAGGTGCTCTGGCGAACCCCAAACCCGGCCGCGGTGGCCGAGCGGTTCTAGGCGCTTCAGTCCGGAACCGCGCGACTGCTACGGTCGCAGATTCGAATCCTGCCTCGGGCATGGCTGTGTGTGATGTCCTTAGGTTAGTTAGGTTTAAGTGGTTCTAAGTTCTAGGGGACTGATGACCTCAGAAGTTAAGTCCCATAGCGCTCAGAGCCATTTGAACCCCACCCTACGGCCAGTGGCGGATACATATAGGGATGCGGCGCGCGCGACCCCCCCCCCCTCCCCCCCCTTCCCCCGTGTGCGGCCGTCTGCATTGCCACGCGCGCCGACCCCGTTCTTTGAAGAAGACTCACTTTTTGTCATTAAAAGGAGACTAATGCGAGAGATTCTTCAGAACAAGCAAACGAGCATAAACGCGCTTAATGATAGTGATTCTATTATGCAAACGTTGTCTGTTTCTCCTAGATCTGACTATCCTACTTTGCACACGTTGTACAAAATATTTGGTTGCCTACCTGCATCCATTGCTACAGTAGAAAGAAGTTTGTCAACATTGCAGCGTACAAAGACATGGCTAAGGTCGACAATGGAGGAGGATCGATTTAATGGCTTAGCTCAGTTGAACATTCACCCTGGCATTGATTGTCCTATTGACGATGTAATTAACCAATTTGTCAGGAAGAATAGGCGCATAGAATTTATCATTTAAGGAAGAGAACCACAATTGTAACTTTTTTATATCATATGATGGCATTGTCTTGTATATGTGTATAATCAGTTTAAGTAAAGCTTTGTTAAACTTTGCATGTGACTTGATTATTTCTTATTACGGTAAAAGAAAAGGTAGCTCAAGGTATCTTTAGCGTTCCCTCCTTGCCTCCGGCAGACAACACCCTGATAACTAGTGAATCGTAACCTATTTCTGCTGCTACTTCATTCACCATAATTGGGAATTCGTCAAGGATGTGTCGTTGATTAGTGTCTAAGGCGAAACACAGCAATTTCAGCCCCGAACTCTATATCTGGGCCGCACAGCAAGCAGGGAAGTGTATCTTAAGTTTGAGTGCTGTCTGGAGGACCATTAACGGGTATAGTAGGTATAGTTGTGCAAGTACAACGCCCACTGTTGCAGCCGCTATGCCCTCTTATTGGCAAGTTTCGCTTGGGACCAAATAGTGAAATAAGCCCCTTGTGTCACTATTTGGGCCCAAGCGAAACTTCCCAATAAGATGGCGCAGCAGCTGCAACAGTGGATGTTGTTCTTACAACATGCCATCAATGCCACGATTTGGAGCATCAGCGGCAAATGTTAAACATTTGCTGGGATGGAACATTGCTTAACAAGGGGCTGACCTAAGGCAGTTTTTAAGTCACACAAAAGCTTTGTGGCACGTCTCTCACAATAATAATTTAACATCTTTTTTCCATAAATGGTTAGGTGCATGGGAAATCCGGGCTGCATTGAGAACAAATTTCGTATATTAATTTGCTTTGCCTAGGAATGACTGCAGTTCTTTGAGGTTCTCAGGATCTGATAAGTTAGTGATTGTGTCAAAATAATCTTCTGTGCATGTGAGGTGATCCCTCCTTTACTTAAGGGGCTCTGGAACGCCCTATACTTGCAATGTTAAAATAACGCTTATAAATTACATCTTTCCTCACAAAGTATTTGAGGTAGGAAGTTGAACTTTTTACAGATTATTTATTGGAATATGGGCTACAACTTACAACAGGGATTTTACAAAATTTTAGTTCCGTTATTAAAGATGATTTTTTTTTCAATTGTAATGAAAATTCACAACATTTTTTTGCAATTTTTTATTTATATATTCAAAAATATACAGTTTTTTGGAAAAAGGCTGTGTTAAATTATGCAGAAGGTACTGTGTAACATTTACTGAAAGTTTGAAACAAATATGTTTGGAAGATCCTTAGAAAACATGTAATTAGTATGAGAAAATAAAAGTTTTGGGAATCGAGCGACAAAGATTGGATTAACTTTTTAGTGCATTCCAGGTCCATAGGATGGATTATCTTCATCCTCTGCAAACTCCTCCTCCAGCTTCCTCTTGTTCCTCCTCCTGTTTACTCTTGCTTGTATTTCTAGACTCTTTACAGCCCTGTCTGCAGCCCGAAGGCGTTCCTTGTCTAAAGCAAGCATCGCTCGTTGTTGTGTTCGTAGATTTTGCTACCATTTTCTTCAGTTGCAGTTACTGCAACACTGTTCCAAAAGGTGGTCATGTATGAACACTTATCACATTTCAGTTGTATTTCATTAGCAAGTCCTACGTGCTTTATTATGGAGAGTTCCAGACCAACTTCACTACAATGAATACATCTTACACAATTTGAAAAAATTCCTTTGAGAACCGACATATCAAATATTTCATTCACATCCGATTCGCCCATAAAACATTCGTAGTTTTCACTCATTGAACCAAGCTTCTTCTGTGAAGTATTTTCTTTCCCACTTTGACTGCTATGGGCAGGTGTACTTGAGAGGTTAGGTTCACTCACTTGGTTATCGTCTTTATTGTTTACAGTAATAACACATACCTTTGGATTTCCAACATTTCTCCTTTTCTTAAAAGCCTTCAGAGGATTTCTAATAACTTTACTTTTACTCATTATTATACTTCAACAAAACAGAGACTCAAGAAACAGAATAAATTACGAATATTTTCGAGATAACAACAGAGTAAATAAACATGAAACAATCGACAATCACACCAGCGATATATATTGAACCATCACAGGTTAGCCACAACACATACTTTATCTCACATCATTAAAATGTACCTGATGAACACGGACGTTAATAATAACACCATTTGACAGCAGTTTAACAGCACCACAGTGGGTCACGCCCATGTAGAACACATTAAAAAAAAATTAAAAATAGTTGTAGTCTTCGGAATTGAATAAATTATATATCTATTAAAAGGTAATAGTCTGCAGATTCAGAAAACGCAAAAAAGTAAAAATTGAACTTTTCATGATTTTGAGCCTTTCCGGAGCCCCTTAAGACATGCCCTAAATACTTTATACTTGGCTCAAAGAAACTGCATTTTTAGGCGACAATGCAGACCATGGATTTGCAGCTGCTCAGACATCTATACATTGCACAGCTCCAGCTCTAACAGGGCCTAGGTGATTAGCAACTCATCTAAATAATTAACACAACTGGGATACCTCTGATGAGTTGCTCACGGTATCTCTGAAATATTGTGGGGCTATCTGTTACCCAAAATGGCAATCATGATACATGCCAAATAGTATATTAATCACTAAAACCTGTTTCATCTGATCATCTATGAAGGTTAGGCATCAGCGAAATCTATCTTTAAAAATTACGTCCCCCAGCCAATTTTGCCAACAATTCATCCAGCCTAGGATACAGACTGATATTTGCTTGAGCATTAACAGTAGACCTAAAATCACCACAAATTCGAAGTGATCCACTTGGTTTATTAACTACAACTGTGATCTAGATGCCAAGATGATACTAGGTATATAATTCCCATTCTTTGCAACCATCTAGTTCAGCTTTAACTTGTTTGTGCATGGAGAAAGATGATAGACGAGCTCTACAAAACTTAGGAACTGTCGACTGCTTTTAAGTTAAGTGAATGGGGAAGCCTGACACACAGTCTAATGTTGGCTCAAACACTTGTTTATATTACACACATTATGTATCATGTTGTGTGAATGGTATCGCAGTTGACACTAGATTCACCTTGTCCTAAATTTGAAAATCGTGTGTCGTTAGAAAGTATCACATTAGTCGGCTGACGTGATGGGCCAGTCAACGCAAGCCAGTACAGAGAGGCCAGAGCAATTTGAACGGAAGTGCGGATAATGGAACCAGTTTACGACCCAGCTCGGACTACCATAACCCTCATTTACTTTCAAGACAAGCTCGGAATCGTATTAACTACAGTGCCTTCATTTTCGGTTCGTTTAGAGAAAATAAAATATACTCGCTTCTAATGTACTAGCATGAAATAAATGAAAGTAAACTGTCATTTGGTAAACAGTCATTTGTCAATGCGACACCAACAGTCTGTTTTACAACGCGCAGGTGCGTACATTAACCACACATCAAAGTGCCATACTTCGTGTGGGAAGTGAAGATTTATTTGGAAAAAATGACTTCTGGCGCAGGAGCAGAGAAATTACATAATAAATTAGAAGCATTATATCAGCAATAGGGGCAACTACATAATTTCCTAAGGAAAAAGAAATAAGACACACTTTTTCAAAACCCTCACGACATATCATACATCATTGCTTCGAAAATCTTTACAGTTGAAAAGGATTACCATTTATGATTAGCCAGCAACTGAAAGGTTCATGCATGGAATCAATCATCAGAAACTTCTGAGCAAACAGGCAGTCATTAACTGACGACAGTGAAATGAATATGAAATTCAACAGCTCATTAGATACATAGTAATATACTACTTAAAATATAAATTTTTCACTGAAATGTATGTGAAAATTAAAGAAAATTAAAGTTCACTACTAGTCCAGCGTTGACAATTATATTTTACGCATAAACAAAGTTGGCACTCAGCACAGCGTCTCATGGGAGCGACTGTATGTAGTATTACACTCCAAACAAAGTTGACAACTGGCGCACTGGCTGGTGGGAGCGGCTGTAAATGGGAAATGCCTTTACAGTCGCTCCCATCAGCCACTGCGCCGAGGGTCAACTTCGTTTGCATGTACAATAAATGTCTTTTCGGTCGCTACCAGCAGCCACCACACCGAGTGTCAACTTACTTTGCAGGTACAGCACACATAGTTCAGTCATTTAACTTATTAAGGAAAAGAGTGGGAAAAAGTTGTCCATGAAACTTGTGCTGAATGCCTTTTTAGTCAGACCATTAGTTTCTTTCACAAAGCATCAAATAACACCACTTTTATAGATGTGTGTCTTTTGTTTGTAAACGTTTTAGAAAACGATCTCTTGCATTTATCTTGGATCTACAAGATGTATGAGATGATGATGTAGATAGTTTTTTAATTAACTGCAACCATCTCTTGGACTATCTTTCTGTGCTCCAAGGGATCATAATTTTTGAATTAACTGCAACCATCTCTTGGACTATCTTTCCATGCTTCAAGGGGATCCATCATGCAAGGTGGATGGCGAAAGGCATATATGTACTGGAAAAGTTTATGTACTGTGATGAAGTTGAATTACGATCAGAAGAAGAGACTGCACTTTGTTCCATCCGTTTTCTCCACATCAGTATGTAAGTGCCAAAGCAGCTTACTTAGATTTCGAAATTCATTTAGAACTTTATATATGTATATCAGATCGCTGATAGTGATACCAAGTGAGTAGCTTTACAAAAACTGAAACACCTTTTATGCTTCCTGTTTCCTGTTCTGTTGCATTAATGTTCCAGATCAAAAATTATGTCAGTCTAATACACTGGATCGTTAAGCAGAAGCAACAGACGAAAATATAGAAATAATGAAACAGGAGTCGATCAAATCACAAAACTTATGACTAATGTGACTCAACAGTTCCTTACTCATAAAATAAAGAGTATCTTTAAACAGATTTGATTTGAATGGCATGTTTCTTAAGACAGATTCTTCACAGTGGCTTTAAAATAAAGGTTTCATCAATGTTCTATATCATGGAGGTAAAACTAAGGGGAGATGACGCTACAGATTTACGTTAGTTAGACTTGAAGCTGATGCCGCCATGTTAAATGCCCTGAAACGTTACCAGACTATTGGTTACATGGAGATTGTTTACAATTGCTTTTTGTTCGTAATTTCTGTCATGTGCACGGGACACTTATTTGTATAGTATATATTACAGTGCTCACACTAATAACATTGTTTTAGAGATGCATTTTAACCCTTAACTCGTGGGGTTACTTTTCTTTAACGTATACCACAAAGTGGGGTGTCTGGGATCCCTTTGTTTAAACCGAGATTTAAGTATTAAGTGTTATTTAAATGCTTCTAGTTTATTTTACTGCACTAAGTAATGCCTGCAGCATTTTACTATTTATTACACAAAAGCACATAATTTTGTGTGGTTCTTTTAAATAGTACACATAAATAGACTGTTAAGAAGGCTGAATTTTACATTCTGAAAAATTATACAATCTCTGTAGCAAATAAATTTCCAGATAAAACTCAATTCCAGGGCTTAAATTTGCACATAAAAATTCATCCCCATAAGTACAAAAAGAAAGTCTGTCAAATTGACATTCATTGCTGGGAACTACATTTTTATCACCACTCAGAACACATTAGATTTTAACAGACACTTTTAGTATTTCATTGAAGAAACAGACAGATCCCTATCACAACTATCCTGACGTACTTTCTCTGAATGACACTTTTGTTCGATAGCAGAACTGTGATCACTGGCTAATGTAAAATCGTCGTCTTTTTCGTTTATTCCTTGATCTATATCACTGACTCCTTCCTCCATAGACCCACTAACAACTTCATCAAACTTGGGAAAGTTACAACTAACACATTCGTGGCTACACATTTTGAGCTATACGGTACAAAGCATGGTCTAGGAGACTCCAACATGTATCAGTGACACGTGTCAACAATTAACACAGAAGGCGATAACGCAACCGACAACAAAACATCGTAGGCTTGGCAATTTAAGGAGAGCAGGGGGAGTGTAGAAGCCTTCCACCACAACTGAAGTTGGAGAGTGAGTTCGAAAATATTCGCCCGGTCTGAGAGACCACACCTAGCGAGTTTCGGATTAAAACATTTTTCTGGTCTTAAATGCGTATTTGATGCAGTAATACAACGTATTCCCCCCTAAATGTAATTTTCTTTTTGTTTATACATTTCAAGTAACCAAGATGAGAAGAGTGGGACATTCTTTATTCTTTATTTGTCCGTGGATCATTTCTTACAACGATATTGGACACTTCATGTTTACATAAATCTCTCATATGCATAAATAGCTACACTTGTTATTTTTATGATTCGCCCATGTCATATACCTATCCACTTTGAAGATGTTGCTTTAGTAATTAATTTAAATCTTCATTTACTGTATTTGTGTCGACAGCTGACGAAGCTAGAAACCCACAATCAGTGTTTGTTTGCTTACTGCTACTGATTCTTACTCGTTGTATTTTCAACTTTCAGATCAAATCTGCACAACATGTTTAAAGTTCACATTTGCAAAAAAAAACAACCTTACCTACGTTTTCTTTACTAGGCCATAAATGTGTGCAATGTGGAAAGAAGTAAGTAAGGCTTGGTATCATGACTTATGGATGTCAACAAAGTGAAAGAAAGATTCTTGAAATGTGGACTGAATAGAACTGCATGGAGGTTTAAGTCCATGCAGAACTGAGTTTTTGTATTATTAGACTGTCTGTGCGTCATTGACATTGTAGTTTACACACCTCACTTTGAAATTTTACCTATAAATTATTATTCAGTGTCAGGCCAATAATAGAAAAAAAAAATCCTGTGATGCTTAGAACGCCAAAGAAAAGTCCAGACGAAGCTGCATGTCATGATTTTTCCTATGTCTATAAGGTGCATATTAAAGAGATGTTCAGGTATGTCAATCAGCAAGCATGGCATGGCATGGCATCGCATCGCCAACAGACGTCATATTACTCTCAAAAGGGCACTGACTGCTACAGGGGACACATGTTGATACCACAGGAAAACGTAACACTAAACCAAACAAATTTAAAAGAGAAACTGCATCTAACGTGCATCAAGGTAAACAGTCACTGGAAGCCACAGACCAAACCATGATAGCAAACGGTTACATTTACCCCAAGAAATAAATGTTCGAAAATTATACCAGTTGCAACCAGAGAACAATCATCCAACCCCTGTGGCATATGAACAATATCGTCTTATTTTTGTGGCTAACTACAAAATACATTTTGGGGACACCAGAACATGTTCACAGTATGAGAATTGCTTGTTATAAACTTGATTTACAGATAAACAAAGAGAAAGATACGACTCAGATATAAACTTTCAAAAAGCAGAAACAACATCTTACGCCTTAAAATGAACTGTGTAAGAGATAAGTAGACAAGTTTTATGTAATTAAACGTTCCGAACGTTTGAAGTCCAGAAAATCCGTGATTAAGAAAGCAGTGTGTGTGGATTAGCAGAAGGATCACCCACTGCTAATATTTCAACCAATCACAGGAAACTATAATTTTATTCATTCAATATAGACACAACCTGGTATTTTTGATCAAACAACTTTCACAACTCGAAACAATCAAAACGCCTGAAGGTAGTGTTTTGGGGCAACTCAGATGGTGGAAGATGGCTTCACGTTTTTGACATCATGACAACTCCCCTTATTTTTACCTCTATGCTCTACATGTACTTCCTAAAGAAGACGTTGTAAATTATCTGCCACAGTCAGGCATCAGGCTCATGGAACACTTGTAATAAATAGTTTTAAAAAAACGAAGCACAGAAGTTATACATTTTTAAGGTTTTGTCTGAGTATTCCGATAAGGTTCCAGGGCAAAAAAAGAGGCTTTATCGAAGAATAAGTACGCTTAAAATAAAATGTGATTTTTATCATATTTACCAAATATGGTTAGTAAATATTAGAATGTATTATTAAAGTTTCTACAGCAATGTGGTTATGGGAAAGAGACACGATACGATTATGGGACGAATGCAATAACTATTCCCATTAAATTCCACATAGAGATATGTTTCCTAGTCAGTCATAAACGTGTACACAGATTGAGATACAGAACAGAACTAAAAATTAACATGGAGGCTCGGCGGAGCAATAAGAGTCCAAAGATGGTGTTGATCGTTGTCGATACGACCTATCGAGGCCACACAGCTCCCCCCCCCCCCCCCTGCCGCACTACAGGGTACCACCTGTGAGGCTTGAGTGGAGGTTATGTGGGTGTTGGCATCGGTAGTAGTCGTGCGAGGTGATAGGCACATGACCGGGATTTCAAGATGGAGTGTGGAGGCAGAGTGTTTAGCGGCAGGTCCACCACGTAGTCAGCCAACCAGCAGGTGCAGACGATGCACCGGCTGGCCTGAGAGCAGGCGTGTGGAACGGCCTGCAGCGTGGTGCAGGCGTGCCCCCCCCCCCCCCCCCCACCCCGAATGCAGATCGTGCCGTCCAAGGAGATGAACGCGCGAATTTCTGACGGGTTGCACTCGTGGGGGAGGGACAGCCTATGCACTACGCTGACATTTAACTGCCTGTTGGAGGGCGAGGCTGCGGTGTCTGTTAGGAGCATGAGCACATCGTCATCGAAGGTGACGATCGACACGTCTTCCACATGGTGTGGCAGCATGTTGCAGCACAGGTTGAATGTGGGAGAGCGAGTCTCCACAGTTGGTGAAGTGTCAGTGAAACCCGCACATGGGGTGGATGGCGATGTGCCTGAAAAACCTGTGAATCATGACGACGAATCATGGGTTGGAGAAAACAGTGGCATGAGATGAGACAAAATATTTTCTGGCTCCGCGTCGGAAAAGTCGTCAGGGGGGTCTGCCTGAGATGGCAGAGGGGTGTCAGAGTCTACGAAAGCAGGTTTGAGCCTGTGCAATGAAACAGTTTGAGGACGATCTTTAACCACAATGTCGAACGTTTTCTCGCCCCAACAGAGTACTTTAAAGGGGCTGAGGTAGGATGATTGCAGGGGCTGTATAACGGAATCATCCCTGAGCATAACGTGGGAGCAAGTGTTGAGTGCAGTTGGCACGTATATGTCCTGCGGGGAATGGCTGATAGGCAGGTGTAGCCGTGCATGTTTGAAGTGAGTGTGCATGTGAGTAATGAAATATGGGTAGGGGGGAAATCCTCGGGTGGCGGGTGCTTGAGGCACAATAAGTTCCCCTGGTAGAACTGGGTTCTCCCAGAAAAAGAATTCAGAGATGGTTCCCTGTTTACAGGTTGAACAGAGACTGAGTAGCACCCATGGAAGTGTCTCAGACGAGAGGCAGTCATGGTACCCCAGGGCAGTTTTGAGGGAGCAGCACCACCGTTCAACTAACCCATTGCTTTGTGGGTGGTAGGCTGTTGTATGAATTTGTTTAATACCGCAGATGTTACGTAAAATGGTGAACAGGACAGACTCAAACTGCCGACCTTGGTTGGTGGTGATGGTGGTCGGGCAAGCGAGCCTGGCAATCCATGAGGAGACGAAACCCTTGGCCACGGCTTCAGTGGTGATGTTGGGTAAAGGAACAGCTACCACCCAGCGAGAGATGCGATCAATTGTGGAGAGAATATATCTGTGGCCCTCCGACTGTGGTAGTGGACTGATAAGGTCGACATGTACAAGACGAAATCTTCCTTGTGGAATGTCAAACTTGCCTAGTGGAGGGGAGGTGTGGCAGCCAATTTTGTTGCGTTGACAGGAGATGCAGCTGCGTGCCCAGGTCCGACAGTCCTGTTTAATATTTTTCCAAATGAAATGCTCGGATACAAGCCGTGTGGTGGCGTGGACGCCAGGGTGAGTGAGGTTATGCAAGGTGTCGAAGGCTTGCTGGCGCAATGTGGGCGGGAGCAACGGCCGGAGGGTGCCAGTAGAAGAATCACACCTTGTCCAAAACGGCAGGGAGCTTGGCTTTGGTAAACACAAGAGATGTTTGACGATCTGCGAGGAGAGCTTCAGATGCCTAGTCAGAGGCCTGGTGAGCGGCCAGCTTGGATAAGTCGATGATGTGTGAGACAGTATTGATCCACGACAAGAAATCAGCGTGTATGTTTTCTGTATCTTTGACGTAGCGAACGTCTGTTGTGACTTGAGAGACTAAATCAAAGTGGCGGAAACGCCGAGGGGGTGGGTCCCCGGGAGGGTTGCAGAAAGCGTCCGCTAGTGGTTTGTGATCAGTAAGGATGAAGAAAGAACGGCCCTCGACATCGGGGTGAAAGTGTTTGACGGCTTCATAGACCGCCAGTAGTTCCCTATCAAAAGCAGAATATTTCTTCTGAGCTGTAGAGAGTTTTTTAGAGAAGAAATGAAGGGGAGAAACCATGTCGCCTTTGCGTTGCTGTAGTACTGCCCCACTGCGCTGTCGCTGGCATCTGTAGTGATGAACAACTCAGCCGACGGGTTGAGATGGACGAGTGTCACGGCGTGTGCTAAGGAAGTTTTTAGAGCCTTGATGGCCTCCAGTATAGGTTCAGTCCATCGAACTGATTTAAGGCCTGAAGTCTGTTTGCCCAACAGCGAGTCTGTCAGCGGGGCATAAGGCAGATGCCGACGGTAGTAATTTATTGTACCCAAGAAACGTCGAAGTTCTTTGCAAGTAGCCGGAGGCGGCAGTGACGTGATGGCCTGCACGCAGGATTTGGGAGGCAGTAGTCCGTGTGTGGAGACGGTGTATCCCAAAAATGTGACAGAAGACTGGCGCAATTGGAGTTTGTCCTTGTTGACCTCGACGCCTTTGGAGTTCAAGGTCTGGAGGACTTTGGATAAATGATTTTCGTGTTCCTCAGCCAAGTTGCTGAAAATGAGTATGTCATTCAGATATGCAAAGCAAAACTCGAACTGTCGTAAGATTGAGTCGATGAAACGTTGCCGTGTTTGTGCCGCGTTTTTTAGGCCGAACGGCATGAAGATGTATTGGAACAAACCGAGCGGCATGATAATAGCTGTCTTTGAGATGTCCATTCTCCTTCTTTTCTTACTGGAACTTACCAAACAACACATTTCCAGCTCTAACAAGGGGAAGGCCTCAGACACGGCCAACCGTTTCGGCTAAAATTTGGCAGGTCGCTTGTGTGCAACCTAAAACGAAGGAATCTAAGATATTTTGGGTCAACGCCCCCGCGTTTTTGAGAAAATCACCCCTAAAGGTTATGACGAGCAATCGACTGAAAATTGGCGGGATCGATAGATAATTGTAAGGAGAGCATTTGTCATCATCAAATATGGGGTCCGAAAACGCATACTTTACCAGAAATCGTGGTATGAAACTTTTACAACTGCCGCTTCTGTACCGACATGGTATACACTGTACGCCGACAGCACCGATAGCGGAACGGCCAAGGTAAGTGGCTGGGAATCGGAGAACCCGTGTTCGAATCTCGAAGAAACATAGCGGAACGTTTTTCTTTTCGTTTGTATTTTCCCATATCTCAATTGATAGGGGTAGGAGAGTTAATGAGGTAAGTAAATCAATAAGGAATGATAATAATAAGGTAGGCAAATAAATTTCTCAAACCTCTTGGGATAGTAAACAACCAAAATGTTACTCCTGGTCACTTTACATCGGCGCTTCCAGTCACTATTCCTCGAACAGCTAGATGGATGGTACTTGTCATATAAACATTCGAAACAAATATACTCACTGCACCAGGAATATCTAATGAATGCAATCTTTCGACAGCTACACTCTTCCTTCCGAAGAGTCAGCGGAAGACAAACTTGGTTTACATTTCAAAATATGTCTTTTTCGGGAATTAATTTTGCTGCGTACCACTCATACGATATCACTGCCTGAAAATCGACGCTGAAAGTTGGTTATGAATTATGCTGTGAATAATTATTGCATCCGTGCGGTTGTGCAATTCCCGCTGGGTTTCCAGAAGCACACTGCAATTCTGAAGCCTGGAAATAAAGTTATTAACACGGCAGGCACACAGGTGTGCAGTTTGGCAGTATTACTTTTACTGTGCACTTCTGCTGACCCTCGCCATCTATAAACATTGTGTCATATATTGCAGTATTAATTTGCCCACTCCAGGAATCCAATGGTTTCGCTTCAAAGCGAATAAATCTTTCGCCTTTTTTTTTCGTCAGTCTCCTGGATTTGGAGCAGGTAATGTAAACATTTTTCAACAAGTCGGTTAAACGATTGACCTCTTCTATAACCTGAGGACCAAATGTTTAATGTAAACATCCGTTTCTTGTAAACACAGGAAAACCTTAGGCAACACTTTTCCATAGGCTGTGACGGCATATTGCACCGTGTACGAATGTGTTAGTTTGTTTTTACTGCCAACTGCGACAAGGGTTACTTTTTCTCCCTTATGCGATAACGTGCGTCGAATGTTCACCCGATACTCGCATCCTGTTTGATCGGTGTTGATCACGTAATCACGATTAAAACCGGTCATAAGTGACGCCGTTTGCCTACTGAAAAGAGCTGCCACTTTCATATCTTCTATATTTTGTACCTTCTTATGAGAGACGTATTAAGTGACGTGCCATTGACGAATTTTATACTCCGATTTGAACTTTCTTGCCCAAAATAATGATGCAGCAAACGTAAAATTCTTGCTGGCTATATTGATGCGCTGCACCTGCAGCCCAATCCTTAAGTATTCTCGTTGTTACATTCTCATTAGGACAACGAGATTCGACAAATCGGTCATATTTCCACTTATTTATCGCCTGGTATTTGTCGTATCTTGTCCCTCCTTTAACGATATCACTTTCCCACAATTTCAAGTCCTCCTTCCTTTTCAGGGCTGTTGTTGCTCCATTATTTTGCAGTGTTTGTAAGTTCCAATTTGGATGATTCCTGGCTAGCGCTACCGCCTTTATTTTTACTTCAAGGGGTATAGCGCCGTAGTTCAATCGTTTAGTAACCGGTTTGTAATACTCATCGGAAACAGATGGAGCACATATTCCCAGTGACGTGGAGATTTCCAAAGTGTTATGAGCATTTTGCGATTCTCTAGTCGGGATATCTTCCACTGAATCACCTTCTGCTTCGTCTTCATGGTATAGTACTTCAGTATCAACAAAAGTCATTTCGTTCGTTAGCTCCAAAAACCGCTCGACGATAGCCGCTCCTATGAATCTAGAACGCCGAGAAACAGAGCTGCCTTATTCCGGTTGTGCACTGATAATGCATATGTCTTGCAACTCTTTTACAAACCAAAACACAGCGTCGGCAACTTCCCGCTTGCCATCGTCTGTGACAGGCTCCCAACTATATATTACTGCGCTAGTCGAAGGGTGTACATCCTCTATTATTCAGATTATGCACCTGAAATATATGACAACAAACAATAACTAGTTACTACGGCAGAAACAGACGAGCTAATTACTACAAACTACATACAGTACTCGTCATATGTTTAGAACACTGCATTCTTTCACAAAACGTATTTCATTAGGCGCATTAACGATGGAAAAATCATTACATGTATCCGCGAGGTTCACGGCAGCCTAATGACGGAAAACAACTCTTTCCGATTGACTTCTATAAGGCTCGTGCTGGGTACCTTCACTCTTCCAGGTTCACAACTATGATATGACGAAGATGCAACCGGGACAATTTAACTCTCCCCGCGTGCATTCTGTCCTGTGCCTCGCTGTAAACAAGCGCCGCGCGGTTGGCTATCTGTGAACTGTGATCCCTCGCAGCACTCTTACTCGGAGTTGTTTTCATGTGACAAGGCTTAAAAGTTTAATACTTTACTAACTCACGGCGCTTGGGAAATTAGTTTGCCTACCTTATTATTATAATTCCTTATTGATTTACTTACCTTATTAACCCTCCTATCCCTATCAATTGACATATCGAAAAATACAAATTGAAAAGAACAACTTCCGCTAAGTTTCTTCGAGATTCGAACCCGGGTTTCCCGAATCCCAGCCAGTTACCTTGGCCGTTGCGCTGTCGGCGATTAGTGTTTATCAAGTGGATACACAAGAGCAGTTGTAAGAGTTTCTTTCCTGTATTTCTGGAAAAGTTTGCGTTTGTGGACCCCATTTATGATGGATGCTCTCTTTACAATTATCTATCAATCCCGCCAATTTTGAATCGATTGCTCGTCATAACCTTTAGGGGTGATTTTCTCAAAAACGCGGGGGTGTTGACCCAAAATATCTTCCTTCCTTCCTTCCTTCGTTTTAGGTTGCACACAAGTGACCTGCCAAATTTGAGCCAAATTGGTTGGCCGTGTCTGAGGCCTTTCTCTTGTAAGAGTCAAATGAATAAGACTCTTGAAGCAAACAAACTGCACCAACCTCAACTAATAAATGCATTTCAACAATGTCCTTCAAGGAGCCAAAATTTGAAGGAATTAAACATTGATTTGTGTGAGCCTTTACACAAGCAGGAATTCCAGTAAGGTGCATGATCCAGCCTTCCAGGGATTTCCTGAAAAATACACAAGGATGTCAGTGCCTGATGAGAGTGCTTTAAGAAAATACTAAATGCATTCTGTTTACCAAGAAACCATACAAATAATCAAAGAGAAAGTGTCTGATTGCAATGTGGAATCATAGTGGATAAAACCACTGACTCAAGGGAATAACATGTTTTGAACATTTTAGTTTTTCCTTTTGCAGGGTAGAAAGTTAAGCCCATGTTGTTAAACATATATGAGTTGCAGAAAGCCAAAATGCCAGTGCAGTTATGCCATCAATTACAGACTTCTGCAAAAAATTCTGGCCTACTGGTATCAAGTTTCAAGAACTACTTCTGGTTACAGACTAGGCTTCATAGTTTCAGCTGTTGATCAATTGAAACCCTTTATTTCCTAAGTTGAAGCAAGTGGCATGCTTGGTTCATGTCCTTCACAGGGTTTGTGAACCTATAAGGAACGAATACAACATCGCAAATCAGTTGAAGAGGATTCCACTGGAAGCTCCGAATCATGTTGATCCATACAGGAAAACCCCTGGCCTGCCCCTTCCAAATTTCCTGGTCATTACTGGTTGGGGATCCTGGATTGAGTATGCTGTGTGTTGTGTGAGAATTTTGACAAAATTAGAGAGTCTGTGCTTTCTTTGCATCCAGCCCATGCAGGTGCAGTTTCCACGGCACAGCAACCTCTGTTACCGGAGAAAATACATAATTTGCAGACAGAACTATATTGTGTCAATAGGTACAAGTACCTGAACACAGCTATTAAATGATTAGAAGAACAAGGTCTGGAAAAGGAAAAACAATGGGATATTTTTATTTCTGTGAGGAAGCAGTTGGATGGCTTTCCCGAAGACAAACTTGAGTATAGTCTTCAGTAGAATCCAGACAATGAGGAATTTGCAACATCTGTAGAGTTGTCATTCTGAGTGACTACAACGATTGCCCCTCTGGTTTCTGTGGGTTTCAAAAGAAGCTTATCATCTACAAAAACATTCTATCTCCCAATACAAACACACTCATTTTTAAAAATGTAGAGAGGCTTAATGTCTTGAAGTACAACAGCTTCATGTTTTTTCCTTCTTTTGACAAGTGATAATTTGATTTGTAATTCAATAAGCTAGAATACAGGCAAGAGAAATCATTGAACTAGTTGAATAAACCAGCATCTTTTGTCCATTTTTTTATCTTATTTGAGCACCTTTTCCCTTCCTTTTCTCATTTGAAATTTGCACCTAAAAACCCTAACCTTGGTAATAACAGGAAACTTTGTGTAAAATCCTTTGAGGCTGGGAGCTGAGAAAATGCCACTTACTTCATTGCCACAATATCAGAACTGCATTATCGTATATTTATTCATAGTTAGCACCCTCTTGTTTTGTAAATACATAAACTTACCACATTATCCATGCAGTAGCCTATTGGGGGCATTGACCTTGATGCCATTTTTGCTACTATCCACTGCTGTGGACCACTAAACTTCCTATAATGATCCCAATCGTTATGATTCTGGTATGCTTCATTTTAAAAATTGTATATTACATCCATTATTTTTCAGCTGTCTAAGAGACAGTAAAACTGGACAGTTGTCTTAGTACCTTAAATGGTCCTACATATTGTTCCAAGAGTTCCGACAGGTTAGTGTTAAAACTGGCATTTATATAATGAGACGACTGTTAGGCTGATATGTAATAGTACATTGACTTGAATCATGAATATTCTCATGGGGCAGCTAGACAACTGCCAAGAGCCCACAGTTTGACTTGACTGACATACTGGTATTAATTATTTCAGTTGTGAAGGACGAAAGTGTCCGCTGCCATCACTGGTGCACACCCATACATCAAAAGTGAGTGAATCATGTCATACCTTCTTTGGTAATATCTTATGCCATGTCCACTTTGAAGGTGCCGCACCGCACAGTGTTATATCGGACACAACAGTTCAGGGCATGTTTATAGATGCACAGCAGTGTTCCAGTGTGCATACACATGTCAGTAAAAATGAAACATGAGAAACACTAGAGAAAAAGAGTGCATATGAACGATCTATTTCCTTTCATGCACCACCACAGTATAGAACAAGTTCATTATTGTGCAAAGCAGTGAAGCTTTAAGAACGCACTGGTCACGCCAAACTCAGTCTTGGTTTTACACAGCACAGCTGGTGTGGACATGGCTTTAGGTGAACATTACAAGCCACGGCACCTATGTTTATTGAATCAATATTTAAGACCACTTGTTTTATAATAAAGACTGTGATTATAGGATTTTTTTGCCCCACCGTGTTCCACATTTCCTGTCATGAAAGAGAACCTTCAGTGACATGGAATGACTCATGGTATACAATAATCACAGAAAATTAACTCTTAGAAGCTAGAGCTGTACACTGTATCAATAATAGCTGTCACTATATTCCTTAACACTGTTTGCACTCACGCCAACTAAATGTAACCGTCACCAATGGAATATTGTACTGCGCATCACACACATCACAACTTCTTCACATCTGTGCCTGCGATCTGAGAACAGAAAGAGACTCCCAGCAACATTCTGTTTTATCCTGCACCATCACTGCGAAACTAGTGGCAGTCAGGCTATGGAATTATCATCTCATGCATAGGTTGCTGATGAAAAGTGTCACATTGTATTCGGCAATGAATTTTGTTCCTACACTATACTGGATGGCCAATGGTGGCAAGTATGGTGGCGACCTGGAAAGAGGTCCCATTCTTCCGAGGTTTTACAGAGGCAAAGCAGTGTGACTCCTGACATCACTGTGTGGGGAGTCACCAACTATGACTTCAGGTCTTGGCTGGTACGAATTGAGAGAACTCGCACAACAGCACATCATGGACATGTTGCATCCTCCTATGTTACCTCTTATGTGACAATGTTCATCCACACTTTGCATGCCTGCCTATGAAGTGCCTGTATGAGGCTGAGGTACTGATGTGACCAACAAGATCCCAATATCTTTCCCCAATATTCTTTGAAAATTTGGCTCTGTTTGTAATCACTGAAATAACACAACATACCGTCCCAACCCATGAAGTTTCATTTTGTTTCCTCCTTCCCTTATGGGTGCTTCACGTTTTCTTCTGTCAGGCAGTATATTAACTTGACATCACTGATATTTTTAATTTTTACAAGAAAGTAGTTATCTACATCTCTAACAAAATAGGCTGTTTGTAGTACACTTCTTGTTGAACACTGCTTCCTGCCATGTGTCTAACAGGGAATTTCAATCCAAGAATGTACATTATTGACTATTAAATTGAAACACCAGGAAGTATAGTGAACAACAAAATTCTACTTGTTGTGTTTATACTGTATAGTAAGGAGAATACATAATTAATTTTATCACTGATTTGGGGCTGTATGTGAGGCAAAATTTAGTTCACATGGTAGCAACATATGCCAGAGTTCATCAACTGCAGTTGCTGGGGAGCAGCAGTACACAGTGGGCCATCTCACTTCACAACCTGGGCGGAACAGAAATAGAAAAGGGTAGGCATTCTGAGCTTACTCCCACAAAATCTTGTATAGATGGCTCTAGTGTATACTTGTCCAATGCTCCGGTGGCATTTCAGTAACAAGTTGATATTATATGTGCCCTGACAGCTGCCAGTAAACAATGAATCAGATGATGACACATTTTTCAGATAGTGTGTGTGTGGCCTGTTTATATATGACCACAATCCTGCCTAATTCTCAGGATAAAATAAGTTGACTAGTACTCCAGAAGGTATGCTTATGAAATTTTTAACTGGCATTAAAACTAAGCTACTACTGATATTATGCGAAATTGTTGACTACAAAATTTCCCCTGTGTGACTCCACTTTTCTAAATGGCTCTCCTACTACCTTACAGTATTGTTAAAGAGTTCAAATGTGTTTGCATGCACGTGTTTACATGTTGTTCGTGGACAGCCATTTTTCTGTGTCGCAGTACTACATGGTACACAATTAATATGTAACAATGCACAATATTGTGGAAATTATTGGCTCAACATTGTGATATCTCTAAGTAGCTATTGAAACAATTTAACAACATTGATTCACTTGTTGATAAGGAGATGAACTTGTGAGGTACCTCTTATTTTCAAATAAGAACTTATTTTATTTTAATTCCAGTTTTGCTGTTACACATATGTGAAGTGAATGTATCAGTGCTGCAGTACGTACGGAGTAGAGTGACGTAGTTTCCCACACTGGCTAACAGAGGTGGTTGATCATCTGGCACTTCCAGAGCCAGTGAAATGAGATGCAGATATCGCTTATGATGTCGGCAAAGAGATACATAGGGAAAGTACATTTATTCTGGCGTGAATCAAGTAATTGTTATTAATAAATATTTGCTAACAAAAGTTGCCTTTTGCCACACAGACAGTAGGAGGAGCCCACGGGTAATAAATACTGTCTTTCAGTAATATTAAAATGCCAGGAAACATTGATATTAATATATAAATGAATAACTTTGGCACAACCGAAGATGTACGACTTTACACAAACTATCCCAATTATACACTCGAGTTACAGACTGTGCACCATAGTTAGCAGTCATCAACAGAATGCTTTTCAATCAAGTCATGCAACAGACCATACTCTTGTACCATTAATAGTTAGCTTATAATCATTATGAACAAGTTAATTTTATGGAGTTTCTTCGATAAACATACAACAATGGCAACCTGTGTAAAAATTATTTGCATAAAAAACCCTCTTCCCACTTCATTACATAAAACATAGACAGTAGCAATGCATTTTCAGAATCGGATGGCTCTGCTATGACTCTACAAGGGGACATAACATTATGAAAGGATCTTTATATAACAAGTAGGAGGAATTCCTATGTGGCAGCTCACTAAGTCAGTTGAAGGACAGATTGGCTTAATTATCACAATACTCGGGTGGGAAAGTATGGTCAATTATATTGTATGCCTCTTATACCACCATCTACGGACTCACCAGCTAAACTGAAACATTTCTGGAGTCACATTCTCTGCTTGTATCATTATTGCTAAAAGAAGGGTAGTTGTTGGGGTGTCCACTGGGGGATGGCTTGAGAAGCAGATCTGTACAGCAGTACTGTTAGGCACTTTTTTGGTGATGCGCTTTTAACTGCACAAAGTTTGAGACTTGATGAGGGACTGATGGCAATGAGCAAAGCAATCTGGCAGACAATGTTAAGTGAGTGTGCCATTAACATCGAGAAAGTTATAGTGTACTGCTTGAATATGGACAAATGGTATATATGTTTCTATGTATGACACACAATGCTGACATCAGTCGAGATATTTCTGATCCACCAATATGCCACGATCAAAGCTGCTCCTTTGCGGACTGGTTGGCTGTCTGAAGACGCACAGGAAGCTCAGAATAAGGTTATCCAGTGTTATCAAAAAACATTTTACACACAAATATATCTGTGAGGAAATGATACATGATGTATTTCATCAGCTTCTGGCATCTTTGTATCAACTCATCTTGAGATTCCAGGAAATGACAACAGAAGAAGATAAACAGATGCCACAAGAGGTAAAAGATATCCTTTTCAAACCATCTTCCAGTAGGCACACCAGCAGTGACCCATCTGATAGTGATAATGATGCAAGCAAGGAATGTGAAAAATGTAAAATATCAAATAAAACTTTTCAATACAGGAACTGCAAATCCTAATTTGTTGTCAGTGATCTCAAAATACTTAATAAACAAAATTTGACTTGAATATGCTAAATTTGCAATTTTTGGTCAGCCATATTGGATCCACCATTTTGAATTTTGTAATTCTGACATCAGATTTGTAATAAGTAACCTCCCAAAATCTAAAAAGAACACAGTTTTTGTGCGGCTTTGTAGCCATTTATCTATTACACCCAGGTTTTGAAGAAATTCGCCCCCTGTGCGGCATGCCAGCCTCTCAGAAGCTGATCGCCATATTTTCAATGGGTGAGAGAGCTGGAGACTGTGTTTGTAAGGGCAACAGTCAAACACTCTCTGTATTAGGGTAGGTGAGGAGAGCATGGTCAACATGTGGTGTTGTATTATCTGTTTGATAGAGAATGTGACAACCCCTCAAACAAAGGTCACAGCTATCAGTCTTCATACTTCACAAATGTAATGGCTGTTATCCAAATTATCAGCTATGTAAACCACAAGTGACGGAGTTGTGCACCCAATGACACTCCATACCATCAGGCCAGCTGCTAGGGCTGGATGAGGATGACGAATGCAATTTGGCAATGTTCATTTCCCTCTCAATCTCCATTCACAGACACATCCATTGTTAATCCACATGCAGAGCCAGAACTCATCAAAAAGACAATGTGGCGCCACTCCTGCACCTGGAGCTGTCATTGGGTGCACCACTCTAAGTGCACCTTCCTTGACTGCTGGCCATAGGAAGTCACAACAGTGGCTCCCTGGTAACCATGCTGATAGTCTGTATTGCTAAGGATTATGGTCGGTGTGGATACTTGTGTTCCTGCAAACTAGCCCATTTTCTGACTGATAGGGCATGGTTGTGTGATCCTGCATGGCTGAGTGAACGATATGTCTGTTCTCTTGGGTCCTGTTCAGATCCTGCTTGATGCTGAGAATGGCCATTCTGAGCTCACAGATTCCATATTCGCATGGCAGTTGTGAGATTTTGAACAACCCGAGCAGCAATATCATGGAATCATAAACCTCAGTCTTGATAGTCCACAAACCTGCTGCTGCCGAGTTCCGATATGTGCTGGTAGATGTTTCTCTTTCTTATGCAAGGCATGAAATGATCATCTCACAAACACACTATATTCAAACTCTATTTCTGCATCTACACCTATACGACTACATCTGCAATTCACACTTACATGCCTGGCAGAATGTTCATTGAACCACCTTCATACTATTTCTCTACTGTTCCACTCTCGAACAAGGCACAGGAAACACATATACTTAAATCCTACAGTCCGAGCTCTGATTTCCCATACTTTAAGATGATGATCACTTCTGGCTATGCATGTGAGCATTAACAATATGTTTTTTTGTATTTGAAGGAGAAAGTTAGTCATTGAAATTTCATTAAAATACCTCGCCACAACAAAAAATAGCTTTCTTTTAATGATTGCCACCTCAACTGCTTACCATATCTGTTTCACTCCCTCCCCTATTCTGCAATAGTACAAAATGAGCTGCCTATCTTTGAACTTTTTCTATATTGTCTGCTAATAATATCTGGTACGTATCCCAGACTGTGGAGCAATACTCCACAAGAGAACAGAAAAGAATAGTTTAGACAGTCTCTTTATACACTGTTGAATATTTTAGGGGTTCTGCCAATAAAATGCAATCTTTGGTTTCTTTCCCCACAACATTATCTGCACTATGTGATCAAAAGTATCCAGACACCTGGCTGAAAATTACTACAAGTTCTTGGCACCCTAAATGGGTAATGCTTGAATTCAGTATGGTGTAGGCCCACCCTTAACCTTGATGACAGCTTCCATTCTCAGAGGCTTATGTCCAATCAGGTGCTGGAAGGTTTCTTGGGGAATGGCAGTCCATACGGAGTGCTGCACTGAGGAGAGGTATCGATGTCGGTCAGTGAGGCCTGGCACGAAGTCAGTGTTCCAAAACATCCCAAAGGTGTTCTATAGGATTCAGGTGAGGAATCTGTGCAGGTCAGTCCATTACAGGGATGTTATTGTCATGTAACCACTCCGCCACAGGCCAAGCATTATGAACAGGTGCTTGATTGTGCTGAAAGATGCTGAGGTCCACGCAAAACAACAAGGGGTGCAAGCCCCCACCCTGAAAAACACAAGCACACCATAACACCACCACCGCCGAATTTTACTGTTGCCACTACACAAGCTGGCAGATAATGTCTACCGGGCATTTACCATACCCACACTCTGCCATCAGATCGCCACATTGTGTACTGTGATTCATCACTCCACACAACGTTTTTCCACTGTTCAATTGTCCAATGTTTACACTCCTTACAATAAGCGAGGTGTCGTTCGGCATTTACTGGCGTGATGTGTGGCTTATGAGCAGCCACTCAACCCTGAAATCCAAGTTTTCTCACTTCCTGCCTAACTGTCATAGTACTTGCAGTGGATCCTGATGCAGTTTGGAATTCCTTTGTGATGGTCTGGATAGATGTCTGCCTATTACACATTACGACCCTCTTTCAACAGTTGGCGGTCTCTGTTAGTCAACAGATGAGGTCGGCCTGTATGTTTTTG
This sequence comes from Schistocerca americana, assembly GCF_021461395.2. Classification (NCBI taxonomy): domain Eukaryota; kingdom Metazoa; phylum Arthropoda; class Insecta; order Orthoptera; family Acrididae; genus Schistocerca; species Schistocerca americana. The sequence goes on from NC_060119.1 coordinate 795,428,356, forward strand.
TGCTCTACGTGTTCCTTCACGTTTCCACTTCACTATCAAATCGGAAACAGAGGATCTAGGGATGTTTAGGAGTGTAGAAATGTCGCGTACAGACGTATGACACACGTGACACCCAATCACCTGATCACGTTCGAAGTCCGTGAGTTCCACGGAGCACCACATTCTGCACTCTCACGATGTCTAATGACTACTGAGGTCACTGATATGGAGTACCTAATACTGAAATGCACTTAATATGAAAATCATATGTTTTTGGGGTGTCCAGATACTTTTGATCACATAGTGTATGTGACCATACCAATTTCAGTTGCTCATTTTGCAATCCACAGGTATTTAGTTGAACTGAAGCCTTTATATTTGTGTGATTTATTGTGTAACTGAAAATTAATTGATTCCTTTTAGTACTTATAAGGTTCACTTCACATTTTTCATTACTCAGAGTCAATTGCCATTTTTCACACCACACAAATACCTCGTCTAAATCATTTTGCAATTGGTTTTGATTTCTGATGACTTTACTAGATGATAAATGACATCACTATCTGCAAACAATCTAAGAGGACTGTTCAGATTGTCCCCTAAATCAATTACATAGATTACGAACAACAGAGAGCCTTCATTGAGGAATGCCTGATATAACTTACGTTTTACTCAATGACTTTCTGTCAGTTACTGCAGTTCTGGCAAGAAATCATGACTCTTGTCACAAAACTGAGACGACACTCCATAGGAACACAATTTGATTAAAAGTTACATCTGAGTAACGGCGTCAAATGCCTCCTGGGAGTCTAGAAATGTGGAATCAACTTGTGATCCCCTGTTGATAGCGCTCATTACTTCATGTGAATAAAGAGCTAGTTGTGTTTCACAAGAACAATATTTTCTTAAATCATGTTGACTACATGTCAGTAGATAATTTTCTTCAAGGTAATTCATTATATTTAAAACACCATGTATGTTTGAAACTCTTAGTGCAAATTGATGTCCATGATATGGGTTTGCAATTCAATGAATTGTTCCTATTTCATTTCTTGGTTATTGATGTGACTTGTGCAAATTTGCAGCCTTTAGATGTGGATATTTCATCAAATGTGCAGTTGAATGACAATTCTCCAAAGTACAAATGATTTCAGAAACCTGCTAAAATTACTGAGGTTGATGGAAATGACAACAAAAGAAACAGTTTGCATGGTCAGAGTAGAACAAGTGTTGTCAGGAAAGTTCCATGTGGAGAGGGAACTGCAGCAGGAAAATGTGATCTTTGCACTACTCTTTAACTTAGCACTACAGAAGGTAATTTGCCAAATGCTGACAAACCCAGGGGGAACAATATTTAACTGGCCAGCCCAAGTGGTGGCACACACAGATGATATAGCATTAACTGCAAGGGAAGTTAGAGCTCTGAAGGATAATTATGCTGTATTCGAAGGAACAGTGCAAAAGTTAGGACTTGAAGGGAATACAGACATAACAAATATATGTTGACGGAAGATCCTTGTAGGGATAGAGAAGATGCTTTAGTAAGAAGGAACTGGAAATAATATAAATGAGTGGAAGCATTTAAATATCTGGGATAAATAATAATAGAAGATAACAGGACAACAGTAAAAATTCAAGGAAGGTCAGCAGGTGGAAACCAATGCTATTGTTCCTTGCAGATTATGTTCAAGTCTAGAACTGGCACGAATACAAAAATCAAAATATATCTGACAATATTAAGACCTATTGTAATGTATGTATTGGAAAGCTGGGTGATGAATACAAAAGAAAAAGGTTGGCAACTGGGAAAGTAAGATTTTGAGAAAGATATGTGGGGCACTAAGCGAGGAATAAAGCTGGAGAATAACATTTAATGCGGAACTACAAACACTTTTTGGACAGCTGAATACTGTAGTGAAAATCAAGCAAGGAAGAATAAGATGGGTTGATCATGTACAGAGAGTGTCAGAAACACTGATTGTCAGTAAAGTGTTTATGGGAAAGACAGAGGGAAGAAGGAGAAGAGGACGACAAGATGGCTTAAAGGTATGGAAGAGGACCTCAAAACAATGGGAATCAGGAAGTGGAGAAGGAAAGAAAAGGACAGAGAGGAATGAAAGGAGGTGCTGAAGGGGGCCAAGGTTCTACATGGTCTGTATTGCCTACTAGTAAATAATTTCTGGATGAGAAACCTTGTGTGTAATCTTTTCTTATTAACAGCATTTTAAGAGGACATTACTACTACCTACTTCATGTGGTATAATTTGCATATCCAAGCAAGTAGTACAATTTGTATCAATTTGATATTAGTTGTATATCACCATCAAGGTCTCACAATTTTAATGGCCAGTTCATTGGAGTCTGTAATTTTTCATTTTATATTGAAAAGGTACGGTCTGACAATTCTTGGTTTATGTTAAATGAGATCTTGTGCAATACATTTGCATCAGAGTACATAATTCCACTCTGAACTCTGGACATGGAGACACACCATACATAGAAATTATTTTTGTGTCTTATATTCTCATTATGCAGATCGTAGTTAAGCTGTAATTCATTTTTATTGTCAGAAACAAAAACCACTCAGGATAATGTACTGGGAAGTGAGTGTAAGAAAACCAAGATCCTTAATTAGGCCTCTGTAAGATGTGCAGTTATCTACTTTACACTCATACCGAATAAATACTTTCTTTTCTTTAGTTGCATTGCACCAAAAGATATAATACATATACAAAAGGCACCAACACTCTTATCTTCAGGTCAACATAATGTGAGATACTTCTAAGAGCCAAACATGATATCTTGGAATGTTGTCACCCTGAAATAGTTTTGACTGAAACTTTTTCCCGTCATCACTGTATCCTGAGGAGTGAATATGGTTCCTCTAAGGCATATACCATTAACAAAGATTTTGTTATGGAGTACATACTGTCACACTGGAGAAGATATACTGGTCACCACTGAAGTCATAAGTCATATATAGAGTTCTTAAGTCCGATTACATGATGATGATGAAAAAAAAAAAAAAAAAAGAAATGCCGTGTGGCTAGAGCCTCCTGTTGAGTAGACTGTTCGCCTGGTGCAAGTCTTTCGAGCTGAATCCACTTTGGCGACTCACATGTCGATGGGGATGAAATGATGATGATAAGGACAACCCAACACCCAGTCCCTGAGCAGAGAAAATCTCCAACCCAGCCAGGAATCAAACCCAGGCCCCTTTTCATGGCATTCCGTAGTGCTGACCACTCAGCTATGATGATGATAATAATAATTGTGATAGTGCAATGATGATACAACCTGTGCACACATCAGTAATGTCTTTTGGGAGATTAGTGTGGTTAGAATTTATAAAACATTACAGAAGTTCCACTCAAATTTACACTACACAACCAAAAGTATCTTAAAATCCACTGCAGATTCATTCAAGATACCAACCATGCAACTAGTAGTCTGCAGCATGTCCTTTTGGAATTGTTTCAGCATTTAACCTTCAGGGAAAGGTTTTCACTAATGAGTGACACAATGAAAGGTGGATTTTTTTTTCATTCTTCCTGAGAAACATTTGTTGCCTGTTGCTGAGTTTTAGGGTGAATTTGTTTGATAGGCAAAAGACACTCTTCTACATCCCAAAGATGTATGGGGCTCATATCAGGTCTATGGGAAGTCCAGTCCAGCAAATCCATTTAATTTTCTTTTAATCATGGGGCAATGGTCCTTACTACAGGGGCCGGAGTGTTACTGCTTGATTCAGTTCTCTCACAGATATGTGGACAACATATTATTATCTAAAATGTTTTCATAAAAACGAGTCGATTTTGCCATTAATCAAAAGCATTGATCCCAGGAAAACAGCCTCCTCCAAATTATACTGTAATCACAACACAATTATCAATACCTATCATTGCACATCAACTAGATCCACAGGTGCCCAACACAGTGCCCCATGTCATCACTTCACAAAATTATTTTCCACTGCTTTACATACCAACTATGTAATTTATTGGTCCCATTCTCAGCAATGTCATGCATTTGTTCCTGACATTACTGGCCTCCAAAAGCAGCATAACAATGAAAACTGAGTCCCACTGTCTGTTGCCAGATGTTGACAGTTTGTGAGATATGTGTGTGCACTAATGTATGCTCAAATATATTGCTTGATGTCATCCATAATTTGTACTCTGAGTGAGTGAGAGTGAGTGTGTGTGTGTTGTGTGTGTGTGTGTGTGTGTGTGTGAGTGAGAGAGAGAGAGAGAGAGAGAGAGAGAGAGAGAGAGAGAGAGAGAACTCCAGTCTGGGAGTATAGGCTGATATCTAGGCAATACACTTTATTTCCTTACTTTTACTCCCTCATGGGATTTGTGGTAGGTAATAAGGAGTCATTCAAACATTCAGTAGCCACTAGATGGAAAGAACAGTTCATTGTTGGGTAACATTTCTCTAGCCATTGTACAGAAGGTTTGCACTATTATGCAGGTTCTGTTTTTAACAGGCTTCAAGTGTGACTGACAACTGTCCAATAAACCTCATATTTTAAAATCTAAGTTGACATGCTTCTCTGTAGTTTACTTCTTTTATCTTGTACAAAAGTTCTTAGCAGTGTTTGAGAGTGCTGCACTGTAATGCACTGTTTATGGCATTTTCTGTGTAAGTTTTTAAATAATCATCTTTTCTGGTTTTTAAATTTTCTTGTAGTTTCAGCTCTCTGAGACTGTTTCAGCGCTCTGAGACTGCAGGCGTGTGTGTGCAAGTAGTATTTGTGTGTGTGTGTGTGTGTGTGTGTGTGTGTGTGTCTACTGCTGACAAAGGCCTTAATGGCCAAAAGCTATGATTGTGTGAATCTTTCTATTGTGCCTATCACGACTCAGCATCTCCGCTGTATGGTGAGTAGCAACTTTCCTTCTCTGGTGTTGTTACTTATCAGCTTTCTGTTTTTTATGTAATGGCTCATTACATTACTTTGTAGCTATAGCTCACATTTTTTCCACGGAACCTGATAACTACATTAAATTAAGAGAACATATAGTTACTTCAGCTTTTTTTACTGATGCACATCATGAATCACACTAATGTCTGAAATGCACAAAATAATTAATCAAAATAAAATGAATCTTGTCTTCTTTTTATAAGATTTCAGTCCACTATCTCTCTCTTTCTCTCTCCCCTCACACACACACACACACACACACACACACACACACACACACACACAGTAGTTTCTTATACAAATGGACTTTAGGAAAAATGGTAAGTTTGATAAGGAGATAAAAATGAATTTATGTGTGACTGCTATTATTTTCAACAATATATTCACTCAGTAATGGGAAAAGGAAACAGTCAAGTTTTGAAATTGTGTGAAAACTGACATAATATGTGTGTACAAATGTCAACAATTTATTTACATAGGATATTTTAATACCAAGTGGATTTCTGTGAATGCTTTGTTTCTAACAAATATTATTTAAGCAATAGCTTTACAAAATAGCCAGTTTAAATTTCTGGGTTTTAGTACATAACCATAAATATTTTTATATGAAGGAGAACTCATTAATTTAAAAATTTACAAATTGAAACAAAATATCTTTTCTGCTTTTGTAACAAGACATAATGCAATGATAACTGAAAGTGGAGAATTCTGCTGCACATGAGGGTTCAGAGTTGTATTTTGACAGTTACTGGAGAATACTGATTTGGGTGATTTTAATGTGTATACCATTCACATTTCAGTTTAAGAAGTGGTAAGGTGATTATTAAATTACAGGGACATCAGTGGCTGACAACTCAAAATTAATATTTATAGTACATCAGCTACATAAAGAGTACTCTGACAAATAAGCAGAACATAATCTGACAAAAAGTGAGGAAAATTTAACGATATTGTGGAAAACACTCTCTTATTGCCTGTTACAATCTCACATTAGATCTGGAAATATTCATTAAGTGTTTTCAACAGTGTTGTATAACTATTTTTCCATGATATCTGAATTGTCAAACTGATGGTAGATCCATTTTGGGACTAGAAGAGTACTCTAATAACAATTTATTTAATATGTGAATGTGTGTGTGTACACACGTGTGCGGTTATACACATGCCCTTGTTATAGATAATTTGGAATCTGCACACATGGGTCACGAAGTCAGGGCAGACGTCGCCAAAATATATTTAATTATGTTTAATTGTTGTCTAACATGAAGGTACCTATGGCATGTGACTAATACAGCACATTCATAAAAAGAAAAACAAAATAAGTACATTTTTAATTAAGAATATAGTTGTGAGAGCACGTGTCACACTGAAAAATCAAGTAATTTCTGTTTTATAATATTCATGTGTGCTCAGCACATTTTAAGTTTAATATGCTTCAGTATTACAAACCAACAAAACATGATGTGTTTTGTTTTTATAAAAGCAAAGATTCATTCACATAATTATTTTTCCTCTACATACTTGCATACTTGTAAAAGATGAGTAAAGAAGCTTGTGAACAGCACGCACGCTTGCGCATGTGCACGCACGCACGCACGCAAGTGCGCACACACACACACACACACACACACACACACACACACACAGGCAGAAAAGGCAGACAATATAATTAATTCATTTACTTTTATCTGAAAAAAAAAAAAAAAAAAAAAAAACATCTAGTGCTCATATGGTGCAACAATAAACCACCAAGTACAAATTTTTCACAACACAAGTCTTACTTTTCCACAAGCAATTAATTGTGTGGAAAAAGATTATGTTTGAAAGGTACCAATGCATGAAACATTTCCCTGAAAATGTTTCAGTCTTAAAGCCTATCTAAATTTAATTTTATGGGGCACAACAACACTATATTTTTATTTTAGTAGATATATCATTTAAGTACCAAGGGGCATTCAGATCTCTAAATCAATGATCTATTAACACTGAAGTACAAAAAATCTGGTAAAACCTCAAAAATTCATTTTGTTGCACATTTACTATACACACTGAGGCACATTAGTTGCAGCACTCAGAACACTATGTTTTCTGCAACAATTACATTGCAACAACATGAACAAACCAGCACATAGTTTAAAATAATTTATATTAACAATGATCAGTAACAAGGAACGGTGCATACAGGAAACAGAAAGACAGTGGCAGCACTTGTACACAGAAGATAGAAACTATCTCTTGTTCTCTGTAAACACACAAGTATTTTTACAGATAAAATTCAGTACCAGTGTCATACAAATTAATTAATGCTTCATATTAATCTTCACAGAAGAATTAGTATAATTGTATAATACAATAAAGTATTCTCACAAGAACAAATAATTACCCCCATAGAGAAGTAATGCATTTGTGGTATGAAGTTACCACCTCAACAATGTAATTTTGCAAGTGAAAAAAATCAAACCCTGTAGTCCTGAAGTATTGTGGCTGTATATACATGACTTCTCCACAAAGATAAACATATACATTCATTAAGGCTAAGAATAAAATGTATAATATATTTATGAAGATTTATCAATATATTCCAGTATAAACATAATATTTTCAACATATTTCATACATTTATCACAGGCTACTCAAGTAAAGTATAGTTGTTTTTTTTTCTTAAAGCTTGTTAGATTTACTTTTTTTCCTTTTTTTGTCTATTGCTAGTTCTCCACTAAATGACTTTTTCAGCTTAGCAGCAACAGTAGTGAGACTTTTAACTGAGACTTTTACTCGTTTCTTTGTCACATCAGTATTCAGTTTTTTCCCAAATGATGGTGACTTCTTCAGTACTTTAACGGGTGAGAGGTGTGTAGTTTTACTTTTAGCCTGCTTATCAAGCCTAGTGCTATATTTATCTTTACTTGTTCCAGTGACATTATCACCTTCATGTTTGCAGCTATGAACCACAGTATTTGCTAGTTTTGTGAGTGGTTTCTGTTTCCTAGCCTGAGACAAGTGACAGCAGCTATTATCAGTATCTTCCTTCAGTAAGGAATTACAGTGCAACTTATCTCTGTTACATTCAGAATAATTAACATCTTTTGAAAATTTTGGTATTTCATCCAGAGTATTAAAACCTCTTAACATACTTATATCTGTATCAGCATTTAATGACAAAGCACCTTTGCAGCTTAAATTTCCATTAGACACTGATCCATTATCAACTTGTGAAGCAGCATGGAAAATTGAATGATCACCCTTTACAGGAGATATTTTTAGACGTTTTGATCCTTGTTTCACTATGTGCTGATCACATAGTGCCTTGTGATCATCCTTAATAATTTTTATCCTGTTGGGTGTTACTATTCTCCCTACTGTAATGCCACTTCCACGAGATACCTGCTTCAACAATACCTTATCCTTTTGGATATCTGCACCTTGAAATCCAAATCGATTTTCGTGAGAGTTTTTTGAGCTTGGCACTCTTGTTTTGGAAGAATGACTGAATGAGGTAGAAACATTCTGTTCACTTCTCTTGCCATTTCCAACATTACCAAGTATTCTTCCATTAACCATATTTTTCCCATTCTTTGAGTTTGCAGCAACTGTAGCAACAGATACACATTTAGTTTTAACACTAAGTATCTGCTTAAAAACACATGTTCCTGCAGCACCTGGAGTACCTCTGACTCTCTTTGTTCCAGTTAAATGACATCGCTGTAGAGAACATGGGCTTGCAGGGGTTCTGGATGATTGGAAACTGCGACCAGTCCTCACATCTGACACAGTACGAGATGTGCCTACAGGGAAACCTGAAACATTTTCTTTCCTCTCTTCTGCAATGCCTTGAGGGCAGTTACCATTCAGCTTGCTGGTAGCTTTTGCTGGGAGGGGAGCCAGTCTTCGGACACGTGGAATGCTCTTGAGGGCAGTATCACTACTGGATGGCCGCAGTGGTGATCTGCTGGCTGCAGCAACCTGGCAAAGACTCTCTCACTTCAATCCTCAGCAAAAATGCAGTCATTAGTTCTATTTATATTGACTGGCATGCTTTACAGAGCCTGGGAGAGGCAGACTGCTTATAAAACAGGAACTCTTAAACATGCATGGATGGAGAACTAAATGCATACACAATAGGCGTATGAAATGATGTATTTGTCAAAAAACCGTACAATTTAGAAAGAGAGCTGTTTCATATCATATACCAGTTGAACACAATGATTTAAAAACTAAAAAAAAAAATGCCCAAGTAAATAACAGAATTATAAAAATAACACTCTAATATAAAAAATATTTTAAAAATCTTGCATGGTCCCTTATATTAAAGGCGTAGTATTACATACGGTCCTCGAAAGACTAAAGTTCAATGGGACAAATCTCAGTCTCACAATTTTAACTATTATATATACATTTTAAAAATAATTTTTTTATCACATTCTACATAACCATGCTTCAAATGCAGACATCACTGAAACAATTTGTAGTGCGAGTAATGATATAGGAATTTATAATTCTTCAGTCAAAATGATAACTAACATATACAGCACTCCTTGATATTTATGTCATCCAAGAGCGTAACTTGTTCGCCTACCTGTGAGATGGGCTGTGAGTTACGTGCTTGCCTCTGAGCTCTTGACATTTTGTGTCCATGTGCTTGCTCTGGAATACAATGAGCACGCAGCCAGTCCCTTATCCCAGTTAGAGAACGGAACTCAGAATTGGGTATGCGACTCCATGGGTTCTGTCCTGAAAGGTCCAATATTGACACGCCAAGAGCTCTTCCAACCTATGGAGCAGATAACAAATTAGAGAACACAAAAGATTTTTTTACACATAACTGTCACTGTAACTAAAAATCAGCTTTTGTTAGGTATGTACATACATACTCTGCAGGCCATTGTATAGTCCATGGTGGAAGGTACCTCATATAAGTAGGGAATTGGAATTCATAAGTGAAACAATTACAAAATTATTATTGATAAGGAAGATAAGGGTTTAATATATCATCGATGATGAGGTCATTAGACATGGAGCATAAGTTGGATTGAGAAAAGATGGGAAAGGAAACTGGTCATGCGCTTTCAAAGGAACTAACCTGGCAGCTGCCTTAAGGTATCTAGGGAAATCATAGAAAAGCTAAATTTGGATAGCCAGATGAAGATCTGAACTGCCTCCCTCCTGAATATGAATGTCAGTGTGTTACAATCCATCAAGTTTTATGTTTGTCTGCTGATGATGACAGATATCCCATTAGGCATATGTCTGTAATAATTTCAGATACCTCTACAACTTGGAACAAGCTGCTACAGTCACAGCAACTGTTCAAAGTTACAGCCCCAGATTATAAATAGACACAACAGTGTCATACAAAGTTCTGTTGTACATATTGAAACAGCCAATTTGTTTACCATGTGCAATCAAAAATACACTACAATAGCATTCTTGACAAACTGACTCTAGGAATAGTATATCAAGGAAAATAATCAATGTTTGATTATTTGGTACTTTCCCTTCAATCCATCTGCCAGAAGAAGGAGCAATTGGTTCTGAAAACTTACACATTTTCATATCCTTTTAATGTGTTTTTCCTGCACTGCTTGATGAGCTGACTTTAGGAGTAGGATTCATTAATACTACACAAAATCTGAATATGGCACTGACTGATTAGGAAAAACACAATCCACATGAAGATCACAGCAACCAAAACAGTGGTCTATAAAATATGACGAAACGGTCACATACTCGGAAAAGTTTTATCAGAAAAGAAACATCTATTTCTCTAATAAAGACAAAGTCAGTGCAGTTGTACCTAGCAGATTCTCTTCAGTCTCAACAGATGTTTTGTACACAATATTTTCTTCATGTGAACCCACAAGAAGAAATCAGGTGAATAAGGTGGACAAAAACCATGACCATCTCTTTCTACATCTACTTCTCACACAGTTGTTGATGGGCAATATTTGCAAAGTGAGCCAGGGAATGAATGCTTGTAAGACACACACACACACACACACACACACACACACACACACACATACACACGGTGCCTCTAGTACACACACACACAAACACGGTGCCTCTAGTATCAGTGGGTGTGCTGTCCGTATGTAGAATGGGGAAGGTATGCGATCTAGTTGAGTTTGACCGAGGGCAGATTGTGATGATCCGGCATCTCCGTACGAGCATTTCAGAAGTTGCATAACTTGTCAGGTGTCCGAGGAAAGCTGTAGTGAGTGTCTTCAACATGTGATGAAACCAAGGTGAAACCATGTCGAGAAGTTGTGGGATTGGGCGACCACACCTCATTACAGAATGTTGGATGCTGTAGGCAGGGCAGACTGGTAAAATAGAACAGGCAGTGAACTAAGGGCATAACTAACATCAGACTTTAATGCTGGGCAGAGTACAAGTGTGCCTGAAAACACAGTGCACCGTACGCTCCTAACAACGGGCTTCCGCAGCTGATAGCCCATGCATATGTCAATGTTAACACCACAACATCGGCACCAATGGCTGAAATGGACACATGACCTTCAGCACTGGACATTGGAACAGTGGCAGAGCATCGTGTGATCTGATGAATCATGATACCTTCTTCATCACGCTGATGAGGGCGGTGCAAATCGATCATCTTCTAAGGAAACAACTCCTTGACACCTGTACTGCAGGACGGAGACAGGCTGGCGGCAACTCCTTATGCTCTGGGAAACATTCACATGGGCATCCCTGGATCCAATGGAGCTTGTGCAAGGCAGCATTATAGCCAAGGACTATCATACACTGGTTCCAGCCCACATACACCACTTCATGACAATCATGTTTCCCAATGGCATTGAAATTTTTCAACAAGATAATGCTCCATGTCACAAGTCCAGGACTGTGATGGAGCAGTTTGAGGAACACAGTGGCGAATTATGACTGATGTGCTGGCCACACAATTCACTAGATCTGAATCCGATCAAACACATCTGTGATGTGATTGAACGTTACGTCAGAGCTCATCGCCCCCCTCCCCTGAATTTATGGGAATTAGCTGACTTGTGTGTGCAGATGTGGTGCCAACACCCTCTGGCGACCTACCAAGGCCTCTATGCTTCCATGCCATGATGCATTGCCACTAAGGCCTCTATGCTTCCATGCCATGATGCATTGCCACTGTTATCCATGCCAAAGGTGGACATACTAGCTATTAGTAGGTGGTCATAATGGTCTGCTTGATCAGTGTATATACAGTCAACTTTTTTTAATTTTCTTAGTTGTAGCCACTTTTTTGTTGTTACATGTTTGCTTCATTCTGTTTGTTTTTGTTTTGTTTTCAGATTTCCAACTTGGGTCTACAATTATTTTTTATTGTCAGATATTGTTTTCCCGTGGCCAAATGAAATGCTCAAAATCTCTACCATTAACTATAACACAAGCTTCTAAACGCCGCATTGTGGGTTGTCTTATACGCTCCCATATTCCAGGTGTTTGCTGTACCTGCTGAAATCCTTCTTAAATATGCTAGTGACAAATTTTAACATTCACAATAGGTCTTGAATGCACTATGTACCATAATTTTTCCCAAAACTGATTAGTGATGGCCAAGCTGTTGCCACCCCATGACCTATCCATTTGTTTGGGAAATGCTGATTTAAAATTGTTCTTGCTTGTAGAGCAAAATGAAGAGGTGTCCTGCCATGCACAGAACACATGTTCTGATGTAAGTGTAGTGGAACTTCTTCCAACAAAATATGTAAATGTTCTACTAAAAAAGCACTGCATGATGCTCCACTCATTGTTCCATGCAAAATGAAAGCTGCAATAAATCTGTCTCCAATCATGCCTGCCCATACATTAACACTAAACTGATGCTGATGTCTTGTGAATGGGATTATGGACAAAAAGTGTTGGCCCTGAGCACACATCCTCAGTAACCAAATAGAGAAAAAGCTTTTCTGGACTGAAAACCTGATTCCGTAAGATCATGCACTCTCTGAAGCTGATGTGTATAAAAGAGTTGAGCTCACAACACTTTCCGCACTGTAACACGATTCCTTTCTCAGTTTCTGCTGTTTCTCTGGCACTGCTACAATTTTTGTCCTCAATGCATGAAATGCTCGATTTTTACATCAGGGGTTCTAAGACTGGTCTTCCACAATGACATAACCTTCTTGCAAAAGAGCCTGTCTCCATAAAATGTTCAAGTGGTCTTTGAAAGGTGTTATTGTTCAGTAAATGTCTACTACAAAATCTATCAGCATACAAATATCTGGCCTCAAACACATTGCAATTCTGCAAATCCATACATCAGGTGCTTGTCCACCATATGTAGATTAGAACACATTTTAGAGACAAATGTACAGTACGCACTAGTTCAATAAGAATAAAGCCGAGCACATGTCACCTCCCCCCCCCAGTGGAAGGCAGACACAATAAGTCACTCTCCAGCTGAGATCGCTAACACATGTTTGTTTGGTGGTGCCCATCTCAGAAACAGCCAATATGATTATTGGTGGAGGAAGAATGTTCAGCACACGCCAGACACCAATCCAATATGAACTGTAGAGTAAGCTTCCATTATTGATTGTGTTCTCAATATTAAAAGGCATTGCAAATTTACTAGTACCATGGCAGCTAAGATAAACATAAGAAGGCTTTGACTTGACAATTACCAAAATAAACAAACATCTGAAAAGAAAACATTCCTTTAGAACCAAGCTGGAAAATTGAAAGAAAAAGACAGAAATGAAGCAAAATGCAACAACAAAAAAGGGGGTGAATGGTTTGCCTGGGTGCTCCACAATCACATTTTGAAGATGGAGCCTTACCCCCTTCTTCTTCTTCTGTTGCTTATCCATGAACAGATGTTGATGACCACATGTTGCATCTTTCTTCTGTGAACCACAGTATATAATAGCTGGTCTACACTTAATAGTCCTGTCCACTGCGTTATATTGCCCAACCAAGATGTTCTTCTTTGCCCTTGTCTTCTTTTTCCTTCAATCTTCCCTTCTATTATAAACTGCAGAAGCATATATTTGGTGTTCCACACTATATGTCCTAGGTATGCAGTTTTTGTTCTTTTAAGCATGTCAACATTTCTCACTGCTTGTTCATTTGTTCCAGTACTTCGGTGTTGGTTATTCTTCCAGTCCACGGTATTTTAAGCATTCTGTGATACATCCACATTTCAAAGGCCTCTAACTTCTTCATTGTTGTCATATTTAGTGTCCATCCTTCAGTGCCATGTAGAAGCACGGACCAGATGTAGCATTTTACAAACCAGACTCTAAGGTTTAGGTCTAGGTCTGTGCTTGTAAGAATATTTCTAAATTTTATGAAGAAATTTCAGGTGTTCTCTATGTAACATTTTATTTCCAAGTCTGTTTGCCAGTCTTCACAAAGCCAGGTTTCGAGGTATTTAAACTTGTTAACTCTTTGATTTACAGACTCTTGAAACTGTAGATTTGTATCTTTAAATGAGTCGGACTCTTGTGTGACAATCATAAAATTAGCCTTTTTGATGTAAATATTCAGATCTAGAGTACTGCTGTAATCTCCTACTATGATAACGAGTTGTTGAAGGTCATCTAAATTATCAGCTATCAATACTGTGTCATTGGCACAGGAAATGTTATTGATATACACTACATTAACCTTTATGCCTTTTTCTGCATCATCAGGTGCCTCCTGAAAAACACTCTCAGAGTATAAGTTAAATAACAGGGGTGACAGAATGCATTCTTGTTGGACTCCTCTACATACTCATATACTGACTAAATCTGTGACCTCATTATGAAATTTAATCTGCACTGTCTGATTCCAATATAAATTCTCTATACAGCAGATATCTTTCTCAAATTAATGATATGGTTATAATAGAGGGAAACATTCCACGTAGGAAATATATATCTAAAAACAAAGATGATGTGACTTACCAAATGAAAGTGCTGGCAGGTCGACAGACACACAAACAAACACAAACATACACACAAAATTCTAGCTTTCGCAACCAACGGTTGCCTCGTCAGGAAAGAGGGAAGGAGAGGGAAAGATGAAAGGATTTGGGTTTTAAGGGAGAGGGTAAGGAGTCATTCCAATCCCGGGAGCGGAAAGACTTACCTTAGGGGGGAAAAAGGACGGGTATACACTCGCACACACACACATATCCATCCACACATATACAGACACAAGCAGACATATTTAAAGACCAATGTCTTTAAATATGTCTGCTTGTGTCTGTATATGTGTGGATGGATATGTGTGTGTGTGCGAGTGTATACCCGTCCTTTTTCCCCCCTAAGGTAAGTCTTTCTAAATGACTCCTTACCCTCTCCCTTAAAACCCAAATCCTTTCATCTTTCCCTCTCCTTCCCTCTTTCCTGACGAGGCAACCGTTGGTTGCGAAAGCTAGAATTTTGTGTGTATGTTTGTGTTTGTTTGTGTGTCTGTCGACCTGCCAGCACTTTCATTTGGTAAGTCACATCATCTTTGTTTTTAGATAGATATCTTTCTCACCTATATCAGTTCTTTTGAGAATTTCCATGAGTTTATGATGTACTCTATCGAATGCTTTTTTGTAGTCAATAAAACAGAGGCCTACACTTTTACCCTTATCAAAGCAGTTTTCTACTAGAACTTGTAGCTAATGAATTTCACACATTACCCCACCTACGAAGATAATCTATGCTTGTACCATGTGTGGTGCGTATTCATGTTCAGCGCAAGTGACCAGAGGCAGAGGGTTCCTTTGTGATACAGGGGAAGATCTGCCAATGTGAAAGGCAAGCCTCTGTCCAGTCTCATTCCAATGACTCAGTTACGCTGATATATGCAGTTCCATGGCCGTTCTTGTGGATGATTTTCTTAATCAAAACTGGTTTCTTCTGAGGACAATGGAGGCTTGATGGATAGGAAGTTGTGCTTTGTCTCGTATATCATTAAACTCATGGAGAAGAGCTGCCTTTCATCAAAGTTCACAGGGCAAAATGTGGGTCAATATGACCAGCCTTTCGACAGGAGTTGATCTTAATGTACCACTGGTAATTCCCATTGTGTTATTCAGCTGAGCATGTACAGGAGCACAATATTCTACAGTGGAGTAAACTTGTCAAAGTGCAGTGCACAGGTGTGCCAGGGAGTTTTTATTTTCCATACAGTGCATTTACACTATATGGAATACAGGTTGTTGTTGTTGTTGTTGTTGTTGTGGTCTTCAGTCCTGAGACTGGTTTGATGCAGCTCTCCATGCTACTCTATACTGTGCAAGCTTCTTCATCTCCCAGTACCTACTGCAGCCTACATCTTTCTGAATCTGCTTAGTGTACTCATCTCTTGGTCTCCCTCTACGATTTTTACCCTCCACCCTGCCCTCCAGTACTAAATTGGTTATCTCTTGATGCCTCAGAACATATCCTACCAACCGATCCCTTCTTCTAGTCAAGTTGTGCCACAAACTCCTCTTCTCCCCAATTCTATTTAATACCTCCTCATTAGTTATGTGATCTATCCATCTAATCTTCAGCATTCTTCTGTAGCACCACATTTCGAAAGCTTCTATTCTTTCTAAACTATTTATCGTGCATGTTTCACTTCCACACATGGCTACACTCCATACAAATACTTTCAGAAACGACTTCCTGACACTTAAATCAATACTCAATGTTAACAAATTTCTCTTCTTCAGAAACGCTTTCGTTGCCATTGCCAGTCTACATTTTATATCCTCTCTACTTCGACCATCATCAGTTATTTTGCTCCCCAAACAGCAAAACTCATTTACTACTGTAAGTGTCTCATTTCCTAATCTAATTCCCTCAGCATCACCCAACCTAACTCGACAACATTCCATTATCCTCGTTTTGCTTTTGTTGATGTTCATCTTATACCCTCCTTTCAAGACACTGTCCATTCCGTTCAACTGCTCTTCCAAGTCCTTTGCTGTCTCTGACAGAATTACAATGTCATTGGCGAACCTCAATGTTTTTATTTCTTCTCCATGGATTTTAGTACCTACTCCGAACTTTTCTTTTGTTTCCCTTACTGCTTGCTCAATATACAGATTGAATAGCATTGGGGAGAGGCTACAACCCTGTCTCACTCCCTTCCCAACCACTGCTTCCCTTTCATGTCCCTCGACTCTTGTAACTGCCATCTGCTTTCTGTACAAATGGTAAATAGCCTTTTGCTCCCTGTATTTTACCCCTGCCACCTTCAGAATTTGAAAGAGAGTATTCCAGTCAACATTGTCAAAAGCTTTCTCTAAGTCTACAAAGGCTAGAAACGTAGGTTTGCCTTTCCTTAATCTTTCTTCTAAGATAAGTCGCAGGGTCAGTATTGCCTCATGTATTCCAACATTTCTACGGAATCCGAACTGATCTTCCCCGAGGTTGGCTTCTATCAGTTTTTCCATTCATCTGTAAAAAAATTCGCGTTAGTATTTCGCAGCTGTGACTTATTAAACTGATAGTTCGGTAATTTTCACATCTGTCAACACCTGCTTTCTTTGGGATTGGAATTATTACATTCTTCTTGAAGTCTGAGGGAATTTCGCCTGTCTCATACATCTTGCTCATCAGATGGTAGAGTTTTGTCAGGACTGGCTCTCCCAAGGCCGTCAGTAGTTCTAATGGAATGTTATCTACTCCCGGGGCCTTGTTTCGACTTAGGTCTTTCAGTGCTCTGTCAAACTCTTCACGCAGTATCATATATCCCATTTCATCTTCATCTACATCCTCTTCCATTTCCATAATACTGTCCTCAAGTACATTGCCCTTGTATAGACCCTCTATATACTCCTTCAACCTTTCTGCTTTCCCTTCTTTGCTTAGAACTGGGTTTCCATCTGAGCTCTTGATATTAATGCAAGTGGTTCTCCTTTCTCCAAAGGTCTCCTTAATTTTCCTGTAGGCAGTATCTATCTTACCCCTAGTGAGATAAGCGTCTACATCCTTACATTTGTCCTCTAGCCATTCCTGCTTAGCCATTTTGCACTTCCTGTCGATATCATTTTTGAGACGTTTATATTCCACTTTGCCTGCTTCATTTACTGCATTTTTATATTTTCTCCTTTCATCAATTAAATTCGGTATCTCTTCTGTTACCCAAGGATTTCTACTAGCCCTCGTCTTTTTACCTACTTGATCCTCTGCTGCCTTCACTATTTCATCTCTCAAAGCTACCCATTCTTCTTCTGCTGTATTTATTTCCCCCATTCCTTTCAGTTGTTCCCTTATGCTCTCCCTGAAACTCTGTGCAACCTCCGGTTCTTTCAGTTTATCCAGGTCTCATCTCCTTAAATTCCCACCTTTTTGCAGTTTCTTCAGTTTTAATCTACAGTTCATAACCAATAGATTGTGGTCAGAGTCCACATCTGCCCCTGGAAATGTCTTACAATTTAAAACCTGGTTCCTAAATCTCTGTCTTACAATTATATAATCTATCTGAAACCTTCTAGTATCTCCAGGCTTCTCCCATGTGTACAACCTTCTTTCATGATTCTTGAACCAAGTGTTAGCTATGATTAAGTTATGCTCGGTGCAAAATTCTACCAGGCGGCTTCCTCTTTCATTTCTTACAAGGGAACCTCCCCATCGCACCCCCCTCAGGTTTAGTTATAAGTTGTCACAGTGGATAGGCCATGAAAAACTGAACACAGATCAATCGAGAAAACAGGAAGAAGTTGTGTGGAACTATGAAAAAATAAGCGAAATATACAAACTGAGTAGTCCATGCGCAAGATAGGCAACATCAAGGAACACATAAACATAGGAGCGTCGTGGTCCCGTGGTTAGGGTGAGCAGCTGCGGAACGAGTGGTCCTTGGTTCAAGTCTTCCCTCGAGTGATTAGTTTACTTTCTTTATTTTCGTAAAGTTATGATCTGTCCATTCGTTCATTAACGTCTCTGTTCACTGTAATAAGTTTAGTGTCTGTGTTTTGCGGCCACACCGCAAAACCATGCGATCTGTAGACGAAAGGACGTGCCTCTTCAATGGGAACCGAAAACATTTGATCGCAAGGTCATAGGTCAACCGATTCCTCCACAGGAAAACACGTCTGATATATTCTACACGACACTGGTGACGGCATGTGCGTCACATGACAGGAATATGTTGTTGACCCACCTAACTTGTACACTTGGCGGATGGGTTAAAAGATTCTTCTACCTTGCCCGATTTAGGTTTTCTTGTGGATGTGATAATCACTCCCAAAAAAGTGATGAAAACATCAGAGTTTGTGACATAAACTGAAAATAAAAAATTAAATTTTTCACTCGAGGGAAGACTTGAACCCGGGACCTCTCGTTCCGCGCTGCTCACGCTAACCACGGCGTTACCAAACTCAATTTAACCTTGATGTTGCTTATATTGAGCATGGACTACTCAGTTTGTATATTTTGCTTATCTTGTCATTGTTCCACACAACTTCTTCCTGTTTTCTCGATTGATCTGTGTTCAGTTTTTCAAGGCCTATCCATGCGCCAACTTACAACTAAATCTGAGGGGGATGCGATGGGGAGGTTCCCTTGTTAGCCCCAATCCATATCCACCTACTATGTTTCCTTCTCTCCCTTTTCCTACTGTCGAATTCCAGTCACCCATGACTATTAAATTTTTGTCTCCCTTCACTACCTGAATAATTTCTTTTATCTCATCATACATTTCATCAATTTCTTCATCATCTGCAAAGCTAGTTGCATATAAACTTGTACTACTGTAGTAGGCGTGGGCTTCGTATCTATCTTGGCCACAATAATGTGTTCACTATGCTGTTTCTAGTAGCTTACTGGCACTCCTAGTTTCCTATTCGTTATTAAAGCTACTCCTGCATTACCCCTATTTGATTTTGTATTTATAACCCTGTATTCACCTGACCAGAAGTCTTGTTCCTCCTGCCACCGAACTTCACTAATTCCCACTATATCTAACTTTAACCTATCCATTTCCCTTTTTAAATTTTCTAACCTACCTGCCCGATTAAAGGATCTGACATCCCACGCTCCGATCCGTAGAAAGCCAGCTTTCTTTCTCCTGATAACAATGTCCTCTTGAGTAGTCCCCGCCTGGAGATCCGAATGAAGGACTATTTTACCTCCGGAATATTTTACCCAAGAGGACGCCATCATCATTTAATCATACAGTAAAGCTGCATGCCCTCAGGAAAAATTACGGCTGTAGTTTCCCCTTGCTTTCAGCCGTTTGCAGTACCAGCACAGCAAAGCTGTTTTGGTTAGTGTTACAAGGCCAGATCAGTCAATCATCCAGACTGTTGCCCCTGCAACTACTGAAAAGGCTGCTGCCCCTCTTCAGGAAGCACACGTTTGTCTTTCCTCTCAACAGATACCCCTCCATTGTGGTTGCACCTACTACTGTTTCGTTAAGGCACGCAAGCCTCCCCACCAAAGGCAAGGTCCATCGTTCATGGAGGTACGAGTTACTAATAATACTAATACAAGAGATGCTTATGGACAGAATCTATGTAATTTCAGTTTTTAGTTTAGTAAATGAGTACTTATTTCCAGTTGTTAAGTGAGCTTTTATGTAAAATATGGTCCTATAAACGATGGCTGAGAAGCACTTAATCTGTAAGTGTGATGTCATCAGTGACCTCATTAGTGTTGGTGGCAAATGGATTGGATTGGTAAATGTGGCATACTGCAAAGCCCTGCAATCATGTTATAGTCACTTGGCGGTGAATTAATGAATGACCAGAAAGTTAATGTGCTTTTCTTGCCATTAACTGTGTTACTGGTAGGCTGCATAAATCTCTTCCACTCAGGAATCACTGGCATTTGTAGCGTGAGCTGCACTGAGAGGAGCCACTTAAAATGAATCCACAGTGTATCTTCCAAGCTGTGTGTGAAAATGTCTGATGCAATGGAACTGATACTGTTTGAGTCTAGAATAGTAGTCTGCTGTAGCATACTGCATGAATTATTTTGAAATATCTGAAGTTCCATACCATCTAGGTGACCTACTGCTGTCGCAGAGAAAGACAATTTAAGCCTCTGTTCCTCTTCATATGTTGGAAGAACTGAGACTGGAGTAATGCATTTGGCAGCTCTCTTGCAGTGAAAGTATTCCATTCAGTGAGAGTCGACAGAATGAAATCACCATTATCGAATAAATATTGACAGCATGTTTCACTCGGGACAGGCCTTTCAGTGTGGTGGACAGCTGACAGCTCCAGCTGTCGAACTTTTTTACATACTAGCTCACTTAACAATTGTAAATAAGTAGTCATTTTAATAAACTCAAAATAACTTCACTGTATAAACACAAGTTCAGTGAAGTTAATTTTGTCTACTCGCATAAGATAACTGGACACGAAATGCTGGGGACAGGGAGGTATATTATGTATGTAAACTGAAAAGTGAGCAGTGCTCATAAGAGGGCAGGAGGGGTAGGGGGGAGTTGCCTTTCCTAGAAGAACACTACAGCTGTAATACAGGATGAGTAAGAATCAATTTCCCCTCTAGCAGTGTAGAACAGTTTGCAGAGATTTACACAGATTCTGTCCATATCTGTTTCTTTCATTAGTATTATTAGCAACTAATATTGGTATTACACATAGTTTTAATGTACTTTTTGGAACATAAACACTCCCATTGTATGTCTGCACACAGCATCACCAGTGATTCATAAGGCATGCTGCAGAGGGTTGGAGTAGCATTGTGAAACATACTGTAGCTACATCTTGATGTAGTGGAGTAGATGGAGTGGGGAATCATCTGCTTTGTCTTCAGTTTGCATACCTATGATGAAAGGAGGAAATGCATGATCACATTCTGGTGAGCCACCTTCCTTGTGCTTCTACTCTCCAACCTCCCCCCATTCCCCACCATGTTACACCCTCAAAACACCATTTATCTGTTAATACGACTCAACCACACTTATTTTTAAAAATCTTCAATTTTTCCATCCCCTGTGATCCGGAAACTATTAGTCCTAGAGAAAATCAAGCAACAGATAGTCCAGATTACAATATAAATAATATTATGAAAAGGATAGATTGCTACCCACCATAAAGAAGACACATAAAATTGCAGACAGGCACAACGAAACAACTGTTACACATTGAGCTTTCACCAAAGGTCCTTGTCAGAAAGAAAGAAACACACACACACACACACACACACACACACACACACACACACACACACACATTCACAAATGGACGCACACCTCACATATGCATGAGCATAACAATTTGCAACTACACGATTTTTCCACCTATTCGACATTTTTTGGCCTTTTTTGACTGGGCTGTTCCATAAACAATGATTAACACATTTCTATATTCAATTGGCAGAATTCTACATCTACATTTATACTCCGCAACCCACCCAACGGTGTGTGGCGGAGGGCACTTTATGTGCCACTGTCATTACCTCCCTTTGCGGGAAGAACCACTGCCGGATAGCCTCCATGCGCACTCGAATCTCTCTAATTTTACATTTGTGATCTCCTCGGGAGGTATAAGTAGGGGGAAGCAATATATTCGATACCTCATCCAGAAACACACCCTCTCGAAACCTGGACAGCAAGCTACACCACAATGCAGAGCGCCTTTCTTGCAGAGTCTGCCACTTGAGGTTGCTAAACATCTCCGTAACGCTATCACGCTTCCCAAATAACCCTGTGACGAAGCACCGCTCTTCTTTGGATCTTCTCTACCTCCTCCGTCAACCCGACCTGGCACGATCCCACACTGATGAGCAATACTCAAGTATAGGTTGAACAAGTGTTTTGTAAGCCACCTCCTTTGTTGATCGACTACATTTTCTAAGGACTCTCCCAATGAATCTCAACCTGGCACCTGCCTTACCAACAATTAATTTTATATGATCATTCCACTTCAAATCATTCCGTGCGCATACTCCCAGGTATTTTACATAAGTAACTGCTACCACTGTTTGTTCCGCTATCATATAATCATACACTAAAGGATCCTTCTTCCTATGTATTCGCAATACATTATATTTGTCTATGTTAAGGGTAAGTTGCCACTCCCTGCACCAAGTGCCTATCCGCTGCAGATCTTCCTGCATTTTGCTGCAGTTTTCTAATGCTGCAACTTCTCTGTATACTACAGCATCATCTGCAAAAAGCCGCATGGAACTTCTGACACTATCTACTAGGTCATTTATATATACTGTGAAAAGCAATGGTCCCATAACACTCCTCTGTGGCATGCCAGAGGTTACTTTAACGCCTGTAGATGTCTCTCCATTGAGAACAACATACTGTGTTCTGTTTGCTAAAAACTCTTCAATCCAGCCACACAGCTGGTCTGATATTCCATAGCTCTAACTTTGTTTATCAGGCAACAGTGCGGAACTGTATCGAACGCCTTCCCGAATTCAAGGAAAATGGCATCTACCTGGGAGTCTGTATCTAATATTTTCTGGGTCTAATGAACAAATAAAGCGAGTTGGGTCTCACATGATCGCTGTTTCCGGAATCCATGTTGATTCCTACAGAGTAGATTCTGAATTTCCAGAAATGACTTGATAAGCGAGCAAGAAACATGTTCTAAAATTCTACAACAGATCGATGTCAGAGATATAGGCCTATAGTTTTGCGCATCTGCTCGACGACCCTTCTTGAAAACTGGGACTACCTGTGCTCTTTTCCAATCATTTGGAACCTTCCGTTCATCTAGAAACTTGCGGTACACGGCTGTTAGAAGGGGAGCAAGTTCTTTTGTGTACTCTGTGTAGAATCGAATTGGTATCCCGTCAGGCCCAATGGACTTTCCTCTATTGAGTGATTTCAGTTGCTTTTCTATTCCTTGGTCACTTATTTCGACGTCAGCCATTTTTTTCGTTCATGAGGTGATTGAGAGAAGGAACTGCAGTGCGATCTTCCTCTATGAAACAGCTTTGGAAAAAGGTGTTTAGTATTTCAGCTTTACGCGTGTCATCCTCTGTTTCAATGCCATCATCATCCCAGAGTGTCTGAATATGCTGTTTCGATCCACTTACTGATTTAACGTAAGACCAGGACTTCCTAGGATTTTCTGTCAAGTCAGTACATAGAATTTTACTTTCAAATTCACTGAACGCTTCACGCATAGCCCTCCTTACACTAACTTTGACATCGTTTAGCTTCTGTTTGTCTGAGAGGTTTTGGCTGCATTTAAACTTGCAGTGAAGCTCTCTTTGCTTTCGCAGTAGTTTCCCAACTTTGTTGTTGAACCACGGTGAGTTTTTCCCGCCCCTCACAGTTTTACTCGGCACGTACCTGTCTAAAACACATTTTACAATTGCCTTGAACTTTTTCCATAAACACTCAACATTGCCAGTGTCGGAACAGAAATTTTCGTTTTGATCTGTTAGGTAGTCTGAAATCTGCCTCCTATTACTCTTGCTAAACAGATAAAGCATCCTCCCTTTTTTTGTAATCCTATTTACTTCCATATTCAGGGATGTTGCAATGGGCTTATGATCACTGATTCCCTGTTCTGCACTTACAGAGTTGAAAAGTTTGGGTCTGTTTGTTATCAGTAGGTCCAAGATGATGTCTCCATGAGTCAGTTCTCTATTTAATTGCTCGAGGTAATTTTCGGATAGTGCACTCAGTATAATGTCTCTCGATGCTCTGTCCCTACCACCCGTCCTAAACATCTGAGTGTCCAAGTCTACATTTGGCAAATTGAAATCTCCACCTAAGACTACAACATGCTGAGGAAATTTATGTGAAATGTATTCCAGATTTTTCTCTCAGTTGTTCTGCCACTAATGCTGCTGCGTCGGGAGGTCGGTAAAAGGAGCCAATTATTAACCTAGCTCGGTTGTTGTGTATAACCTCCACCCATAATAATTCACAGGAACTATCGATTTCTGTTTCATTACAGGATAAACTACTACTAACAGCGACAAACACGCCACCACCAGTTGCATGCAATCTATCCTTTCTAAACACTGTCTGTGCCTTTGTAAAAAGAAAAAAAATTTCAGCTTTCTGTACCTATAACAATTTCAGCCTCAGTGCTTTGTATCAGCGCTTGAAGTTCTGGTACTTTACCAACGCAGCTTCGACAGTTTAAAATTACAATAGCGACTGCTGCTTGGTCCCCGCATGTCCTGACTTTGCCTCGTACCTTTTGAGGCTGTTGCCCTTTCTGTACTTGCCCGATTCCATCTAACCTAAAAAGCTGCCCAGTCCATGCCACACAACCCCAGCTACTCGTGTAGCTGCCTGTTGGGTGTAGTGGACTCTTGACCTATCCAGCGGAACATGAAACCCCACCACCCTATGGCGAAAGAATACGTTGGTGCTGTGACAGTGCCCTCGACATTTAACAGTGCCGCCACGACAGTACGCGCAAACGGCGATAGAGGCGCTCCGCAACTCGGTTGAGCGCGGGATCGCCACCTAGCTACGAACGGCGCCAACCGCATGTCACGGCACGGCAGTCAAATGACAGATACTGAGTTGTTAGCGTGTAACCAGCTATTGTTTCTACTTTTGTATATCCACACAGTTATTGGTGATTTAAAGGTTATAACACTTTTTGGCGACGAGGTCGGATATTTTTTTTTTCACTGTGTTGTGGATTTGTGTGTTCGTGACGGGGCAGACAAGGAACAGCTTATGCAAGTGCTCACTGAACAACAAACACAGCTGATGGCTGCTATTCAGGCGTTGTCGACGTCGCTTACTCATCGTCTGTCTTCCTCTTCTCCGCCTCCATTCCCTCCTTACGACGAGACCGCTGAAGACTGGGAGGATTATGAGAAGCGTTTGTGGCAACACTTCTTGGCTTTCGGCGTTGTCGACGCTCCCATGTGTAAGTCGTTATTTCTATCTTGGATTTCCCCACGGATCTATCAGCTGCTATCTCAGTTAGCCCCTCTGCGGGAACCTGCCTCTCTGTCCTTCCAAGAAATGTGTGACTTATTGTCTAACTATTACCAGAAAAACACCCACGTCGTTGCCGCCCGCGTGGCGTTCTACCGGTGTCGTAAACAGCCCCATCAATCTTACCGGGCTTGGGCGGCGGAACTACACAGTCTGAGTAGGAAATGTCAGTTTGTCACGGACACTCATCATGAGTCTTATGCTGATTCAATGGTTAGGGATGCTATTCTATGGCTTGCTCCTGATAAAGAAGTTCGGCAACGTGCCTTACAACTGCCAAACCCGTCACTGTCGGAAGTTCTAAGCATCGCTCAATCCTTTGAAGTGTCTCACGCTGCTGGTGCGCAAATAGACGCATGGTGTGATGTAGGCGCTGTACAGTCCACTTTCGACACGGACAATTTGCCTGTTTCACAGGAGAACGAAGATGTGGCAGTGGTTCACTTGTGTCAACAACGTCACGTTGGGCCGCCACGCTCGCAGCGAAAACAGCAACCACAGAAGCAGGTTCGTTCCGCACTTCCTTCTTGTCCACGTTGTTTCGTACAGCATGACAGGGCCGCGTGTCCAAAATGTTGGGCCACGTGTAATTCATGTAGGAAAAAAGGCCACATTGCTTCTGTGTGTCAGTCCCCTAAAGTTCCGGTCGATGAGGACGAGGCATCGGACAAGGACGTTAACTGTGTGCTTTCTCCAACAAATAAGTTGTTTGTTACTGTTCGTGTTCTGGATAAAGACATTCGCATGCAAGTGGACACTGGCTCTGCAGTAACTCTCATTAATTCTCGCACTTATTTGGAGTTGGGCTCCCCTCCCTTGTCTCCAGTTACGCAAAATCTGAGAACTTATAATAAACAGAAAATTCCTATCATTGGCCAGTTTGATGCTTCCACTGCCTACAAGTCTGTTGTTAGGCCCCTCACGTTTTATGTGGTGGATCATGCGGGCACTGAAAACCTGTTCGGTTATGATGCTTTCCAGTTGTTCGGGTTCTCCATTGATGATGATGTGCACCTCATATCTGAGGATATTCCGTATCAACAGCTGGATGGATTGTGTTCTGAATTTTCATCCGTGTTCTCTGCTGGTCTGGGTCGTGCCCACATTACTCTTAAACCTACAGCTCGCCCTAAGTTTTTCCAGGCACGCCCTATTCCAGTGGCATTGCGTGCACCGGTCAAGGCTGAGATAGACAGATTAACAGCTTTTCTAGGCAAGATTGCTTATTATCACAAATTCATTCCATCCGTGGCAGCGGTAGCTCATCCTCTGCATCAGCTATTACGCAAAAACGTCCCTTTCTGTTGGTCCGACGAGTGTGAGCAGGCTTTTGTCTGCCCGAAGGCTCATTTGCAGTCGGCGCCTTGTCTTGCCACATTCCGTCCGGGTCAGCACTTGGTTCTGGCGACTGACACGTCACAGTATGGCCTAGGGGCTGTTCTCGCCCATCGGTGTAACGATGGGTCGGAACGACCCATCGCCTATGCTTCCAAGACCCTCAACGATGTGCAACGGCGTTACTCTCAAGTCGAAAAGGAGGCGCTCGCTATCATTTATGCTCTAAAAAAGTTCAGCGTTTTTTTGTATGGTTCTAAGTTTCACCTCATCACCAACCACAAGCCGCTGGTCTCTCTGTTCAGCCCATCGGCGTTGCTTCCGGATAAGGCAGCTCACCGCCTGCAACGTTGGGCCTTATACTTGTCTCGTTTTCACTATGAGATTCACTATCGCCCCACGGCCCAGCATGCCAACGCTGACTCATTGTCGCGATTGCCGATGGGCCCCGACTCGGTTTTCGATCGTGATGAAATACTCTGTTTCCACATTGATGAGGAAGAACGTCGTGCAGTCGGGGGTTTTCCACTTACAGGTTCGCAGGTCACGTCGGCTACTGCGTGGGACCCGGTCCTGCGTCAGGTGATCGGTTTTGTTCAACGGGGTTGGCCGGACAGGACCAAGGGCCGGGCATTGGATCCCCTTCGCAACTACCATGCCTTGCGCCTTCGTCTGTCTGTTCGTGATGGTGTTGTTCTTCTGGCCACAGATGGCGCATCTCCACGGGTCGTGGTGCCAGCCTCTCTTCGCAAAGATGTTCTCAAACTGTTGCATGAAGGCCATTGGTGTATTTCTCGGACTAAGTCCCTGGCCCACAGGCACGTTTATTGGCCCGGTATTGATTCGGACATCGCCCACATGGTTGCTGTGTGTGGTCAGTGTGCTCAACAACTGGCTGCACCTCGTACAATGCCCTCTCCGTGGCCTGATCCGGCGTAGCCATGGGAACGGGTGCACGCTGACTTTGCTGGCCCCTTCCTCGGTACTTATTGGCTACTGTTGATTGACGCCTTCTCGAAGTTTCCGTTTGTTGTTCGATGTCCGTCGCCCACCACTGCAGCGACGACGCTGGCTTTGCCCAAAATCTTTGCGCTAGAAGGTCTTCCATCCATGATCGTCACGGACAATGGCCCTCAGTTCTCTTCGCGGGCCTTCCGTGATTTTTGTACTGGACAAGGGATTCATCACGTTACAGCACCGCCCTTCCATCCGCAATCGAATGGGGAGGTCGAGCGCCTTGTCCGCACTTTCAAAAGCCAGATGAAAAAATTCCTTAGTGATTTTTTCACAGATGATGCTCTGCTGCAATTTCTGAGTTCTTATCGCTTCACGCCTCTGGGTGATTGCAGCCCTGCTGAACTCTTGCATGGCTGCCAACCGCGCACTCTACTGCACCTGCTTCACCCTGTCAGGCCTTGTGCTGTGTCCCCTAGTGCGGGAAAATGCTCGGTGGGCGCCGACGTGTGGGCACGAGGGTACGGATCTCGCCCTAAATGGATTCCAGGGGTGGTCAAGGCTCTTCGCGGCCGCCGGCTTTGTGCAATACGTATGGACGACGGCATGGTTGTTCGCCATTACGACCAGATGCGCCCACGAGTGGTGGCCACGCGGGTGCCACCGCCCCTTCCTTCGCCTCCACCAGCCCGAGAAGCCAGTCCTGTGGCTGCTGCCGATCTACCGTACGTGTTGATGCAGCCGATGTCGCTACCGCTTCCGAGTACGCCGGAACCGGCCCCAGTCGCAACGCCACCTTCTCCGGGACCCATCTCGCTGGAGCACACCCCCAGGTCCACGACACCTATGGATGCTGCTCCAGAGTTTTCACCCATCATCTCGTCCAGGAGGCATGTTCCACGCACGAGCTTCCATCCTGGACATTTTCGACCATACTCTCGTGTCTCTCCGTGGGATCTTCTTGGGGCCTCACAAGAGGCCATGGATGTCTCTGCACTGTCCATGTCTCCAAGGAAGTGAGGTTTTTTTTTTTTTTTTTTTTTTTTTTTGTTTTTTTTTTTTTTTTTTTTTTTTTTTTTTTTTTTTTTTTTTTTTTTTTTTTTTTTTTGTTTTTTTCAAACAAGGGGGGAAAAGTGTTGTGGCAGTGCCCTCGACATTTAACAGTGCCGCCACGACAGTACGCGCAAGCGGCGACAGAGGCGCTCCGCAACTCGATTGAGCGCGGGAGCGCCATCTAGCTACGAACGGCGCCGGCCGCACGTCACGGCACGGCAGTCGAATGACAGATACTGAGTTGTTAGCATGTAACCAGCTATTGTTTCTACGTTTGTATGTCCACGCAGTTATTGGTGATTACAGGTTATAACAGTTGGATTCCATAACTTCTGACTCACTTTTTTCTGGACAAAAGCTTTCTATCTCAAACTGCTCTTCTCTGCCATCCCCAACTGATAGTTTGATCATCACAGAAACACCCAAGGAATGTTCCTCTGGCAGTGAAAAATTGAGAAGCTAATATACTACAAGAGACACATTCAACATGGGCTCACATGAGGCGAATATAAAAGGAAATACTGTCCTGAGCAATTCATAGAATAATTATGAGCCCAAGACAAAGCTATTCTTATTTCATTTTTCTCTCTCCTTCCCAACTAAGTAAAAACACTTGTATACAAGCATTTAATAGTGTTATCACCTCAAAATCTAGAACTGTTATTATCAAATAACAACAAATGAATCTAGTGTTGAGATGAACACCTATAGTAAATGCTTGTAAACAACTGTTCATAAGGACAAGAGCAGGAACTATCTGACCTGTAAAGAAGAAAAACTAATTGGCATTAGCAAATGTCCTTACATTTCCCATATTCCATAGTAATCTTGTTCTTTGAGGAAATACAACACAACAATTTTAAGAGTATACTTATTGCAAATTGATATGCAGATATGTGTGCTTATGGCTCTTTGATTGCTTTGGTTTTGAGAAGAAAACCTAAATAATCTCTCTACAGTAGTGTGTAGCAAATATTAGACAACAACGGGAGGGGTTTCTCTTAAACTGGAAATTACTATATGCTAGAATGAGGTCTTGGTTTGCGCTATTGGACCAGAGTGGGTACTGTTTGTTATGGCATAATGTGTTATCGA
The DNA here is from genome assembly GCF_021461395.2 of Schistocerca americana. Taxonomy (NCBI): domain Eukaryota; kingdom Metazoa; phylum Arthropoda; class Insecta; order Orthoptera; family Acrididae; genus Schistocerca; species Schistocerca americana. The sequence goes on from NC_060119.1 coordinate 795,458,528, forward strand.
AAAGCTGCTGGAAGCAAATTTGCTTACTTTCAGTTTACTAGCAGTCAGTTTCCTACTAATTCATAATTATTCTCCTCAACTATAGGGCAACATTGTGCAACTAGGGGAGAGGGGAGCAGTGTCAGGGTACTGTATCACAGTATCTCTTCTATATGTCTGCTGACTATTGCACCTATATGACTTGTAGAATTAAATCAGATAGTGGGGTTGGGGAAGGGGGAGGTGCTTAATAAATTCATAACCCTTGCAAGAAGCATAATTAAAACTGCAACAGCACTTTACAATCCAAAGTAGCGTAATTCAGTGTGCTTTTGCATGGGCATATTGCTGTGGATTTATTACAAATCTGTTCGCAACTGATTTTTCTTTATTTTTTTATTTATTTTTTACTTTTGTGAGGATGATCTTCCATGTGCATAACTACATTCAGTATGCACCCCTTGGACGATTGTCCTTTGCTATGTTTCACTGAAGACAGGATTTGTGGCTCCCTGTGCAATAACGACGATGAACTCTATGGCTCGACACCTATTTCAGTATCATTTGTACTTGTTAAGCATGTGACGTCATCACTGTACTCCTTACGTACACTGTCCTCACAGTTGAGCATATATGACACCACATATTCCACTGACTCATATTACAGCAATGCTAATGGTTCAGTTGCCACTCTCTCTTTGTGGAATTCCTTGGGTTGTTTTCCAATGACATGTCAACTAAAGCAACTGTCGATGTATATATAATGCCTTTGTTTATCACTGCCATTTCTCTGCTTTGTATCAACATCACTGGCACTGTAGCACTGTTGTGAGTTGCTCATTGACTAAGCAGTTCAAGTACGCTCCATAGCCTCATGCTGTAGTCATAACTGGATACCCCCAGTCACACCCCTGTTGCCAGTAGCAGCCAATATTGTGGCCCTGTTGCCACTAGAAGCCAATTTTTTGGTTGCATGGTAGACATTATGTGGGGAATCAAATACTGTAAATATCATTGGCCTTTTGCAACATCACACTCAAGAGATTTCTTGCAAGACATGCCCACCTATCCTTATAAAAGTGATCTACCTATGAATAAAACTACTAGCACTACTCTCATTGTGATGCAACCAGGTGTGAGACCAAAAAACTTTGCCAAAGATAGATTTAAAGAGCAAAATGGTATATGCCAGTGATTTTGTCATCTGTGTAACTGTTACAAATTATGTGTCATGTAATGAAATGGATGTTTGTATTGGAGGTTTGATGAATTTTCTGAAATGAAACAAGCTGTAGAATACTTTTGTTGATACAATTAGAAACTAGTTTGATCTACTTGAGGACTTATGCACTTGAAATGAGAAAAACAAATGCAAAAATCAAAATAATGGTCATGTGTGGTAAAATGTAGCTTCTAGACGTAAGTACTTGACACGAGACTCACCAAACACGAAATTATACTCATATTTTAATTATGAGAGCAAGCATTTTCTGTGTGAATAATTTCACAAAATAATTAACAAAAACTACTTATTTATTTTTCCTGTGGATTTTACAGAACATGATGTCCTGGAATTACTTCAAAGCTCAAAAACATCCAGTGGCTGAGATGACATATCATCTAGATTACTTAAGTAACACAGAAATAAACTGATAACCATCAATATCTACTAAACTGTTCAACTGGCAAGAGGACATTTCCTAACCTATCCAAAAACATCAAGATGTGGCCAGTATATCAAAAAGGAAGAAACAATGGTGTACAAGCTCAAAGGTCAGTTTCATTGTTATTGTCTTGGTGAGTCAGTATGATGAACAGTGAAATGGACTGTCAATTCATGCATTTAGTGACTGGAAGAAAGATGTATAAGACAATGGATTCATGTGTAAGTGACAGATGCTGCTGTACTTGACACCAAGGAACCTTTCTTTAAGTGTTATTGTAACTACAAACTGAAGATGATCACATGACTGAAATTGGTTGTCTGCAAGTAAGAACAATATCACTGCCCTTTTTTTATGCTTCCTTGATGTAGTTCTTTGAATACAGATGCACTGAAACTGTGCAGCATTGTTTACAGAATAATACATGAAAACTTGGCACCTTGGAACCGAAAAAAAAAGAGTTATTGTTATTTCAGTCACTGAAACTAGAACCAAAGCTTAGAACACAGTCAAATAAACATACACCACATAAAATCTGGTTATTTGTCCTTTCACAAACCCAATAATCAGATGCAGGTTGTGCAGACTTTTACAAATGTGCTACAGTGTGGTGGCCTATAGCCTTTTGAATTACAAGGGTGGTAGTAGTAGTAACTGAATTGAATATATTAACTTTATTTATATAAACTGAGTTGTTTAAATATATTTCAGTTTTATAATTAATCATTTCACATTGCAAGGAATAAAATAAAATTAAAGTAAAACAATGATGAAACCAGCAGGATTTGAACCCCAACCACCAAGCTACAAGTCCATACTTGTAACCACTTTGCTATCTATTGCTCATACTCTATGGATAAATCTTTAGTGTGTGTTTTACCTTGCCATATGACCCACTCAGACAAAATATTATAGGGACTTGAAAGGAGCATCTACCCCCTTCTGTTCACATAGTTTGAGCCAAATCGAAGAGCCTTGTCCCATGCCTTCCTGTTGATGGATTTATATTTGGAGAAGGTTTAACTAATTCTTTAAATCTCTCTTTCTCCTTCTATGGGCTACTGGAAAAGGGCCTCTTTAGCAAATCAGCTACAGCAGATACTTTCATACTAAAAGAAGGTGGCATTTTCCACTGTTGCGGCAATAATTTAGTTTTAGCCTTCAATGCCATTCTCAAGTGATTTTGTAGTTCTCCACTATAAAACTATGCCTTACATATTAAAATGTCAATGTCTTTAAAACTTGTATATGCTATTCACTTTGGATCACAAATGCTGTCTTGTTGGTTTAACAGTTTGACATTTACAAAGGTGTAATAATTTAGTACATGTCAAGCTGTCAAACCAACAAAACAGTATTTGTAAACCAAAATGAATAGGAAACACAAATTTAAAGATGCTGACATTTCAATTTGAAAGGCATAGCTTTCTACTGCAGAACCACAAAATCACTTGAGAACAGTCTGGAAGGCTGAAACTAGTTGTGTGGTACACTCTGTGGGGAGGGCAAACCTTTCATCCTAAATTTAGTTGTATATGTGCTTTGTACAACCATCTGTAGCCTTTTGACTTTCAAAGGCAGGAATTGTAACTATGTTTAATATATTCATTTTATGTATATAAATTAAAGTGTTTAAATATACTTAAATTTTACAATTAACTGTTTAACAATGGGAGGAATAAATGTGATAAATGTTGGCAACAGTGGGGATTGAACACAGGCCAATACATTACAAGTCACTGCAGCTAACCATTCACCCACAAAGCCATTTTTGCAACAGCCCCTGAAAAACTCTTCATAATCTACACTCGTATAACACATTACAAACAATTTCAATGGAAAAGATTGACCTGGTGCTGTGACCCACATGGCACTCTCAGTGCAGGAAGGAAAGATGTCACATCAGAGAATGCACAGTTGAAACAGGCAGCTGTGTCACTTCTCTGAGCTTGAGTTGATCTTAGCACAGATGACCACAATTTCAGCACTTGACACTTGTTTCTAGTTATCATGAAGAGAGCAATAAAAAACATCTTTTTGCCCATTTTATGTACATACCAGCACGCATTCAAATAAAAACAGTGTGATTTTAGTCCAATTTCCAGTTGCACTCATAGAGAAATAGCATAATTTTAGTGCAATTTCTGCCTTCATTTGAAGAGAAATGGCAAAATTTTAGTGCGATATTTACAGTGTGCTACAGCATATTAGCACATGATAACCAGCTGCCACTTCCAAGAACAATAGCGTATTGCATAGTAAATAATAATGTTTTCTTTGTTATTAGATTAATAAGACAGAAAAACATTTCATTTTTTCAATAATTATTCAATGCTACATCAAAATTGTGGCTACGTAGCCAGATGCTTGGCCAAACGTTGCACCTACTGATAGGTCTGAATCCCATATTATGTACGATAAATTTAAATAAGCAACCAAATGAGACTTTGGTAGCCGGTAGCAACAGTATTCAATATTCGAATGGCCATATAAGCCAGTGGGGCACATGCACAGGGCAGTCTCTACTGGACAGTCTTGGAGAGCAGTCTATAGTGACCAGTTTCATGGGGATGAGTGGGTAAAGTTATTTGAACAGTTCAGACTCTCAACAGTTTCCATATGATTTTGGACTCTTTAACTATTTTGAGGGTGTGGTGCACTTAGATTACTCTTGTACACAGACTGCACTAAGTTTATATGGCACTCAGTTTTCGACTTTATGTGGACTGGCTGGACTTTGGAACCTTTTTGGACAGTATCAGACCCTGTTACTTATACACAGTTGGAGTATACTGACAGTCTGCAGGCACCAAGGCCACAAGAGGGCTTTGAAGAATATAAAAGACAGTTGTATTTGCTGCAATGGGTTGTTTTGGGGAAGGAGACCAGACAGCGAGGTCATTGGTCTCATCGGATTAGGGAAGGATGGGGAAGGAAGTCGGCCATGCCATTTCAAAGGAACCATCCCGGCATTTGACTGGAACGATTTAGGGAAATCACGGAAAACCTAAATCAGGATGGCCAGATGCGGGATTGAACCGTCGTCCTGCCGAATGCGAGTCCAGCGTCTAACCACTGCGCCACCTCGCTCGGTATTTTCCGGAATAAGTGAATAGACAGTTTATTAGTAAATAAGTGAATATTTATCACTTATTATGGGATGTATGAATTTCCTTTTCACCTTGAGTCAGTGCTGCCTAGCTGTTCCCAATTATGAACAGATTCAATAAAATCTGAAGACATTCAGAGTTTGAAGAAGTTAATGTGAGTAACTATTATCAGGGCTTCTTAGACCAAAATACAATGAGCCATTGCCTTTGCAGGTGCCAGTATAAGCAGACTGTTTTAGTATAGCTCACAGAGTGTATTTTTCACTGCACCATATATATTTAGGTTTCTTAATGTTCCAATCACACAAGGAAACTGGGAACAGTGCCTGGTTGTACACATCTGTGCAAGATGTGATTGGTAGATTGGTACAGGTTTATCTTTGCAGTGAGTATGTAGCAAGACATAGTTTTCCACTCTGAAAGTGAGGTCTTGTCATTTTCTATGTATGTCTTTGTAGGGCAGTACAGGAGTAGAAAGGCAGTCTTTAACCCCCCACTCTGTGTGTCTAATTTTTTCCTTGTGATCATTATGCAAAATGTAAGTTTGAGAATGTAATACATTTCCTGAGTGATATGCAACTGTAGGTTGTTGGAATTTTGAAAGCTAGCCTCTCTGCAGATCACAACACTTTTCTTGTAGCATCTCTTATTCAAGTTTTTTCGAGACACACTTGATCTGACTAAACAAACCCATGATACAGCACACAATTTCCCTTTGGAACTTCTCTATATTTTCCATCAATCCAGCTTGCTAAGGGTCCCAAATCAACAGCCAGTATTTAAGAGTTGGGTTGACCATGGATTTTGTGGATGAATTAAATGTCCTTGGAATCTTCAGATAAATGTGTCTCACATCTGACTTCACTACAGTTGGATTTATATGATAATTCAACAACAAATCACTTCAGACAGATTCTCAAAGATATTTACAGGCAGTGACTGAGACCAGTAATTGACCATTTATTGTGCAGCCACCTAATGTCAAGTATTATTTCTACTTGTTTATTTATTTCCATTTATTTGTGTGGCAGATATTCTGCTAGTCATTGCATCAAGTACTGATTATCTTCATGTATCATGGCATTTCAGAATAGTTTTCTGTCCTTTCTCTGTGTACAGCTGCATTATCTGCGAGTATCCTCAGAGAGCTAAAAAGATTGACTGCTAGGTTGTTTGGAAGTATTGTGAACAAAATCTATTTTATCATATTTCCTAGAGATACAGTGGATGCCAATGTTATGTCTGACGATATCTCCCACTTAAGAATGGCACACTGTGTTTTGTTTGCTAGAAACTTTTCAGTTAATTCAGATTTGGTTTGTAACATTTTTTAAGTGTCTATTTTGTTTAGCCAGTGATGTTGTAGGCTGACAGACTTTCCAGATATCAAGAAACATGACATCAACTTAGACTCTGCTATCTTCAATCTTCTTGACCTCATGAACAGAGCCATACAAGTATTTTGCAATTATTTTCTTTTGTAGGTGTACTATAGTTTCCCAGTATCCTGCTAGTAAGTAGATAACTTCCATTTGCTTTACCTGCAATGGATTTTATTTAATCTCTAGACATTGTTACACCCAGGTATTTTTACGACATGGCTGATTCTAACTATGATTCATTAACTGTGCAGTGTAAGACATTCATTCTTATACTTACTAATTCAGTCTTACATTTAGTGAATAGTATAACTTCAGATTCTCTAAATTTATTTAAACATTATGTTCCATAAATTCCATCATGAGCTAAACCATGGAATGAGTCAAATTATACTGTATATAACTGGCAGAAGCAATCACTGCAGGCTTCTTTTGTATAGTATACTAACAACTAATTATGACTTGTGCTGATCTACTTACACTGATATGAGGGCTATCCACAAAGTACATTGCGTTTTGGAATTAAAAATAAATAAAGTATTGGAAATTTTTTTTATTATATACAGATGGAAGCTACACTTAAATACTACTTTTCTACATAGTTGCCATTTAAATTAAGGCACTTATCGTAGCGATGGACGAGCTTGCAAATTCCTTCGTCATAAAATTCGGCCGCCTGCGCCTTCAACCACGTGGTTAATCAGTAACACGGTAGAAATACGATTTTTGTGGATTTCCTGGAAAGAGGCACTACAATAAACTCTCAAAGGTATTGCCAAACTCTGCACAACCTCAGAAGGGCAATACAAAACAAGCGCAGGGGAAAGTTGGGCTCAAAGATCTTGCTGATTCACGACAATGCCCGGGTCCACATGGCAAATGCCACTCGTGAAGTCCCAGCAATGAAGAGGTGGTTGGCTATGCAGCGTTTTGATGATGACACACGGCTTCAAGAAGAGGTAACCACGTGGTTGAAGGCGCAGGCGGCCGAATTTTACGACGAAGGAATTTCCAAGCTCGCCCATCGCTACGATAAGTGCCTTAATTTAAATGGCAACTATGTAGAAAATTAGTTTGAAGTGTGGCTTTCATCTGTATATAATAAAAAAAATTCCAATACTTTATTTATTTTTAATTCCAAAACGTAATGTACTTTGTGGATAGCCCTCGTAACTACTTCTTAGCTTACTTTACTCATATACATGGCCTTTTGCAGGGCATTAAAGAGATATTTGGTAAATTACAGTCCATAGTGTAGCTAACCTGCCCAAAATTATTATAGAATCTGACAGGTAACCTGCTGTCCTGGGAAATTAGTACAGAATCTAACAACCTAACAGGAAACCCACTGGCTGTAGGGCTTGTAAAGTTTTACTGATCTGTTTTCCAACACTACACACACTGACTGCTGTGGCACTCATCTTTGCAGAAGTATGAAAAATAAATGGTAGCAACATCCTACCATTTTGTAAGCAAAGTAACATTTGAAGACAGAATTCCACATTTTTAGCTAGCATTTTGCTATTATCTATTTTGGTCTCTCTCCTGCTAAAAGTGCATGAACACTTAATTTTATGTAACTGCCAGCCTTCACAATTGATCAGAATTTCTGAGGGTCTTGGGAGAGATCTTTCAACAGCAGTAATTACTGTAAGCTTCACGCATTATTCTTCTGGGAGACATATGCACCAATACATGTCAATACACAAGTGTACTTCCTTTGTTTGTATTTTTATTTAAGAAGATAATGAAATCAGAGTCACCTACATGCACAGTTTGCACACACCAAAGATCAAATGAGTACAGGCTGTCACATCATGGTTAACCATACACTTGTTAGAGCAACCCTGACATGTCTACTTATTCACTGCATGTTAGCAATGCATATCTTTCTAATACTGTTTTCAATTCCTCCATATTGTGATCACTTTCTTATTCAGATGACATGTTACGTGCATTGCATAGCAATCAATGAAAAATAATCTAATTATTCATAATTTTGCCTATACAATAGAGTTGGTAGTATTCTTTTGAAGTAGCTGTAGAACGAAAACTCCAGAAGACATAAGCAATTAGTATTTGCTTATACTCAGCACCTGCATTGACATGTAGCTTACCACCCACAGTATCACCATGGATAACTAATCCAGTACACCACTGTAGTATTCTAATGGCAACAATAAGTTGCCTGCATAAAACATGTTTCAATACCAAGACATCAAATTAGTTGTGTAAACGAATTTCCAAGGTACTGCTATGCTACCAAATGTATGTCAGTGACACTAGTATATGTAAAAGCAAATTTGGTTGTGTTTGAGCATGAATTATAAAATCTTTGTTACTTATACATGAAAGAAATGTAACCAGCTTTTTGAGAACACGAACATTCAAAATGGAAGAAAGAACATTAGGGTTTAATATCCCATTGAAAATTAGATCTTTAGAGATGAAGCACAGTTTGGATCAAGGAAGGGTGGACCATGTCACAGAGGGGTGGCTTGTGTGCCTCAACAATATGGCCAGCCAGACTGTAGGTGCAACTGCAACAAAGGGGTATCTGACTAACATAGGGTTGCTGACAAGGATCAGCAGGCTTGTCAATAGTTCCAGCACTCATTCTGGATGGTTGACTTATCTGGCCTGGCAATATTAGTCAAGATGACTATTTTGGTACCGAGGCATGGTTAGAAACAACAACCAAAAATTTGCCAAGGAGATGCCACTCTACTCAATGGCTTAATGACGATGACCCTTTTAAGTAAAATATTCCTGAGGTAAAACTGCCCCCATTCACATCTTTGAGACCACTTAGGAAGATGTTGTCAACAGAAAAAATAAACAAGGCATTTTACAGGTTGAAGTGTGAAATTTTACATCCATTAATCAGGTAGATAGGTTAGATTGAGAAGAGAAATGGAGCTGAAATGATGGCATCACCACTAAGCTGTAGTGATCATAGTACAGTCAGTAATATAAAAATTTACTACCATCCACAATCAAGATGTAAATATGCTTTCTGAAAATAGTCAGGTGAGTATAGAGTTATCAACACAAATCCAGAGAGAGGTGATGCAGGAATAGGTTTAATACTGAAATGGGAAAACAGGGATGTGAGTGAACTATTATGAACTGCATACAGAATTCATTATCAGAACCAAGATAGGTACAAAGCCAACACCCACCACATTAGTACAAGAATATACACCTACTATCTCCGCAGATGGTGTATAGGCAGAAGAATGAATGGAAGATGTAATTGTGACAGAGGACTGAAATTTAGCAGTAGAAAAATGGGAGGAAGGAAAAATAGTATGAGAACATTGACTGAGGGAAGTGAATGAAAGGCGGAGGCATCTGGTAGAATTTTGTACACAGCACAATATAACCATCGGTAATATTTGGTTTAACAACCATGAAAGAATGCTATACACATGGAAGCTACTTGCAGACATTCAGATGTTTCACATTGGTTATAAAACCACAATTAAAGAAACCAGAAATGAAACTGCAAAACATTTTGAGTAACAGATGTGTATTCTGGCCTTAATTTAGTGCTTATGAACAACGGTATAAAACTGAAGAAATTGTAGAAAAGTAAGAAATTAAAGAGATGGGACTTCACTAACATGAAAGCACTAGAGGCTGTGGAGAGTTTAAAAGAGAGCATTTGGTAAAGTCAATTAAAACAGGAGACGGAATACAATGATATATGGATGTGTAGCTTTGAGAAGTGAAATAGTGAAGGCAGCACAGCAACGACTAGATAAAAAGACAAGGTGAAATCAAAATCATGGCTAACAAATGAGAGATAGTAAGTTTAACTGACGAAAAGAGAAAATGTAAAAATGCAGCAATAAAGTACTCAAAGGTGAACATAGACTCTAAAAAAACTGACAGAAAAAAAAATGCAAAACTGTAGAAGCATACATGACTATGGGAGAGATACATGCCTTTTATGGGGAAAATTAAAGAAACCTTTGGAGAAAAGAGAAGCAGCTATGTGAACATCAAAAGCTCACATGGAAAGCTAGTATTAAGCAAAGAAAGAATGGCTCAGATGTTGAGGGAGTATCTAGAAGGGTTTTATAAAGGACAAAAACTTGAAGCCAATATTATGGAAAGGGAAGAGGAACTAAATAAAGATAATATGGATATGTGATACTGTGGGAAGAATCTGATAGAGGAGTAAAAGACCTAAGTTGAAGTAAAGCACCTGAACTTGGTGACATTTCCTCAGACTTGAGACGTTTGGGAGAAATGAGCATGAAAAAATTATTCTACCTGACTTGCAAGATACATAGAAAGGAAAAGGAAAAAGGAAAGAAAGAAAGAAAGGGGTTCAACATCCTGCTAACCCCGTGGTCATTATCTGAATTTGGATGGATAGGGATTTAAACCTTGTTTCTCTCAAATGAAACTACAGCATGTTAATCACTGTGCACCTTCTTTGGTTATAAATTAGGGGGCAAATGCAACAATAACTCAGCAAAAGAATTATTAGCATAGTAGAGCTATGCAAAATAACCATCTGTAAACCATTATCAGCCCAGTCCCTTTGTGTTATCTCTATTATATAATGAGACAAGACTACTGGGATAGTCAGCATGGCCTAATGGCATTGAGGTATTATTTACTTTACAACTGTCATAATAAGCCAATTGCAGGTTACATACAGGTCAAACTGATGAATGTGACCGGGCAGTTACTTGTTCTTAAGTTGTAGTAGGAAATTCTGATAAGCGTGTAACACCAATATTGATATTATAGCGTGGACCAGTATATTTGTGTGAGTGTTTTTCAACAACATAACTATGTGTATTTGACTATGAAGTGGTTGTTCTTTACTAATTAAGGTCATTGATTTGTGTGAGGAAAGTTAAAGTTTGTAATGTACGTATTGCAAAAACTAAAGGATGTTTACAAATAGTGAAATTTCGTAATATATGTCTGTTCACAAAAGAGAATTTATATATTGGAAGCTGGTTCCTGCTTAGGGAACTTGTATTGTTAAGGATAAAAGCTGTAGGGAACCGCTATGCTCCAGAAGTCACTTGGTTCATGGTTAAAGGTGGTTTTGGCGGTCTATCTGGGCGGCTACTTGGTGGGAATGCTACGCAGTCAGTGGCTAGCTGTTGTACGGTAAACATCGAGGGTGCCAAGTGAGGCATTTAGAAGCCGTTTTATATGGAAATTTGTGGTTTGGCTGTTGCACGGTGCTCTTGTTATTATGGAACGGCTCTAAACTGTGAAAAATCCATCGCCAAGAAGAAATTGTAAAGAGCATTCAACACCAAGAGTGTGAGACCAGTTAGCTGCCATATTGCTTGCCATCAATATTGCGCCACTGCTCCGCCAACTTCAGGAACACAGATATACAGGGTGTTACAAAAAGGTACGGTCAAACTTTCAGGAAACATTCCTCACACACAAATAAAGAAAAGATGTTTGTGGACACGTGTCCAGAAACGCTTAATTTCCATGTTAGAGCTCATTTTAGTTTCGTCAGTATGTACTGTACTTCCTCAATTCACCGCCAGTTGGCCCAATTGAAGGAAGGTAATGTTGACTTCGGTGCTTGTGCTGACATGCGACTCATTGCTCTACAGTACTAGCATCAAGCATCTGTAGTAGCATCACGAACGTGGTTTTGCAGTCAGTGCAATGTTTACAAATGCGGAGTTGGCAGATAACCATTTGATGTATGGATTAGCACAGGGCAATAGCCGTGGGGCGGTACATATCACGGAACATTCCAGCCTATGACTCGCGACTGGGGAAAACCTAGAACGACGAGGACACCTGCAATGGATGATGCAATTCTTCGTGGAGTTGACGATAACCCTAATGTCAGCGTCAGAGAAGTTGCTGCTGTACAAGGTAATGTTGACCACGTCACTGTATGGAGAGTGCTACAGGAGAACCAGTTGTTTCCGTACCATGTACGGCGTGTGCAGGCACTATCAACAGCTGATTGGCCTCCACGGGTACACTTCTGTGAATGGTTCATCCAACAATGTGTCAATCCTTATTTCAGTGCAAATGTTCTCTTTACGGATGAGGCTTCATTCCAACGTGATCAAACTGTAAATTTTCACAATCAACATGTGTGGGCTGATGAGAATCCGCACGCAATTGTGCAATCACGTCATCAACACAGATTTTCTGTGAACGTTTTGGCAGGCATTGTTGGTGATGTCTTGATTGGGCCCCATGTTCTTCCACCTACGCTCAATGGAGCACGTTATCATGATTTCATACGGGATACTCTACCTGTGCAGCTAGAACATGTGCCTTTACAAGTACGACACAACATGTGGTTCATGCACAATGGAGCTCCTGCACATTTCAGTCGAAGTGTTCATACGCTTCTCAACAACAGATTCGGTGACCGATGGATTGGTAGAGGCGGACCAATTCCATGGCCTCCACGCTCTCCTGATCTCAACCCTCTTGACTTTCATTTATGGGGGCATTTGAAAGCTCTTGTCTACGCAACCACGGTACCAAATGTAGAGACTCTTCGTGCTCGTATTGTGGACGGCTGTGATACAATACGCCATTCTCCAGGGCTGCATCAGTGCATCAGGGATTCCATGCGACAGAGGATGGATGCATGTATCCTCGCTAACGGAGGACATTTTGAACATTTCCTGTAACAAAGTGTTTGAAGTCATGCTGGTACGTTCTGTTGCTGTGTGTTTCCATTCCATGATTAATGTGATTTGAAGAGAAGTAATAAAATGAGCTCTAACATGGAAAGTAAGCGTTTCTGGACACATGTCCACATAACATATTTCCTTTCTTTGTGTGAGAGGAATGTTTCCTGAAAGTTTGGCTGTACCTTTTTGTAACATCCTGTATATAATAGCGTGGACCAGTATATTTGTGTGAGTGTTTTTCAATAATAATTCAAGTGCTATAAACCTGTGTTTGAACCTTAAATTTATCCTAATCATGAACTAATGCAGGATCCCATCCTAAATGTACAGAAACCAAGTATCCTGTTTCTAACTAAATAGTGATTTGGTTTCGTATTAAACGTGCAAAAGTTCAGTGCCAAAGGGTGTAAATGTTTCTATCTAAAATACCTGCTTCTCAGGTGATGAAAAAGGCACATAAATTGAACTTATATGCAACGTAGTTTAGCATTGATTGTTAACTATTTTCTGAGGTTAACTGTGAGTAATTTGCTTTAAAGAATGAAAATATAACCCATTCCAAGTGAGGTTAGGAATCAATATTAGTGAAATGCCCTTTGGTTCTGAAATAATAATCATAAAGTTTGCCTGGAGAGACAGTATCAGTTTATGGGATCCCACCACATTCTTCTCTTACAAGAAAGATAATTAGGATTTTCATTGCTAATAAAAGAAATCTGTGTCATTGCTAAAAATGAGAGTATAAAAAGTGTTTATATAGTATTATTCAATTTCATATGTGGTATGTATATGTTAGTTAAATCAGAACTCTTTTCATGCCCACATTCAGTCCAGTGTTTCATATAGTAACATCACTGTGCTGTGTTGATTAATGATTGCAGTAGTAACCATTACTATCATGAGTGGAGTACTATTTAGCTTCCCATGATTACTGGTTTGTATAAATGGTAACTACTGCTACCCATAACTTAGTTCGCGCTGTAGTCGTGTGTATCCAAAGCACTATTCAAAGGGAGTGTTAACGAAAGTCACTTTAGCTACTCATATTCAATTTCCTTGAACACAATGTTTCAAATTATTATGCCTAATTAGGCTGGTGAGCATTTGTTATTTCACTTGTATGCACTTCTCTACTTTCATTACTCCCAAAGTGAAGCCTGTTAAGTTTCCTATTGAGTGCCATATATACAAAATTATTGTTCAATACCCTCTGTCCATTAGGTACACACACGGTCAAAACAACTAAAATTCCTCCCAAAGGGTAATGCTAGTAGTTTGTGAGAGTGTTATACTTGGCACAAGCTTGCAAAATAGTGTGTTATAAGCAGTTTGTCATCAAATGTTTCAACCTAGGGCTACAACGTGTGATGAAGAGCTAAATGCACTGGATCAGTGTGGGATATGTTAATGTATATTTACAGGTTTTATTCAACTGACTGCATTCCCACTCATACCATTATATATGAAGTTGATCTATGAGTAAACTGTCTAAGGCTTTTAAGAGATACAGGAATACACAACAAATTTTCTCTTAATCTTTTAATGCTTTGATCATGTTTGCCATGAATCCTGTCACAGCTGTACTTCCTTTCCGAAATCTTTGCTGTACCTAATCTAGAATATTCTTTTGTGCATTTTATAACACTGTTTTTCTACGGCTGTTTCTACAATTTTTGATAAGGTGGGTGGATCCCCCTTGTTAGTACCTTTATAAATCAGCATTACCTTACTCTTTTTCAGACACGTTGGGAACAGACCCTTCTCTATTACCAAGTTTATTAAGAATGTCAAAGGCTTTACCAGATACTGCAAGTAGTGTCCGATAATTTTTGCAAATATTCCATCTAGGCCCTTTGTGCTTTTGTTTTTCAGTGGTCTGATAACATTTGTAGCTTCAACATTATATGTTGGAAAAAAGAATATGCATTTTGTAATTTCTGGTGAAACTGTGTTCTTTTTAGCTAATTCTTCATTTTGTTTCATTAGTTATTTTACTGGTCATATACCATACGTTCTATACTTGAACTATGTTTCATCCTAACACACAACTTTTTCAGTTATAATTAAAACTAAAATTAACTAACACACCTGCTGAAAGGAAAATCATACAGGAAGTGTATGTCACTAACACTCTACTGAAATGTACATTTGCACATATTTCCTTGATTTCATAAGCAACTAGTGAATCTTCAGCAATAGGAAACTTCCATATATGATGACCATGGATTTCTTTTATCTCTTAATCTGATCAGCCCACAGTCTTGGATATTTGAAGCCAGTTGCTCATTAGAGTTTTGGGTGTTACCATATACACAGCAACCTGTGGAAGGCCTTCGGTGCTGGTTTGTGTTCAAACATCTAGGGACTTCAAGGAGGGCAGGGATGGAAGAGAGCAGGAGGGAGATACCTCAAGCAAGCATTTGAGTAACAGCATTGTGGAAACCACTTTGACTGCTAATGCCTTGAGGGGTAACCATGAATAAAAGTTCATCCAGGCCGAGCGAGGTGGCATCCACATCCGGCCATCCTGATGTAGGTTTTTCATGATTTCCCTAATTCACTTCTGGCAAATGCAGGAATGGTTTCTCTGAAAGAGCATGGCCAACTTCCTTCTCCATCATTCCCTAATCTAATGGGACTGATGACCTCAGTGTTTGGTCCCCTCCCCCAAATCAACCAACCAACCAACCAACCAAAGTTTGTTAGGATGCATAATTAATCTGGTCTGGTACATGAAGCCCCTCTGACATTAATAGAGACTTAGTGCTCTTGATTAACCCCCGTCGCTTGCTCCAAAGCTTCCAGTTGCGGCTGGACTGACAACCCCTCTGTGTTAGACAGGTATGGTGGCAGGCAAGAGTCAGTATGGGAACTACAACCCCCTTCAAGACCCTGGGAGATATCAGAGGCTGTTTTTCCATGCTTGGTTCCAAACAGGTCTTTCACTGTACCATTACACTTGGCTGCATAGTAATGAGATGTAAAATGGGTGTCTGTTGAGCAGAAACTTTACTCTGATTCAGCTCTGGAAATTTTTTTCTCAAAGCCTTAGCTGATATCCTGGACACAAAATTGATCCTAATTTCCCCTCTCATAACTGTACAGTAAGCAATGCCTGCTTACATGATGCAATTTTTCATCTGCAATCAGGATAACAGATGTGCACTTTTCTTTAGACCACAGGCACCAACACTAGTATACAGCTGCCAACTCACTTTCAACATGCTGAATGGTTCTTGGCAAACCATCTAGACTCCCACAGCCCCATAACTGCATGACCTGTATTTGTAGACACCATCCTGGTTGGCCTAAAATATTCAGTGGTTCAGTTTGATACTGAACACAACAAAGTACTCTTTCAGGAAGACAGAACTTCATTATGGACCTAGTGTTTGCACACACAGTACACGGTTACTATTCCATTCATAGCATTATACTTTATACACTGCTGTTACTGATATCAGTATCCCACAAAAACACACAGGTTCTCTGTCAAATTTTCAGAGGTGTTAACTCTTGATTCTGTGCCATTTATCTCCACTGACATAGTAAAGACTTATTTATCACAAAGACAAGGCATCTGTACAATTTGTATGAATTTAGTACATTGTGTTACTGAGTACACTAGATTGGAATCTTCAAGTACAGGTAAAGAAACACAGCCACTTCCTCTGGATTAATATCTGTCTGTTCTCTTTGTAATGACAGACAACATGAATTGTCTCTAAGATATGAAAATACTGCCACTCTGTGCTAGTAAAACATTAGTATTGCTTCAAATGTGGAAGATAAGCATGGTTCACATTTATTTATTGGTTGTGCAATAATACAACTTAAATCATTAAGAACTTACCTCTTCAAAAATATGTGGTGTATATTTTGGTGGTATCACATGTGCAGGTGGTGATTTTGTATTGTCTCGAGAACATGATGGAAGTATATTCACCAAACGCCCAGTGTTGTAATTGCACTCGAGGGTGTAGCTGCGCACCAAACCAGTAATTTTTAAAACTGCAACTCGACCAGAACCTTCACGACTCATTCCATCGCGGCGGTCCCTACGAAAGAACATACACATTGCTCAAACAACTGATTATTTTGAAATTTTGGAACATGTGAGTAGAATTCACAAACAGTGGAATACGCCCAACTTTCCTGCACATTTAGCACAGGTAAAGATAAATTCTTCCAATAAAGAGTGCCTTGACACTTCCACCTGGAAAGCTGCACTAACCAGATACATCCTTGATATCTTCTATACATGTCACATTAACCTGGCACACAGTGTTGTCACATCTTTTGCTCACAAATTCTATCGTTACATACATAATTTAATAAACTGGATAGCTTGGGAAGAAAGAGAAGTTCATTCATAATGGACACAGTTGAACTCTGTGACTGTTCCTTTATAGGGTGCAGAATAATAACTGCAACTAGCCACAGTACAAGACGATTTTCTTTAATGCAGGATCAGTTTCGGGCTGTGTCTATCTTCACATGGCTCACATTTGATTTCATATTCTGATGCTCAATGTTGGAGATCACTGCTTAAATAAAAAACAAATAATGCGACACTGACCAAACAGATCCATCTGAAACAACTGGAAGTTGCTAAGTGACATGTGTTATGAAATATTATAGTACTTACATACAGATGGCATATCCATGTTGTTTCCATATTACATTCACCACATTTTTTCCAAAGTATCTCAGTGGAAGTACCAATAATTACCATGGTGAATGCTACACGGTGTACATGTAAAAAATTGGCATATTTTTGTGAAAATGTGATGAATGTAAGTGGAAACGTTGTGGATGGATAATAGAGCTGTAAGTAAGTACTATAATAACTTACAACACATGTCACTTAGCAATTTAGTCTTCGTCACATTATTTGTATTTTATTTAAACAGCTTAAACACTGAACACTGAAACATGTAACCGAATGTAAACCACCTGAAGATGGGTACATGTCCGAAACCAGTCATGCATTAAATAAAATCACCTTCTATTGTGACTTGTAGAGATTATTATTCTACACTGAGCAAAAGTTATTTTATTTTCAGCAACAGTGACAATAATATCTTAATTTTGCATGAGATAACCAAAGCTTTTTGTAGTAAATGAGTGCAAAGAACAAACAAATATTTTAACAGTCCAAACTTCACATAACTACATCCAAATTCTAAGTACTTGCAAACTTAATTATCCGTTTCAAAATACTCATCATTAATATATCCCCCTGCTGCCCAGCAGGAACTGTAATTCCCAATAGAAGAGCAATGCATACAACAATAAGCATAGCAGAAAGATTGACTTCTCATTCAGTTAGCGGAGCCCAACACTCACTCCGGAGGCCTTCATTCTGGGAGAAGTTTGTTCTCTCTTATGAATTCTGCATCAGCACAGGCTATCTACAACTTTTTAGTAGCAGCAGCTCCAAAATTAAATTCTGGCCACATGGCTATCTTACTCTGCCTGAGCTTCAATTCAGTCACTACATATCACCTCAGATGTGGTGACTAAACAGTTCCAACATACTGAGAACATAGTCTCACTGTATTAAGTCCTGTCTGAACTGCAATATCTACATCTGCTGCACTTCTGTTGTATTCAGAAACTGTTTCTGGCAACATTTTTATATGAAATGTTGTGTGTAGCATAATATTTCACATTACCGAATACAGTGCCCTGGTTAAAACAACTGTCGCAAAGGATTTTTTGATACCATAATACTGTTAAACAACTTCTGTCTTCAATAGGTCATGGAGGTTTGATAAGTGCTATAGCATGAGAATGAAAACTGTTTTACACTTCTCTTTGTTACTTTCTTACAAGAGTATGTTTGTCCAGAGAAAAACAGAAGATGTAGAACAGCTCCGAATTAGCTAAATAAATTAAATTAGTGACACCTACAATAAAATCTCAAGTGTGAGCCACTTAAATCAAACCTCATATGGCATATCACACATCAAATAAGGAACACATTTATCAGCTGCTCCTATAGAAGGCAACTGAACATAAATTCCCTAACAATCCATGCAGGTTAAAGGAAAGTAATACTACCTAGGATAAGCTGCTGTAAACATTACAGGGGAAACACCTTTCAAGTGACACCCACGAAATGCAACCTCTTTTAAGACATTTGCTGAACTGGCAGGCCATATGCTCAAAGTGCATAGTGTTGTCATTGAAAACATACGCACTGTTGCCTCAGAGCTTAATACCACATCACTGTATCATCAGATGAGTTGACCCATAATACCCAAAGTGTCCACATTGTCATTGACAGTAAGGGCAGAATTATTAGAACTAGTTGCAGCACAATCCAAAGAACTCAGTTTACAATTCAGATGAAACAGCAGTGGACATAAAGTGCTCAGAGTGCCTCCCTACCAGTGTCACTTCAACACAAACAGAATTGATTTCGGTTCTTGTTAAACATCATACTGCTGTGGAAAATAAAAAAAAGTTTATGTTGACCAAAGTGGAAGGGCTTTTGAGGAGGTAGTTGCAAATGTGACACCAGAAGACTTCCAAAAGGTAACAGATCATGTGAAAGGAGTGATACAAAAAGCATGAAACAATGAGGATGTGTTACAACAGTGTTTTGAAGACTTGATAATATTTGTCAATATGAACAGTGACACTGATAGTTCCACTGACTCTGACTCTGAATTAAGCAGTTTCTTCACACTGTCTTATTAGTATGTAGTGTATAGTGAACTTCAATGAACATCTTACTTCCATTAAATCATCTGTTTGTGATTTTATTTTCATTAATTTCTCTTTCCTGTCGTGATACCAAGGAATATTTTTCATCCACCTCCCATCATCTCCTAAAACTGTATGTTAAATATGATAATTTTGATCAAACAATGGAAAATTTGGGATCGAATGTAACAATATTATGAAAAGGAAAGTGACTACTCATCACATAGCGGAGATTCTCAGATAGGCACAACAAACAGACTGTCACAAATAAATAAAGCTTTCAGCCACTACGGCGTTGTCAACAATATACACGTCACATGAGTTGTGTTTGTGTGTGTGTGTGTGTGTGTGTGTGTGTGTGTGTGCGTGTGTGTGTGTGTGTGTGTGTGTGTGTGTGTGGGCGCGCGCAAGTGTCAACTAATGGCCGAAAGCTTTTTTGTGACACTCTTTTTGTTGTGCCTATCTGCGACTCAGCAGCTCCAATATATGGTGGGTAGCAACTTTCCTTTTCATAATTTACAAATTTTTTATAGACACCAAGATGTCATTTCATGTGTGTAATAGTTTTCAAGATATGCAATGATAAGAAGGAAAATTTTCCAGAGGGAATATTTTCTCGTTTCAATAACCAACGTAACAGCGAACCTATTTAAAATTAGGAAAAGATTTCTGATGTGCTGAGAGATACCACTGAGAGTAATACTATACATAAATTTCAGGATTTTTACATTCTTCTTGTACGAGATACTGATTTTAAACTTGTTATGAGTTAAATACTGGCACAGATGCATAAAACGCAGTCTTTGGAAGCAGACACAGTGATCAGCCAGAACTTTATGACCACTGACCTACTAACGATATAACCCTGTCCAGGCGACTGCAGCATCACTTGGTGAGGAATGCTTGCTAGTCAGTCACACACGTGGTGCATGTATTATCAGTGAGTGTGCTGTCCACATGTAGACGCGTGATCTATCTGAGTTCGTGCGAAGGCATATCGTGATGGCCCAGAGGCTTGGTACGAGCATTTTGGAAACTGCATGACTTGTAAGGTGTTCAAGAAGTGCTGTGGTGAGTGTCTACAACACGTGACATAACCAAGGTGAAACCAAAATATCCATGGGTGTACTGCCGGTCTACAGTGTCCAACGGGCACAATATTTTGGCGATCATACATGTCGCCATCATCAGGTGAACTGACGGACCGAGCTCCAGTGAACGTGCCGGCACGCAGATCCGTACGCTATGGCTGCTCAGAGGGAACTGGGTTCGGTCGCGGTGGCGGCCAATTTAAATACCCACCGCCTGCGGCGCGCTCCCCCCGCTGTCCACGCCCCGCGCCACGGTCGCGCGGTGGAACAGATTGCGACGGCGTCTGAGATGATGTCGGTGTGATGGGCGCCGCGACCGAACCCAGTTCCCTCTGAGCAACCATAGCGTACGGATCTCCGTGCCAGGACGTTCACTGGAGCTCAGTCCATCAGTTCACCTGATGATGGTGACATGTATGATCGCCGAAATATTGTGCCCGTTGGACACTGTAGACCAGCAGTACACCCGTGGATATTTTGATTATCAAATACGCCGGGAGAAACTAAAGAATCACAAGGTGAAACCATGTCAAGAAGTTGTGGGGTCGGGCGGCCACCACTCATTACAGATGTCGGATGTCGCAGGCTGTGCAGACTAGTAAACTAGAACATGGGCAAACTGTGGCAGAACTAACATCAGACTTTATTGCGGGGCAGAGTACAAGTGTTTCTGAACACACAGTGCACCAAACACTCCTAATGATGGGCCTCCGCAGCTGACAACCCATGAATGTGCCAATGTTAATACCACATCATGATCTACGACTGAAATGAGGATGTGACCATTGCACTGGGCAGAGCATTGCATGATCTGACAAATAGCTATACCTTTTTTATCATGCCAATGGGTAGGCATGAATCCGTCGTCTTCCAAGGAAATATCTGCTTGACACCTGTACTGTGGGACGAGACAAACTGGCAGCAGCTCCATTATGCTCTGGGGAACATTTACAGGGGCATGCACTATGAAGGCCTAGGAGTATCGTACACTGGTTACAGACCACGTACGCCCCTCCATGATGATCATGTTTCCTGATGGCAGTGGCGTTTTTCATTAAGATAATGTGCATATTACAAGTGTGATGGAGTGGTTCGTGGATCACAGTGAAGAGTTCCAATTGATGTGCTGGTCCCTCAACTCACCAGATCTGAACCTGATCGATCACATCTTGGATGTAGCTGAATGTGGCATCAGAGCTCATCGCCCCTTCCCCAGAATTTACAGGAATTAGGTGACTTGTGCATGCAAATATGGTGCCAACACCCTCCAGCGACCTACCAAGGCCTCACTGCTGCCATACCAAAACGCATCGCTGCTGTTATCCGTGTCAAAGGCAAGCATAACGGCTATTAGGTAGGTGGTCATAATGTTCTAGCAGATCAATGTAAAAAGAAAATGCAATGTGGTATGAAAATTTAAAAAGATTCATTGCCAAGCAACATATTTTAGTAATCAACAGAAGGAAAAAAGTTTTGCTGTGAAAGCATTAGTTTTTGAGACGTGGCATGGTGAGTTTGAGCTGGTTACAAAGGCGAAAATTTAATGTGTTTCAAAAAAATTAACATAACTATTTCACTGATTAAAATTAAGAACATATTTTTGACATGCTGAGAGGCACTATAGAGGTCTACAGCACTTGTGAATTTGAGACCTTTTATTTGATTTTTGTGGAATATAGTGGCTTTAAAGTGATTTTTTATTGCAACAGGGAATGATGTGCTGTGGTGGCTGCCTGCAGACTGTACTTGACAGACAATGCCACAACTTTCAAAACATCAAGTGACAACTAGTTTAAACGAGACTACAGATTCAATGACAAAACAAGGATATATCTGGTAGCCAAGTGAAAGACACTGTGCTCTGACCACTCGTACAATTCAAATGTTCAAACGTGTGTGAATTCCTAAGGGACCAAACTGCTGAGATCTTCCGTTCCCAGACTTACACACTACTTAAACTATATTAAACTAACTTATGCTAAGAACAACACACACACCCACGCCCGAGGGAGGTCTCGAACCTGTACAATTCTTAGCACGCATCCTGTGTTGAAACTTCTGGGTATCAGCAGCTTTCTGGCAACTTATACTGTAAGTACAATCATAACAAGTATTTTTCAGAATATACCGTATTTACTCGAATCTAAGCCGAACTTTTCTACCAGTTTTTGTAATCCAAAAAACCGCCTGTGGCTTCGAATCGAGTGCAAAGTAAGCAAAAGTTCTGAAAAATGTTGGTAGGCGCCACCACAACTAACTTCTGCCGTCGAATATATGTAGCGCTACAAAGGCATGCTTTGCAAGCACAAAGATAAATACTGGTGCCAAAACCTGTGTGTCACTAAATAAATTAAAAGAAAAGGTAGAAGAATGTAAACATTATGCTATGTATTCTTTCGTGTTTGCTGCTATCTCATTTAAATCCTGTCTGCCTAATAAACTACGAAACTAGAGTGAGACAACAGCAAACGCAGAAGAATATACACATCATGTCATGTTTATATTCGTGTTATTCTTATGCTGAATAGTGATACAGTCAGAAATGAAGCACGGCAACTGACTAGATTTTTAAATCCAAGATGACTCTAATTTCTGTGCAGAATGTAATGTACTAAAGAGGAGTCTGCAAAGATTTTCAAACGGAGAAAATTTTTTGCTTAACTCTTGTTCAGAACATCTTCTATCATACACAGTCTATTATTTTATAACAAAGAGAATGTCACTTATCAAATCAAAGCAAAATAAGCAATCGATTCAAACCAGATGAAGCACGTGAAAAAGGAAGGGTACCCATATAAATACAGACAGAGCGCTTGACACATAGCAATGGCTACTTGGTAAAGCTTAACTGTTAAGCGTACGACTCGAACCAAACTACTGTGGGTGTATCTTCATCCATTCAACCTAAATTGCGTCTCATGTTATGATGGACCACCTTAGTTTTGATTTGGGGGTGCGGTCTAAAACTTTTCTCTCCCCTTGAATTTCGAGTCTCATTTTTCAGGTGCGGCTTAGATTCGAGTAAATACGGTATACATTTTTCACTCAAAATCAGTGTCTGTGCTTTGGTTACTGTGTTATTATTGGTGCCTGAACAGGACATTGTGGTGTGTCATTAATGTTCTTTGTTGCAGAAACGTTACTTACATATTGACTTACACAGGCAAGGCAAATGATGTAAACTGTTTGAACTTAAACTGTAATTATGACTCTAGGGTCTAAGAATCATCTACAGAGGAATAATACTAGCTAGTATGTTATCATAGGAATCTCTAGTATGGACTACTTTAACCAGTCAGAACTGTTGCAATAAGTACAACAATTAATTAACATTTACACTGCCAAAGCCTACAGGACAGTATCTAACAAAGTGCTGTATATTGTGTCAGGTCTAACACCAATAATTATTGAAATAAAGGAAATAGCAAATGAATTCAATGAAATTAAAGCTGTAAATACTAAAAAAAATTTAGAAGCTAATGTTCCTCACAAAAACTGGCCTCATACAGCTGATACTGTTATTCTTAATGAAAGAAATAAGAAGAGGCAGTACTAGACAGAACAACTCACTGATGGGAGTAAAACTAAGCAAGGATCAGGATCAGGCATAGCAATTTTCAACTACAAAAAGCAAACATATCTGATGAAATGTAAACTGGGAAATGAATGCTGAATCAGGCAGTGTGTTTTGTTATTTTAAAGTCTCTTGAAAAGCTAAACATATTATATATTTAACAAAGAATGGCTGAACTAGAGCAAAACAATATTACATTCTTTGAGGAATACATTTTGAATGTTTTCAACATAAATTAGAGAAATGATACAGTAAATATAATATGTACAGTTGCACATCCAGAGGCAGTGCATGCTCACTGCTCAGCTGAGGACTTTCATTGTGTATATAGTTGTTTTAATTTTGACATGCCAGTGCATCAGTCTTCTAGTCCGTTACATACCTGTCAATTCAATTCAGGACAAAGAGTACTTTTACAGCTATTTTAAGACATATGCAGTAACCTGTCTGTAGTGATCTGAAGATTGTAACTTTGATTACCAGGTTACTATTAGCGATCTTGGCAAAGAAGTTTATTGTCACTAATGAACTACTATCTTTGTTATATTACAAGCAGCAGCTGACTATAACTTTTCATTATGTTCTATCCCTTCATTGTATAGTATTTTAATTGGTCTTTTTGCTTGCAAAAATGGTTCATTTATAACATACTGGGCTAGTCAATTTACATGTACACAGGTGAAAGTGATTTCCATACATGCATATTTAAAATGACAAATAATACACTTCATAATTTCAGTATCTATATGATACATGACATGCATTTAAATATTCTTCAATGGAGTGAATCATGAGATAAAATAAATATGACTTTAAATATTTTACAGTTATTTTGACCTCAGCAGTTGCTTTTACATTTTTGGAAAGTTTGTCATTAAATTTAACTCACATGTGGAAAGTACTTTTTTGGTGTTGGGATGTGTTGATGCAAGTTTTTGTATTGTCTGGTAAACTTCACAGTTTTTTGCAGTCTACTGTATTTACCTGTTACAATTATCTTAAAGAGTAAAGCATGAATACCAGAGACCTTAAACAGAGTCTTACATAAGTCCTTAGGTTTAAATCCAAACATGATTCTAATGCCTTTTTTCAGTTTTAATGTTATAGTAGCTGGTCCAGAGTTTCCCCCAAATGTGACCCCATATTTAATGTGGGGATGAAAGTAGGCATGATATGGACTCTTTACTGTTTTCTCAATACAGGAGGGTTTTAGTGAGGAAAGAAGGTAGCATGACTTGCTCAATTTTGTGTTAAGATATTCTACTTGCTTAATCCATTTTACATTACTTTGCAACCATAAGCCTAAGAATCTTGTATCCGTATTGTTACCAATTGGTTTATTGTTGATAGAGGGAAACAAAATGTACATATCCTTGTTTAAAACAATGTGAAATTTAGTGTGCTGTTGTTGTTTTTTTTTAGTTCAGTTGCTGATTTGGTTGTGACAGTGTTTACTAATTTCTGTAACTCTCTCTTATTTTCTCCTTTTACTAGAATTTTAGTGTCATCTGCAAATATGATTGTATTATGTGCATCAACACTTAAGCTTATATCATTAATGTATAGAATGAATCAAAGTGATCTTCTTATTGATCATAGGTGTACACCATATTTAATTAAATTATACTCTGAAAAGTGTTCTGAAGTAGTTTTAAGATTGAGATTAGTGTATCTGATGCTAACTTCTTGCTTACAGTTATTCAGGAAGGAACTGATCCAGCTGTTGGATAGATCTCCATTATCATACAGTGTGTCAACTGCAAGTTGGTCGATTCTGGAAGAGTTTAGGGGGAGCAGACGAAGCAAGCCTGGTCCCCACATAGAATGGCATGGGGTGAAGAGCTGATGGAGGGGGGTATCAAGGCCTGCCTTGCCTGCCTCCCACAGTGTAGGCACCTCAACCTGTGGTTCATGCTTACACAAAAGCAGAAGTCATATAGTGAGGTAAAGATTGCTTAAATGTTGCTTGTAATCAAAACTGAAACTGCAACAATTACATACACTTATTACCACGAATGGAAACAGTATGAAATAGAGTGAAGTACAACACACAAACCCAACAGTCAACAATGACTATCTCACACATTACACTCAGCTAGATAACGTTGGCTGCAGCCAAAACTAAATGATTACCAATCAAAGACATCCAATCTCTACCAGTTTCTACCAATTCAGGACAAGGCAGCTGGTGACCAACTTGAATTTAACACACTGTACTTTTCAAGTTTTGACAAAAGAATCTTACAAAATATCACGTCAAAAGATTTCATCAGATCAATACATACTCCTGTTGATTCCCGTTTCTTGCCCATAAGGCTTAGTATACAATTAATGCACTCATAAAGGGCTGTTATTGTTGACATTTTATTTCTGAATGAGTGTTGTTCATTACATACCAGTTTGTTTTTATTTACAGATTTCATATGTTTGTCATGCATAACTTTTTCTCACTTTTTGAAATGCAAGAGAAAATTGTGATTGGCCTGTCATTATTTATATTATCTTTCCCACCTTTTTTTAAATACTAGCATTATCTTGGAAGTTTTCAGTAGACCAGCAAAAATGCCTCTTTGAAATGAGCAATTTCGTAAGTGGGTAAGTTTAGAGCAGTCTTTCAAGACTGTTGGAGGGACACCATCAGTGCCCACATAGTTGGAGTTTTTTGGTCCTTATCTTGCTTTTGCCACTTCATCTTGTGAGACAGAGCTGATGTACATTGACCTACTACATGTGCTTATTTTATGTTTGTTGGATTGAGTATTCTTATTTATGTTTGATTAATAAGTTATCCAGAACATCTGTGGAATAGATGTTAAATGTTTTGGCTACTTTTTAATTTTCTTGTGATAGTGTTGCATCTTTGCATGATACTTAGTTTTCATCAGTTTTTTGTTTTATTACAGTCCATCTCTCTTTCACCTTTTTGTTGAATTATAAAGGAATGTATCACTCACTATGCATTACTTTTGCTGCTCTTATTACTTTCCATAGTACTTTGGAATATGTATATCATTCAACTGATGAATTACTTAAGTTACACATTTTACAAAGCAGTCTCTGATTTTGGCATGAAACATTTGTCCTCTTTGCGATCCCACTATTTGTTCCAGAACTGCTCTTTATGGATACAGTTTTCTGTGGAAATGTAATTTGAAACTAATGGGTTAATATATCAAAGAATGTGTTAATTCTTTCATTTAGGACATTCATTTTATAAACCTGTTACCATTTTTGTTTTGTTTAGCAAAGTGTTGGAGTAGTTTATGTTACTCTGACTGCAGAAAGACATGATGTTCCCAATACTGTCTTTTACTTTCAAGCTTAGTATTTGAGTTACATAGTCACTAAATTGTTTGCTGGATGTTGTTAATGAAAAGCTGAAAAAAATCTTGACTAGAAACAGATCTAAAGCTGCTTCACATGTTTCTGTTACTTGGATAGCAACATTTACTTCAACATTTAACTTGTAGGATGCAACAAGGTTGAAAGGAGCCTCCATGTCTCTACTTTTTGTAAGAAAATTGATGTTGAAGTCTCTACAAATGATAAAATAACATTCCATTTTATTTACTTCATTTGGAGCCGAGTCCAGTTTATTTTGAAACATTCAAAATTTCCAGAAAATGATCAGTAAACTACAGCAGTAACCAAGCTGAACTTGCTAATTATTATAGCTGCAGTTTAATAGTCCTTTTCAATATTTGTTCAAATGAGGTAGGGTAGTATAATCCATATATTCCTTAAAAACACCCACCCAATTTGTTATTATTTCTGCATTAGTGAGAAGTCAAAACGAATTTAGTCATTTTTATACACTGAATTAATTCAGGGTCAAGCCAATATTCAGAAATGCATATTACTGAGGTATCTTTCAGCTCATCTGTCAGTGGTACATTAATTTTGTCAGTTTTGTTATACAAGAATTGTACATTGTGGTGATACATTTTCAGATCAGATTCATTCGTGGCTTAGTAGTTGCGTGTCACACTTACTGCATCACACATCTTTAGCTTAAATTAAGATAGCTAGCAGAGTTGTTCTTTTTTTTCCCTTGATCATTTTACTTGCCTCCCTGTAGCTCTCATAAGCTGCTACTAATCTTATATTCATCAAACTGTCCAAGGCCAATGACTCTGATTTCATGTATGACTTCATCCGTGCATTATGTATTTAGTAACATTCCTATTACTATTCAAAGCACTGCTCGCATAGATAGTTTTTTCTATTCAAGTCTTTCTTTAATTATTTCACTGACATGGTCACACACAAACTTTTTTCCTTCATATTTTGACTGCATCTCATTTCTGGTGTGTAGGTTATCATTCAGCTTACTTAAATCCACTATAATTATTTTTTTTTTTGTTTTTTTCCCATGAAAAAGTATGCAATTTGTTGTCTACTCATGGCCTATTCTTAGGGATGAGTTTTGATCTGGTTAATAAATAACAGTGAAATGACATCTGCTTATAAGAAGTTTCCCACATACAATAACTTTCAGAATTTAGAACAACTGATTTTTATTTATTTTAACCTGCCTTGCTACATCTCCCTAACCTAGGGTCTGAAGAGGCTTTTCTGCAGCATCCCTGCTAACCTCAATTTCTCCAACACTTTCCTCTCTCTTGGTGGATGAAGAAATCAACAAATCCAAAAACTAGCATATGTGTCACCATACTGCCACTTTGGAAGTTGATACTGATTCATTCCTTCTTAAACTGTAATTTCATTCTGAAGTCAATTCTCCTTAAAAACATTATAAATTTGTAGTACTGAATTAACTGACTGCTCTTTTGGATACAGACTAATCACATATCTTCATGAACAGTGATAACTGCAATTTCTACATTATTATAATTATTATTTATTTTCTTTCTTGAATAAAAGTTTCAATAGTGAACAGTAAACCACTAAAATACCAGAATAGTTTGCTAAATGAAATCTACACTGGTGTCCAAAATTAAAGCAACAACCAGCTATTTTAAATGTGATTTGAGACTTTCTCGGCGTATTCCATTCGTGAAATCTTCTCGGGTGATCAGCCGAGTAAAGGCGTCGTCTTCTCGCAACGTTTCGAAGGGTTTCGTACCCATCATCTTCAAGCGAAGTGTCGAGATGCTGTGTTGCGCGGTCCTATAAAGGCTCCTGGACCAGTGACTGATTCCGGGCGCCGACCAATCAGGTACCTGCGGAATCGGCCGCCGCCCCAGTGGTGGAGGGTTCGCGGCGCGGACCGGGCGTCGAGTCCCTGCCGGTTCCTAATACGTCTGTGGCCGCTACCGTCTTCGTGCCGGAGCGTTCTCTTCTAATTTTAGTTATTACGGGATTCCAAGCTGTACTAAGTTGGAAACCAGTGTCTCGATTGATCAGGTTGCTGTTCAACCGAATTTCTACAGCCTCTTTGAAAACTGAATCCCAAAATCCTTTAGCGTCACACAGCTTCTTCGTACCCTCAAAGAGGAAGGTGTGTCCTTCGTTAATGCTATGTTCCGCTACCGCCGATTTTTCTGTCTGACCAAGGCGTACATTTCTAATGTGTTCCGAGCGCCTCTGCGTGATGCAGCGCTGCGTTTGTCCGATGTATTTCGTACCACATTCACATTCAATACTGTATACGCCCGGAGTCTGCAGTCCTAGGTGGTCTTTGACTGAGCCAAGTATGTCCTTAATTTTACTTGGGGCATGAAAAATTGTCTTGATGTTGTGTTTCTCCAGAATGCGGGCAATCTTGGCTGTTGGCGGTCCCGCGTATGGTAGAAATGCCAGGCATCTGGTCTCATCTTCTTCTTCTGGTGTGTCTACCTTCCTGCTCTTGTGTAGGGCGCGCGAGATTTGCGTCTCATTATAACCGTTGCTGCGGAAGGTCTTCCTTAGGTGTTGTAACTCTGCAGGTAGGCTGTCATCATCACAGATAGACTTGGCCCTGTGCACAAGTGTGTTAAGCACTGAGTTGCGTTGTGCTGGGTGGTGGCAACTCTGTGCATGAAGGTATAAATCCGTATGTGTCTTCTTCCTATACACAGCGTGACCCAAGGTGCCATCAGGGTGCCTCTTGATTAGAATGTCAAGGAAGGGCAAGTTTCCGTTTTCTTCCACCTCCATGGTGAATTGTATGTTGCTGTGTATGCTGTTGAGATGTCGCAGGAAGTCTTGCAGGTTCTCTCTGCCATGTGGCCACACGACAAAAGTGTCATCCACATATCTGTAAAAGGCTTTAGGTTTCAATGGGGCGGTGTCCAGGGCTATGTCTTCAAAGTGCTCCATGTAAAGATTAGCGATGCCTGGAGCTAAGGGGGACCCCATGGCTACACCATCCACTTGTTCATAAAATTTGCCTCCGCACTTGAAGTAGGTGTTTGTTAACACATGCCGGAACAGCTTTATTGTGTCCTCACTAAAGCGTGTTTCGAGCAGCGCTAGGGAGTCTTCCAGCGGTACTCGTGTGAAGAGTGAGGTGACGTCAAAGCTGACAAGAAGATCTTCTTTATCCAGGCGAAAGCCTTGTAGTACCTTCACAAACTCCGCCGAGTTCTTGACATGGTGCTCAGAGTGACCCACGATCGGTTTGAGCAGTTGTGCTAGGTACTTGGCTAAACCATATGTCGGTGAGTTGATGGTGCTCACTATGGGTCGCAATGGAACTCCGTCTTTGTGGATCTTAGGGAGCCCATATAGCCGTGGTGGTGCCGGTGCTCTGGGGTACAGCTTCCTGATGACGTCCTTTTCCAGTCCAGAGTCATTGAGCAAGGCGATGGTCTTGCGAGTCACGGAAGCTGTCGTGTCCTTGTCCAGTTGCTTGTAGGCAGTATCTTGTAGCAGTGAGTTTATCTTCTGCCAATAATCTTCTTTCCTCAGTATCACCGTGGCATTGCCTTTGTCAGCAGCTATAACGACAGTGTCCTCATCCTCACGTAGGGCCTTAAGAGCCTTCCATTCAGCAGACGTTATGTTGTTCTTGGGCATTTTTGCCTTCTCCAGGACCCTGCACGTCTCTCTCCTAACCTCCTCAGCTGCCTCCGTAGGGAGGCCGCGCACGGCTTGCTCGATGCTGCCTACGGAGGCAGCTGAGGAGGTTAGGAGAGAGACGTGCAGGGTCCTGGAGAAGGCAAAAATGCCCAAGAACAACATAACGTCTGCTGAATGGAAGGCTCTTAAGGCCCTACGTGAGGATGAGGACACTGTCGTTATAGCTGCTGACAAAGGCAATGCCACGGTGATACTGAGGAAAGAAGATTATTGGCAGAAGATAAACTCACTGCTACAAGATACTGCCTACAAGCAACTGGACAAGGACACGACAGCTTCCGTGACTCGCAAGACCATCGCCTTGCTCAATGACTCTGGACTGGAAAAGGACGTCATCAGGAAGCTGTACCCCAGAGCACCGGCACCACCACGGCTATATGGGCTCCCTAAGATCCACAAAGACGGAGTTCCATTGCGACCCATAGTGAGCACCATCAACTCACCGACATATGGTTTAGCCAAGTACCTAGCACAACTGCTCAAACCGATCGTGGGTCACTCTGAGCACCATGTCAAGAACTCGGCGGAGTTTGTGAAGGTACTACAAGGCTTTCGCCTGGATAAAGAAGATCTTCTTGTCAGCTTTGACGTCACCTCACTCTTCACACGAGTACCGCTGGAAGACTCCCTAGCGCTGCTCGAAACACGCTTTAGTGAGGACACAATAAAGCTGTTCCGGCATGTGTTAACAAACACCTACTTCAAGTGCGGAGGCAAATTTTATGAACAAGTGGATGGTGTAGCCATGGGGTCCCCCTTAGCTCCAGGCATCGCTAATCTTTACATGGAGCACTTTGAAGACATAGCCCTGGACACCGCCCCATTGAAACCTAAAGCCTTTTACAGATATGTGGATGACACTTTTGTCGTGTGGCCACATGGCAGAGAGAACCTGCAAGACTTCCTGCGACATCTCAACAGCATACACAGCAACATACAATTCACCATGGAGGTGGAAGAAAACGGAAACTTGCCCTTCCTTGACATTCTAATCAAGAGGCACCCTGATGGCACCTTGGGTCACGCTGTGTATAGGAAGAAGACACATACGGATTTATACCTTCATGCACAGAGTTGCCACCACCCAGCACAACGCAACTCAGTGCTTAACACACTTGTGCACAGGGCCAAGTCTATCTGTGATGATGACAGCCTACCTGCAGAGTTACAACACCTAAGGAAGACCTTCCGCAGCAACGGTTATAATGAGACGCAAATCTCGCGCGCCCTACACAAGAGCAGGAAGGTAGACACACCAGAAGAAGAAGATGAGACCAGATGCCTGGCATTTCTACCATACGCGGGACCGCCAACAGCCAAGATTGCCCGCATTCTGGAGAAACACAACATCAAGACAATTTTTCATGCCCCAAGTAAAATTAAGGACATACTTGGCTCAGTCAAAGACCACCTAGGACTGCAGACTCCGGGCGTATACAGTATTGAATGTGAATGTGGTACGAAATACATCGGACAAACGCAGCGCTGCATCACGCAGAGGCGCTCGGAACACATTAGAAATGTACGCCTTGGTCAGACAGAAAAATCGGCGGTAGCGGAACATAGCATTAACGAAGGACACACCTTCCTCTTTGAGGGTACGAAGAAGCTGTGTGACGCTAAAGGATTTTGGGATTCAGTTTTCAAAGAGGCTGTAGAAATTCGGTTGAACAGCAACCTGATCAATCGAGACACTGGTTTCCAACTTAGTACAGCTTGGAATCCCGTAATAACTAAAATTAGAAGAGAACGCTCCGGCACGAAGACGGTAGCGGCCACAGACGTATTAGGAACCGGCAGGGACTCGACGCCCGGTCCGCGCCGCGAACCCTCCACCACTGGGGCGGCGGCCGATTCTGCAGGTACCTGATTGGTCGGCGCCCGGAATCAGTCACTGGTCCAGGAGCCTTTATAGGACCGCGCAACACAGCATCTCGACACTTCGCTTGAAGATGATGGGTACGAAACCCTTCGAAACGTTGCGAGAAGACGACGCCTTTACTCGGCTGATCACCCGAGAAGATTTCACGAACCAGCTATTTTCCCATCCTGTGTCTAACTCACAATACAATGACACACCGTCAAAAGCTGTCATTACGATCATTTTCTCTAAGGAAGATGGCATTCTGATAAATTAACAACAACGCCGGCAATGACATCAGGGAACATATCAAGCGGGGTAGTGTTTGCAGGGTAGTCCCACATACACAACCACTGTGTACACAGTAACAGACAGTGCAGTATGGCACAGAGAAGACGCATATGGAAACTCTACTGTGGAGGGCCATAGTAAGAATGGAAGCAGGAGAGTTGCAAACTGTTGTGGCCTGATGGCTTAATGTGAATCGTTTTGTTGTTTCATGGATGGGGTGATGGTTTACAGAGACCGAAACTGTATCCTGGAGACTAGGACAGGGCCGACCACGTGAGACATCAGAATGAATGGACTGTTATTTGGCTGTACGGGCACAATGGTAACGCCTTACTACTGCACTACAACTGGCATCTGATCTCACACCATCCCCTGGACACGTTCTATCAAGGCAAATGGTGTACAGAAAGCTTCAGCAGAGTGGTCTTTATTGTTGGAGACCTCCTTTCTGTTTACCTCTGGCATGTCTTCACAGAAGGGAACATCTAGAGTGGAGCTGTCAAAAAGCCACCCGGATGGAAGAAAGTGGGCAAATATTCTTTTTACGGATGAGTCCTGGTTTGGTCTGGAGAGGGATTCTTGAAGGATTTGCACCTGGAGGGCATTCAAAACATGGGTTCAGAGCCTAAACACTGTGGAAAGAGACCAACATTGAGTTGGATCACTAATGGTGTGTGCAGGGATTTTGTTGACTACTCGAACACCTCATCATGAAATTGTACAGCTGAATCAGCAAGATTTAACTGCTGGCAGGCTGGCAGGTACTGTGAGGAGATCTTGAGATTTCATGCACAGTTGTTGTGAGGGGCTGTGGGCCCAGACTTCGTACTGGTGGACGATAATGCTCGATCTCATAGAGCACAGGGGTTGATGTGTTTTTGGAAACTGAAGATACTGCATGCATGGTGTGGCCTGCTCACTCTCCTGATTTGAATCTGATAGAGCATGTCT
Source organism: Schistocerca americana (assembly GCF_021461395.2). NCBI lineage: Eukaryota > Metazoa > Arthropoda > Insecta > Orthoptera > Acrididae > Schistocerca > Schistocerca americana. Next base: position 795,492,824 of record NC_060119.1, read on the forward strand.
GGGATGCACTAGGGAGACAGGTTGCATCATGTCAGCATCCACCAACCACTCTCCAAGACTTGAGAGCAGCTCTGTGGAAAAAATGGGTATTATTGCTTCAACATGAGATTCACACCATGTTCCATCATTGTCAGGTCTGTACTGATGCCAGAGGTGGTAACATTTCGTATTGAACACATTAACCAGTAGTCAGGATGTGTGTGCAAATCCATTAAGTCGGAAAAAAATGAAGTACATTTTTATCTACCATTATGTGTGTTGCAGTTGATTAGGTTCTGTATCTTTTTCATTGTTTTTACTTTACTACCACCTGTTTATACCATTTTGTGGCAAAATAAAAGCAACCTTACAAAATTTCTGTTTGTTGTTTTAGTTTTGGACACCAGTGTATAATATTGCTGACACGTTTTTTCCTTCTCCTTCTCTGACTATGTTAAAATTACAAACTAAAATGAAATCACTGATTTTTACCATTACTACAATAACTGTTATTCTACGTGACAATGACGACTCAAAAACCATCCCATCGAGATAAAGCAGAATCAGCTTCTGCTATTGCATATTGTTCCTCATGTTACAAAAATCTTTAAGAGTACAATTACATTACAGAAAGAAATTGTCCCACTCATCAATAAAGAAAAGAATCTCTAACTAAGATTACCTTAAGTACATGTTCCTTTCTGTAAAATTACATGCAGTAAAATGAAAATTTTGATTGTTAAGTGACATAATCTTTGGAAGCAGCATGCATTCGATGCTATCTTCAATATTATTAAAATGATTTCCATACATGAAGATTCCTGAAAAAGAGAGCACACTATTAACATTTACTAAATAAAAATAATAAAAAAGAAACATAAAATGAAGTAAAGATATGGAAACAGCCCAGCAACAGCAATTTTAAATATTATCAGTTTCATACTTACAAATAAAAGATGACTGAAACTTAGGTTTTTTGAAGCCGCGACCATCTGATAAGCTACTTACAACCAGATAGTCATAAAAAAAAGTATTTCAATTTTGATAATCCTTAGCCTTAATGCACAGACTGTCTCGGCATTTGGCTGTTATGTTTGATAACTTACAACTGTCCTTCCACACAGGATAGAGAAATAAGAAAAAGAACAAGGATTTGGTATTTCTCCCCTTCCCATTCTTATTTCTCTTCCTAAGGCACCCCTGAGTGTATTTACTCTTTATTCTCTACATTAGTATGTTCAGATTTCCTTTTTTTCATCTTGCCATCTCTACTCTGAATAACACCACTATTGGTTCCAAAACCTGGTGTGCGCCCTCACCTCCTTCACTACCGTTGAGCTTGTAACACAGTTCTTGACTGAAGTTATACCTTTTGTCTGTCTTTATTGTTCTACAAGAGAATGTTGTAATACTAATAAAGATGGAAACACACAAAGTAAATGTACAAGTATTGTATAAAATAAAAACATTTTCTTAGGATGTCAACACCTTACTAACTTTTAATTAAAGTTTACTAAGCTACTTACAACCTTTCATCATTTCAGTTTTGATAAGCTTGAGCCTGCCTATGACAAACAGTCTTGGCATTTGCCTGGAATGATTTATAACTTATTACTGTTAAGCTCATAGCCTTTTTTTGTGAAAAATTAAACAACTACCACTAGGTTCAGAACAAAGAAATATACATAGTTTATACAAAGAGTATGAGTGTTTTCATGATATATAAGTTTATTTGTCCTGATGTTATCTCATAACTTTGCAACATAATACTATGATGCACTTTAAAAATTTTGGAATGATCTTTTATGACTATCAGATAATATTTAAAGTATTTTTCATTCTGATTTCATATCTAACTTTGGTTATTCTGTATCACACCAGATTTTTCTATCAATCACATCTGAAGTTTGAGCTGAAAACACTTCTTTTTTTCAACAGGGAATTTTTTTACATAAGATTAAAACTAAGTTATTTACTTCATAATCTTGTATACAATCACTATGCACTGCAGTAGAGTAGATAAGGGGTGAAACGTCTCCTCCTTGATTGTCTCTTTTCATCAGTGCCATCTCTCTTTAGAATAAAACAGTAGTCAGCCATCATGTTTGCAGGCCACCTTCCCTGGATCTTTTTCCATCTCCTTGATGTCCTTGTAGAATGGTTCCCCTTGTTCTTCACTGACATTGCCAGAGTTTTCAGGGAAAAATTTGATAAGTGAATGGAGAAAATGAAGCTTCACACTCATGTCACATCCTAATTTCATGAAACTCCACAACATTTTTTTGACCATAGTTTTATAATTTGGATGTTTATTGTTGCCCAAAAAGTTGAGCACAACTTCTTCAATCGAAATCCAAGCTCTTTTCCCAATGGATTCATCTGTACCTTCAAAAACTGCCTTTCATTAAAATTTCTGATCTGTGGCCCCACAAAGATTCAGTTTATCATAAGATAATCTGGGAAATTATATTACCAAGTACAGGATGCAGTCTCCATCTTTTGGAACTGCTTTTGTGAACTGTTTTTCTTTCTATGCTTGTCTTTGGCTTGGCTGTCCCACTCACAAATGAAATACAGCATTTTTGTGTAGCCAGATTGTTGACCAAATAACAAGCCAACTAATTTCAAATTCCCATATGTTGTCCACAAATGTTTTTCATAGTTCATGCATTTCAACACAGCTTTGATGTCTTTATGCACCTTTATGGTGTGGTGTGTATATGGTGGCATCAGATACTGAGGCAAATAAATTTTCATAATGCAAAAGTACACCTTTCAGGCTACATCTTGATGACTCTACAAACAACATCCAATGACTTGGACCATAAGTGACATTAAAGGAGGTCAATAAAACTTCAACAACACAACTAAATACCATAAGGTTCTCATCGTTTTTATTAATTCCTTTTCTCGGTTCCTGTGCCAAATGAATGATGCTCCAGGTAGTAGAAGATGTTTTGCATTTCAGTACTAACACAAGCAATTAGGTGGCATCTTTTGTCAGATTTAAGTCATGAGTTAAATCATTTAGTTTGTTTTGATGAAATAAATCTGGTGCAGAGTCTTTTTCTGGCTTGTAATTATCAGTATCATCACATTCATTTTCAGGGCTGCTCTCACATTGTAAATCTTCAGGAATGGTAGGTGGAATTCGAATAGGGAGGGATTCACTATGTGTAACTTGTCATAACGACAAAAAAATTTAGAATATTTTATTTCCTTCTTACTTTACGCCTTATGACCTCCAATATTAACCATACAAGAACAACAGTCATACACAACTATGAAGATCACAAAAGACATTGATTTCCTCTTCCCATTTTCCACAGGCTCAGTCTCTTAACAAAAGTAGAGCATACAGGGTGGTTATAATTAAAATTTGCTACGTGAACCAGTGATGATGAAAAACTGTTTACCGTAATGGTACCCAATTTATAGGAATGATGTTCAGACTGTATGTTGTAGGATTTCTGTTGTTAATAGTGTTAGAGTCACGACTTGCTGTTTGGAGCCAGTACTAGTACAGCAACGTAGGGTTGGAACATAAGCATCAGTGTGCATTTTAGATGCAGTCAGTCAACTGGGATCTGGACAAGGTGATGGTTCAAATGGCTCTGAGCACTATGGGACTTAACATCTTAGGTCATCAGTTTCCTAGAACTTAGAACTACTTAAACCTAACTAACCTAAGGACATCACACACATCCATGCCCGGGCAGGATTCGAACCTGCGACCGTAGCAGTCCCGCGGTTCCGGACTGCAGCGCCTAGAACCGCACGGACAAGGTGAGCAGGGATTTACACATAAATCTGTTTCATCATAACAACAGCATTAGTGCTGCTATTCTTCATGGGTATCAGTGCATTAAAGGAATACAGAGGTCCTCTTTCAATACTGGGGTTAAACAACATGATTCAGAAGTTCAAATTAAATAGCGACTTGGGATCTGTTCCTGGGAGAGGCCAACAGCCAACTGTGCCACAGATTGTTGAAGAAGTTACTGTTTCCATGGCTGAGAATGCTGGACACAAAGTGCAATCTCCAAGCCCTGCATGTGCTATGTCTTGACAGCTGAACATTGCAAGACAGAACGGCTGCCCAATACTTCCTTCCAGACGCAAAATTCTAAGTAGTGAGAATAGACACATTTAGAAGTACAAAAAACTATCCTAAACTAAGGATTATAGAATAGGGACAGTTAGAAAGAAGAGGGCAGGTCACTCAGGCCACAGGTTGAGATGGATGGTTCAAATGGCTCTAAGCACTATGGGACTTAACATCTGAGGTCATCAGTCCCCTATTAAGATGGACCCATCTGTGTGAGGGTGAGGAGGAGAATGATAAATGGAGAAGTGGCAGAGAGAGAAGAACATCAAAGGTAGTACATTGGTATGCACTGTGTCACAATGATTGCACAAGGTGAGAGGTAAAGATGTCATAACAGGAAGAAAATGGTAATGTATTACTTAGAAGTGAACGTAGACTAAAATCCAGTGAAATAATATATTGTAGATTAGAGAGTTATTTATTAGCAAACAGTTAGCAGGCAAAACCATGAAGGCGGTATGTGGCAATTTTTGTTATTAAGGACATAGCAGTTAAAAAAATTTCTCTTCTCGAACACCACACCAAAGAAGAAGCAATCAAAATGACAGGCATAGTGCTCAATAGTAGTGATCTTAAGTCACAGAAGCATAAGTGACTGGGGTACATTGGCCACCAAATGCTGCCATAACTTTGTTTATGGATACACTTGATAGTATAGTTGGTCAGGCTGGTCCTAATGGCCTCATTATATTAAGTGACTTTAATATAGATGTAAGTTCAAATAGTACAGTAAACTTGAAGCTCAGTGATACATTAAGCTCACGCAATCTTTCAAATATAGTAAGCTCTGCCACCAGAGTGATGGACAAATGCTCCACTACAACAGCTTATGCCATAATCAATGATTGTATAGATAAGTTAAACTACAATAACAGATTTTCATTATTCTGGCCACTTTTGTCAGGTGATAAGAGTAGGTAAATTTAGCTGTGTCAAAAATAACTCAAACATTAATGTCCTTAAACACAAGTTAGCAAATGAGAAATGGGATTCTGTGAATGTGGTGAAATGGTCTGATGACAAATGGAGTGAGTTCTACTCAACCCTGTTGAATCATTATGAATACTGCTGTCCAGTCAGAGAAATCCATAAGATAGCTAAATACTGCCAAAAGGAAGTAATGTTAGACTAAAATTCCCACCAAATTTTATTAACCTGAGGCAGAGTATACATGATCTAAACCTGTTTTACAAAGCCACTAATGTGCAGGTTTTTAAGTAAAAATACAATCAGGCAAAGCAAAGTTTTAAAACAAATTGTTAACCTAAGGAAACAGGTCAACAGCAAAGCAACAGAACTGACTGACAACATAAGCATTTTGGGAGCTAACAGACAAGTATTATAAGATACCAATAAGACGAACATGGAACCATGATAGTTACATAGACATGATAGTTAAAAAAAAGAAAGAAAGAGAGAGAGAGAGAGAGAGAGAGAGAGAGAGATACCGTGTGCAATATTTTTAATAACTACATCATTTCTGTTGACCAATCAACCCCTATTACAGATGCATAGGTACACCCCATGCCACGACGTTCTGTGTACCGAATTTGAATTTATGGAAGTAAATGAGCAGGAAGTATGCAAGACAATATGTATGCTAAAGAAAGAAATGGACGGATGGCTTATCCAGTGCCATTGCTAAGGTGTGCTTACAAGGAATCTCTAAGCCTCCTACCTACCTGACTAACTGCAGCATTAGAGAAAACAATTAAAGAGACCTTTGGAGAAAGGAGAACCACTTGTATGAATATCAAGAGCATTTCGCCTGTCTCATACATCTTGCTCACCAGATGGTAGAGTTTTGTCAGGATTGGCTCTCCCAAGGCTGTCAGTAGTTCTAATGGAATGTTGTCTACTCCGGGGGCCTTGTTTCGACTCAGGTCTTTCAGTGCTCTGTTAAACTCTTCACGCAGTATCATATCTCCCATTTCATCTTCATCTACATCCTCTTCGATTTTCATAATATTGTCCTCAAGTACATCACCCTTGTATAGACCCTCTATATACTCCTTCCACCTTTCTGCTTTCCCTTCTTTGCCTAGAACTGGGTTTCCATCAAAGCTCTTGATATTCATACAAGTGGTTCTCCTTTCTCCAAAGGTCTCTTTAATTTTCCTGTAGGCAGTATCTATCTTACCCCTAGTGAGATAAGCCTCTACATCCTTACATTTGTCCTCTAGCCATCCCTGCCTAGCCATTTTGCACTTCCTGTTGATATCATTTTTTAGACGTTTGCATTCCTTTTTGCCTGCTTCATTTACTGCATTTTTGTATTTTCTCCTTTCGTCAATTAAATTCAGTATCTCTTCTGTTACCCAAGGATTTCTACTAGCCCTCGTCTTTCTACCTACTTGATCCTCTGCTGCCTTCACTATTTCATCTCTCAAAGCTACCCATTCTTCTTCTACTGTATTTCTTTCCCCCATTCTTCTTCTACTGTATTTCTTTCCCCCATTCTTGTCAGTCGTTCCCTAATGCTCTCCCTGAAGCTCTCTACAACATCTGATTCTTTCAGTTTATCCAGGTCCCATCTCCTTAAATTCCCACCTTTTTGCAGTTTCTTCAGTTTTAATCTACAGTTCATAACCAATAGATTGTGGTCAGAGTCCACATCTGCCCCTGGAAATGTCTTACAATTTAAAACCTGGTTCCTAAATCTCTGTCTTACCATTATATAATCTATCTGAAGCCTTTCAGTATCTCCAGGCTTCTCCCATGTGTACAACCTTCTTTTATGATTCTTGAACCAAGTGTTAGCTATGATTAAGTTATGCTCTGTGCATAATTTTACCAGGCAGTTTCCTCTCTCATTCCTTAATCCCATTCCATATTCACCTACTACATTTCCTTCTGTTCCTTTTCCTACTATCGAATTCCAGTCACCCATGACTATTAAATTTTTGTCTCCCTTCGCTACCGGAATAATCTCTTTTATCTCATCATACATTTCATCAATTTCTTCGTCATCTGCAGAGCTAGTTGGCATATAAACTTGTACTACTGTAGAAGGTGTGGGCTTCATGTCTATCTTGGCCAGAATAATGCGTTCACTATGCTGATTGTAGTAGCTTACCCATACTCCTATTTCTTTATTCATTATTAAACCTACTCCAGCATTACCCCTATTTGATTTTGTATTTATAACCCTGTATTCACCTGACCAGAAGTCTTGTTCCTCCTGCCACCGAATTTCACTAATTCCCACTATATCTAACTTTAACCTATCCATTTCCCTTTTTAAATTTTCTAACCTACCTGCTCGATTAAGGGATCTGACATTCCACGCTCCAATCCCCCCATGAACCATGGACCCTGCTGTTGGTGGGGAGGCTTGCGTGCCTCAACGATACAGATAGCTGTACCGTAGGTGCAACCACAATGGAGGTGTATCTGTTGAGAGGCCAGACAAATGTGTGGTTCCTGAAGAGGGGCAGCAGCCTTTTCAGGAGTTGCAGGGGCAACAGTCTGGATGATTGACTGATCTGGCCTTGTAACACTAACCAAAATGGCCTTGCTGTTCTGGTACTGCGAACAGCTGAAAGCAAGTGGAAACTACAGCCGTAATTTTTCCCAAGGGCATGCAGCTTTACTGTATGATTAAATGATGATGGCGTCCTCTTGGGTAAAATACACTCCTGGAAATTGAAATAAGAACACCGTGAATTCATTGTCCCAGGAAGGGGAAACTTTATTGACACATTCCTGGGGTCAGATACATCACATGATCACACTGACAGAACCACAGGCACATAGACACAGGCAACAGAGCATGCACAATGTCGGCACTAGTACAGTGTATATCCACCTTTCGCAGCAATGCAGGCTGCTATTCTCCCATGGAGACGATCGTAGAGATGCTGGATGTAGTCCTGTGGAACGGCTTGCCATGCCATTTCCACCTGGCGCCTCAGTTGGACCAGCGTTCGTGCTGGACGTGCAGACCGCGTGAGACGACGCTTCATCCAGTCCCAAACATGCTCAATGGGGGACAGATCCGGAGATCTTGCTGGCCAGGGTAGTTGACTTACACCTTCTAGAGCACGTTGTGTGGCACGGGATACATGCGGACGTGCATTGTCCTGTTGGAACAGCAAGTTCCCTTGCCGGTCTAGGAATGGTAGAACGATGGGTTCGATGACGGTTTGGATGTACCGTGCACTATTCAGTGTCCCCTCGACGATCACCAGTGGTGTACGGCCAGTGTAGGAGATCGCTCCCCACACCATGATGCCGGGTGTTGGCCCTGTGTGCCTCGGTCGTATGCAGTCCTGATTGTGGCGCTCACCTGCACGGCGCCAAACACGCATACGACCATCATTGGCACCAAGGCAGAAGCGACTCTCATCGCTGAAGACGACACGTCTCCATTCGTCCCTCCATTCACGCCTGTCGCGACACCACTGGAGGCGGGCTGCACGATGTTGGGGCGTGAGCGGAAGACGACCTAACGGTGTGCGGGACCGTAGCCCAGCTTCATGGAGACGGTTGCGAATGGTCCTCGCCGATACCCCAGGAGCAACACTGTCCCTAATTTGCTGGGAAGTGGCGGTGCGGTCCCCTACGGCACTGCGTAGGATCCTACGGTCTTGGCGTGCATCCATGCGTCGCTGCGGTCCGGTCCCAGGTCGACGGGCACGTGCACCTTCCGCCGACCACTGGCGACAACATCGATGTACTGTGGAGACCTCACGCCCCACGTGTTGAGCAATTCGGCAGTACGTTCACCCGGCCTCCCGCATGCCCACTATACGCCCTCGCTCAAAGTCCGTCAACTGCACATACGGTTCACGTCCACGCTGTCGCGGCATGCTACCAGTGTTAAAGACTGCGATGGAGCTCCGTATGCCATGGCAAACTGGCTGACACTGACGGCGGCGGTGCACAAATGCTGCGCAGCTAGCGCCATTCGACGGCCAACACCGCGGTTCCTGGTGTGTCCGCTGTGCCGTGCGTGTGATCATTGCTTGTACAGCCCTCTCGCAGTGTCCGGAGCAAGTATGGTGGGTCTGACACACCGGTGTCAATGTGTTCTTTTTTCCATTTCCAGGAGTGTATTTCCATAGTGAAAGCAATGTTTCAACATTACTATGATATTCATGACAGTTCCTCGGCAAGACTACATGGCACTGCTATCTCAACATTCTGAGCCACGAATAGTTAAATTCTGTTGTAAATGCACTGATGGCCACCCACTTTAAGTGTGTAATGAAGAGTTTTATGAACAGATGAATGAAGCGACCATGGAATCCCCACTAGCTCCAGAAACAGCAAACATCTACATGAAACACATTGAGGAGGTGGCTCTTCAAATCACTCACTGGAAACCCAAGCATTTATTCCACTGTGTTGACGATACGTTTGTGGTAAGGGAGTATGCTCGACAGACAGTGGACGAGTTTCTGGTCCACCTTAATGGCATCCATCAAAACAATGATTTCAGTACCATGAAGGAAACTTGCTACTCACCATATCGTGGAGATGCTGAGTCGCGATAGGCACAACAAAAAGATTCACACAATGTGTGTCTACTGCTGACAAAGGTCTTAATGGCCGAAGCTATAATTGTGTGAATCTTTTTGTTATGCCTATTGTGACTCAGCATCTCTGCTATATGGTGAGTAGCAACTTTCATTCTCTGGTATTGTTACATTCCATCCTGGATTTTTCATTGTTTGAAAACACTGCTTTCACTACAGAAGTACAGGAGAATGGTTGTCTCCCTTTTCTAGACATACTAATAAGGAAGAAGGCAGATGGTACACTAAGCCATTCAGTACACAGGAAGAAGACACACAGACCTGTACCTGGGTACCAAGAACAACTACCATTCAGTGAAATGGCAGAAAGTGCTGACCACCCTGATACGTACAGTATACATCATCTGTGATGAAGAAAGCCTCTCAAACAAGCTGCACCTGAAGGCAGTGTTCCACAAAAATGGGTTCAGTGAAGCACAGCTTATTAGGGCATTCAGGAAGATACAAGATGCCGGGAACTAGGAAAAGGAAGAAAGAGACAGGACACTCACTTTCTTTCTGTCCCAGGAACCGCTCTCAGCCAAAATCGTGAGGCTACTTGAAAGATCCAACATAAAAACCATCTTTCAACCACCACTGAAGTCAAAAGAGTGGTTTTGCTCTGCGGAAGATCCAGTAAAAATGAATGTACTGGAAATATACAGCATCCCCTGTGAATGCGACCAACAGTAGATTGGGCAAATGCAGCAGTGCATTTCGAATTGTTGCGAGGGGCCCATCAAGCATGCACAGCTGGGACAGACAGGAAAATCAGTGACAGTAGAGCATAGTCTCAAGACCAAGGTGCTTTGCTGAGAAACTGCCTATTAGGATGGCATCATAAAGGAATTCACTGAAATATGGGTTCACGAAAATCTTGTTAACAGAGACGAAGGATATGGACTAAGTTCAGCACAGACTCTGGCATTGGCAGCAATACGATGAGAGAGCAACCAACACTGTCCAACTCCTAACACACAGCCGAAATGCCCGCACAAAGATGCAAATGGAGCACCCGCTACCCCCACCACTGCAGCCTCACCCCACCCCCCTCCCTACCTGCTGTTCAGCCAGACAGCACATGGTCACACAATCAGGTGCAAGGGGGTCACTCCAATAGTATAAATATCACAGCATCCTCATACCTCAACACATTGCCAGAAGATGATGAGTATGACAACTCATCCCCCCCCTTCCCCACGGTTCTAACTAATATAATCTGTAGGATACCTATATCACAAGCTTGTCTCAGGTTAACAAAGTTTTCCACGTTTCATCTTTTAGGTTTTCTGTTCAAAGGCCACCTACATAAATTACATGTAATCCTTTTCTTTTGATGCACATTAAATGTGTAACTTACAAATATGGTAATCAACACTGTATGAAGCATTATCTGGGTTCCTCTTTCCTGATTCCATAAAGTATCTTATTTGATGAAAAATGCTCTCATTACAGTCAACAGGGTGATTAAGGAACAGTTCCAAAAATATACTCTAGGCATGTGCATCTATTCTAACTCTTTCAAATAAGGAAATGGATGAGAATAATTCAAAGCAAGGAAATGCATAAATTAAGAATATAACATTTTATAAAATGCGTAATAATCTTCTCTTTGAACAGAAAACAGGAATTCTATGTACTGTAAGTCTTAACACCAATATGGTTAATTTGTTTTGTAAAAACTGATACAGGAAACAGAAAAATTAAGCATGTTCTGCATGAAAGTTGCCTATTGGTTTCGCATCTTTTTGTAGAATACTAGGCTCGGGGGTTAAGTGACAAGGTGACAGACAACAGATCCAAAGGATTGGGATTCGATCCCCAGCCAGTCCTAAGACTTTAATTTGTCATTTATCACTTCTTTCACTGGTGACATGCAAAGTTGCACCATCGCTCAGAGCCCCTGTTAAACTGTTAAGTCCCACTGCAACTGGCTGGATAAGTCAGTTCAAAGGCTGATGGAACATAACAACATACCACCTCACCATGCTAGTAAAGTACTGTTGTGTTCAAACCTTTAGAGAATGACATAACCATCCTCTGTACCTGGAAGTATTGTTCCCTGCCACTACCTGCATAAATTTAAAAACTGGAGGTCATAGCTCTTATCACAATGTTTATTTTTTCTGAGGTTGTACCACATCACAGTTTATGAGTTGCATCTGAAATATTCTGTCTAGTCTACAGTGCCATGAGTGATCTATTGACAGTAGTCAATTATTTTTTAGTAACAAACAAATGAAATGTTTATGCAAATAACGAAATATCTCAATTATTAAATGATGTAATGTCAATCACTTGGCTACATGGATTAAAATACAACATCAACATTTGTTAAACCACAGTCAGTGTCACAAATGACGATGGACCACACAGTAAAAAGGCTGGGATATTAATTTCAGTATTGCTGGCTGGAAACAACAGCTGTGGCACATTCCTGGAGCTACTGCAGTGTGTTCCTAAGCTCTAGCAGCACTTATAATCAGACAGCCTTTTACTATTTTGCACTTTAAGACAGCACATATTCTGTAAATGGTCTCTCACAGTTGTTCGTGTAATATCTATGACTGACCACCATCAGAATCCATGACAGCACACAACAAAAGCAGGGTTTTGTTAAGTAACTCACTAGGATCATGTTTAAAGATTGCTATGGCAATGAATTTCAAAATGAAGCAAAGATAACAGAAGAAACAATGGTGGCCAAAGCTATGTCATGTTAGTTGAGCAGAAGCAGCCTAAATTCATGTGGTTTTTCATCATCACATTGATTTGGCAGTTATGAAATGTTCCATAAATTTGACTATAGTACACCACGGAAAAAAAATTACACTTTCTAATGACACACTGACTATGAATTTTTAATAAGACAAATCATGCAACACAAGTATACTTATTTGTGAAAATATGTAATTTAATAACATATAACTTTTCAATATAAGCTTTTACTTTACCTTTCTTTGAAGCATGTCCATGGAGATCAATGTACAGGAAAAGCCCAGAATCTTCGGGGTTAAAGTTTTTCTCTATACCCACAAATGACACAGTATTACTCGCACCATTTTCTGTATCATCACTGCAGAAAACATCACATGCAGCAACACTAGGAGTGTAAGAACTACATTTACTAACAGTCACTGAAACACCTGAGCAACTCACACCATTTGTTGATGCTGCTGCTACAAAATTTTTCTGCTGGATGAAGAGATTTGATAATGCTCCTGCAGTGTTTGTTTCATCAACACTTGAAGAAGTATCTGAAAAATTCTGATTACACGTCATATTTGGAGCTACTGAAGTAGCAGTATAACCCTTCGAAATGCCATCACAGACACTTGCAACACTTTTGAATATGGTTTCACAGACAGCAGAGAAAACATTATTATCTGCACTTGTAAAACTAGTTTCAAGATTTCCAGAAACAGCTTTCACTGAGGATATCACATTACTATCAATAGGTGCGTTATTAACAGTTTCATTTTCCTTTTCATACAAACTCAGTCCTGATACCTGACTTTCTATAGTGCAGACTCTGTTTTGATCTTCTGAGGCATCTGTCCTATCTTCAGGACTTGAAGATAGTGGTTCATCATTTGGTTCATCATGTAAAATAGTATCAGATGACGATGAATTAGCACAGCTCCAAACACTTGCCACAGGAGCATCTGACAGTGCTTCTTCGATTTCTTGCCCAAAATGATAGTACCTGATTAGTGCGCGAGCAGCAAATATAGATGGATGCAGAGTAAGCGATGGATTCAAATATACCCTGTTAAGGTTAACACCACGTGTGTCAGTTCTATAATGTCCTCTTGCAACACCATCAGGGTTCAAGATTGGTACAAGTTTAAACACAAATGTTTTACGTAAAAGAATAGAAACTGGATCATCTCGATTTAACAGGAGGCTGAGAAGTCCATTCAACACGAAACTTGATGGTGTTTCACCAGGGTGAACACGGGCACTAATGAACACAACCTGGAAAAAAAAAAGGAAGTGAATTGTGTTTTATTCATCTCATGACAAACATTTGAAATCCATTTGGTTTGTATATAGGAGACATATCAAAAATTTATAATAAAGTTACAATGATTTTTTCAATAATAAATAACAGCACTACAATAAATAATAACACTATATGGATATTTCTTGGAATATGTAACATATTGTATCCAGTTCAAATTTCCAGTTCGTCATGCATTAATTCATCCACTGATTAAAAACACTTCACCTCATAAAGTTTTTTTTTTTTTTAAGTGGACTTAAATTCATCTGCATCAACTTGTTCCCTTTTAATTTATTATAAATTTTCATTCCCATGTATTGAGGTCCCTTGGCAAACAGTCTGAGGTAGCGGATGCGGAGCATAAAATTTTCTTTGTTTCTAGTGTCATGTGAATGTACGAATGGTTCGTATCTAGTGTATAAAAATATAATCTCATATATGTATGGAAATAGAGAGTTAATATTTTATGTCTGCTAAATAATGGTCCACACGGTTCTTTGTGATTTGCAGTGCACATATTTTGAATGATTTTTTTTTCTGTATTTTTAGTATCCACACTATGTTTGTAGATTTACCCCAAAGAATAATACCATAACTAATAATGCATATGCTACTTTTTGTGGGTCCATGTCAGCAGCAGTTGATAATATTTGCATTGCAAATGCAAAGCTGCTCAGTTTGTTTGCTAAGTATTCAATGTGTGCCTGCCAGCTCAAAATTTTATCTACAAGTTCTTCTATATCTTGGCTGTTGTGTACAATCTTAATCTGCTCACATTTTGACTGTTTGGTTTTGAACTATATCATGTGAGTATTAGATATGTTAAGATTCAACCCATTTAGCTGAAACAGAGTTTCTAAGGTGCTGAGGGTCCTGATCACAGATTTCAGAATTTTTTCCAAATCCTGATCTTCAACTAAAACAGAAATATCATCTGCGAACAGAACTGATGGGGAGCTGATATTTAATGGTAAGTCATTAACACAAGAGAGAAATATGACTGGGCCTAATATGGAGCCTTGTGGAACACCCGGAGATATTTTTTTTCCAGTCAGAAAAATAAGCCATTTGAAGAGATGCTTTCTGTTTGATAGCTAGGAATTAACCCATTGTAGGGCACTGCCACTAAGGCCATACTTTTCGAGTTGGTAAACAAGCAATGTACAGTTTACAGAATCAAACACCTTTGTGAGGTAGCAGAAAACTCCTGCCACCTTATTTCTCTTGTCTAATGATGCACTTACTTTCTCAATAAAAAAGTTCACTACATCTATGGTGTTTTTCCACTGTTGAAAACCAAATTGATTGTTTAGAATAACAGAGTATACCAAATTGATTGTTTAGAATAACAGAGTATTTTGCAATGAAGTTTCAGACTTGTGCAACAGCGAGTTTTTGAAATATTTTAGATATGACTGGGAGAATCAAGACAGGACAATAATTTCCCATGGTCTGTCTTGATCCCTTCTTGAAGAATGGTTTCACTACAGCATATTTCAGAACCTCTGGGAAACACCCGTCTTCAAAACATTGATTTATTATTTGAGCTACTGGGTTTGCAATTTTATGTCTACCACTTGGGTATTCCATCCCAACCTGCGGATTTTTTGTTTCTTAATGTTAGAATAGCATTTTCTACATCCTCCATAGAAACATTTAAGAATTTTGTACAGTTTTCAGAGTTTTCACCTAGGCCAAAGGGATTTACTTTGTTATGATAATCTGTTACATCTACACTGGACTTTGCTATACTTATAAGGAATTCATTAAGTGCTTTGGTATTTGAGTTGGACTTACAATAATATTTCCTTCAATGTAAATTTTTTGAAATTTCTTGGTTACAGGGTTTAACAGGTTTACTTACCAGGGAAGCAAAAATCACATGAGATGGTAGAAGCCGGAAAGAAATTGCAACCTGAATACAAAAGACCAAAATTGCATTTAATCGGAGAAGGAACTTACTCACCAGCAACAACATCAGTCTGAAAATAAGGTTTCGTTTGGAGTGTGACCCTATACGGATGTGAAACTTGGATGATTGAAAGAGAAGAGAGAAGATGGCTAGAGGCCCTGGAGATGTGGTGCTATAGAAGGATGATGAAGATGATCTGGAGAGACAAAGTAACAAACGAAGAGGTGCTTAAAAGAGTACAGGAAACCAGATCTCTGTGGAGGCACATCCAAATAAGAAGAGACAAACTTGTAGGGCACATCCTACGACACAACAACATCATTGGAACAATAGCAGAAGGAGTTGTTGAGGGAAGGAATCGGCGGGGGCGACCAAGGATATCATACATGCAACAGATCATGAATGACGTTGGATGTAACACATATGTGGAAATGAAGAGGAAGGCAGACAGAAGAGAGGCTTCTCTGCTGCAAACCAACCTCAGGGTTGAACACTAAAAGAAAGAAGATGGGTTTAACACCTGACCACACAACCTTTGTCTTATTTTTATGATTTAAAATTAGCATGTTATTTGCCAGTTGTTTTGCTGCCTTGACAACTCTTTTAAATATGGTTTTATAGACATATTTAATGAAATCAATATCCTTCTTTCCACAAACAATACGAGACTGGAATAGAAGGGAGAACCGATAGAGGTACTCAAAGTACCCTCCGCCACACACCGTCACATGGCTTGCAGAGTATGGATGTAGATGTAGATTATATTTTAGTTCTCTGTACAGTTGCCTTTTCCTTAAACTGGAAATTTTTATGCCCTGGGTAATCCACTTTAATTTATTTGTTATTTTATGGCTGCAGCATCTAGGTGGAAATATTTTATTAAAGACACCAAGAAAACTACTTAGGAATTTCTCAAAGTTTTCAATCACTTGAGTTACAATGATCAAAAGGCTATGTTTTCTCTTTTAGCTTCTCACTAAATGTTAGCAAGTTTTCTTTGCTAAAGTTCCTGCTCATATTGTTTCTCATACGTGAAATGTTCCAGTCTGTCCATAGCAGCTCAATGAACAATGCACAATGATCTGAAATACCTAGATCTATACAAAATTTATACACATCTTCATACACATAACTTGTTAGAACACTGTCAATACAGGTTGCTGACTGCCTATTGTCTCTAGCAGATTCAAAGAAATTCAATTTGAAACCATATTTCTTTACAAAGTCAGTGAATCTTGAAGCTTAGCTACTAACACATGTGATATCAATATTTTTTTTTCTTTTTTTTTCTCTACAAAGGTCTTCTAGTATAATTTGAAGCTTAGAAAAGAATAGTTCTGTTGTTGACGTCCCTGGAACTTTGTATATTGAGATTATTGTCGCGTTTGCTAGCGAGTCCGCTATTTCTACACAACAGATCTCAAACACACATTCTTCATTTAAATAATTAAAACAGTTTCTGGTCTCATAATTTATATGACTATGTGGAAGTATACGTGAGCCTCCATGTGACTTGTTTCTTCTGCAAAAGCTACTTGCTAATTTGAAGTTCCGTATTTTGTTTAAAATTTTAATTGTGCCTCAGTAAACCAGTGCTCATTTAAACAAACAACTCTAATATTTGCACATTCTGACAGAATGATTTCAAATTCATCTATTTTGGAGCTTTCACTGTTTGAAGCATCAGTGTTTGAACCATTTATATTCCAGTGGATAACATATCTACTTTGACTATTAGCTAGGGGCTTTGGCACATTTCTTGTCAGATAATGGTTTGGTTTTGTCTTTCTTAATATTACACAAGTTTTTTCGCCCCCCATCACTACTTATTGGTTTCCCGTATTTTTTATGACCTGGCAAGTATCTATGAACATCTTACTGATTATTTTTGAGCCCAGCCCATTCAGATGTAGACTATCTTTGGCAAGACACTTTGCACTTAGAAATTTGATGGGATCAATGAAGACAACTCCTAGTTTATTGCACTGTTCTTTAATATTCATTTATCCTCTGCAAATAGCTGTCACTCACCGATCTCCTGTACACAATGGCACTTATTATTATTCTGCAATTGGAGTATAGTCTTTTGGCCATTCGGATGAGGTTCCATGTGTGGTTTACAATTTCTTCCACACTGTTGCTTCAAAGTGAATTTGTTCCCAAATTCATAAAAACACCTTTTGGATTTCTGTTATGCTTATCTGCTGCATTCTCTCTTGAGTTTAAGACGTTGTTTAGGGCGTATGCAACTGATGCATCCTGACTCCTGGTTGAACGCTCATATTGGAGCTTGGAACAATTATGTTTGTCAACACTGAGTCACCTATAATACAGAATTCACTTTCTGTCTTATTATAATGCTTCTTTCTGTCTTTTTTGTATGTTATGCTTGTCCATTTACATTTGTTTGGTTCTTCCATATCTTAATAACACATATTACTGTTCTCAGCACTTTGATATATAACTAAAACTGAACTACTCAAAGCTTGTAAGGTCATAAGAAGTCACTTGTTGGTCTACCTATAAATAATGAAATGAAGTGACTAGATCATAAATGTATTTGTAGTACTCAACAAGACTCAGTGAATGAAAAATTAAAATAGAAGTACACTTTGTGTTACATGATCAGTGCATTTCAATTATTTTCTCAGTATACAGCTGTAACTCTTTATTTCAACCATGCGATGGCATGATGATTGTTCCATACACACTAATGCAATGAGAAATGAGACCTGAACATTCAGGAATTGATGATATGTTAATGTTAAAATGGCTACTGACACTTTACCAATGACCTAAACATGAATGGGAAGACAATAATTATGTTAGTCTATATAAAAAGATAAAATAAAAACAATGGAGATCAATTTTGAATTCAGGCACAAAGCTACAAGAATAAACATTTATGTAGAACTCAAGGAGATAGTACAGGAAATTAAAGCAGCCCAATGTTATACGACAATAAAAGACTATTGATAATTTAATGAATGTCGTACTCACTTCTTATTCATTTGAAACTTTTGCCATTGCTAGAGACCCACAACAGGGCTCATTTATCTTCCATTATAAATTTAATATTAAGATAGATCGGGAGTGTGTCTGCTTTGTGTGAAAGCAGGAGGGGCAGGCCGCAGTTTGCAATCAGCTAAAGATCTGCTGGTCATGGTCAGCCATCTGGAGGCTGCTGCCTCGAGATGTAGTAGTGGCAGAGAAAAGGGTGCATCAAATGGGACACCTACGGTGCCACTTGTTGCACCCACATGCTCAGCTACTGAGGCACTGTCTGGTGCACTTGATGTGGGGGAACTGTTCACCTCCGGGTAAATGGCAAGTTGTAACATATTTGTGTCGCTTGAGGTGAATGGTGTATGTCAGGGCTGGGCAACTGGCTGAATAGCCTCGGGCATTCACAGTATGAGTGGACAAGTGACCAATTCTCAGCAGGGTTTGGGCAGGAACACAGAGGGAGGGGGGTGGGGAGGGCAGTTTGTTACTTATTGGCAGCGAGTTTGTTACTTATTGGCAGCTCCAACATTAGGTACATTATGGAGCCTATTAGGGAATGCAGTCTGAGGATAGAAAGAAATCCAATGTACACTCGATACGTCTGGCGGGAGGCAGGGGGGTGGGTGGGTGGGCTCACCCAAGATGTGGGAAAGGCTCTGCCTCTGGCTATTGATGGTGCAGGATGCAATCATTTTCAAATTGCGACTCACGTCAGCACCAATGACTCCTGTTGCTGGGGTTCTGAGGCCATCCTCACTTCTTACAGGCAGCAGGCAGAATAGGTGGAGACTGCTGGTCTTGTCTGTGGCATGAAAGTAGAGAGAGATTACAATTTGCAGTATCATACCCAGTGTTAATTTGGATCCTTTGATTTGGAGTTGACTGGAAGGCATTGCCAGAGACTCCACTGTTTCTGTAATAGTCTCAGCTGCACATTTCTGTACCTGTGTCATTGGGTGGAGAATATTAAGATGTCCGCAGATAGGTCAGAGATGTGTTACACAAAGGAGCCTCTTGTGTAGCAAAGTACATGTGGGGAGCCCCTGGCTTTTTATTTTATTTTTTTTTTTTTTTAAAAAGGTTAGGGCCCTTAGGATTGACATTCTGTCATGCTGACCACTCAGCTACCGGGGGATCTGTGAGTGGCATAATGGAATGACTGACAAAGGTGTTGCAAATGTAGTTAAGCTTGGCTATAGAAATATGAATTTGACAGTTGACTCCTTGGCCCTTGCAGAAGACTGTTCAATCTTTTCTAGTTGTCTAGACGCAGCTAAAGAAAAATCAAACAACTGAAGAAACAAGCAGGAAAGATAGGACTCCAGATTGCCTTTGAGATCATCTAAATTGTTACAAACATGAAGTCACCACTCAGAGTACTAGAGGTAGAAGAAGCAGATGTCGAACAAACAGAGCAGTTTAAATATCTTTGAGAGTGGATGAAGTCAAACACTTCTGACAAAAACATGTTTACTTCACACAGTAGGAAAAGAAGACAACATATAAAACTAACTAAAAGTGTCTACATGGGGAAATCAATATTATTTAATGCCAAGATATAATCAGAGGGGCTCTGTATGACAGAGAACATCTTGCTACGAATAGAAAAGGTCCGACTGAGAAATTATAAATAGAGAAATTATAAATAAGGGAAAGATAGATCTTGAGAAAAATTCTAGGTCCAATCAAAGAAATTGGTGGATTCAGGAGATGACACAATCATGGATTTTATACACATGTAAAAACCAAGGAGGCTTAGTTCACGGAGATAGAAAAAGACCTGCAAGAAGTCAGAATAACTTTGAAGGATATCTGTAAACACATTCTGCTGAATAAAAAAATTCAAGATCATATTGCTTTCAAAGAAAACACAAATTAGAAGTTGGCGAAATGGAATGAAGTGAACAAGGAAGAACATATAAAATGACTGCAGTTCAATTATTGTAATCTAAAAATGTCTAATATGACAAGAACTATACCTAAAACACAGCTGCAGTATTTAAAATGATATAACAAACTTGATCCTACATTTAAAAAACAAAAGTTTTGCCTTGTACATTCTTACAAAAACAATAAAAAACATTTTTTCAATATAAATTAACTTTTTCTCAAAATATTGGCCTTTGAAATATATACACTTCCTTGCATTTATTTGAACCAATCCTCGAAACATGTTTTTCCACTCTAATATTGATATTTCAAAATATAGTTTGGGAAGGATTCAACAGATTCTTGATATGGTGAAAATTATGCTCCATATATTTTCTTATTTGATATAAGGGACCATAACTAGTTAGATGATAAATCATGTGAATATTGGCAATGACACAGTATTTTTAACTTTCTCTGCATCAGATAATGAATTATTTAACACAGTATCTGATAGCTGGAATTTTAATAATGAAGAATGATGTGACATTTCTCGCTCCCTCCTCAATGTATTTGTGGAAAATGAGTTGTTCTTTGATCATCTGAAGCAATGATCCAGTGTAACTGAAGAAACAAGCTGTCATTTTCTTGGAAATGCTTCACAAACAAATAATTTTTGTTAATTTTATTTCACCCAAACAGTTGATGGCTGTTTAGTTTCTAACTTGTACAAATGTATCCAAGTTTCATCTCCTATTACAATGTTGTATACTGATTTTGTCTTTACTCTGTGGGATGTTATGAACAGTAAACTTCCTTGCAAATTAAAACTGTGTGCTGGAGCAAATCTTGAACTCTGTACCTTTGCCTTTTGTGGGCTAGTGCTCTACTGCGCTACCCAAGCATGACTCACAAACCATCCACACAGCTTTATTTCCACCAGTACCTCATCTCCTACCTTGCCCGCAAACAGAAAAGGTTTTGAGTTCGTATCTTGGTCCCGCACACAGTTTTAATCTGGCAAGAAGTTTCATATCAGTGCACACTCCACTGCAGAGTGAAAAAGTGATTACGAATATTTCTTTCCACCAACTGGCATAAAGCTATTTTTGAGTTTCAGACAAATTGTGCACAATTAATTGGGAACAGATCTTTTTCATAGTTAAATGTACATGCAAAAATGAGTATACTGTAGTCTTCAGCATGCCTAAGGAAGCCAATATGACTCTACCTCACAGTAAGTCAAATGCTGGTCCTCTACAATCATGTAGCACACATCCTTGATGTTTTTTGGAATAGCAACTGATTTAACATGACCTTCATGAAATGTCTCAATGATGGTAAAATCAAGACAAAATTCTGCAAACCTATGGTACATAGTCTTTTTTGAAAGTTGAATTAATGTATCCAACACATTACTTGCAAATTACACCTTTATGAAAATTTTAAAAATCACTCATCGAAAACCTCCACGTGAAATTTCTATTTCTTTAGAACAATGGTTCCTCGAGTGGTCACTGTAAACAAACTATTTTGACAGTTTCTAAGCTTCTATTGTTTTCACAATAACAAATGACAAAATTTTTTAAAAAAATAGTAATGTCATATATCAATAATGTCATCTGGAAGTTGTTTCTAAAACTTTTTAATGACAACTCTTGGATTGACTTCTTTCATGATGTCTATCCACTTTAAGCTAAACAGCTGTGTGATAGCCACAGTGTTAAAGAAAAATATCTGAAATTTTTGTAGTAGAAGAAAATGGAGAGGAAGGAAAAAAGAAAAGAAAAACACACAGGCAGTAAAAGTAAGGATACATCATTCTGAAGGACGGACTAAGGAAGACACATTGCTGTTGTTGTTGCTGTTGTTGTTGTTGCCTTCAGTCTGAAGACTAGTTTGATGCAGCTCTCCACGCTACTCTATTCTGTGTGAGTCTCTTCATCTCCAAGTAAATACTGCAACCTACATCTTTCTGAATCTGCTTACTGTTTTCATCACTTGGTCTCCCTCTATGATTTTTACTACTATTCCTTCCAATGCTAAACTGGTGATCCCTATCAACTAATCCCTTCTTCTACTCAGACTGTGCCACAAATTTCTTTTCTCCCCAATTCCATTCAGTACTTCCTCATTAGTTATGTGATCTACCCATCTAATCTTCAGCATTCTTCTGTAGCACCATGTTTTGAAAGCTTCTATTCTCTTTTTATCTAAATTGTTTATTGTCCATGTTTTGCTTCCATACATGACCACACTCCAGACAAATACCTTCAGAAAAGACTTCCCAACACTTAAATCTATATTCAATGTTAACAAATTTCTCTTCTTCAGAAATGCTTTTCTTGCCATTGCCAGACTACATTTTGTATCCTCTCTACTTCGACAGTCATCAGTTATTTTTCTGCCAAAACAGCAAAACTCATCTACTACTTTTAAGTGTCTTGTTTACTAATCTGTTTCCCTTAGCATCACCTGATTTAATCTGACTATATTCCATTTCCCTTCTTTGCTTTTGTTGGTGTTCATCTTATATCCTCCTTTCAAGACACTGTCCATTCAGCTCAACTACTCTTCCAAGTCCTTTGCTGTCTCTGACACAATTACAATGTCGTCGGCAAACATCAGAGTTTTTATTTCTTCTCCCTGAAGTTTAATTCCTACTCCAAATTTTCCTTTGGTTTTCTTTACTGCTTGTTCAAGGTGCATATTGAATAACATCAGGGATAGTCTGCAACCCTGTTTCTCTCCCTTCTCAACCACTCTTTCCCTTTCATGCCCCTCGACTCTTATGACTGCTGTTTGGTTTCTGCATAAGATGTAAATAGCCTTTTGCTCCCTGTATTTTACCCTTGCCACTTTCAGAATTTCAAAGAGAGTATTACAACCAATATTGTCAAAAGCTGTCTCTAAGTTTACAAATGCTATGAATGTAGGTTTGTCTTTCCTTAAGCTATCTTCTAAGATAAGTTGCAAGGTCAGTACTGCCTCGTGTCTTCCTATATTTCTCCAGAATCCAAACTGATCTTCCCCAAGCTGTGCTTCTACCAGTTTTTTCATTCTTCTTTAAACAATTTGTCTTAGTATTTTGTAAACATGGCTTATTAAACTGATAGTTAGGTAATCTTCATATCTGTCAGCAACTGCTTTCTTTGCAATTACAACTACTACACTCTACATGAAGTCTGAGGGTATTCCGCCTATTTAATACATCTTGCACACCAGATGGAAGAGTTTGTCATGGCTGGCTCTCCCAAAGCTATCAGCAGTTCTGACAGAATATTGTCTACTTCCAGAACCTTGTTTCGACTTAAATCTTCCAGAGCTTTGTCAAATTCTTCTCACAGTATCACATCTCCCACCTTATCTTCATCCATGTCCACTTCTCTTTCTATAATACTGCTTTTAAGTTGTTCTCCCTTGTTTAGACCTCCTACATATTCTTTCCACCTTTCTCCCTTCCCTTCTTTGCTTAGGACTGGTTTATTGTCTAAGCTCTTGATACTCGTACATGTAAGGCAGAAATTGTGAGTCAAAGGTAGAGTATGACCAGTGTTCAGTTTAAAAACTACAACTCAACAAATTTGGTGAAAACAATTGACTGCGCAGAGACTGTCACCCTACAGCAAAGACAAAAAGCAAATGGCAAATCATAGAATGCCAATTATTATAAAAGAAGTATCTGAGAAAAAAGAACACTGTGTACTCTGTCACAATCATATGAAAACAGACAGCCAGAAACAATGAGCGCCGGTAAAGAGGTACAGGGTCAAATTACATTGAGGGGACAATATATTTCTGAGAAGAAAATGGGAAAAATGAGCAATAACAATAATGAGTTATTTAAGTCAAGATCAAGTTAGGAATAACTGCCATGATGAGCTACTATCTGCCAAGACATTCTGGCTCACTAGTACAGGCTGGAAGAATTCAAACGATTTTGCCAAATAACTGCCTTCTGAACATTCTGTATTGCAACTGCATACATTCTGAGATAACTTTTTGCCTGTTATGAATAGTTGCATTAACAAAATGCATTAAAAAGAAGTTGCTAAAAACAAATAAGCAATACAGAGTGTTCTGAAATGACTCCCACCTTGATTATGCATCTTTTGTTGGGCATACAGTACGAAGAAGCAGTTGTGTGTTTAGGACAGGTTTTGTAAGTTTGATAATCACAAGAATATGATCAGTGGAACTGAACAGTATGTTATCAAAGATATGGAAAGGCTACAGGGCAGCTCGCATGAGCTCATGGGACACAACAAAAGAAAATCACATGCATTACACTGGGTTTCGAAGAAGACCAGACCTCAGTTAAGTTCAAACATGTCACAGCACACGAAGAAATCTGTTCGAGTACAAGGCTGGTTGCACAACAAAAGGAAAAGAATACATCTATGATGTAATTAAATCATTACTGAGGTAGAGAACTTGAAAACTGAAATTGACAGGTTAAAGTTAGACTTAGCAGAAATTAGTAAATTGCAAGGGGATATTAACACAAAATCAAATAGGAGCAACACAGAAGTACTACTAAGAGCAAACAAGAAAATACAAGTGTGGGGAACTACCATAAATGTAAATGTCATGTCACTAGGGTCTCCTGTCAGGTAGACGGTTCGCTGATTTCGATTTGATGCCACTTCGGCGACTTGCGCATCGATGGGGATGAAATGATGATGATTAGGACAACACAACACCCAGTCCCTGAGCGGAGAAAATCTCTGACCCAGCCGGGAATCGAACTCGGGCCCTTAGGATTGACATTCTGTTGTGCTGACCACTCAGCTACCGGGAAGTACCATGAACAGTAGAGTGAAGGTATTGTCATAGCAAAGACAAGAACGAAGTCAAAACCAATTACAGTAGTACAAGTATAAATACAACTTACTCCACAGATGAGAGACTGAAGAAATGTATGACAAAGAGAAAGGGGGGGAGGGGTGAGGGGGAAGAAAAACCTTGCTACATTCATTACAAGGGACAAAAATTTAATTGTGATTGTGACCAGAATTTAATACTGGGATAAAGAAGCTATGGAGAAAAAACAGTAAGGAATGTGGACTGGGGAAAAGGAATGGAAGAGAAAGCTACTTGGCAGAATTTTGCAAACAGTATGATTTAGGCATTGTCAACACTTGGTTTGAGAATTATAAAAGATATACATAGATGAGACAAGGAAGCAATGGAAATTTTCAGATGGGTTATATAATAATAAGACATCAATTTCAAAACCAGATTTGAAACTGCAAACTATTTCTACGGCAGATGTGGTTATCAGCTGAAAATTAAAACTCATGAAATTGCAGAAAGGTATGAAATTTAGAAGATGGGACCTTATTAATTAAAAGAACTCACTCACAGTTGTCAAGAATTTCAAAGGGAACATTGGGCAATGATTGAATGACCCAGGGGAAATGGAAACAATTGAAGGTGAGAGAGATGAAATAGTGAGGGCAGTAAAGTATTAAATACGCAAAAGACAAGGAAAGTAGAAATACCTGGGAAACATACAATTCAACTGATAAAAGGAGAAAATATAAAAATTCATCAAATAAAGCACACAAAACTGAACAAAGACACATAAGAAGTGACACATGCAGAAAGTGCAAACTGGAGAAGCAGGAATGGCAAGAGGAGAGATGCAAATTTATACAAGTGTATGTGATTATGAGAAAGAAACCTTTGGACAAAAAAAGCAGCAGCCTTATGGATATCAAGAGCTCACATGTGAAGCCAGTACTAAGAAAGGAATGGGAAGATGAAAGATATAAGGAAGACAGTAAAACCACCTTTTTACATTTTTCAGCAGGCTGACCCAAAAAAGTGTAAAACACGAGAAACTGTAAAATACAGAAAGCAAAAGTTTTTCATGGAACCACACTAAAAAGATATTCACGTCATAAAGAGAGACTTATTATTGATAATCATTATAAAATTATGGTAGATAAAACTCGTTACACAATATTGGTTAAGACGCTAAAGTTGGCAGTCTTCACTAACAGAGAACAATAGGCACGAAATGTACAGTTTGTTGATGACAAGGTCACTCAATTCAGGGACCTCCTGCATGAGAATGAGGCCAGAAACAATATTATGGAAAAGGAACAGAAAGTAGATGAAGATGAGGTGAGAGAGATCTGAAACTGTGAAAGGAATTCACCATTCGCTTTGGTTGGTCTTGTTCCCACCTCAGTCTTGTTCTGTCAGACTCATTCTTTCATAAGTGGTTGCTCATTCTTCACTCCAGTTCCATCGTTTCTCATTCCATATGAACTGTCATTCCTTTAATTCACTGTGTTAGCACTCTCTCTATCCTCAAAATTTTGACGTCTGGTTCTTTACTGCTCAGCATCCATGATCAGTAATTTATTAAACTGACGTAAAAATTAATTTATGTATAATAAATAAGGGGTGTTCAATAAGTAAAGCAACACATTTTTTTTCCAAAAGCAGGCTGGTTTTATTCAGGATTCCAATACACCACATTATTTTCCACTCTTTTGGCTACAAAATCCTATTTTTCAACATAATCTCCATTCAATGCGATGGCCCTATGCCACCTTACTGGGAGGGCCTGTATGCCCACATGGTAGCATTCCACTGGTCAATGTCACAACCAATGTCTTGCTTCATCAATGACCTCCCCATCATTCATACACTTCCCTTGGAGTGCGACCTTCAATTGGCCACACAGATGGAAGTCGGAAAGTGAAAGATCTGAGCTGTAGGGTGGATGAGGAAGAGAAGTCCAATGAATTTTTCCCAGATAAATAGCAAGGTTTTGATTGCAATCTGTCAGTCACATAAAATGAGTGTGTCTACACGTTTCAACAGTGCAGGAGTCACAGCTGTGTGCAGCCAGCTGGCATGCTGGAGATCAGACAGGTTCGCGTGACCTTGTAGTGATGATGACAGACGCCTTACCCATCGACTCACCATGTTTTTGTTCACTGAGAGACCTCCGAAGATATCCTGCAAGTGCCCATGAATATTTGCAATGCTCTGGTTTCATGGCAGAAGAAACCCAATGACACATCTCCATTACAGATGCAATTTCGAATGCTACATACAGCGTTCCACCTATCAGAACTTCATTAAACTATAGGGGCTGAAGCCAGAATATCCTTCAATCAGAACTTCATTAAACTATAGGGGGCTGAAGCAGGAGTATTCTACAATGTCCCACAACAAATTCTGCATTTTTCAACCAAAATGGCAAAAAAAAAGTGTTGGATTACTTATTGAATGACCCTCATACATTTCTTCATGAACCACAAAAACAAATCTGCGAATCTCTTCACTGTTTTGATCAACTGTAAAACTGATATCTACAATGAAGCAATATTTTTAATTCATACATTTTTTCTTTAGAAATGCTTGATTTAACTACCAGTTTTTTGGATAGTTTTTAATCATTTTTCTACTTGTAATATTAAACGGTTTACAAAAAGGATGTTATTTCTGCATGTCACCCAAAAATAAAAATGATACATTGATATTCTGAAATTTTTGTCATTCATCTGGTTAACTCTGTTCTCCTCTATTCAGATTCCAACTATTTTGGTTATTTGCAGTTGTACATATCTATGTTCATTTGCAACAGCATACTATGTACATAAATACTTTTCACAAATTTTCATGATACTTGTGAAAGAAAATTGATAATAAAGTTTGAACAATATCAAGATGACAAGTCTTTCATCTTCTGGCAGTATACTGTGGTACCATTACAGTGAAAAAGAGACATGGATCGATGGGAATGCAAGTACTGCTAGGGCATCATCAACATTCCTGGAAGGAAGTCCCATAAGCAATTTAAAAAAGGAAACATCCCATGATGTCACTGGAGGTGATGGGTATTTAATCTAAGTTTCTGTCTCATTCATCACAACCTACAGAAACAAGTTCACACAACTTCAACTGAATCTTACTAGCAATACAACATGACTGCTGCTCTTTCAGCCTCTGCTTTCTTCAGCTGCCTAATGCAAAACCACTGAATGTGTTTGTGAAATTTATTCATTATTATTGGGCAATTTGATGTGCAGGACAGCTGCATCTGCCATCTTTGTGCCCATTTCAACAGTAGTAGCACAATTCTCTTTGACCAATTTGACCAATGCTATTCAGCTCTTATCAATTTCTAAGGTGAAAAAATTGATCTTCAGTTACATAAAATTATCTGTAAAAAAATAGCATCCCTTAAGCATTGTGGAAGATAAGGAATTTAGGATGTGTCCCAATTACAACTTTTAAACAGGAAAACACTTATAACCAGCTTCTACAGTACCACTATAGTCATTCGTGTAGTAACTTGTTAATGAAATTGAAATCAACAATAGCAGTTGTTTAATGGCTGACAGGCGGACTTCCCAAAAAACCGACATTTTATTGCTATTACTGCGCACTATCTTGATGGGGACATGAAGCTTCCTTCAAGTGTACGTGTTGTCTCCCTAGGAAAAACTGGTCTCCATAAGTCGAGTTTGAATTCAGCTTCTTGGCGCAGATAAATTCAGTTTAATTTTATAACAAACTTCCAAAAACATTAAAAAGCTTAAGTGGAAGCTGCTTTGAAATTGCCTTGAAGGAGTTCCTCAGCAGTAAGTGTTTTTATAGTATTGAGGAATTCCCCTCAGAGGGGTAGAAAACTTTCATTTTTATAAATAGTACCAAAAAAAGCAACATAATTTTTTATCTGCAGGCCTATTGTATATAATTGTTTCCCACAATGTTATAAGGGGAAATGAACAATATGTAAACTGTTGTTTGTTGTTGTTGTGGTCTTCAGTCCTGAGACTGGTTTGATGCAGCTCTCCATGCTACTCTATCCTGTGCAAGCTTTTTCATCTCCCAGTACCTACTGCAACCTACATCCTTCTGAATCTGCTTAGTGTATTCATCTCTTGGTCTCCCCCTACGATTTTTACCCTCCACACTGCCCTCCAATACTAAATTGGTGATCCCTTGATGCCTCAGAACATGTCCTACCAACCGATCCCTTCTACTGGTCAAGTTGTGCCACAAGCTTCTCTTCTCCCCAATCCTATTCAATACTTCCTCATTAGTTATGTTATCTACCCATCTGATCTTCAGCATTCTTCTGTAGCACCACATTTCGAAAGCTTCTATTCTCTTCTTGTCGAAACTATTTACCGTCCATGTTTCACTTCCATACATGGCTACACTCCATACAAATACTTTCAGAAATGACTTCCTGACACTTAAATCTATACTTGAAGTTAACAAATTTCTCTTCTTCAGAAACGCTTTCCTTGCCATTGCCAGTCTACATTTTATATCCTCTCTACTTCGACCATCATCAGTTATTTTGCTCCCCAAATAGCAAAACTCCTTTACTATTTTAAGTGTCTCATTTCCTAATCTAATACCCTCAACATCACCCGACTAAATTCGACTACATTCCATTATCCTCGTTTTGCTTTTGTTGATGTTCATCTTCTATCCTCCCTTCAAGACACTGTCCATTCCGTTCAACTGCTCTTCCAAGTCCTTTGCTGTCTCTGACAGAATTACAATGTATTCCAATCAACATTGTCAAAAGCTTTCTCTAAGTCTACAAATGCTGGAAACGTAGGTTTGCCTTTCCTTAATCTTTCTTCTAAGATAAGTCTTAAGGTCAGTATTGCCTCACGTGTTCCAACATTTCTACAGAATCCAAACTGATCTTCCCCGAGGTCGGCTTCTACTAATTTTTCCATTCGTCTGTAAAGAATTCGTGTTAGTATTTTGCAGCTGTGGCTTATTAAACTGATTGTTCGGTAATTTTCACATCTGTCAACACCTGCTTTCTTTGGGATTGGTATTATTATATTCTTCTTGAAGTCTGAGGGTATTTCGCCTGTTTCATACATCTTGCTCACCAGATGGTAGAGTTTTGTCAGGACTGGCTCTCCCAAGGCTGTCAGTAGTTCTAATGGAATGTTGTCTACTCCCGGGGCCTTGTTTCGACTCAGGTCTTTCAGTGCTCTGTCAAATTCTTCACGCAGTATCGTATCTCCCATTTCATCTTCATCTACATCCTCTTTCATTTCCATAATATTGTCCTCAAGTACATCGCCCTTGTATAGATGCTCTATATGCTCCTTCCACCTTTCTGCTTTCCCTTCTTTGCTTAGAACTGGGTTTCCATCTGAATTCTTGATGTCCATACAAGTGGTTCTCTTATCTCCAAAGGTCTCCTTAATTTTCCTGTAGGCAGTATCTATCTTACCCTAGTGAGATAAGCCTCTGCATCCTTACATTTGTCCTCTAGCCATCCCTGCTTAGCCATTTTGCACTTCCTGTCGATCTCGTTTTTGAGACATTTGTATTCCTTTTTGCCTGCTTCATTTACTGCATTTTTATATTTTCTCCTTTCATCAATTAAATTCAATATTTCTTCTGTTACCCAAGGATTTCTACTAGCCCTCGTCTTTTTACCTACTTGATCCTCTGCTGCCTTCACTATTTCATCCCTCAAAGCTACCCATTCTTCTTCTACTGTATTTCTTTCCCCCGTTCCTGTCAATTGTTCCCTTATGCTCTCCCTGAAGCTCTCTACAACCTCTGGTTCTTTCAGTTTATCCAGGTCCCATCTCCTTAAATTCCCACCTTTTTGCAGTTTCTTCAGTTTTAATCTACAGGTCATAACCAATACATTGTGGTCAGAGTCCACATCTGCCCCTGGAAATGTCTTACAATTTAAAACCTGGTTCCTAAATCTCTGTCTTATCATTATATAATCTATCTGATACCTTTTAGTATCTCCAGGGTTCTTCCATGTATACAACCTTCTATCATGATTCTTAAACCAAGTGTTAGCTATGATTAAGTTATGCTCTGTGCAAAATTCTACCAGGCGGCTTCCTCTTTCATTTCTTAGCCCCAATCCATATTCACCTACTATGTTTCCTTCTCTCCCTTTTCCTACACTCGAATTCCAGACACCCATGACTATTAAATTTTCGTCTCCCTTCGCTATCTGAATAATGTCTTTTATTTCATCATACATTTCTTCAATTTCTTCGTCATCTGCAGAGCTAGTTGGCTTATAAACTTGTACTACCGTAGTAGGTGTGGGCTTCGTATCTATCTTGGCCACAATAATGCGTTCACTATGCTGTTTGTAGTAGCTTACCTGCATTCCTATTTTCCTATTCATTATTAAACCTACTCCTGCATTACCCCTATTTGACTTTGTGTTTATAACCCTGTAGTCACCTGACCAGAAGTCTTGTTCCTCCTGCCACCGAACTTCACTAATTCCCACTATATCTAACTTTAACCTATCCATTTCCCTTTTTAAATTTTCTAACCTACCTGCCCGATTAAGGGATCTGACATTCCACGCTCCGATCTGTATATATGTAAACTATCCACAACAAATCCTTGTATTTGTCCATGGAGAATAAATAAATAAATAATATAAGCCATAACTACACTGGCATGTAAGAAGTGTACCCAGAGCAATTTTGTCAAGACATGTCAAAACTATTTTGCCATTCACTATGAAACTAATATGTTATAGCATAGAGTACTTCTAGATTTTCATTTCTTTGAAACCAATACAGCGTGATACAACTAGATAAAAAAAGTAATGGTAAATGAGTGAAAACGAAAAGGATCCAATCAGAAATAGACACCAGTCAACTAGTCTCTATAAGATACATGAGAAAGTTGAAATACCCTTAGGCTTGAGAAAAAAATAATAATTTAAGTTCCAAAAAAAAGCAGGTGCAGATAGGCATGAATGCTCCTGAACCAAAAGTGTAATAACTCATGATTGCTAAACACAGACATGAATTATTTACAAAATAATGGACAAAATGGTAGAAGCCCATCTCCAGGAAGATCAGTTTGGGTTATGCAGAAATGTAGCAGCTCAAGATGTCACTCATCTTAGAAGATGGACCTAAGAAAACTGATGGTTCAGTAATACTCAAATCTGTCTGCAGCGGCCTTCTTTGAAAATGAGGTTATTAATTTTTTTTTCTCAAGACTGAAGGTATTTCACCTTAATCATACATCTTTTGGAGAAGAGCAAATTCATACATCTCAGGAAACTAGTTCACTGGTTACTGGTCCTGTTTAGATCCTGTTCATTTTTATTCAATTCACTATTCATTTTCTTATCTGGTTATATAATGCTGCATTGGTTTTAAAGAAATGAAAATCTAGAATTAATGTAGGCTACAACACACAAGTTTCATAGTGAATGGCAAAACAGTTTTCATATTTCTTGATGAGTGATTCTTGGTGCATTTCTTACTACACAGTATATTTATTTATTTATTTATTGCTTATTTGTCTGATCCGGTAGGGTCTTATGGCCCTCTCACAATATCTCACCAGGAGCAGTGAACAAAAAAATTGCTCAGTGCAGCAGCATGCAGAGGAGCCGTATGCACTATTTCAACAAGATGGAGCACCCACTTACACTTACGGCCCACATCACCAATGTGTTCCCTGAAGACAGACTTGTTAGTAGAGACCTATGGTCCCTAAGGCCCCTGGACTTAACATTGTTTGAGTGTGTGTGTGTGTGTGTGTGTGGGTGGGTGGGTGGGTGGGTGGGTGG
This sequence comes from Schistocerca americana, assembly GCF_021461395.2. Taxonomy (NCBI): domain Eukaryota; kingdom Metazoa; phylum Arthropoda; class Insecta; order Orthoptera; family Acrididae; genus Schistocerca; species Schistocerca americana. Next base: position 795,525,809 of record NC_060119.1, read on the forward strand.
TTTGAGGTTTTCGGGCGCTAAACAGCGTGGTCATCAGCGCCCAAATGCATAGAAACAGGAACACATGCGGTGAAGGGACGAAGACGGACAGCGAACAAGGAGAACAGCTAGAAGACACAGACCTGATGCAGTTCCAAATCCTCACATACAGAGGCAAAACAAGAGGAGAAGAAACGCACTAAAAAAGGAAAGGAAACACAAGGAAAAGAGAACAGAAATCAAAGTGAAACAAGAAAGTAATCGTGACTGGCGGACCTCTTAACTAAAACCTGGGTGAGCCAGTCACCCAGCAGCACATTAAAATCCTCTCCCTAAAATACGAGGCAACAATTGGACAGGACACAAAACCGTATGACCTTAACCACAGTCGTTGCGTCATCTTGCAAAATAGAGGGCAAATCTGGTGGCAAGGAAACCACCGCCCTCTGGTCAGAGAATAAAAGACAGTCAAGTAAAATGTGGCGGACAGTAATCTGGATGCCACAAGCACTGTAGATTGGGGGGTCCTCCCGCTGGAGTAAAAAACCATGCGTTAAGGGACTGTGCCCGATGCGGAGGTGAGTGAGGAGAACCTCATCCCGCCTGCATGACTGGTAAGACGTACGCCATGGCCGCGTGGTGGCCTTGACCAGACGCAGCTCATTTTCACCGACTGTCAGCCACTCCTCTTCCCATTGACGCATAACACGAAAACGCAAAAGGGAGGTAACATTGTTTGAGTTTTATTTACACTGCACACTAAACAGCAAAGTGTGTGGTGACAATCCTCACACAACAGAATAAATGATCTTAAACAAAGCATCACTAGATAAATTAACAACATCTCTTCTGCAGAATTGTGTGTTGTTGTAAACAACATCACACGAAGTCAGCGATGCCTGGATGCCCATGGCCACCACTTCCAGCATCTCTTATAGACACGTGACTACATGCTTTTTTAATACCCTACAGATCTTTGTCATTTCCCTATAATGTTGCCAATGTTCTTCAGTTAATGTTCTGAAATTGTTCTTCCACAATGCTGCTGATTGTTGCCAAACATTTTCTTTGGTTTGACCTGGAATTTATCCCTTCATTTATCTCTTCACCTATCTCTTCATTTTTCTTGAACCAATTCTGGGCTGTGTTATCCAAGTAAAAGTATACATTTGCCAAACATGAAACAGCATTCCACCTGTTGTATTTGGCGACTTGGTCAAATATGGCACATTTCAGACATGTGTGTCCACTACATTATAGAATAAATATTGTCTAAAAATTTGAGTTGAATAAATGTACAAAAAAGACAAAACACACACACACACACACACACACACACACACACACACACACACACACAAACAACACACCCACATGCACACACAGAAATAATTTTTGTACAAACTTCTTACAATATAGTTGTGCCTTGCAAAATTTATTTTAATTCTTTAAAGTGAAACATGGACGGTAAATAGTTTGGACAAGAAGAGAATAGAAGCTTTTGAAATGTGGTGCTACAGAAGAATGCTGAAGATTAGATGGGTAGATCACATAACTAATGAGGAAGTATTGAATAGGATTGGGGAGAAGAGAAGTTTGTGGCACAACTTGACCAGAAGAAGGGATCGGTTGGTAGGACATGTTCTGAGGCATCAAGGGATCACCAATTTAGTATTGGAGGGCAGCGTGGAGGGTAAAAATCGTAGAGGGAGACCAAGAGATCAATACACTAAGCAGATTCAGAAGGATGTAGGTTGCAGTAGGTACTGGGAGATGAAGAAGCTTGCACAGGATAGAGTAGCATGGAGAGCTGCATCAAACCAGTCTCAGGACTGAAGACCACAACAACAACAACAACAACAACAACAACAACAGCCAACTGTTAAGTGAAAGGTAAATGTGCAGGAATAATGAAAAAATTTTACAGCATTAAATTTTGTATTGCAAAAATGCTTGTTCCAGAAAAATAGGCTTGACACTATAGGAAATATATGAACTCAAAAATTAAATTTTTCACTTTTTTTTGTGAATGTTACACATACGAGGTGTGGCTAGAAAAAAACCAGACTAGTACTGGTGAAACAATAAAACGAATGCAATAAGGCTGAAAGTCGCGTGGCCTGTCACGTGACTCTCGCTCCGCCTACTGCTCGAGTTTCGTCTGCCTCCTGCACTCAAGTCTGCCCGTGGCGTCTGTTTTAAGTAGTTGACGTTTTGTCTGTGCGTCGGAAAATGTTGAGTGTACAGAAAGAACAGTGTGTTAACATCAAAATTTGTTTCAAACTAGGAAAATCTGCAAGTGAAACGTTTGTAATGTTACAACAAGTGTACGGCGATGATTGTTTATCGCGAACACATGTGTTTGAGTGGTTTAAACGATTTAAAGATGGCCGCAAAGACACCAGTGATTACACTCGCACTGGCAGACCATTGTCAGCAAAAACTGGTGCAAACATTGAAAATATCGGTAAACTTGTTCGACAAGATCGCCGTTTAACAATCAGAGCAGTGTCTGAGTTAACAGGAGTTGACAAGGAAAGTGTTAGGCAGATTCTTCATGAAAGTTTCAACATGAACAAAGTCTGTTCAAAAATGGTTCCAAAGTGTCTCACAATTGAACAGAAGGAACGCCGAAGAATGATTTGTTCTGACATCCTGGAAAACATTGAAAGTGATCCCACCTTCTTACAAAATGTTATTACTTGTGATGAATCGTGGTTTTTTACTTACGATCCCGAAACTAAACGCCAATCGATGCATTGGAAAACTCATGGTTCTCCACGACAAAAAAAAGCTCGAATGTCAAAATCGAAATTCAAGGCAATGATGATTGTTTTTTTTTGACATCAAAGGGATTGTGCACATTGATTGGGTACCAGAGGGACAAACAGTGAATCAGCATTACTACATTAGCGTCTTGGCTACCCTACGTGAGCGAGTACGGAGAAAACGGAACGATTTGTGGAGAAAAAAGTCATGGATCCTTCACCAAGACAATGCCCCAGCTCACAGTGCGTTGTCAGTGAAGACGTTTTTGGCAAAACACAACATTCCCATCTTAGATCATCCACCCTACTCACCTGATTTGGCCCCCTGTGACTTTTTTCTTTTCCCTAAAGTCAAGTCAGCTTTGAAAGGAACTAGATTTGAGACTGTTGAAGCAGTAAAAGAAAAAGCGACGGAAGTAATGTATGGACTTACCGAAAATGATCTGCAGCATTGCTATGAACAGTGGAAAATTCGTATGGAACGGTGTAGAGACCGAGGAGGAGAGTACATTGAAGGAGATAACATGAAATTGTAAATAATTGTAAATAAATGTTTTTTCCAGCATCAGTCCGGTTTTTTTCTAGCCGCACCTCGTATATGAGTTTTCACTCTATTCAAGACATTAAATTCACACTGAATGAAAAATATTAACAGAATGAAATATGTAAAGCATCAAATTATTTATGGAACAACACACGAGTAGGATGGGGGTAAGGGGGGGGGCGGGGGGGGAGGGGTTTGCTCATGGTGTAATGTCTTTTGCCCTCCTCCTGAAATTCGACCAATTAGTGGAACTTACTTTCTCACCCCTTGCAGGTGTGAAGCACCTCCAAATTCATCCCTCTTTCTTCTGCAGACAACCAATTCATAGTGTGAAAGTTTCTTGGGCATTGTGTCAGATGGCATTGCCTAAACTGCACAATATTTCTACGAGGCAGCTGCTCATCACCTTCAAGTTTGACTGTAGCTGATCATCATCTTCATGTGTGACTGCAGCTAGCTGTGCACAAACTTAGAAGCTGGTTCACTACAAAAATTCAGGCACCAACAGACAGGGCCATAACATTATCCCAGGTGACACTGATGTCCAGAGCACCTACTAGAGAAAAGCGTCGCAGACATTGAATCTTGTCTGCCTCTGCATACTGAGATGCTATCATTAAACAAAGCAGTGAAATGAGATGCAGACACAGCATCTTCTCTGCCTCTGCATTCTGGGATGCTGTCATTAAGGAAAGCAGTTGAAATAGATATGGCTAACAACATAATTAGCAGAGAGACTGCATTTAAGTACCCATCACTGACAGCACCAAGGAACCTCGGCTACAGACAAACGAATTCAGTGAGAAAACACCAAATGAGGAATCAGAGCCAACACAGATAAGTCAGAGCCATAGATACTCAAAGTTTATAAGCATTATTAAATGTGTTTCCTTTGAGTTGTTGTTGTTATTGTTTTTCTCCATGTTTTTGGTACCTTTTGTATTTCTTGATGCCTGGCTGTACGTACACTTACTGTGACTGTTAAATTACATTTAAATGGTGTTCATTGCATGTATTAAGTGTAACATGAGTGTGGTTTGAAAAGTTCTCAGAATCACCACTGTCAGCACTACCACAATGAGTTGTTCACGTGATATTCATTGGACTGTTTCCTGTACACACATGCCACGTCTGTGCTCTTGGAAGAAAGCCGTGGCAGTGACATAGCTCTTTTTGCTGTTCCCACTTAGTGATTTTTGAAGATGGAAAAAAATCGAGATTCAAGCAGTGAATAAGTATTTTATAAAGAAAAGTATGAAAGCAAAGGACATTCATGCCAGTTTCCAGAATACACTAGGGGCTCTGCTCCTACATATTCAGCTGTTGCCAAGAGGAAAAATGAATTTAAATTTGATCAGGAGAGCTTAGATGATGATCTGCGCGGTAGGTGGCCAAGATGTGTCACTACTCTCAAAATCATTGCAAAAGTGCACAAAATGGTCATGGAGGATCGCCGAAAGTGCATGAAATTGCTCATGCTTGCCAGATGTCATCTGAAAGGGTATATCACATTTTAACTGAAAAATCAGAAATGAAAAAATTATCTGCAAGACGAGTGCCACGACTCTTGATGCTAGATCAAAAACGCATGAGAGTGGACATATCGGAACAATATTTGGCCTGTTTTAGGAGAAACAAACAAAATTTTTTGCATGAGTTTGTGAACACAGATGAAACTTGAGTGCACTACTATACCACAGAGACAAAACAACAGTCAAAGCAGTGGAAACATGCTGATTCTCCACCACCAAAGAAAACAAGGACCATTCCTTCGGTGGGAAAGGCCATGGCATCAGTGTTCCGGGATGTGAAGGGGATTCTATTTGTAGATTATCTCCCCACTGAGCAAACAATTACTGGAGAATACTATACTAAACTCCTGGACAAATTGCAACAAAAGATATGTGAAGAAAGGCCAGGATTAGCAAGGAAGAAAGTCATCTTCTATGAAGCAATGTGTGCCCGCACACTTGCCGTCACCGTGGCAAAATTACACAAACTAAGGTATGAATTGTTGCCACAGCCACCTTATTCACCTGATATGGCTACATCAGACTTTCATCTCTTCCCAAAACTAAAAATTTTTCTTTGTGGACAAAGATTCACTTCAAGCAAAAATTTGATAGCCGGAGTTGACAACTATTTTGCAGGCCTGGAGGAAACTCATTTTCGAGAAGGGATCAAGGCACTGGAACATCATTGGAGCAAATGCATTAATCTACAAGGAAATTAAATTGAAAAATAAGAAAAAGTTTCAGTGATGTAAGTACTTTTTTTTTCTATTCTGTTACGAGAACTTTTCAAACCACCCTCGTATACAAAAAAACAGTGTTATGTTATAAATTTATTAGTGACAGGGAAACCTGTGTGTCTCATATTCAATTAAAAGTACCTTTCTAACTTTCAGAGCTACAATGAAAGATAAAGATATCCTAGCTTTCAAACAACAGAAACTCCAGGTACGAATATCGACAATGTAGGAAAAGACAGATTGTACTTACGGTAAAGAAGACACATCAAGTTGCAGACAGGCACAATTAAAGGAGACTTACACAAAGCTTTAGGTCACAGGTTTCAACAGCAAAAGATATACAGAGAAACCCACATCACTCATACACACAAGCAAGCGGACCTAATACACACACAACCACCTCCAGCATCTCGAATCGGAACTCAACTATCACAGAGGATGCACGCAGCAATCTGGAGGAGGTGAGGAAGGGAAAGGGATACCAGTGTACAGGTGGGCAGAAAGACGGATGCTGTCTGGTGGAGTGCGCATGGACTAGACTGGCAACAGGTGCAGCATCAGGGCCTCTCTGCCCCAAAACCTCCTGATGCTGTGTCTTTAGGCAGTCTAGTCCCTGCACATTCCACCAGACAGTGTCTGTCTCTCTCCCCACTCATACACTACTATCCCTTCCCCTTCCCCACCCCCTCCAGATTGCTGCTTGCGTCCCACATCACGGATGCATTCTGGTCTGAGATGCTAGAATTTACGGTAAGTAGCAATCTGTCTTTTCCTACATGTTGATAACCTAGCTTTCAGAGTATAGCAGAAGAGAGAACAGAAATGGACTCATATCACTTTGAAGAACAAAATATATTGTCGGTGATCCACTAAAAAAGCAGGACAAGCTGTTACAAGCAGACTAAATCAAATTTTCTGAATTTCAACAGTTCTAAGTAGCTCCAGGCAATCAAATGAGCAGCAACTCCATTTCAATAATGGTTAACTGTTATTTTGGAAAGAATCATCACTACAATTTATATATGTTTAATCGAAAAAACAATCTTGGTTCATGTTCCAGGCTTATGTCGTTGTATGATGAGATAGTAATAGGATCAATTCTCCGCCTTTCCAATGAGTAACATACACACTCCTGATGGTAATAAAAATCATCCAAATTCAGTTCAGGAGTACACTCTGAAAAAAAAGAGGAATTCTATGTATGTACACATTAATTCTTTCAATGTACTTAACTTTCCAATTAGACCTTGCAACAAATATCAGTATGTGTGTCTTAACAATACTGCTTACAATCAGTACGTGTCAGGGTAAGAATACTGGCACGAATAACAGGAAAAATTCTAAACCTCAAAAGTGATGGAATTTTTTTAGATATAATCACTGATACTCAGCTATAATGAAAAACATAATACTGCATTATTTTGCAACTTTTTTGCTTGGTGGAGAATTAGAACAAAACAAAGACTGTTTTACAGTATGATTACACTCATAGTTCTACAAGTGAAATATGTGAGTTATTATATCTGTGAAATTTGCACCAATTTGGTTAGAAACAATGCATTGTGTGACTGTACTAAACTTCAAATGCATAACAAATAAATCAATTTTCAACTTTTTGTGAATTATTTCCTATCATGGCCTCACATTTTTACTCCACTTTTTCCTCTATACATATGAGGAATGGACATACAGCAAATTGCCAAAAGTTGCATAAATTATTATGATAACTATTCAGATAATTCAACACAGTAGATGTGCTTTGTTACTAATCTTCAATGTTGTGTTGATGGGGCCTCATGAAGACCTACCATGGTCTTTTAACAGGGTAGGTAAATAATACTGTCCAACAGCTCACTAAAGGTTTGATATATAAGTTCCATATCCATCATGCAAAAGGCTGCCCAGGCAGAGCCCAAAATATCTAGGTAAGCCTAATACAAATAGCTCACATCAGGAACTCCTGAGATTACCCACTAGTGACTGTTTTGCCTGGGAAACAATCCACCCCACTGGCATACAGCATGCTTCTAAGTTGAGTTTATGATAAATGAATATTGATACCATCTTTACAATATAGATGGTAAAGTCATGATTCCTGTTTCCTGTGACACAGCTTTCCATTTAAGTGGTAGCTGCTGAAGTACTCATGCAGCTTAGGGTTATAGTGGACTGCTGACACTCATCAGCCCACAGTTTGCGAATATGAAGTTCAAAATGCCTGTTCCTAAGCAAAACTACCCAAATTCCATGATCTGATTGCCTTTTGACATGATCCAGGGAACACATGCAATTTATTGTCATCGATCTTTCTTATCCCACTTTCAATGTTACTTCCAGCAACTAGTAAGTCAGTACCCCTTCATCAATTAAAATGGCCACCCAAGAAGGCACAACTGTTGTATAAAGAGTAGGGCACATTCAGGAACCTATAATATACCCTGCTTACTGAAAAGTCAACTGCTAATAAAGAAAAAAATTACAGTTTCAGACTACACTAAGATAAATATTATCTTGTGTTTTACTCTGTCCACAGTAACTGCCAGAAACAAACTGTGGATCATAAACCACTCAAATTATTGTCAATGGTAAAACAGCAGTTACTATATACAATATTATTCATGTTCATCTTTATTCATGTGTTTGGTGCTGTTTACCTTTTTCTCAAGGAACTTGAATGGACGAGGAACATTTATTTCTGGAAATAAATGTCTGAGTCTTGGTTCACGTTCCAGGCTTATGTTGTGGTATGATGAGATAGTAATAAGATCAATTCTCCGCCTTTCCAATGAGTAACACACACACTCCCGGTGGTAATAAATATCATCCAAATTCAGTTTAGGAGTACTCTCTGGAAAAAGAGGAATTCTGTGTATGTACATATAATTCTTTCAAATGAACTTAACTTTCCAGTCGGACCTTGCAACAAATATCAGTACATGTCTCTTAATAATACTGCTTACAACCAGTACATGTCAGGGTAATAATACCGGCATGAATAACAAGAAAAATCTAAACCTCAAAGGTGATGGAAAATTTTTAGATAGAATCACTGATACTCAGCTATAATGAAAAACATAATACTGCATTTTTTTGTAACTTTTTGCTTGGTGGAGAGTTACAGGAATTTTTATGTTATTTTTAATATATCAGTAGTATGGCCACGAACATTGAAAACAAAACAAAGACTGTTTTACATTATGATTACACTACTAGTTCTCTAAGTGAAATACGTGAATGAATTATTATATCTGTGTAATTTGCACCATGAGAAGCATCTGAGGAATTCATTACTGTTGAATGTTTTTCACAATCTTATGTGCATTAAGATATAGTAGCTACAAAAATGTTCATCTGAGAATTTTCTGTGGTCTTTCTTCACGTCTGAGAATTTGTATGTCAAAAGTTCAGTACTGTATGACTGTCCAAATTTCAGATTAAATGTTAGGTTCCCTTATAATGAGATGATTGTATCAGTTCTCCAGGCAGAGGAATGCAAGTGTATAGGCTACCATCTGCATCAAGAGTATACCAAATAAAGTACTATGGTGATCAAAAGAATTTTTAATTAATTATTACTTGCTTTAACTAGTACTTTTTCATGTATGAAGAACATTCAAGTGGATGTAACGCATAAGGCTTCTTATCCTTAAGCAAGTTAGGGGAATATGAACATTAATTTAGCAGTGAAAATTTATGAAATTCCCTTACATTTCTCACAAAAAAGATAAACATTATAGTAGAACTCCATTTCAAGGTTCTACAAGTGGTATTACTTTACTATAATGATTTTTTGGCTACAGTCTGTACGTAAACTGCTGTAGAAATACATCCACGAGAAACTGTTAACACTGCATAGTGTGATAAAAATAACGAGCTGTTAAGGTGTAATTTTGAGAAAAAAAATGTGGGAAATAAGTTTCAGAATATTAGGATCAAGCATCTCAAATGAACTCACAGAAAACATTTTAAACTTATTCGGGGTGACATAGAAAAATGGGAACTTTTGAAAGGCTTTGTGGCAGCCATATCCATCTGGCAACATTCTGGAACAGGAGCCTTGAGCTGTAAATACTCTCACCATTTAGTAAACATGGGTTAGTGTAACGGTCAACTGCATGCTTTTCCCATTAAAAAAAAAAAAAGGACTTGCTTTCATCTCATATGTTATGTGAATAAACAGAACTACCATTACTGGGAAGTTTATAATCAAATGAAATACATGAACACCCTTTACACATCAGCAAACTGACAGTATGGTGTGCAATTTCATCACACGGGGTCATCAGACCCTACTTTTTCGAAAGTGAGGAATAGATCACAGTGACTATCACTTCAGATCAGTATGTTGAGATGTTGCAATCTTTAGTTGCACTTGGCATTAAACAATATTCCATAACTTCACAAAACCTGGTTTCAATAGGACGGTGCAACATCGTACACTGCAAGTCAATCAATGGCAGCTCTGTGAGATTCAGAGACATCCCCTGACACCCAAGATCACAGGATATGTCCATTTGTGACATTTTCTTGTGGGGGTACCTTAAGAGTTAGGTCTATACGATTCATGCAAGAACAATGGATGTACTGAAACAAAGAATTCAAGATAAAATTTGTAATATCCCAGCTAAGAAGCTGCAGCTCTTTATGAGGAACCTCAAGAGCAGACTGGAAGAATGCGTATGTATGGGGAAACAACATCTACAGGATGAAATTTAACACCGATAAACTGGATTACTCTCTCTTAAAAGGCACTTTGTAGTGGTGCAACTGCTGTCAATAAAATTCTTTCGTTGGTTGTTTCAAAAATTCTCATTTTTCTGTGTGACCCCATGCTGAACATGAAGAAGAAAAGAACCAATATTACAGGAAGGTTAGATATCTCTCTGCCCACAGTCAAATTAAACATTGTTTGTATCACAGTCACAATCAAAGTACTCTAGATTGTCACCCTATTAGTACACAACATTTGAGATATTCAAGGTAATGTTCTAATGAAAATGTGCCATGCTACACCTTCAATGAATGTCAGCTGCAAAGTGACAATACTTCATGTATACGTACAGGCAAAGAGACATGGTCCAGTAGAAATCCTAGGATAATGCACAATATAAGGAATATATGTGACAAATGGAGAAAATATAAAACTGAAGAACCAAAAGAGAGTACAGCCATCTAAAAAATGAGATAGGCAGGAATTGTAAAATGCCAAACAGGAATGACTAGAGGAGAAATGCAATGCTGTAGAAGCATAAATGACTATGGGAAAGACAGATGCTGCCTGCAGCAAAATTAGAGAAACTTTTGGAGGAAATAAAAGTAGTTATATGATGTCAATAATAAGTAAAGAAGGAAAAGCTGAACGGTGGAACAAATATACATAGGGGCTATACAAAGAAAACAAACTGGAAGACAGCACTGTGGAATGGGTGCAAGAAGCAAATGAAATGGGGGATGCAATACCCCAGAAGTATTTTCCATGGCACTGAAGGATTCAAATCAAAACAATGCCTCTGGATAAACAATATTCCCTCATAATTATTGAGATTCTTGGGGCAGTTATCCATGACAAAACTAATCCACTAGTTTGCACAACATATGATACAAGCAAAATGCCAACAGACTTCAAAGAATGTAAAAATTCTGATTCCAAAACAGGTAATGGTTTTATGTATGCTGACAGGTTTGAATATTACCAAATCATCAGTTAAAATTGTGCAATGCAATAATGCTCTTTTGACTTATTTTAGAAGATAGACTGAAGAAAATCAAACCTAACTTAACAGCATCGGTAGATATAAAAAGCCTTTCAATAATGTTGACTGGAATACACTCGCTGAAATTCTGAAGGTAACAGGGATAAAATACAGGGAACAGAGGTTGTCTACAACATGTACAGAACCAACACTACCTACAGTTATAGGAGTCAAAGGGCATGGAAAGGAAGGAAGAGGGAGTGAGGGGGGGAGGGAGAGGGAGGGGGGCTGGGAGAGAGGGGGGGGGGAGAGAGAGAGAGAGAGAGAGAGAGAGAGAGAGAGAGAGAGAGAGAGAGAGGGTGGGGGGGGGGGGGGGGGGGAGAGCAAGCTATCCAGGAAACCAAGGCTAAATACGAGAACAGAATTAAGGTTTAGAGAAAAGAAATTAAAACTTCTGAGGTTTGCCAATGACATTAATTCTGTCAGAGGGAGCAAATAACTTTGAAGAGCAGTTGAATGGAATGGGGAGAAAATAACTTGGAAGAGCAGTTGAATGGAATGGACAGTGTCCTGCAAATAGATTATAAAATGATCATCAACAAAATTTAAAAAAAGGGTAATGGAATTTAGTTGAATTAAATCAGGTGATGCTGAGGGAATTAGATTAGGAGAGGAGACACTCGCTGCAGTAGATGAGTTTTGTTATTTGGGTAGCAAAATAACTGAGAACAGCCAAAATACAGAGGAAATAAAATGCAGACTGGCAACAGCAAGAAAAGTGTTTCTGAAAACAAGAACATCACATAGAAATTAAAATGTTAGAAAGTATTTTCTAAAGAAATTTGTCTGGAGTGTGTATGAAAATGAAACACATATGATAAACAGTTCGTAAAAAAGGAGAGAGAGAATAGATGCTTTTGAAATGTGGTGCTACAGAAAAATCCTGAAGATTCGATGGGTAGATCAGAAAACTGATTAGGTGATATTGAACTGAATTAGGGAGAAAAAAAATTAATGACACAAGACAAAGGAATCAGTTGATAGTACACATACTGAGGCATTTAGAAATTATCAATCTGGCAATGGAGAGAAGTATGGGGGATAAAAGTTGAAGAGGAAAACCAAGCCTTGATAATACCAAGTAGTATCAAATGGATGTAGATTGTAGTAGTTATGCAGAAATGAAGAGGTTTTTACAGGACAGACTAGTGTGGAGACCTGCGTCAAACCAGTGTTCAGATCTGGTCTGAAGGAAGGAAGAGGAATGTGAAGCTGTTAGAGACAGAGCTGAAATTGAATTAGAAAAGGATGGGGAAGGAAGTTGGCCATGCCCTCTCAAAGGTAGCATCGTAGCATTTGCATCAACTGATTTTGGGAAATCACAGAAAATATAAATCTGGATGGCTGAACAGGCATTTTAACCTTTGTCCTCCCAGATGCAAATCCAGTGTGCTAGCCATTATGCCACCTTGTCTGTTTTGGTATGAAGACCACAAAACATACAAAAGTAGTTTTTTGAATGTCCACAGCAGGTAACGTTTTCACTGGAATTGATGAAGATAAGACTACCCATTATCACATAACATATTACTACCATGTCACCTTCCACTCTCACACTTTTTCTTTCAGCAGCTTCTTTCAAAAACACAATTAACATATATGACCCACATTTATCAATTTCTTTGTGTCAAACAAGGTAATATATGAAGGATGATCAAAAGAAAAGGTACAAAACAACACTGTGTGTTTAACCAAAGTCTTTATTCAAAAGTAATCACCAGAGGCCTGAGAGAGCAACTACCCCACTGCTTCACGACTCGAAGAGTTCCCTGTTGTCAGAATTCCTGTGGCTGTGACATGAGTTAAGTCTTCCACTGTGCCTTCAGTTCATCATCCAAGTTAAAGTGCTTCCCTTTGAGATGTTAATTGGTGGACCAAACACATGGACATCGCAGGGCGACATGTCTGGGCTGTATGGAGGATGCTCCCACTGCTCCCACTTGAACATGGTCATTAACTTTGTGTGGCCTTGAGATGTGTAGATACATATTAACTGGTTTGGTTGTTATGATGTTTTGTATCTTTTTATTTGAACACTTCTTATAGAGGTACAACAATGAGTTAATATTCAAGGAGTATTACATTCAGATCCTAGTTCAATCATCACAACTCAGTTTTTCCATGCTTTCACAAGCTGACTTTATATTTATAACTCCTTCAGCATTTCTCATCTAATTATGCTAGTGCTCTTAAAACCATTGTCAAAAGGAGGCTTTCTTACTTTGGGAAAATTATGCCACCATTTAATCTTTTTGGATACTTGGGTAGTCAATAACAGGATTTATGGTTAGAGAAAGGGTATGTACTGGTCTTTGCACACGCCAAAAAGATTTTTTAAAACATTTTCAAAGTACTAGATGAGTGCCAATATTACTTTATAAATAATAGAATAATTTATTATAGCCTTCAGGTCACTTCTGAGACACTTTATTTTCTCTAGCTATTATTACTTTTCCAATTTTCATACACTGTCTAGGACATCTTCAGATAATTAATCCACTTTTGTATAACTTTTACTATCATGTTATCGATTACTATTTTCAGATACAGTTCTTCACTTGAATGGGATAACACTCTTAACAATAACACAACAATACTGTGTACCTTCTATGCGCTCATGAACAATACATCCTGCACAGCCTTAATTGTTTTTTCAAACAATGGAAAATCCAGGATGAAATAACGACAACATTATGAAAAGGGTAGATTGCAATCCACCATATAGAAAAGATGCTGAGTCGCAGACAGGCATAAAAAAAAGAGACTGCTATACATTTGAGCTTCCATCCAAAAGGCTTTCTTCTAAAGAACACACACACACACACACACACACACACACACAATCCCAACTCACATTCACATGACTATTATCTGTGGTTGCTGAGGCAGAGACAGTAGTCATATGTGCATGAGTTGAGCTTGCAAGAATGTGTGTGTGTTTTCTACATTAGGTGTTTTGGCAGAAAGCTTAAATGTACAGCAGTCTTTTTGTTGTGCCTATCTGCACCTCAACATATCCTCTATACAGTTCTTACAAGTAATTTCTCAATATTCTGGCACTACATGCCTTTGTTTTTAGAGTACCTTTCAAATTTGCCTGAGGATTTTATAGCAGGAAGCATGCCAATTCTAAGGTACCAGTTAATAACTTCTTTAGGCGGGACTATTACTTTCAACGAGCAAGCTTTTTTTTGTATATTGCAGCTAATTTTAACACTGATTTATTAATCCTGTAAATATGTAGAAATAGTCAAGACAATAACTCACTGCAAAGAGATGCTGAATAACAGCCAGCCATTTGAACAAAGATTGAATTTCCAGGTAAGCTTCAGAAATGTCCTACTCTTGAGCTAACACTTCCCCTCCCCCCACCCATCTCTATCTCTCTCTCTCTCTCTCTCTCTCTCTCTCTCTCTCTCTCTCTCTCTCTCTCTCTGTGTGTGTGTGTGTGTGTGTGTGTGTGTGTGTTGTGTGTGTTAGCTCAAAACAAGCTAAGTTCTAAGTTTAATGCCTCAGGTATACAGTGAGTGGTGGTCATTACCCTTTCTGCTGTTGGTATTCTAACCAGAACCTGCCAGTATTTATTTTAGCCCCTTAACATAATGATTTTTTTTTTTCACATTACAGTAAAAAAATTGTTTACTAACAAAAAGCATCCAACAATAAAACATTACACAAAGACATATAAGATAGCTTTTAAAACTTTTGAAGATCACCAATAACAAAATCCCAAGTATACTCATGACTGGAATTGGACTAAAATATCCTGAAACTTGAAGTAACTTTCTTTAGTTTCTGCATAGCTATGAAATCTAACCATCTACTTCACAACAGTTTTCTGTGAACATAAATCTAGAGAGCTTTTGAAGCTCAACAGTGAACATAAATCTTGGAGGAGCTAGCAAGGGCACAGTGGATGTATTTATATCATACTACTGGTGAGCACTAATTGTCACTCAACTGACAAATTGTCATTACTTTCAGACTTTAATGAAGTAACACCATATTCTTCTTCATTTCCCGAGCTGCTAAATCCAACGCCAAACTCTGGATCAATATAGCCATCCTTTTTTTGAAAGCAATGCCTCAACAACAATACAGGATAGAAGCTGAAAGCGCACATTTTGTTGTCGAGTATCCAAAGCTGCACACAGTAAGGATGATATTTAGTGGCAGCCAGGCAGAAATGTAGGACAGAATGCTCTCTAGTGGCTGAACACTTAGCTACCAGTGCTGAAATGGATATGAGCAGACTTTTATTTTTCTGAAGGTCTGTCCTTAAGTTGGCCCAGTATACTTGGGATTTTAAGTTTCTGTCAAAATAATAAAAGCAAGATAATTTGGGGTTTTATATTAAGGGCTTACATAAGTAATTTTTAAGCCCTGAAGAAGAAACATAAAAATAATTGTTAGATGTTTCCAGAATGAATTTTCACTCTGCAGTGGAAAAAGCCATGTGTCTGCAATATCCTTTCTTCCAGTAGTGCTAGTTCTATAAGTCTCACACGAGAGCTTCTGTGAAGTTTGGAAGGTAGGAGATGAGTTACTGGCGGATGTAAAGCTGTGAGGATGGGTCGTGAGTCACGCTTGGGTGGCTCAGATGGTAGAGCAGTTGCCCGCAAAAGGTAAAGGTCCCAAGTGTGAATCTTGGTCCAACACACAGTTTTAATCTGCCAGGACATAGACAAATGAATTTGGGACAACTGAAGCATATGTAAAAGTACTTTCTTATGATGAAAGTCATTTGAAGAACAAATATTGTTTCAGACTGTGTGAAATACAAGAAGGTAAAAGAAATAATATACAATAAAATAAACATTTCACCCAAAAAATTTTGCTCGTTTACATTTTTGGAGTGGTCAATATGAGTTTCTACTTCGAGAGCATAAAATTTCCCCATAGATATTTAAAAAAAGGCAAATACGCAAAAGAAATTCTGTTTTTTCTTTTCTTTTTTCTTTGGCTTATAAATTGAAAACTGTGATTTTCAGGCAACACCATTCTATACTAAATTAAGTAAAACCATAACCTTGGCATTTTGATGAAGTAACAGCAGGCTTTTCACAAAGTTCTGCCAACCATGCCACAGCTCACCTTATGAATTACTGGCAGTGTGCAGACACCTCCAGGGGAGGTAAAGTGTTTATTTTCTGCAAAGTGCGTTAACACTAGACGGAATACAAATACAAATTACTAAAATCTGAACACTGTTCTACAAATATAGTGAAGTTATTTTCAGTTTATTAAGTAAGTATTTATTTGCAGATGTTAAATGGGCTATTATGTAAAAAAGCTCAACAGCTGGAACTGCCAACTGTCAATCGTACTCAAGAGCCTGTCCCAAGTGTAACATGTTGTCAATATGAATTCAACATTCTTGATTTCATTGTATCCACTATTAATGGTTGAAATACTGTTTGCAGCTTGAGGGTATGAAATCCATCATCCCAGCCTCAGCTCTTCCGGCATCTGAAGATGCCCAGAGGCTTAAACTGGGTCCCTTTGTAACAAAAGTGTGTCACCTAGGTGTTACGGAACTTCTGATATTTCAACTTCAGTCAAACAATTCTTTACTATGGATTACTGTTCTAGATTTAACCATAATCAGTCATATTCCATCAGACCTATTGACACCAACCTTGGAAGATACGCTGTGGACGTGTAGTAGTGGCTCCACACAGTGCACCCCACTCTACAAGTACCAGTAATTTCTGAATGGAAGAAATTTATGCACTCTAGAACTAACACAATTGATGGTAAGAGAAATGCAGTAACTTTCCAGTCATTCATTAATTCACCACCAAGTGACAACAACACAGCTACAACATAAGTTTACAATATGCTGTCAATGGCAGACAGCTGCAAGATGCCACGTTTACCAATCCATTCTATTTTCCACCACCACACTTACAAGTTAAGCACTTCCCAGACATTGTTTATAGGAAGATATTTTACATTAAAGCTCACTTACCAATTGCAAACAAATACTCACTCAATAAACTGAGAACAACACTATATAGAACACTAGTTCAATGAAGTTATTTTGTCTCCTTACATAAGAGAACAGGAGAGGAACTGCTAGGGAGACATAGTCTACCTGTAAACTGAAACATGAGCAGCACTTATGGTGGAGGAAGTTACTTCTCCTGCAAGAATGCCACAACTGCCATACACCATAATTAAGAATTAATTTCCCCTGTAGCAGCATGGAACAGTACGCACAGATTTACTTAGAATCTGACCCTATGTCTTTCTTGTGTTTTTATTATTAGCAACTCATATTTGTACTCAATGTTGTGTTAACACACTTCGTGGAAAATACCCCCCCCCCCCCCAACCTCCTCCCTTCTCTCCCTTCCTGCCATAGTGCCTGCACAGTGCATTGCCTCTGATTCATAAGGTGAGTTGCGGAAGGGTCAGTATAACTTTGTGAAATATCCTGTATTTGCTTTTTGTGACACAGTGTGGTAAAAAAAAGGGGGAACTGCCTGCTCGCTTCTCATTTTGCAGACCTATGAAGGAGGGAACAGCATGACCATAATCTGGAAACCTATTTTCCCTAGCCTATTTTCCTTCCCATCCTGTTACACCACTAGAACTGTAGAATACAATTTATCCTTAATGCAGTTCTGCTACACTTAGATGCAGTACACACAAGTAATATTTGTTCTTAACCCACTTCATTTTACGATAAACATTAATTTTATATTATTGAAATGAATTTTTAGTAATCTGCTATTTTTCCATCCCCTGTAACACGGAAACTTAGTCCTAAAGAAAAGTGAATAAGAGATTTTTTCGTAGGAAATTCAATGTAGTTTAACTCTGAACTGGAAAACATTTCTGCTACAAGGTGTGGTTTTTGTGATATTCAAGGCAAACCTAAAAAGTTACCTTTACATGACTCCCTCGCCACACTGATCAGGATTTTTAGTTTATTGTTCATGACAGTCCTATCATTTCAAAAATTTGCAGCTACAAGAATTTTTTTTCTCCTAGTTGACATTTCTTGTTCTTGTCTGCCCCCGGTAGCTTAATGGTCAGCGTGACAGAATGTCAAACCTAAGGGCCCGGGTTCGATTCCCGGCTGGGCCGGAGATTTTCTCCGCTTAGGGACTGGGTGTTGTGTTGTTCTAATCATCATCATTTCATCCCCATCGATGCGCAAGTCGCCGAAGTGGCGTCGAATCGAAAGACTTGTACCTGGCGAACGGTCTACCTGACGGGAGGCCCTAGTCACACGACATTCATTCATTTCCTGGTGTTCATTGAATGGGCTAGTCCTGGGAAGAGGGCTTGTAGTGCATGGAACATGTCAGTGGTGATCTCCAGATTTTAAAATTCAAAAGGAGTGACAGACTGAACACTTTGCCATTATGGGTAATGGTATAAAATATGGGACAGACTGGTTCCGATCAGCTCACCTACCCTACTCCAGAGAATACATTAGGTAAAGAGTATGGCAAAGATGTGGAAAAATGCATGACATACGTGCTTTGTCCATATCCTTTGTCCTTATTTCACAAAAATGGGGCATGGAAATGTACTGCCTCTCTTCAACATAAAGTGTTCAAATCACTAAATGATATAAATTTGGAGCATACTAAATTTGTGATTGATAGTGTGTTGTTGCTGCTTAAAGTTTTGTGAAAGGTAGCGCCTTCCATTTCAATCAATTTGTGATAGATATGCTGCATATGTGAAAGCCAAATCAGAAGTGTTAATTGTTTTTATGGATATTCTGACAATACTTCCAAAAACACTGAATGAACTAGAAGAACAGATAAAAGCATTACTTTGGAAATAACTTTTGGTGGGAAAATAATAGCTACTATCTCTCAGGAAATTTCCTAGCCAACACGAAAAATAAAAGTCAGTTAATTTCTACAGGTGTGCAAAACTTCGCTGAGAGGTAAAATCCCTCTTATTTTTATATCATCATCTAAATCCAATCAACAACACAAATGTCGAACATATACCGTTCTTGTACTTTAAAAGTAGGTAAGACATAACTTCACATTTCTCCTATCAGAGAAAGTAGATGTTCATCAACACTTTGTAAAAGGATCCAAATTTGCGCTGCACTGCCCACAATTAAAAATCATGATCTTGAAAAGGACGCTATAAACTAAACAAATAAACATTTTTGCTTATGCTTTATACTAACAAAATTATGGATGATATTGCCTCACGTCTTCTGACTGAACCTATGGCTCATCGCAATTTACTGTAACATTGAGTGGAACATGAAAAATTACTGGAGTAATGAGAATGGAAGAAAACATCCAATGGCAGACTCACACAAATCATTGCTTTGCACTCCCAAGCCTCAGGGGCTATAGTAAAAAACATTTAACATTTCATATGCGAGGTTGAATGAAAAGTAATGCCTCCACCTTCATTAATTGGGTTTGGATGGGAATATTTTAATAAATCAAATGCAGAAATAATCCTTAGAATGTGATCTTTAATTACCGATATTCACTTTTCCACTTAATCACCAGCCAATTGGATACATTTCTGCCAATGATGAACAAGTTTTCTGTAGCCATCACAGAAGAAGTTGACACACTGTTTTCGCAACCACAGTCTCAAAGTTCTGTCATAATGGTGTACCCACGTTTTGTCTCCTGTCACAATTGAATGGAGAAAGGCGTCACTTTCATTCTTGTAACGCGAGAGGAGTTGCTGGCAAATTTCAAGTCTTTGCGCTTTCATTTCAGGAGTCAGCATCCAGGGTACCCGTTGTGCACAGATCTTCCGATAGCCAAGCAAAGCCACAAGTTCTTGTGAAATGCCGATTGTGCTTGCAGTTTCTCTCTGAGTGATACGATGATCGTCCTGAATCAATCTGTTGATATTTTGCTTGTGAAACACGATGATTGCTGTCACAGGATGTCCAACTCTTTGTTTGTCATGCAGGTCAGATGGTCCCACCTCGACATCTTTAAACTTACTCGTCCAATGACGCACAGTACTCACATCAACACAGTCACCATAAACTGCTTTCTTTCTCTGATGAATCTCCTTTGGGGTGACACCTTCTGCTTTCAAGAATTCAATGACTGCATGTTGCTTAAATCGCATTGACTGACTGTCTGCACAGGGTTCCATACTTAACACTGTAACAACACAACCGTTCAATGCTAAAGCTTCCCACCAACTGGAGCTGTAGAGAAGAGGCTACGGAACAAGCCAGTACCTGCAGCATACCAATGCTGCCAACTGTTGAAGAGTTACGAAGATGGAGGCATTACTTTTCAGTCAACCCTTGGGTGCACTGACAGTTCATGGGTCCAACTGGCGTAATATTTCAGCAATCGGACATGTTACCATCATCATTTACACTGATGAACTGACTCCTGGGAATGTGTGGCCGACTTAAATCCCTCCCTCTCTGTGAGCCATTACCTTGGCAGATGTGGAGGTGATTGCACCGGTGTCTGTGACAGTTGTTGTAGTTGCTATGCCCACCCTGGCTGCCAAATTATTGTGTTTGCTGAGTATCTTCTTAATTAGACCCAATGCTCATTCCCAAGCCCTGTTAAGATTATAGCCGCAGTCCTGGTTGATGAGAACGTTCCCGTTGCGAATTTTGATGCCTTCTCTAATGACACTGTCCCAGTATTTCAAAGCCTGAGCTAAAATCCTGGCACGTTCATGTTCCATCACATAATCACCTGACAAACAGTGCTCTGCGACCACCAACTCATTGGAATACATCAGTCAGCCACTGGTGTTCTCAGCATCGATCTTTGATGATGCGCACTGTTTGTTAAGTATATCCCTTTCCACAATGGCACAGAATCTGATATACCCTGGCCTTCCACAAATCGAGGTAATCTTTGATGCTCCCCAACAATGCCTGTGTTTTATTGGGTGGTCAAAATACAGTTCTTACTCAAATGCTTGTTCAGTATGTGCCTGACTTTTCCCGATAGTGCACTAGTGTATAAAGCCTGTGGCTCTCTCTTCCTCAGTGACTTCTTCTAACTTCACAGATTGTACTGTAGTGGTGGTGTGAGGAGCATTCTTAATCTGCCATTCTGAGTAATGGTTTTTTTTGACACTTTTTTGAGGTGTTCCAGTTCCTGGGGCAGACTTTCTGCATCTGAAATGGGAGCAGAGGGAATGGCTCACAGGGGGAGGGGATATACATCAGTCAAACACCCCCAGGAGCTGAGTTCGTATGCACGCCTGATGATGGTGACGTGTCTGATCACCAAAATGTTGTGTCTGTTGGATACTAAGAACCGGCAGTACACCTGCGGACTATTCGATCAACAAATACATCATGAGAAACTGAAGAATTACAACATTTCATGTAGATTTAAGAAGTGATTCTGGGGAATCGTGGGTGCCGGCTTCTTCCAGTTCCTTATTTCTATTACACAGCTTCTTATTTTCTAATAGTTATTAATAGTGCATAAGGAAACAAATACACCATTGAAAGAAAAAGCAGTCTAGTAAGATGGAAGAAGTAATAAAAATTATAACTTAATCAATAATATCAAATGATGAGTCACAAGCTACTATAATTTCCGTAACTGTAAGATGCAATGCATAAACAAAGTTAATAGAATCAAAATCATAGGGAATACAATCTTGTTCAATTTAGGAATACTAAAAAATTCATCATTTTAGAGTTTTAGCAAAAAACTGACATCTGTGTTGTTTACAGTTTTGTTTTATATTTCTGTGAGAAAAAATGAGGTGGCAATTTCATTTGTAATCAGCATCCCAAAAGAGCATACATAATCAGATGTTCGGAAGTCCTCCAAAACTTCACAGGCAAAATCACCACATGGCTGTACTACTTACGCAAGCCTTACAATCGCACAGTACAGGTAAATTGCCTCAAAGAAAAAGTTAATATTTGCTTTAATAGGTGTAAATATTTCTTTCATTTTTATTTCTAGCCATAAATACAGAAGACATATTGATGAAATGAATGCCATACACTCTGCTACAGCTATTGAAAAATAATTAGTCACTTCTCAGTGTTTTGTGAAATCTGCTTTGTGTGATTTAAGTAAAAATCCTATAGCAGATTTTCAATTTTCAGTTACTTCTTGTGCACTCCTAGTTGCATTATCCAGTCAAAGAAGATCAGTGATTAACATTCCCTCAATGATAATGTCATCGGAGATAGAGCACAAGCTTGGTTTGTGGACGGATGGTAAAGGAAAGTGATGACCCCATTACTCACCTTAAGCAATTTAGGGAAACCACAGAAAACATGAATCTAGATGGTCAGATAGGGATTTCTACTGCACTCCTCCCAAATGAGATGCCTGTGTCTTACTACTTATTCTTTCCCAAGATCTGATCTACAATATCTTTTGTGCCTTTGAAATACTGTTTGCCAATGAGGAGTCACAGACCACTGTTAAAAATTTTACTTTACCAATAGTGTACAGTTCATCTAGTTTGGTCACTAACTGTGGACCATCCATGAGTTCTAGAAATGCAAAATTCTTGATCTCCTCTGTTTTCTTCCATTTTAAGATTAATCTAGTATTTGGATATCATAATCTTATTCACAGACATTGAGATAATATCATAATCCTCCATACTGACACATTCAGGATGTGATTTTGCGTAGTAAGATATTTCCGTTCCCCGAACTCACCCTTCATTATTTCTAGTAAAATGTGACCCCAAGGAGAGACTGCTGACAGAATCATGTGAATGGTTGTGATAGCACTATAAATTTCGCTAAAGTGGAACAAAGATAATTTGAACCTATTTGAGAGATATGGACAAGAAACAAGATGGAAAAAGGGGTATGGATGGGAACTAAAGCAGAGGAGGAGCTGAAAGCAGAGTAAAGGATATTATATTGATGCTAGGAGGATTGTGGGACTAAGTGTGTATTGGAACAACAGTTTTCACTTGCGCAGTTTAAAAAGGCTAGTGTTTGGTGTGGTGGTGTGCAGTCCAGATGACAAGTATGGAGAGATTCCAGAACTAACACCTGTGTTTAGTTTAAGCAGATCTGAAAATTTCCAAGAGTTATTTCAGCATGGAGAATACTGTTCTGAGTAGCTTGGACTGGTACTGCAAGCAATGCAAACAGATACTGGGGAACTCCTGAGTATGGGTTTAAGTTTATTAAAGATTTCTAGTGAAGAATGCTGAATATAGAACACTTAAAACACAATGTGAGCTGTGAGCTTGCAGCCCAGCTTAGAAAACTTTTGTAGTGATTTCCTTTAGAAATACTGTTGGACAGGATGTCTTTGCACATAAATGGGACTGTGGTATTTCCAGTATAGGAAACTGACAGGGGTGCTATTCTACTGAATGCAATCATTCACACGAATTAAGAGTGATTATGGTACTTCACAGCTGGAGCAGCTACACCAGTAGCTAAGAAGGGGTATAGGTATCAGGTACCAATACATCTTCAAAGGGGTAGAGATGCAGCCCTTACCATGCGTGAATGGGTGGAAATTCCACCAAATCAAACTTACAAACATTTAACGCACACGCCACAGCACGCAATGCTGACACCGTGTTTATGTACACCTACATCATTACTTACTACTGAAAATTGTAGATTACTTATGTCTTAGGGCAGCAAATGTCTTAGGTTAGCAATAGAATATACACATTAATGTAATGTTTTATGAAAAGCAATTCATTTTATATATACACTGAAGAGATAAAGAAACTTGTACACCTGCCTAATATCATGTAGGGGCCCCACAAGCACGAAGAAGCGCCACAACATGACTTGGCAAGGAGTCGACTACAAGGCTGTTCACAAATTCATAAGAGTACGAGGGGTTTCCCCCCCCCATGAACCATGAACCTTGCCGTTGGTGGGGAGGCTTGCGTGCCTCAACAATACAGATAGCCATAACCGTAGGTGCAACCACAATGGAGGGGTATCTGTTGAGAGGCCAGACAAACGCGTGGTTCCAGAAGAGGGGCAGCAGCCTTTTCAGTAGTTGCAGGGGCAACAGTCTGGATGATTGACTGATCTGGCATTGTAACACTAACCAAAATGGCCTTGCTGTTCTGGTACTGCGAACGGCTGAAAGCAAGTGGAAACTACAGCCGTAATTTTTCCCGAGGGCATGCAGCTTTACTGTATGATTAAATGATGATGGCGTCCTCTCGGGTAAAATATTCCGGATGTAAAATAGTCCCCCATTTGGATCTCCGGGCAGGGACTACTCAAGAGGACATTGTTATCAGGAGAAAGAAAACTGGCATTCTATGGATTGGAGCGTGGAATGTCAGATCCCTTAATCGGGCAGGTAGGTTAGAAAATTTAAGAAGGGAAATGGGTAGGTTAAAGTTAGATATAGTGGGAATTAGTGAAGTTCGGTGGCAGGAGGAACAAGACTTCTGGTCAGATGAATACAGGGTTATAAATACAAAATCAAATAGGGGTAATGCAGGAGTAGGTTTAATAATGAATAAAAAAAATAGGAGTGCAGGTAAGCTACTACCAACAGCATAGTGAATGCATTATTGTGGCCAAGATAGACATGAAGCCCACACCTACTACAGTAGTAAAAGTTTATATGCCAACTAGCTTTGCAGATGACGAAGAAATTGAAGAAATGTATGATGAAATAAAAGACATTATTCAGATAGTGAAGGGAGACGAAAATTTAATAGTCATGGGTGACTGGAATTCGAGTGTAGGAAAAGGGAGAGAAGTAGGTGAATATGAACCCGGTCTAAGAAATGAAAGAGGAAGCCGTCTGGTAGAATTTTGCTCAGAGCATAACTTAATCATAGCCAACACTTGGTTTAAGAATCATGAAAGAAGGTTGTATACATGGAAGAACCCTGGAGATACTAAAAGGTATCAGATAGATTATATAATGGTAAGACAGAGATTTAGGAACCAGGTTTTAAATTGTAAGACATTTCCAGGGACAGATGTGGACTCTGACCACAATCTACTGGTTATGAACTGTAGAATAAAACTGAAGAAACTGCAAAAAGGTGGGAATTTAAGGAGATGGGACCTGGATAAACTGAAAGAACCAGAGGTTGTACAGAGTTTCAGGGAGAGCATAAGGGAACAATTGACAGGAATGGGGGACAGACATACAGTAGAAGAAGAATGGGTAGCTTTGAGAGATGAAATAGTGAAGGCAGCAGAGGATCAAGTAGGTAAAAAGACGTGGGCTAGTAGAAACCCTTGGGTAACAGAAGAAATATTGAATTTAATTGATTAAAGGAGAAAATATAAAAATGCAGTAAATGAAGCAGGCAAAGTGGAATATAAACGTCTCAAAAATGATATCGACAGGAAGTGCAAAATGGCTAAGCAGGAATGGCTAGAGGACAAATGTAAGGATGTAGACGCTTATCTCGCTAGGGGTAAGATAGATACTGCCTACAGGAAACTTAAAGAGACCTTTGGAGAAAGGAGAACCACTTGCATGAATATCAAGAGCTCAGATGGAAACCCAGTTCTAGGCAAAGAAGGGAAAGCAGAAAGGTGGAAGGAGCATATAGAGGGTCTATACAAGGGCAGTGTACTTGAGGACAATATTATGGAAATGGAAGAGGATGTAGATGAAGATGAAATGGGAGATATGATATTGCGTGAAGAGTTTGACAGAGAAAATGAAAGACATGAGTCGAAACAAGGCCCCTCGGAGTAGACAACATTCCATTAGAACTACTGACAGTCTTGGGAGAGCCAGTCCTGACAAAACTCTACCATCTGGTGAGCAAGATGTATGAGACAGGCGAAATACCATCAGACTTCAAGAAGAATATAATAATCCCAATCCCAAAGAAAGCAGGTGTTGACAGATGTGAAAATTACCGAACTATCAGTTTAATAAGTCACAGCTGCAAACTAATAACGCGAATTCTTTACAGACGAATGGAAAAACTGATAGAAGCCGACCTCGGGGAAGATCAGTTTGGATTCCATAGAAATGTTGGAACACGTGAGGCAATACTGACCTTAAGACTTATCTTAGAAGAAAGATTAAGGATAGGCAAACCTACATTTCTAGTATTTGTAGACTAAGAGAAAGCTTTTGACAATGTTGACTGGAATACTCTCTTTCAAATTCTGAAGGTGGCTGGGGTAAAATACAGGCTATTTACCATTTGTACAGAAAGCAGATGGCAGTTATAAGAGTCTAGGGGTATGAAAGGAAAGCAGTGGTTGGGAAGGGAGTGAGACAGGGTTGTAGACTATCCCCAATGTTATTCAATCTGTATATTGAACAAGCAATAAAGCACACAAAAGAAAAGTTCGGAGTAGGTATTAAAATCCATGGAGAAGAAATAAAAACTTTGAGGTTTGCTGATGACATTGTAATTCTGTCAGAGACAGCAAAGGACTTGGAAGAGCAGTTGAACAGAATGAACAGTGTCTTGAAAGGAGGGTATAAGATGAACATCAACAAAAGCAAAACGAGGATAATGGAATGTAGTCGAATTAAGTCGGGTGATGCTGAGGGAATTAGATTAGGAAATGAGACACTTAAAGTAGTAAAGGAGTTTTGCTATTTGGGCAGCAAAATAACTGATGATGGTCGAAGTAGAGAGGATATAAAATGTAGACTGGCAATGGCAAGGAAAGTGTTTCTGAAGAATAAAAATTTGTTAACATTGAGTATAGATTTAAATGTCAGGAAGTCGTTTCTGAAAGTATTTGTATGGAGTGTAGCCATGTATGGAAGTGAAACGTGGACGATAAATAGTTTAGACAAGAAGAGAATAGAAGCTTTCGAAATGTGGTGCTACAGAAAAATGCTGAAGATTAGATGGGTAGATCACATAACTAATGAGGAGGTATTGAATAGAATTGGGGAGAAGAGGAGCTTGTGGCACAACTTGACTAGAAGAAGGGATCGGTTGGTAGTATATGTTCTGAGGCATCAAGGGATCACCAATTTGGTACTGGAGGGCAGCGAGGAGGGTAAAAATTGTAGAGGGAGACCAAGAGATGAATACACTAAGCAGATTCGGAAGGATGTAGGCTGCAGTAGGTACTGGGAGGTGATGAAGCTTGCACAGGATAGAGTAGCATGGAGAGTTGCATCAAACCAGTCTCAGGACTGAAGACCACAACAACAACACGAGGGGTTGGAGATCTCTTCTGAACAGCACATTGCAAGGCATCCCAGATACGCTCAATAATGTTCATGTCTAGGGAGTTTGGTGACTAGTGGAAGTGTTTAAACTAAGAAGAGTGTTCCTGGAGCCACTCTGTAGCAATTCTAGAAGTATGGAGTGTTGCATTGTCCTACTGGAATTGCCCAAGTCCGTCGGAATGCACAATGCACAGGAATGGATGCAGGTGATCAGAAAGGATGCTTACGTATGTGTCACCTGTCAGAGGCATATCTAGATGTATCAGGGAACCCACATCACACCCACTTCACACAGCCCACACCATTACAGTGTCCCCCCCAGCTTGAACAGTCCCCTGCTGACGTACAGGGTCCATGGATTCATGAGGTTGTCTCCATACCCGTACACGTCCATCCACTCAATACAATCTGAAACAAACCTCGTCCGGCAAGGCAACTTGTTTCCAGTCATCAACAGTCCAACATCGGTGTTGACGGGCCCAGGCCAGGCGGAAAGCTTTGTGTCATGAAGTGATGGGTACATGAGTGGGCATTCAGCTCTGAAAGCCCATACTGATGATGCTTCATTGAATGGTTTGCTTGCTGACACTTGTTGATGGCCCGGTATTGAAATCTGCAACAATTTGGGGAAGGGTTGCACTTCCATCGCACTGAAAGATTCTCTTCAGTTGTCGTTGGTCCTGCTCTTGCAGAATCTTTTTCTGGCTGCAGTGATGTTGGAGATTTGATGTTTTACTGGATTCCTGATATTCATGGTACACTCATAAAATGTTTGTATGGGAAAATCCCCTTTTCATCACTAACTCGGAGATGCTGTGTATCATCGCTCATGCATTGACTATAATACCACGTTCAAACTCACCTGCGTGTTTACATATCTCTGTATTTGAATAAGCATGCCTATACCAGTTTCTTTGGCACTTCAATGAATATTGTTTTATATCTTTCTGATATGTTTTTACATATATAGACTGAAGTAGTGAGTGAAAATTTGACCCAAGCTGGGAATCAAACCCAGGTCTCCTGCTTACTAGGCAGGAGCATTAGCCACTAAGCCTCCTTGGCACTGCAGTTCACACAACTGCAGGGATGAGAGACCCAAGTGGGAGAAGTTTCAAGGGATTGATTCCTAGCATTGGTACAAATTTTCACTCACCGCTTCATTCTATATAAACAAAATCATATCTGTACAAGACCAGTAAAGGAATTTGTGTAATTTCACTTCTGATCAGTGTTTGAGCACCATTTTTTAAGAAAATCATTTTATTAATGTTGGCTGATTGGTTCTAGAGCTGTTTTATTAATATGTAATGCACATCACTGCACCAGAACAGCATAGTACAAAACAGACAATAGCAGTAGCCAATAGGAAGCAAGCTGATAGAAATAGTGATGTTAAAGCATAGTAAGCTGGACAGGTGTGTTGAGACTCAGGGGAATGAAAACATTGAGGACTTGGCATTTAGACAAAAATACTGAGGCACTCTTGTAACGATCATGCTTCATTTGAGAGGTGAAGAAAACATTTCTTAATTTTATGTTAATGATGAATGATAACACCGTATGGTAGCAAAATGTTTCTTAATTTTATGTGAATGACATTACACTATATGGTGGCACACAGGTCAATTTTTGTTGCTGTGTTGGCGAGAGGCTCAAGCGAGAGAATGTTTCGAAGAAGCCTGCTGACTGGTGGAAACAGTTAGAAGGTCAATTCAAAATTTAAATTAAAGCTTACAGAAATCATAAAAAGACCTTGAAAGGATTAAACCAAACAGTGAATTAGAAACAGACAGTAAAATAAGGACAATTGTGTGTGTGTGTGTGTGTGTGTGTGTGTGTGTGTGTGTGTGTGTGTGTGTGCGTGTGTAAAGATGATTTTGACAGTACAGAACGGAATCTACTGAGGGAAAGGTGCAGAAGCAAGCCAGTATTGTAATATAATTGTACACTTGAATATCCAAATTCTACAAGCCTGGAACTGAGTTTCCAGCATTATGGCTTCTAAGGTGAGTGCAAGCAAGCAGAAGGTCATGGTGACAGTGCTGTTCAATTGTGGGAGGTTATTAATGGTTGAGAAGTCAACCTTTAGAGAAACTAGGCATGCTGCCAGTCTCAGTGTCACGCGCAGGCGACAGAAAAGAATTACGACATAGGAAAGTGATGATATAAGGCGGCAAGGCATCTGCCCACCTGAGAGTGATAGTTTACGGTGGCTATAAAACAGCAGAGAGACCACAACTGGCAACAAGAATCCACTGTACATTATACATTCTAACTCGACAGAGTGTCAGGCTACCTGCTATATTAAGTTTGCACTGAATGAAGATCGATTTGCAAAGAACAATAAATTAGTGTAATAGCCAAAGGGAACGTCAGACTCTGTCTACAGAAGGCATTATTGTAAAGTTTGTGGGTAATTTGATTTCTGGGTGGCAAGTGGCCACTAGTACAAGTGTTTTAACTTTGATTTTTCATGAGCCAAATTTACATACTGACTTAGAATTATTCCACAGGTGACACCACAGAGGAACTATTAAGTTTTTTTTAAACAGGTATGGTGATACATATTGTACAATTAACAGTTTGGTCATTTATTTACATACTGCAAGGGACTGAGTTAGCTTTCATGAATTTGGCTGCCTGCTAGTTGCCGAGATATCTAGAGCCACTGCAACAGGGTTGTGTTTTGGTGGATAAACTATTAAATTTCAAAGTAATTCCTTGTGTTGACAAGCTCATTTAATAAAAATCAACTCCATCTACAGTACAGTAATCTATTTATATTGCAGTTAACAAGCCCGCCAAGAACTTTATAAACTTGCAATTAAAAAAAAAAAATAGGGCTTGTTTTGCAGAATTATGTGGTTGGTCTCTATACAATAAACTGATGGGCCAAAATCAATTTAGGTAAATCTCACCATGCATTTATGTTCCCCTTCAAAGATAAGTTTATGAAAACAGGGTGGTAGGTAGTAGTACTGTAAAACAGTAACTGACAGAACAGAAACTAATGATTGTGTGTTGAGGAGCATGCTCTGCCATCAAGTGACCCCACTTAACTTGATCAATTTTTACAGCAGCTTTGCAACCTACACTACAACTAGGGAGTAATAATTTTTATGGATGGACAGGTTATTGGTTATTTAGCTCTCCCATAGAAAGTTGTGCTATGGTTGCAGCAGAGTTGATAACTGTACAGCTGCTTTCACAAAAGGCCCTGCTTTGATGGGACATGGTAAACCAATGACAGGAATGGTGTATGAAATGCAAAGCAGGTGCATGGGATAAGTCTTATATCTGGATCATTCAAATTGCTATGATTCACAAGGCATGTTGCTGGGAGTAGGAATAGCACAAGGATGCTTGAATATTTTGTATCATCTATTATCACTGAATCTTACTTAAGGTTTCTAAATTTAAAATCCACAATGGAACAACCTGGCCTATGTCATCTTTATGCTGCTATTACTACTACTACTGATGCTGCTGCTGCTACTACTACTACTGTCTTTTCTATCAAGTGTAATGCCACCTACTAAAGGAGCTATGTCATATATCAGCTTTGGTGTAACCAATGGAATAATTTTTATATGGGCATGACCGCATGTATGTATGCCATTGGCAAACTGTGACCAAGTACATCCTTGAGTATTCACTGGCAGACCATTCTACTCAATAGAACATGACTGATTTTAACAGTTGCCTCACAATGTGCTATGGAAAACCAAATTGGAGAGTGTTGCTTTTCCACCTGGAAGAAACAGCAGTACTTTCTTATGCTCAGTTTCCTCAAGAGTAATGAGACTCATCGGTGTTAGTACCATTTAAAATTATGTCTCATAAATAACTGCTGGTTTCAACACCAGAGGATCTGCTAGCACTTCTTATGATCCTTTTCAACTCACTCCATCTGCCACTTTACCTGGAAACACATGTTCCAAGAAGAACCAAGCAACATATTATTTATACCCAGACATGAAACAATCATAACAGAAAAACCACTAGAAATTCCAGCTCATGCAGAAGCTTACCAATAGCTGTTCTTCCAGTGTACTGTTCACAAACTGAATAAGAAATGAGGGAAATGGAAGTGGTATCCAAATTACCCTCAACTGCACACAAAGTGGTTTGCTGACTATAGATGAAGATGTGGATCAAACACCTATTTCATTGTGTTCTAGCAAATAAGTGAGACTATAGCATTTTTCTTGATCCTGCTCATGTAAGCAACCACAAGTGTATCAGTCTTTTAGAGTCTTTTGAATATTTTCGCAACTGAAAATAACATGTCTTACCTTATACTATTATTCTTTGATAATCGATTTTGAAATAAGTAATATGTTAAAATTTCTTTTTAATAACCTCTACAAAGTTATATGTCAAGACTTTGTAATGAAGATGTATGTTTCATTACTGTACCATGTATCTGCTTAAAGTTCTAGTGTGGTGAAATATTGAACTCAGACGTGGGTGGAGCAAGTCTCCCCATTCACTGAATACTGGAATGATACTGCCGAACAGTGAATGGTTTATTTTCTTTCTCATCCTTATCCAATATGAGCTTGTACACAACTCTTCATTGATTATAACATGACATTAAACTGCATCTTCTTCTATCCTTTCAAAATGGCAAAGAACTAGTTTCTTTCTGCTCACATTTCTTCCACCTTTGTCTCATGCAAAGCCTTTGTATATGATCTTTTAATAAAATATACAGCTGTAGAGATCCTATCTCCCAAGAAATTGGTTAGTTTCAAACAGTGAAGACCAGTTAACAATATCATTTTGTTCTTGGGAAGGGGCATGGCTGTCTCATGTGTGACTCCTAGACTCTTCAAAAATACGTCAGCTTCTTATCTGCATATCTCTTTCTGTTGTCAGTGTTTAAGATGAGAATTCTCTTCGCATTTTGTTTCCAATGAATCTTAATTCTAGTTCCTAACAATACATAAGGAAAGCTTTCTTGGATACCATCAATTAGAATAAGAATTTAGCCAAGTGTGGAGATGTTACATCAATGAAAATAATTAATTTTGGAAAACATAATGTAATTGGATGGATCAAAAATCTACTCTCCTAGGCAGGGGCAAGAGAAAATATAAATAAAAGTTAAGT
Source organism: Schistocerca americana (assembly GCF_021461395.2). Taxonomy (NCBI): domain Eukaryota; kingdom Metazoa; phylum Arthropoda; class Insecta; order Orthoptera; family Acrididae; genus Schistocerca; species Schistocerca americana. The sequence continues at coordinate 795,558,310 of NC_060119.1, forward strand.
ACATGTGAAATCTTTCGGAGCCAGTGTCTCCTTCTTCTGGAAGAAATGCTTAAGGGGATGGAATAAGGATAAAGGAAAAGGACTGGCGAGGTTTAGGAATTGGGGAGTATTCAAAAAAGTCACCAGCACCCCGGGTCAGGAGGAACTGACCGGAAGGGATGGGTCCACCACTGCAGCATAGGCAACATTTCACCAGTGCACCTGACGATGACAACTCAGTCTGATGTCAAAATATGGTGCATATCTGCCATTGTTTTAAATGAAAGAACATCTGCGGCACATATCCCAGTTATGTGGCATAAAAAAACTCTAGCAGTGGAGAGGTTCAAGATTATGCTTGTTGCAAAGCACATCCTATTTTCTAGTCTATTAACAGGGTACCAGTAGAAAATACAAAGTACACAATACATTTATGAATAACTTTTTATTTAATACTGCTAAAAACATCATCAACTGCTGCATACTAATAGAAAATACCAAAACTATTACAATACAAATTATTTCAGTGAATATGTCTAAAATGTATGGCAAACTTAAATGCAGAATAGTTTCATTCTGATTATGTTTTGGTATTCACTTTCTGTTTCACTTTAAAACAGCTACATACAATATCCTGGTAATATTATAATAAATGACACAAGTGCACAGTTTTAACACCTGTATTAGAACGTACCTTCTGATAATTTAAATTTTGTGTCCAGAGAGCATAACATATTCTGCAAATCCGTATAGGAGTATGGGTATGTAAATGCAAAATATGTTATGGAACGTAGATTTTCCAGAGTTCGATACTTGAAACTTAATATAAATGTATTATCCTCGATCTGAAACATGAAAATTAAATAGATCTATATTAGTTTACCTATAACACAAACAACAACCACAAGCTAACTCAATATTAGTTTTATTGTTTCCCATTTTTTGCCTAAAGCTGCTTATCTTGAAAGGTGGAAACCTACTGTTATAGATAACATCTGGTGCTTCTCAAAGCTATTGCAGACTATACAATGGACTGTGTAAAAATTAATACATGGTTTTCACAACCACTGCCACTTGCACAACTAAAACACATTTTAAACTAATAACGATATGCATCAACATAAAGGAAATTGACACTATCCTTGTCATTACATGAAAGCAAATGAAACATAAGTCACTCTATTATTTTATTTGTATTCTCTAATTTTTGAGCTATCACGAAAAGAATTTTTTTCAAAAAGTACACACTTACAACAAAAGTAGGCTTCTCCTTAATTCTATCCCAGCTATTCCGTCCAGGTACTATTCGATAAACTGGTGCCATACCCTGACTGTACATCTTTGACTGTTTGTTCAAATTCACAATATTGAGTTTCACAACTGCAAATGGTGCTCCTCCTGTAACAGACATTCACATGATATGTCTCAATCAATTTTATGAAATAACTGTAACAAGAAATGACCATGACTTTTTTTCCTTTCAGCAATTAGACTATTTGGCCACTTACAGTAGTCTCATTACATTTACATGGAACAGGTAACCAATTTTTGTACGAATTGAGATACAATATTTGTAAACCACTGACCAAAGAAAATAATTCAACCTTAAAATTAGGAAATTGGATTAGATCATAATAAATGTAAATGTCCATTATGGGGAGATAAAACAGCAAAATAGGAGTGAGGAGTGCATTTAGAAACTTGGTAACAGGAAGTTGGGCAATAGACTGCGTCACTCGAACTGTCACACAACTGGCACTGCTAAGAGTATCCTACAACTTCCACATTACTGGCAATGGGTTATACACAATGGTGGTGACTACTTTGAAGGTCAGTAAAACTTTGAAAGAAGTATCTATTTTTTATGAGCTGTAAATAAATATATTAAAGTTCCAACCCTTGTATTTTGGTTTTCTCTCAATCGCTATAGTAAGCCATGCCTGACTTACATGTCATGAATTGCAGCCTAGCCTAGCCTGTATGGACTGAGCTGCTGGGTCCACACAGTGGGAACTCCAGTCAGCAGCATGGCATCTGCGAGTTGACACGCAACAGCAGTGGCATTAGCAGGAATGGTCCACCAGGCAAAGGATCTCAGATTCAATAGTGAGCAGCCACCAAATAACACCAAGACTTTTTTAAGAAGACAGAACCTGGCACTACTACAATGGTCTGCAGTGAGAGTGATACTTAACTTGAGAAGTCAGGAACATTTCTGACAAAACAGCCAGGAACACAGATGACAACAGAGCAGTGATTGAGTTCATTTCTTGTATCTTTCACCATGTCACACTGATGCTGGCTATTTACTGCGAGTGAAAAGGCTCAAATCCAACCATAATCACTTCCTTCTAGTGCCAACACAGCCACCTAGTTATATCAGTGCAACCCAGTTTTGTGTGGTTCAATGCCTATACCTAAAGCCACCACGTTACTCCCCCTCCATGGAAAGGGGAGGCAAGCACCCTGTATCTGCTTTTTGCACACTTCACAAAAATGAAATTTCAGAAAACACATTTTCCCATTGTACCACTACACAACAACACAATTTTGGGAATTTTGTAGGAGACTCAGTTGTTCTGGAATGACTTAATGGCTACATGCCCACACAAATGTCATATGCTTCTCTGATTTAGTAGTATGTACTACATTCGCAGATTCATAAACTAATCGGTGTATCACTACCACCATTAACACCACACACACTTCAAGGTAAAAGGGAGGAGAAGTGGAAAAGTTCTAATTATAAACACTTTTCATCAGTGACAGCAAATCACAATTTCTACAGCTCCAGCAGAGGACGATGTTCCCTGACATTTGATGTAGCTTTTCTCATTACTGCCATAAATGCTGGAAGCTTTGTGTTCCATACTGATATGGTTGTGATTTATGAAATTACCTAACTGAGGAAGTTAAGCAGAGTGTAATCAAGAGTAGAAGGAAGGAAAAAATATTAGGATTTAACATTTTGTCAACGTCACATTCATTAGATACAGACAACATGATAGGGTGAACATCACCTCTCCTGAATAGAGTTCAGTGAGATAACCAATCCACTGCACCACCTCACTTGTTCGAGATTAGCATCTAGAATAAGATATTCATGGGTAAGAGAATTTCACAAGTGAATGAGATGTAAAAAAAATTATTGGGTAGGATGACATTTATGTCAGTGATGCTATGATATGTTATCACTGATAGCATATATGGCATTGGCTCCTCACACAGATTTATTGATATTGTGCCACTTTTGATGTTCCATACTGATCCTTAGTATTTTTTTAGCACAGGAGGATATGACCAATCTTCTTAATACATTAATATTACTTCCTTTTTTTAATCTGTCTCCAGATCAACTTCAGAATTTTGCAAATCTGGCTTTTAAATTGGAAAAGCTCACACCCAGAAATGGATGTTTTCTGAGTTAGCACACTTACAATAATGCTAATGTTGATCTGCAGGAAGTTGAAAAACTAATATTAAAACCTTAGGAAGGCTGGAACTTTCAAGAAAAAGAAATTAATACCACCAAAATTTTATAGAAAGCTAAGTGTTCCCTGCCCTTTACTTTGCTGATAATATAGATAGTATCCACCTGTGGTACAACTCTTTTGTCAGGTGGTAATGGGGCTGTTTAAATTAGTCATATCTCTAGTCTTGTTTATGTGCCTATCAGTGAATCAACATCTGAACTATATGGTAATTGGTTACTTTTACATCTTAAATTATTTATATTTCACCAAGACTTTCCTTTACCATGAAAATAAATGTGCTGAACATGCCAGACATTTGGTTGACATGGACAAGATACTTTTTCACAGGATGAAAGTTGAAAAATTTCACAGATTACCTACTTTGTTGGGGGTGGGGGGGTGGGGGGGGGGTGAGGGGGGGGGAAGGAAAACATTAACATTTGAACAGTTATGAGCTATGCATCATGTACTACTGTCTCCTGAAGATAGCATTTCCTCTCCTGGAAGTAAACAAGCTATCACTAGTCGTCAATTTGAATGATAGTGGTACGTCTAGAAGACCTGTACAAGGAATGCAGGGACCAGGGAGGACTCGCATTACTATACTAACAGTCTATGCCATCATTCTTGAGGTTTGTCTCCTACTGAAACTAAAACTGAATCAATATGACACACTTCAGCAATTGGGAAGTCTGTGTGTGAGGGAAGAATCTGCAAAAGGTTAGTAGTCTGTCAATCATCAGCAATTCAAACGTACAGCAAATAACAATAACCTTCAGGGAAACAGTAGTGCAAGCACAAAAGGGTAACAGCCTGTCAATGATCAGTAGTTTGAATGTATGATAAATAATGATATTCCTTAGGAAAATGGAAGCATAGGATAAGAAGGATCACCTTGGGTACTCACCGTACATGCCTGCAAGTCTCATTCATTATGTTAACTTGTATAGACACACCACAGGTTGTGAGACAAATATAGTTATGCATCAGATCAGTTCTGGAACAAGTTCACTGTATGCATGTCCTTGTAGTCTGACTGTTATATGTATTGTAAAATGTGTATGAACAGTTCATACCTCCTATTCCGAATAACTACATTGAAGGTTTTGTCCAAATTGGATTTTAAGGAACTTTCTACAAGGACTGAGTTGTTAAGTATATCTATGAATCATAATACGAACATGTGTACATTATGGCGATGTAAGTGTAACTAATGTGTGTTATCTATTGTTATTAAAAGATGGTGGGAGCTCATTGTCATGGAGGAGTGACACAACCTTTGATAGGCTCCATACCACTACAGCCTCTCCACTTTTATCTTCGTGTTTGTATCTCCACACATGGCTATGGCAACATTTTCCTCCTTTTTCTCAATTAAGAAATAGCAGACTACTGCCAAAAGACAGTCTGTGCACCCATCTGAAATATATAGTCAAAAAATAGTGTCAAATGCTGCTGGTAACAAGGCCGCAGAAGATTCGTTTCAGGGCAAGACGAAACTTTGCAAAGGTCGACTAGTGAATCAGTTCAAACTGTCAGCCCTATCCCAGAAAAGTATGATATCTTCATAGATAGATGCTAGAAAAAAATGTTCTTGAGCATCCTCGAGCATAAGATACAGAACAAACTATGTACAGGGTGCATACAGGAAATTGCTGCCTTACTGCATGAATATCATGTTTCCTCTGAGGGGAACACTTTTGGCAAAAAAAAAAAAAAAAAAACCAACACAAATGACACACTCATCATCTCTTTAATAGTGAAGGTAAAGACAGAGAGAAGGCTTAAGCTGATGAGGGATACTGACATAAACACAAGCAGCCAAAGGGCCTGGAGAAACTTAATATTTCTAGCCAGTGACTCTACTAAAAGAACAACACACACAAACATTAAACTGAACCAAATTGCACAACATCTGCCCAAATTGCACAACATCTGCTCATAACGAGAAGCCAATCACAACAATGCATGAGGAGCATGAATCCATACATACCACAGACATGCCAGAACTGGATATACCAATTGTCAAATGAAAAAACTGTAAAGCAGCCAGTGTCAGAGAAGTGTGAGACCAACAAAGACAGCACTTCAGACCCCATACAAAAGGATGGATGATGGAAAACATGTATAACTGAGTTAAACCCAGCAAATCTGAAATCTGCAGCTTGAGAAAACCTGCAGGGATTGCGGTCTTAAAATGATGTAGCGAATGGGGCAGTTTTAAAAGCTACAGACCAATCTCTCTATTGTGCCATTTACTCAAAGTTCTTGAAGAAAGACTACTCTATCATCTTACAGAGGTGGCCAAGTCATCTCACAGCAAGCTGGCTTCAGATCGTGTAAATGCAGTACAATGCAAGTGCTGAAATTAATGGAGCACATCGAAGGCAGCTCCGAAAACATATAAATCAAGGGGGTTGTCTTCTGAATCTTTCAGTGGCCAACAATTCACCCACCAACAACTGTTACAGAAATGATAAGCTCTTAGCAAGAACTACAAGCTGACACAAATTATCATAAACTTCTACAAAACTGAAGATTTTATGTAGTCTTTCAAGAACTGAGGAGCTGACAGAAAACACAGAATAATGGCCTCCCACAGGATAGTGTACTTGTTCTAATACTTTTTAACAAATATACTAACAACCATCACCTCCCTCAACAGCCAAAAAATTTTTAATATGGTAATGATGGTCCCATCACAGCCAAAAACACACCTTTGAGGTCGTGGAGAACTATCTATCAATCATTATAGAACAATTTGTTATCTATTACAAGGACAAACACAGCCCACAGCAAATCCTACTAAAATTCAAATGTCTGTGACACAATGTATAACAGGCAGGTTACAAGAATCCTGCAGCTTACTTGAGAAGGTACTCCACTGGAGCACTGTGGAACTCTAAAATATTTAGGTTTCACCTTGGAAAGGATGCTCACTTACATAAAACATTTTACAAAAGTAAACAGAAAGTTGCAGACTGCGATGGCAGAACACATGCTGGCTGGGTGGGCCTAGCAGCTCACACATGTGCAGAATGCGTGCAGTAGGGCCATCTGGCAGGTAGCCTGCACTACCTATGCCTGCCTGTTAGTGTACTGAGAGTGCCCTTGTCTGATTGGACAGCAGTGGAACCGCCTGCCTTAACAAACCATACTGTATCATAACTCAATGCCTGAGGCCAACAAGCAAGCCATGCTGTGTTGTCTTGCTGGTCTACACCACTGGACATCAGACGAGAAGCAGCAACCACAAAGCAGAAAACAAGAGCATTAACTGCAGCAATAAATCTGCTGTACAGCTTCATCACAGTCCATCAATGGCTTAAATCTAGAAATAGCTAGACCCTCAATGATACTACACTACACACAACTGCCTCTGTGGAAATGAACTGCACAGTGACTGGTCAACTCTCCACAGAACTCACTTCACACCACCGCAAGGAATGGATGACCTGTAAGTCTCTCAGTAGACTATTCCCTGAAATTGAAAAAAAGGAAGAATTGCGGAGGTGGAGCCTCCAGGATAAACAGACTCCCTGTGACTGTGGACACCTGTAGACTACTACACCTCCAGCAGTGTGAGCTGAGTTCAAACATCCGTACTATGTAGAGTCTACACATGACTAACCCAATTGTGCTAAATGTAGCCAGTTTTGGTCCAAGACAATATAATCTAAAACAATTTTGCACCATAGTTGTGACAATTCTGACACACACAAATATAATATCCAGACTTTTGCCTCACCCTATATTATTCATTATCATTCTTTCCTGGTGAATTCAGTCTGTTTCATGTGTGTTATTGGCTGTTCCTGAAGATAGTTTTATAGACAAAAACTTTTTGCTCAACCCAAACAAGTTATTTCATATTTTAAAACTGTCAGTGGCAATAAAGCGAGTATCCAGAAACAGGAACTGAAACTAAGAATAGACAAACAAAAGCAGAAAAGCTGAAATACATTTTCAAATGTTTCCTTGTAAATGAAGATCCAGGACTACTGCTCCAGATTAATTCTTGCACCACTTTAAAAGTGAGTGGTATAGGTGTCAGTGTCAACAGCAACAAGAAACAGCTAAAATCGCTATAACTGAGCAAACTCCCAGTTTCAATGAAATCTCTGACAGATTCTATACAGACTGTGCAGCTGAATTAGTCCCTCTCTTGAAGATAATATACTGTAAATTCCTCACACGAAAAGGAAGCATGGGTCACACTACAAGGATATCACAAGTGAACCACAAAAGTGTCATGCAATATCACTGACACCGCATGTTGTAGAATTTTAGAATATTGACCATCCTCTTTCAAAGGAACCATCCCAGAATTTTCCTGGAGTGATATAGAGTAATCGTGGAAAAGCTAAATCTGGATGACTGGATGCACGTCTGAATGCAAGTCCAGATCTTGGACTGAGGCAATCAAGTAGATGCAGTGTTCCTTGACTTTGTAAAGCATTTGAATCAGTGCCACCCTAGCACCTACTAACAAAAGTACAATTATATAGAATATTAAACAAAATATTTAAGTGGGTTGAGAATTTCTTGTTAGGAAGGAGGCAGCATGTTATCTCTGACTGAGAGTCACTGACAGAAGTAGAAGTAACTTCAGGTGTGCCCCGGTGAAATATGTCAGAAAACATGCTATTCATGCTCTATATTAATGATGTGACAAACAGAATCATTAGTAACTTAAGACTTTTTCCAGATAATGTAATTACCTATAATGAAGTACTACCTGAAAAAATCTGCACAGATGTCCAATTAGATCTTGAGTTCAAGGTGGTGCAAAGATGTGCTTTAACTGTTCAAAAACATTTACCTTACAAAATGCAAAATAATAGTACCGTATGATTACTGTGCAAATGAGCCACAATTGCAATTAGTAATACCAGAGTGTAACAATTTGTGGGGATATAAAATGGAGTGACAATGCAGGGTTCAGCATACATAAAGCAGATGGCAGATTTTGATTCAGTGTTGTACACTGGGAAAAATTCTGTCAGCCTACAAAGAAGATCTCCAAGAAAACATTTGTCAAATCCATCCTGCTGTATTACTCAAGAGTGATGGGCACATATCAAAGAGGACTAACAGGGGATATACAAACAACAGCAGCAAAAATTGTAAAAGATTGGTTTGACTTATATAAGAGAATCACCAAAGTGCTGAAAAAGCTGAACTGGAAAATACTTGAAGACAAACAAGACAAACACCAGCTAAACTGCAAAAGACTAATTATAAAATTTCGAGCAGGAATACTGAGGGATGAACCTAAGAACCTCTCTTCCTCTTACATATGATTCCCATAGGGTATGCAAAGGCAAATTTGACTAATTAAAGTGGAATATCAGCAACCGTATAATATGGATAGTGAAGGGCTGTTGAATTAAATCTGGTGGTGCTGAGAGAATTAATTAGGAAATGAGACATTGAAAGTAGTAGATCAGTTTTGCTATTTTGGCAGCAAAGTAAGTGATAAGAGTGAAGGTACAGAAGATGTAAAATGTAGACAGCCAATAGAAAGAAAACCATTTCTGTGCAAGAGAAATATTTCAATATCTAATATAAATTTATAAATGAACAGCACACTCCTGTGTATGTTGTACAGTATTAATCAATCATTTTTCAACTTACATGGCCATCATCAGACTTCAAAAGTCAGCAAAAGTCTGATGATGGCTTTGTATGCTGAAAATCAGCTAATAAAACAAATTAATACTGTAGAACATATGCAACACTGTGACTTTCAGTTGCAATTGTGAAGTTGATATACCAAGAAGTAATGGAAAAATCAGTTAACAAACATAAATTTCAATGGCAGTAAGTCCTTTTCTCATAGTATTTGTGTGGAATGTAACCTTGCAAGAAAAGAAGTGAAACTTATACAATAAACAGTACAAATAGGAATGGAAGCTTTTGAAACATGCTACCAGTGAATGCTGAAGATAGTATGGATGTTTTGTTTTGTTTTAGGGCATAAAAACAACTAGGGTCATACACACCCATGTCAGAACCACAGAACACGAAGATGAGAAAGGAGTTAAAAATGTTAAGCCCAATCGAAAGAACGAAAGACAGCTAAAAACATGGACTTGGAAAAAGGTCGATAAAATACACCATAGAGGCAACGGAGGCCCTGAACTAAAGATTAAATGTCCTTCGCCATCTTGTTATCATCATCATCATCTTGGACAGTTTCCAGCCACTGGCTGGGTCTGTCGGGAACACAAGCCTCTCCATCGTGTTCTGTCTTTCCACCATTCCCCCTCTTCCACCTTCGTCCAGTTCTCTCCTCTTCTCGTCACACATTCCTTCACTCCCTTCACCCATCTATCTCTTGGTCTTCCTCTGGGCCTCTTCCCCTCCAGTTGCAGAGCCATCTTGTTATGACGGATAAAAAGTAAAATGTGGTCGACAGCCCAACTGTCATTTGCTAAGATGGCTGATAACTCAGATAGCAAACATAAATGAGAATGTAAGTGGTTAGAAAAAGGGCATTCCATCAGGAAATGGCAAACCATCTAAGGTTGAGGATAATGAGCACAAAATGATGGGGAATCACCACTTAACAAATGGCGATGGCTAAAAAGACAGTGCCCAATACGCAATCTAGCTAAAATGATCACTTCATGATGAGAGGACCGAGAGGTCAGCCAAGCCGCTGGAAGAGGTTTAATTCCCTGGAGCTTGTTCCCATGAAGGAGAGACCAGTTGTGATGCCAAAATGACACTGCCTCCTGACAGAGACCAGCACAGAGATCATCTGAGGGAATGGAAAACCTAGTGGGCCAAGATTCAAGGACTGCAGCATTGGCAGCAGTGTCAGTGTCTCATTGCCCATCAGATCACTTAAGCATTCCAGTGGCTCCATCATGAGTGAGCAAGTGAAAGATTTCCTGGACCCATTGCACTAAGGGGTGGATAGTGTACAGCACACAAGGCTCTGAAGGACACAGAGAGAGTCGGAGCAAATGACACAATTTAAAAGCCTGTGTTGCCAGATGTACTACATGGCCCAATACAGTGTGAAGAGCTCCACTGTCAATATTGAGAAGTGTTCCAGAATCTGCTACTGAAAAACGCCAGTGCCAATGACAAAGGCACTCCTGACACCACGGTTAGTCTGACAGTCATCAGTGTACACAAAGGCACTATTGTGAAGTTCCATGCAAAGGTCGAGAAACGAGGCAACAGAGCGAGTCTGAAGTAGTGTCTTTAGGAAGTGCGGGAAGTCCAAAGTGATCATGGGCTGGTGCACAAAGCCCAGGTGGTGAAGGGTTCACACCCATTGGGAAAGTGGCAGGTAGCGTGAAGTTAAGCCGCTAAAGCAATAGCTGAAAGTGAACTCCAGGAGTTGACAGAAAAGGTGACATTCCCCATACTAGCAATCAAAGAAGTCATTGAAGAAGGAGGCATAGGATGGGTGGCAGACAAATAGCACGCATATCCACTGAGGTGAAAATCACCGTCGTATGACAGCGGTAGTTCGGCAGCTTCTGCATGCAGACTCTCAACCAGGCTAGTGTAAAAGCCACCAGTGGCCAAATGGATGCCACAATGGTGGATTGTTTGAGGCAGTGTAAGATTGACGGATGTGCAGACGCATAAAAGAAGCACAAATGGGGAAGCGTGGTCCAGTCTGGTCCCCATGAAGTACTGCTGAGGACATGTAGAACACTGAGGGACCGGCAGCAGCGGGCAGCCAGGTGAGACATGTGGGAGGACCAAGAAAGTTTCCTATCAAGCATGAGCCCCAGAATTTCATAGTTTCAATGAAAGCAAGAGCAGCAGGTCCAAGATGTAAAGATGGTGGAAGAAACAAACTGTGATTCCGGAAATTCATACAAGCAGTTTTGTCAGTGGAAAAGTGAAAGCCATTGTCAATGCTCCATGAGTAAAGACCATCAAGACAATGCTGAAGACGCCACTCAAGGAGACAAATCCATGGAGAACTGCAATAGATGGCAAAATTCTCAATGAATAGATAGCTGGGGATACCCAACAGGAGACAGGCCATAATAGGGTTAATGGCGAGAGCAAAGTGGATGATGCTCAGGACAGGCCTCTGAGGCACACTGTTTATCTGGATAAAGGTGTCCTACAAGGCAGAACCCACATATACCTTGAAAACTCAGTCTTTCAAAACTTTCTGAAGGAAATGGGGCATGTAACTCTGGAAACCCCACCTAAAGAGAGTATGGAGGATACCTGTCCTCCAGCAGGTGTCATAGGCTTTCTCCAAATCGAAAAACATGGCCACAGTCTGGTATTTCCACAGAAAGCCATTCATGACATGCATTGACAAAGTGACAAGGTGGTCAACTGCAGAATGGCACACTCGAAATCCACATTGTGCAATGGTTAGCAAATCGCGAGACTTGAGCCACCATGCCAGTAGAGCAGGTATCAATGTTCCATCACCTCACACACAGCTGGCTAGAGAAACGGGGCGATAGCTACAAGGAAGGCGTTTGTCCTTACCGGGCTTAGGTAAAGGTAATACAGTGGCTTCACACCAGTGTCTGGGAAACATGCCCTCTGCCAAGATGTGATTGTATGTATGAAGGAGAAAGTGCTTGCTCACAAGAGAAAGGTTCTGCAACATCTGAATGTGAACATCGTCTGGCCCTGTCGCGGAGGATTGGGATTAGTAAAGGTGGCATTGTAGTACTTACGATTCTGAGAAGAGAAGGGTATCACCTGAGCCTCCTCCACTCATTTGTGATAGAGGAAGGCTGGGCGAGAGTGGCTGGAGCTTGAAATCTCCGCAAAATAGCAGCCCAAGCTGCTGGGGATAGCAATAGGGTCCACTATGACATCATCTTTTACGGTCAGGCCGGAAACTGGGAATGGACCTCAGTCCCAGAGAGCCGTCAGAGGTTAGCCCACACAATGGAAGACAGAGTGGGAACTGTTAAAAGAATTAGTAAGTGAAATCCAGCTAGCTTTTTTGCTATCCCAAAGGACGCAACAACAATGTGCATGTAACTGTTTATAATGACAGCTGTTTGCCATTATAGGATGGAAGTTAAAAACGCACCGAGCATGTCTCCACACATGAATTGCGTCACGGCATGCCTCAGTCCACCAAGGGAGCAGGGCATGGTGAGGCAAAGATTAAGTACAAGGAATGGAACATTTTGCAGAAGTAAGGATAAAGTTGGTAAGGTAGTCTACCTGGTCATCACAACTGAGAAATGTTGTTCGTTGAAGGTCACCAGGGAGGAGTAAGGCCCCCAGTCAGCCTTAAAAGCTGCCATTTGGGCATGCATATGGGCCACATAGGAGTCAGGAAACAGATAGCACACAAAAAATGATCACTCGAGTACATGTCAGAGAGAATGGACCACTCGAGACGATGGGCAAGCTGGGCAGTGCAGAAGGAGAGAAGTGCAGAAGGTGAAGTGGGGAAGGAAAATGTGGACTGCAATTGCTTGAAGCCAGGTAGTTAGGGAGATGGTTTCACTATGAATATCATCCCGGAGGAGCAGCATGACTTAGCCATGAGATAGAATGCTGTCCTCAGCGGGAAGGTCAAAGTGGACCAGAAAAAAATGCGAGAGGTCAAAGCGGTTGATGATGCAATTTTGTTTCCTGGAGGCAGAGAACAAGAGGATGCTGTGATTCCAAGAGCAACTGTAATTCCTCTTTTTAGGTCACGAACATTCCACTGAAGGAAAGTCATGATGAGGAAAGGCAAGGAGGGAAAAAAATGAAGGGGCGTCACCTTGGCAGCTGCCAAGTGCCAGCGTACGAAGACTCATTGATTCTGGCTGCAGAGTGTGGAGGATCCGGCTCCATGAGATCTGCAGAGGCATTGGCATTCTCCTTCTGCCAGTCTGTGGAGTCCAGGGCAGGAAAACTGTTGGCAGTGTGCACCGGCAACATGGAGGTCGGCGGGGTGAGGGTATCACATGGCAACACCATCAAAGTGGATCTCCAAATCGGCAAAGGGGAAGACCATTTGCCTCTGTTTGATTTCTTGGAGCCTTTGTAGATGGCAGATGACAATTCAGATGTTTGTTGGCTGGAGGGACTTAAGAAGTCATCACGGAAGTATTCGTTATGTCCTTTCCAGCCAGCCAATGGTATAGCAGATGACTTTGCCCCGTGAGGTGCACAGCTGGAGGAGGAGGAGATGGGGATGCTACCATGACACTGGGTGATCTTACAACCATGATGCTGAATTTAAAATCGCATGTCTGTGTGGCAACGTCCTTTGTGGAGCAAGATGTAGCAAGAACAGTACTGGAAGTGCCAAATGGTAAAACGCAGAGTTTCGGACTAGCCAAAAAACTTGTGGCTACAGGGTAAGGCACCTTTTCCTTCACCCAGATCTCCTAGATGGCCCACTCATGCAGATACATTGAACAATCTCAGGAGGCTGTTCGGCTGCCACTGTGATTGATACAGAGGGGAGGAGGAAGCCGACAATCACCCTTGCGAGCATCCCCATCAAGGTTACACACTTGGCTGGGGATCAATGGACATTTGAGTATGGTTGTAATGATATTAAAAGTCAGGAAAAAAGTGTGTGTTTTCATCATCCAGTGGACTGCAATGACGCCCTGATCAGAAAGAAATGTTTGGACTTTTGCCTCGGTCAGACCATCGAGCAGCCTGGTGTAAATAAAACCAGGCAAAGAATTCAGCGTGCAATGGGACTCAAAACGAACAAGATACCCATGGAGGAGGGAAGCTGCAATCAGTTGTCCTTGAGAATCAGAAGTCATCTCCAAAATCAAAGAGCAATTGCATAAACAAGAGCAGGATTTCATAGGGCCAGCAATTGGATCAGCATCTTTCTGAATAATAAATGGATTTACCACTGTTGCAAAGGACTGACCATCTTCAATACATGTACCCATGAGAACCCACAGAGCAGCTGGGAGGGCTTTTGAATCATTAGCCTCATTTCGTTTCCGTTAAGTAGACATAGACTGTGAAGAAGAGTATTGGCTCATTGTGAGAGAATCCTAAACAATTGCCAGCACCTCCAATGGAGCACTCCTTCCAACTGAGGGGGGGAGGGGGCAACCCTCAGGGGAGGGGGGGGGGGGGGGCGGGGAGGGCACACCTGCTTTAGGTGACTGTTCACACCTCAGGTCACACATTCCAAACACCTGACAGAGTAACCACTTGGCAATTTGTGAAGGTTACAAAGGTAACAGCTCAGGCAATCACCCGTTCCTGGGCCTGGCATGTACCCGGGGTATGTGCGAACACTACCCATCAACCTGGGGCTGGGAATTACGCATTTCCCAGTCATGCATCAGAGGCATGGCTTGGCCTTCAGGAGCGCACAGGGAGGAAGAAGAAAAAGAGGATCCTCAAATGCCGAAGCAAAGGAAGAATAGGAGAAGGGTAACGAAGGAAGAAAAGTGGAATCAAAAACGGTGGAGAGACTGTTCTGATGTCAGGCCACAAAAAATGCAGAGCACATTCCCAAAAACATCCCAGACATGTTCCCATAGGGAGTTAAAAAAGAATAGCGAGAGGATAGACATGCAGCTTGGAAGGGAAAAGATGCTGGAAGGCTGAGGCCCCACGGTAGCCAAACGAACCCACCAAGATAGTATGGATAGATCAGAAAACTAATGAAGAGGTACTGAATCAAAGTGCCGAGAAAAGAAATTGTTGGCACAGTCTGACTGAAAGAAGGAACTGGATGATAGGACACATCTGAGGATCCAAGAACTGTTAATTTGGTATTGTAAGGTTATCACGAGAAAGAAAACTGTCATTCTATGGATCGGAGCGTGGAATGTCAGATCCCTTAATCGGGCAGGTAGGTTAGAAAATTTAAAAAGGGAAATGGATAGCTTAAAGTTAGATATAGTGGGAATTAGTGAAGTTCAGTGGCAGGAGGAACAAGACTTTTGGTCAGGTAATTACAGGGTTATAAATACAAAATCAAATAGGGGTAATGCAGGAGTAGGTTTAATAATGAATAAAAAAATAGGAGTGCGGGTTAGCTACTACAAACAGCATAGTGAACACATTATTGTGGCCAAGATAGACACAAAGCCCATGCCTACTACAGTAGTACAAGTTTATATGCCAACTAGCTCTGCAGATGATGAAGAAATTGATGAAATGTATGACGAGACAAAAGAAATTATTCAGGTAGTGAAGGGAGACGAAAATTTAATAGTCATGGGTGACTGGAATTCGTCAGTAGGAAAAGGGAGAGAAGGAAACATAGTAGGTGAATATGGATTGGGGGGGAAGAAATGAAAGAGGAAGCCGCCTTGTAGAATTTTGCACAGAGCATAACTTAATCATAGCTAACACTTGGTTCAGGAATCATGAAAGAAGGTTGTATACCTGGAAGAATCCCGGAGATACTAAAAGGTATCAGATAGATTACATAATGGTAAGACAGAGATTTAGGAACCAGGTTTTAAATTGTAAGACATTTCCAGGGGCAGATGTGGATTCTGACCACAATCTCTTGGTTATGAACTGCAGATTGAAACTGAAGAAACTGCAAAAAGGCGGGAATTTAAGGAGATGGGACCTGGATAAACTGAAAGAACCAGAGGTTGTACAGAGTTTCAGGGAGAGCATAAGGGAAAAATTGACAGGAATGGGGGAAAGAAATACAGTAGAAGAAGAATGGGTAGCTCTGAGGGATGAAGTAGTGAAGGCAGCAGAGGATCAAGTAGGTAAAAACACGAGGGCTAATAGAAATCCTTGGGTAACAGAAGAAATATTGAATTTAATTGATGAAAGGAGAAAATATAAAAATGCAGTAAATGAAGCAGGTAAAAAGGAATACAAACGTCTCAAAAATGAGATCGACAGGAAGTGCAAAATGGCTAAGCAGGGATGGCTAAAGGACAAATGTAAGGATGTAGAGGCTTGTCTCACTAGGGGTAAGATAGATACTGCCTACAGGAAAATTAAAGAGACCTTTGGAGAGAAGAGAACCACTTGTATGAATATCAAGAGCTCAGATGGCAACCCAGTTCTAAGCAAAGAAGGGAAGGCAGAAAGGTGGAAGGAGTATATAGAGGGTTTATACAAGGGCGACGTACTTGAGGACAATATTATGGAAATGGAAGACGATGTAGATGAAGATGAAATGGGAGACAAGATACTGCGTGAGGAGTTTGACAGAGCACTGAAAGACCTGAGTCGAAACAAGGCCCCGGGAGTAGACAACATTCCATTAGAACCGCTGATGGCCTTGGGAGAGCCAGTCATGACAAAACTCTACCATCTGGTGAGCAAGATGTATGAGACAGGCGAAATACCCACAGACTTCAAGAAGAATATAATAATTCCAATCCCAAAGAAAGCAGGTGTTGACAGATGTGAAAATTACCGAACTATCAGTTTAATAAGTCACAGCTGCAAAATACTAACGCGAATTCATTACAGACAAATGGAAACACTGGTAGAAGCGGACCTCGGGGAAGATCAGTTTGGATTCCGTAGAAATGTTGGAACACGTGAGGCAATACTAACCTTACGACTTCTCTTAGAAGAAAGATTAAGAAAAGGCAAACCTACGTTTCTAGCATTTGTAGACTTAGAGAAAGCTTTTGACAACGTTAACTGGAATACTCTCTTTCAAATTCTGAAGGTGGCAGGGGTAAAGTACAGGGAGCGAAAGGCTATTTACAATTTGTACAGAAACCAGATGGCAGTTATACGAGTCGAGGGGCATGAAAGGGAAGCAGTGGTTGGGAAAGGAATGAGACAGGGTTGTAGCCTCTCCCCGATGTTATTCAATCTGTATATTGAGCAAGCAGTAAAGGAAACAAAAGAAAAATTTGGAGTAGGTATTAAAATTCATGGAGAAGAAGTAAAAACTTTGAGGTTCGCCGATGACATTGTAATTCTGTCAGAGACAGCAAAGGACTTGGAAGAGCAGTTGAACGGAATGGACAGTGTGTTGAAAGGAGGATATAAGATGAACATCAACAAAAGCAAAATGAGGATAATGGAATGTAGTCAAATTAAATCGTTTGATGCTGAGGGGATTAGATTAGGAAATGAGACACTTAAAGTAGTAAAGGAGTTTTGCTATTTAGGGAGTAAAATAACTGATGATGGTCGAAGTAGAGAAGATATAAAATGTAGACTGGCAATGGCAAGGAAAGCGTTTCTGAAGAAGAGAAATTTGTTAACATCGAGTATAGATTTAAGTGTCAGGAAGTCGTTTCTGAAAGTATTTGTATGGAGTGTAGCCATGTATGGAAGTGAAACATGGACGATAACCAGTTTGGACAAGAAGAGAATAGAAGCTTTCGAAATGTGGTGCTACAGAAGAATGCTGAAGATAAGGTGGGTAGATCACGTAACTAATGAGGAGGTATTGAATAGGATTGGGGAGAAGAGAAGTTTGTGGCACAACTTGACTAGAAGAAGGGATCGGTTGGTAGGACATGTTTTGAGGCATCAAGGGATCACAAATTAAGCATTGGAGGGCAGCGTGGAGGGTAAAAATCGTAGAGGGAGACCAAGAGATCAATACACTAAGCAGATTCAGAAGGATGTAGGTTGCAGTAGGTACTGGGAGATGAAGAAGCTTGCACAGGATAGAGCAGCATGGAGAGCTGCATCAAACCAGTCTCAGGACTGAAGACCACAACAACAACAACAACAACAACAAGGTAATGTACGGTACAAAACTTGTAGAAGGTGATTGGTTTGAGTACAGTCAGCAGCTTAAGTGGAGTAGGTTGCAACGGTTTGCAGAAGTGAAGAGGCTCGCACAGCTTATACATTTGCATGGAAAGCTGCATCAAACCTGTCTTTGAGTGAAGACCACAACAAAAGTGAGCACGAGGCATTTAAACAGTCCTTCCTACATTACTTCTGGAAATGAAATGGAAAGAAACCTTAATTTGTGGTCCAATGGAAAGCATCCTCTGCCAAGTGCTTCACAGCAGTTTGCAGCATGTGAATGTAGATGTAGATGTTACTCACCAATCTGCTTTGCTCTGAACATTCTTACCAGCTAAACTTACTATCTGGAATTTTCTGGTCTTTTGTAGCGTGCTTAGAAAAAGAGACTTAACAATGACACATCTTGTTGGTGCACAGAACAGGAAATTATTTCATGTACAGCATCATATTTTAAAACAAACCAGCCTCCAGCTAGCAATCTTCATGAAGTGACATAGCATGTGTTTCACATATGGCATGAAATTCCTCAACATGACATTTGGAAGGTATTTGCTTCCATTCCACAATGAATACAAGAATGAATTCGGTGCCTCTAGAGTGGCACCTTGTGGTGAAGGTGATGGTGGTGGTGATTACGATGACAATGATGACTGGCATGAGTTCTGAATTAAATGAAAGTTTAGTCACTTAATACTAGTAATGTGATTAGCATCTAAACAAAGTTTGGTAACATAAGATTGATGCTTGGAGTAATGCTTTCAGTTCTGTCAGTGTTCTGAAAAAAAATTAAAAAAAAGGGCCAATCAATAAGTAATGCTAATGCAACACTTTCTCCCCCCCCCCCCCCCCCCCCCGGCTAATGTCGGTTGACAAAAATGCAGAATTTGTTGTGGGACATGGAATCTTTCCACATCAGCCCCTATCCCCTATAGTTTCATGAAGTTCACATAGTTGGTGGTGCTACACATAGCCTTCAAAATGGTGTCTGTAACACAGGTGTGTTCCAAGCACAGAGCTGTAATAGAGTTTCTTTTCGTGGAAAACTACAGCATCACAGATATCCACAGGCCCTTGCAGAATGTCTACAGGGACCTGGGAGTGAACAAAAGCATGGTGAGGTGTTGGGACATGGTGTCTGTCACCACTGCAACAAGGTGCACAAACCTGTCCAGTCTCCCATGTGTCAGCCAACTGCACAAAGCTGTGACTACTGCAATGTCGGAATGTGCACACACACTCATCTAATGTGATGCAACAAACTTCTCCTTCCCCATTAGAATGTAAGACCTCACACAAGTCTGCACACTGAAGAGGAACTAACGAAACTTGACTGGACCCTGCGCAGGCATGCAGACCCTCCCAGTAAGGTGGCATGAAGTTGTCACATTGAATAGAGATTATGTTGAAAAACACGGTTTTGTAGCCAAAAGAGTGGGGAATAATATGGTGTATTGGAATTCTAAACAAATAAGTGTTGCATTACTTACTGAAAGCCCCTCATATACACTGCTCCCTTAATCTTCTTCACTTAACTCAATCAAATAATTAAATTTATAGTTAATGCAAATCAATTTCAATTAACAGATGAAAGCTTACATATATACATACTTATAAGTGAGCAAGGCACATGGTGCAAGCACGCCTAACTGCATTAAGATAAATTATCTGATAAGGCAAAAGTGCTTTCACAAGATCTTTTTAATCTTGCACCATACACTGAACAGTGTTTTACACATTGCAGATGTAAACAATGTTGGGTATTTGGACATCTGTTTTATCATTTGCGAGGACTAAAGTAATCACAACAGATAAGGGATTTCACTCAGTCGAGGTGTTTCAAATGGCCCAATGCAATTAGTATTGCATAATGTTTGAAATCACATACAATGTACTCCCAATTACTTGTGTGTTGGTTATCTGGTTTGCAGATTATTTGTGCTTTAAAAAGGAAAAAAAGCTCTAGGAAACAGCAACAATCAATCCACTCTTGACAACAAGTGCCATTTTCATTGTTTAACCAAGTGCCCCTTAACAACAGAGTACTGTTCCCACTGTTACCAGACAGCAAGTTCTGTATAAACTGAAAACAGGTTCAGTTTTCTAATGTTAATTGGGGTGTAATTGTCAACAAAACAAGTTACAAGAAATCTGTAAAACAGATGATGAACAAACAAAAGATATGTGTTGACATTAAAACAAAAATTAGAATTAACTTAACGATCTGAGAAGAGGGAAATTGCTGCAAAACTAAGTGCTGATAATGGTACTCGAATGCAGACTGCTTGGGACATTAAAAAGAATTAGCAGAAAACACACAACTGTGTCAGAAAATGTGATTCTGCTTCTGGACGATCCACACGAAAAGACTGAAGGGTCTATATTTGATGAATTAGATGCTGTTCTTTTGCAATGGTTTAGCCAAAAATGGGAAGAAGGTGTCATTGTTTCAGGTGTGACATGTGCCGAAAAAGATAAACTTTTTCATGAAGCTCTAAGCTTAGAGGGAGAATTTAATGCCTCATCTGGAAGGCTAACCAGATTCAAACAATGTCACATGATTCAAGAATTTACTGTGCATGGAGAGCAGCTTAGTTCAAATGTTGCAGCAGCTGATTCCTTCGGGGAAGAGTTCCAGAAATTTGTGAAAGAAGAGAATTTCAAACCATACCAAACTGTAACACAAACAAAAATGACCTGTATTGGAAATGTCAACCAACTAGAACCCTTGTTTTTAACAGCGAAGTTCGTGCTCCTGGATCGTTGTTGTTGTTTTCAATCTCAAGACTGGTTTGATGCACGTCTCCACGCTACTCTACCCGGTGCAGCCCCCTTCATCTCCGAATAACTACTGCAGCCTACATCCCTTTGAATATGTTTACTACATTCATCTCTTTGTCTCCCTCTATGATTTTTGCCCCCTACCCCATTTCCCTTCAGTACTAAATTAGCGTTCCTTTGATGTCTCAGAATAGCTCCTATCAACAAATCCCTTCTTCTAGTCAGGTTGTGCCTCAGATCTCTTTTCTCCCCAGTTCTCTTCAGGCTCCCCCTAGTTAAGTGATCTAACGATCTCACTTCAGCATTCTTCTATAGCACAACATTACAGAAGCTTCTATTCTCACCTTGTCTAAGCTGTTTATCATCCCCGTTTCATTTCCATAATGCTTACCCTCCTTACAAATACTGTCAGAAAAGATTTCCCGACACTTAAATCTATGTTCTATTTTAAAAAACTTCTCTTCTGGCCATTGCCATTCTACATTTTATATCCTCTCTACTGCGGCCATCATCAGTTATTTTGCTGCCCCAACAGCAAAACTCATCTACTACTTTAAGTATCTCATCTCCTAATCTAATGCCCTCTCCATCACACGATTTAATTTGACTACATTCCATTATCCTTGTTTTGCTTCTGTTGAAGTTCATCTCAATATTTTCCTTCCAAGACCCTGCCCATTCCATTCAACTGCTCTTCCAAGTCCTTTGCTGTCTCTGAGAGAATTACAGTGTCATCAGCAAACCTCAAAATTTTTATTTCTTGTCCCTGGACTTTAATTCCTACTCCAAATTTTTCTTTGGTTTCCTTTGCTGCTTGCTCAACATACAGACTGAATAACATTGGTAGCAGTATACAACCCTGTCTCACTTTCTTCTCTACCACTGCTTCCCTTCCATGCCCCTCGACTCTTACAATTGCTACTGAACATAAGCTGTCTAAAGAATGTCTTACAATTTTGCGCACAGCTTGTGCCTATAGGAAACACTATGTGAAACTACTAGTGTTTGGGAAAAAATAATATAAAAATGTGGGGCATTCAAGGATATTGGAGCTAGGGATCTCCCTATGCATTATTACAACCAAAAGGGACATGGATGGATAGTGAAATTTTCAAAAACTTGTTCCACATAGACACCTTCTACTACAAGTTAAGTGATTGCCAGAAGACAAAAGACTGCCACAGAAGGCTGTTCTATTGCTTGATAACACCCTTCACATTCCGATGACAGGATTGTCATATATGATGATGGTCTCATTGTAACTCAGTTTTTACCTGCTAATGTAATTGCCAGTATATAGCCAATGGACTAAGATGTAGCTGCATTACTAAAATGGTGCTACCAGGCTGGTCAACTGAGGAAGCTAGTTGACAAGGACGCTTTCGTGACATTCTGGAAGAAGTTGACAATTCTAGATGCAATACACGGGATTTCTGAGGCCTTGCGGGAAGTCAAACCACATACACTAATTAGGTCATGAAGAAAAATTCTTGGAGATATAGAAGAAAGTGATTTTCAAGGTATTAGTGATGAAGAAGCAACAGCTGCACAAATAATGAATCTGGTAACAGGTTCAAATTGCTTTGAAGATGCTGATGAAGAAAATTTGAATGAGTGGCTGACGATCGACACCTGTGAACCTGGCTTCCAGTACATGAGTGACAATGAAATTGTCACAACAAAACAAAGAAAAGGACAGTAATATGAATGTCGGGATGAAGACATGACCTTGTCATTGTACCGCATTTCAGTGTGTTGACATTGTTCTAGATTTTATGGGCCAGAGGTAGTGGCAGTACAATGACAATATTGCTGTGAGACAAATTAGAAATGCTGAGCGAAAAAATTTCAGCTTCCTCAGAAGCAGACCTCACAGACTATTTTAAGAAATAAACAGGCCTAAGTACATATGCACAGAACCTGAATACACTTTCGAGCAAACAATACATGACTGAAAATATCTCGATAACTCACTTTTTTTTGTTATTCATGCATCTTCTCCCACACATTACCCCAAATAATCAGGAGTATACTGTATTTTAATTTTATCTGAAAATGCATGTTGCAGGAAGATGAACAGACACCAATGGGAGTCTTCCAACTTGCACACAACAGAATAAAGTTCCACATATCTTAAAAGGTCTCAATGACGTACTATAGCGTGTCACATTGAAACTTACTTTGGTGATAATCAGAAACAACATATTTTTCAATTTCTGCTTCAGAAAACTAATGTCTACTGCCTAATGCTCCTTCTCATGATCCTTTGTTTAGGCAGAGAATGGTTGTTTAATTTATGAGCGATCCTGTTAAGTCTACCTGAAAGATGACTTGCAAATAGTTTCAGCCAAGGCAGAATGAACATTTGCTGCATCAAAGGAAGCTGTTTGCAAATTATATGTATTGACTCATCTGTCTTAACAGTGAGATTTGGCTGGAACTGGTCTCTGTGATAGATCATGCATTTACAATGAATGGAATCAATGAATTTTTCAGATGGATATCACACTAGTCCATAGAGCCTATAAAGACAATGTCACTGAACAAAATATTTTAAACAACAAACACGACCATTTTGCACAAAGTTTATTGGCTTCAGAATTTCTTTTTAATATATTATGTCTAGAATTCTTAACTGTCTGTGTTCTCTCACAACTCCTGCCAATTTTTAAATCCAGAACAGTGCCTAAGGCTCAAAGTTTGGACAAATTAAAAACAGAAGAGGCATAATTAAATTCTCTCTCTCTCTCTCTCTCTCTCTCTCTCTCTCTCTCTCTCTCTCTCTCTTGCTCTGCAGAAAAAAACTACAACCCTTATTGAATGATTACTCATCATACTCAAGGATCAGTTGCAAGTAAGTAGCTATGGTTGTGTCTGGTGGGAGAGTGAAGTGAGTAAATGAAAAATCATCAACAAAAAGGGATTGTGATACACTGTTAATGCTAGATTATTAATAGCAACAGCAAACAAATCATATTACACTGAATGCCTTCACTCTCCTGAGCAAAATGGTTTAACAATACCTCAAGCATTTTTTAAGGGACAAAATTATCTGCAAGGACCATTTTATACTGGGAGAATTCATCAACTATCTTTCTGGAGCCGTTGGGTCATACTGAGATTTTAGGTGGCATTGTATACCTTAATGAAATCAAAGAATACATAGAGAAGTATTCTGGATTGACACCCAAGGCTGAGTCAGATCATAAACAAATTAATCTGAGACTCATTACAGTATTTGACACTCCTCCTGTTCAAAGAAATCACACATGGTTATATTGCCAAGTGTCTGGAGTTGCCATTGAACAAACCACATTAAACTGTCACATCACGCTCTGCATCTAATGGTGTAAAAATGCAGACACAGTGTGCTAATCCCATAGATACGTTTTCTGACAGAATGAGACAATACAAAGAAATGAGCAAGTTAAAACAAGGCAATATAGTAGGAGCATCAAAATTCAGGCATACTACAATCAGAGATTCTACTGTGAAGTGGAAATGACTGAAAGCATTTAACCCTAACATCACTCAGACTTAAGAAATGTACTGACAGGAAATACATACAGTATAAACAGAACACAGACATCAAGGCATGGGCAGAAATATTGAAATACCACAACAAATGAATGTGTGAACATAAATGCAGAAGCTAGCCATGTCCGCAGATTGCAGTGTTCTATCTGACCATGGATTGCACCTGTGGAATGACCTCAATATGTCACATGTGTTCTGTGTAGTTGTGAGTGCATTCAAACATGAGCAAATCATTGTTGCTTGTATGATGGGTGCTTATGTAACCAAGATAGCCGAAGTGTTTTTGGTTTCAAGAGAAAATGTATCGAGTATTTACACTGCACATAGGGAAAGCAGAAAAAAAAACTTCCACTAAGTCGCAATATGGACGAAAGAGTGAGTGAGTGATTGTGATGGATAGTCACTGAAGATGTGAATGATGAAAAATAACAGAAATGCCAGCTGCAAAAGTCACACCACAACTAAATTCACACTCATAAACCCTGTCTGCATCAAAACAACATGAAGGAAGCTCCAGAAACAGGGAAATGCTGGGCAAGCTGGAATTCATTCATTAGTGACGTAAATGTCTGTAAGAATGTCACTTGGTGGATTGAGTCTTATTTCACACTTTTTCCATCTTCCAGCCGAGTTTATGTTCCAAAAGTGAAATATGGTGGGGGTTTGGTGGTGATTTGGACAGCCATAATGTGGTATTCCATGGTCCTCATGCTTACTCTGCAAGATTGCTTTAATGACAAGGATTATGTGACCATTTTGGTTGATCAGGTCCATACCATGATACTATGTTTGTTTCCCAATGATGATAGTATGTTCCAAGATGACAAGGTACTTGCTCACACAGCTCACATTATCCAAGCCTAGTTTGGTGAGCTTAAGTAAGAATTGTTGCACCTCCCCTGGTCACCACAGTTACCACACCTCAATATTATTGAGCACTTGTGGTCTACTTTGGAGAGAAGAGTGTATAATCACTATCCACTTCCATCATCGTTACCTAAACTTGTCACTATTTTGCAGGAAGGATGGTATAAGATTCCCTTGAAAACCATACAGGACCTGTATGTATCCATTCAAGATAAATGGAAGTGGTTTTGAATGCCAACAGTTTTCGTACACTGTATTAGGCATGATAAATTGTTGTGTTTTTGGTATTTATATTTTTGTCCACACCTTGTACATACCATATGCCACAGAGAACTTGTTGCAGCTCAGTATAGTGGTCAATGGCAGACTCACCAAGACATGATAGGTTTGATTTTCATTGTCTTGCTGGTATCCAGAAACTGATAATCTTCAGAATAAACAAATAGTATTGCTTAGTGTGGAACAAACAATGCTGTCATTGTCTGTGGAGCGCTGGATGAAGATTTTTGTAGACTGATAAATCACATTATATGAAGTGGTATTCAAATGGGTATATCTAAACTCAGCAAATAGTATTGGTATGTGTATGTTATGTAAAGAATGAAATTTGGAGGAGAATTTGAGGCTCTTGCATTTTGTTAGTGCATGGACCATTAGTTTGGCCAACGGCAAAATGAAAACAGGTATTTATGAAAACAAATAATGACAAATCCAGGATGGAATAATGCAGTATTACAAAAAGGATAGATTGCTACTAACTATACAACGAAGATGTTGGTCATCTTCAATTTCTCATCAACACTCTCTGATAGCACTATGGAAAGTATAACTCTTCTCGCATTTCATGATAATGAACCTAACAATGTCCTCCCACAAGATGAAACATCAGGTATTTCTTTCTTCGTTTCAACCAACTAGGGACTACATCAATTCAATTGTCTCTCTTTCCTAGCTTTAACTGCCACCCAATGCCACTGCATTTGTTTCTCATGTTGTTACTTTCCCTCTTGGGTCCACACCTTCCCTGTCTTCAGCTTCAGCTTTTCCTGGATACCTTTGTGTATTCACAGTGTTTTTTTTTTTTTTTTTTTTTTTTTTTTTTTTAGTGGTTCACACTCCTGGATATCTTTAGGAGAAATTTCCAGTTCTTCAACTTGCAACTTCTGTGAAGCATGCACTCCTTTGGTTCTGGACTCATTTGTGTCACACAGCCATAAAATGCACTCTTTATCTTCCAAAGCATGTCACTACCTTCTCCATATGCTTATATAGTTTGTGGTTTGACGTCTTCTATACTCATTGTTTTCTTTGATGGGTCCCAGGATTTTTCTTTGGCTCTAAGTTTCTCTGTTAGGCCTTTCCTATTCATTGCAAGAGTCGCTGTCATATTTAGAGCCTCCAGCCAAATAACAGCACATTAGTGTCTCAGTTTGGTGTTTAAGGTGTCAGTCTTTTATTCTATATAACTCTAGTTAGTTGGTAGGCCATTTCCATTTTGTTAATGCCGGACATGAAGGCCTCTTTCTCTGATGGGTTAAGCTATGTCCATTCACATAGGTATTTAAAATTTTCTGACCTGCTTATTTTATGTCTGCCATGTAGTACATAGTCTGAAAGGAGATCTGAAGCCCAGCCTTCACAGCCTATGGTTCCAGTATGTTAAGTTGCTCTGTTGCTGTATCTACAGAATCCAAGAAGACCACCAAATCACCTGCAAAGGCTAGACAGTCAATTATAAGATTCTTTTACCTGTAGTCTGTTCTTACCACATTTTCTAACCCAGAATTGTTCATTTCTTTCTGTCACACACAGATGACCTTTCCTAAAGCACAGTTGAAGAGCAGACACCATAATCCATTTCCTTTTCTCACTCTTGCCCAGGTTTCAAAAGCATTACGCATCTCTCCCCTGAACATCACTTTGAAGGTGGTGTTGGTCAGGGTTTGCTGGATAATCACTTTTGTCTTGCTATTTACACCAAACTCTTCAATTAATTGAAATAGGGCGTTTCAATCAATCACGTCATACGCCTTCCAGAAATCAACAAATTCCCTATTTCTGATTTTCAGGTATGGGAGGATGGACTTCAGATTCATAATCAGCTCAGCATGTGATTGTCCCTTGCTGAAGCCCCCCCAGTTGTGGATTGATTTGTTGTTCTGCTCCATTCTGTAGAGTTTTAAGAGGATACTGTAAGTTGTTAGCAGGAGAGAGATGCTACAGCAGTTGTTCACATCTGTTCTGTCCCCTTTCTTATGTAATGAATGAATTGGAGCACAGATTCATCCAGCTGCAAGTTTGTTTGTTTGTTGTTTTTTTTTTTAATTACTTTCCCGGATCTCTTGAACAACTGCACAAGTTTATCAATTGTCTTGTTCCCTGCATGCTTCCACAGTTCAGCAAATAACCAATCTGCAGTCAGTGTCTTCTTGTTCTTCAGTGCTTGAATGTTCTGCCTGGTTTCTTCCTTCTTGGGTGGAGACGAATCTGGTGACTATTTGGGTTGTATTCATGAATGAATGCAGTCTCTTGAGCTTCTGAGGACATTCAAAGTTAACTTTTTAGAATCTGGCAATTATCTTTGCCACTATGGGCTTGTTTCCCTTTGGAATCTTTGAACTGAGGAGTTGTATTTGTTCACAATGCATTTGAAGGTTTTACAGAAATTATGGTGTTAGTTTTCTGGGAGACCTGCTCAATTTGTATCAACGAATTTTTATTAAATGTGTCCCTCACCCTGTGAATGGTTTTTGTAGGTTTTCTCTCATTTAAGAACTTGACCTAGTTCACTTAATTTTTCTGGCAATTCAATTTCCACCAAGCCATCTGTCTGAGCTGTACTGCTGCACTGCATTCATTATCCCACCAAACATGAACATGCTTCATTGATTTGATGAGTGGGGCAGTCTCCTCAGCTGCTCTGACTATAGCCTTTTATAATTGTTTCCTGTTCTTCAGAGTTATAGTTTCAAGCTTGTGGGTGAATTCTTGATCACTCCTTAGTTTGTCTCTGCCAAATTTAACATTTTTTTTCTGGTAGCAACCTTCTTGATATTCTTTGGACTTAGTCAAACTTGGATCTTTGAAAGCTGGTGATCCGAGTCTCAGCTGGCATTCTCAGAACCTCTACATTCTGGATCTCTCACTGTGCTTTCTGTGCACTGGCAGTATGGTCAATCTGTAATTCGCCCAGGTTGGAGTTTGTTTTCTGAACACATTTGAAACTGTTAGACTTCAGGACGAGATTGAATGCTCTACACAACTCTACTAGTCTCTCTCCATTGTCATTGTTTCTTTTATGTGTTGGGCAGTTCCCATATTCATATTTTCTTTCCTTGCCATGCTGGGCATTGAAATCGCCAAGTAGAATGATGGAGTGTTTGTTGGGTGTCTTTGAGAGAATATTTTCCAGTTCCTCCCAGGATGTGACTGTTCCATCTGGATCCTTATTATTTGCCTGTTTGATTGACGCGTGTATGTTCACCACTGTCTGAACTCTCTTTACACAGAGAAAATAAAGAGTGGTTATGCTGTCAGGGGAGGTTAAGTCTATAATCAAATCCAAAAACTTTTTGCTGTCAATAAATTCTGTGCCTAAGTGTGGGATGTTTTTTACTACAGAGCACATTTACCAGTCTTGCCACTGGAGATTCTACAACCTTGTGACTCACAGCAATGTTCATCTGTGAATCTTGTTATCTGAATTGCTGCAATCAGTACCTGATATCGAGACAAGGCTTCAGTGATTTGTTTTGTTTGTCATTCTTGAGAAGGGAGTTTGCATGAAAGTATCAAAAAAGTTCTGGTGTGTTTGTCTGACCTGCCTGGCGTCTCCGACACCTGTCCCCAGAGTCTGATATCGTGGTTGCATGGTTCAAGATGATGGTGGACTGGCTGCCACCTTGGGCAGAAACTACTGTTGAATTTTCCTCCATGTCTGTGATAGTTGTAAAACAACAGGTTGAGGTCAGTAATGTTACACACTGACCAGCTTACCGATTATTGATCAAGATTATTTATTACAGTCACCTTATACTATTTACTATTAAAAGGATAATTTCAAATGAAAAGACTGTTGTCTCAACATACCGGATAACATCTGCGTCAAAGATATATTAAAGACTTATTCTTGTTCCAATGCAGAAATGTGATACTATGGTTCAGTTATTGCTGGGAAACATCTTTCTTACTTGGTCATATGAGTATAATGTTGGATCATGACTGACAACTGCTTCTGTCAAAAAATGTTCTAGCACATATTCTATTGATTTGCCAGTATGACACTGCCTACCTGCATTGCATAACAACACTTTCGATTTCAAACATGATATGCTACCCTTTAAGACGAAATAGAGAACTGGGTACAGTTTGTCCTTCATACGGATGTGATCCATGTAATCAAGGATGCTGACTCAATGTTTAGATGTTAGATGTTGTCAACACAGAATCCAATTTGCCTTAATCAACATGTATTCTGGCAGCCTTTACCAGGGACAGAAGCTATATGACGGTACCAGTACAGAGCAAAATTCATTCACCAATTCTCAAAGAACGACTTCACTGAGAGTGTGAGCAGACCAACAATCAATGACAAAGAATGAAAAGGTTGTACAAAAATAGTTATTTGTTGATTTATCTGGTAATAAATAAGCAACTAGTCACTTTTTTATGATTTATTCAACTATGAACATGTTTTTGAGCCACTGCAGGCTCACCATCAGCTGAAGGTGTTACAAGAACATTATGCTACTGAAATTTACTGAAAAAAAATGTTTATAATAGTAATGAAGCACGTCAATTCTGAGAAACCTCCCCTCAATACAGTACTGCGGTACTTCAGACAGAATTAGAGACCTACTAGACACATATGCTGCAAGCTCATAAAACAAGACGTCTCTGCTCAGTAAGTTCCAATAATATCAATAAAGGAGTTCTGTGCCACTGTTTCTAAACCAATTGATGAAATCATCGTCTACTTTGCAAAAGGATCATTGATATATTAGAGCTGTCGATAGCAGCAGAAATTCAAACCACAGAACACAATTCTAATGACAAAATGCATAAAGTCTACGATAGGAAAAATAAATATGGTCCACTGTAATCATATTCAGGAACAGAAATTTTGCGAGAGACGAAATGGAAAATGCATGGTGACTAGCAACAATGTTACAATGTGCATGCTTACATGATGCACGTAGTGTAGCAATGTTCTGCTAAGTAATTCAAACATCAGTCACATTTTCTCCTCTAACACGTTGCTCTTTAAATAATCAACACACATTAGAGAACAGAAAATAAATTTATTTATCAAAGTTGGACACAACATATAAAAAAACACTGTATTGCAACAACTGGCCACCAATAACATTCACAGATACATAAGATGAGTAATATTTACAACAGTACACTCTTCTTTTACATTGCTCAATGGTTTGAATAGTGCAATAAAAATTTGAAAAAGTTTTCCAAACCATACAATTCATTTAGTCTTCAGATCAATGGATGGCAGGCCTCCTACATCTCATTAAAATCAAACTACTTGCAGCTGTCACTAATTTTCCTCTTTTCAGGTTCATTTTTCATACAGGTTCCACTGTTCCAAGTGTGTCAAGAACATGCTACAGCCCAGACTGAAGACAATCTGCACATGATCCTCCTTTCAACACACAGCAGCATTCAAATGATACTGTTCTCAACTGTCCAGTTCAGAACAATGCAATTGAGGGTGGTACGGGTCCAGCTGCATATGAGGTGATGTTCCTTGATGAACAACGATAAATTCCAAACACTTTATGTGTAGATCAATTCTTGTTTTCTCTTCTCAACTTCAGTTACTGCTGTAGTTTTCTTGCTTCCTCAGATGTTAACAACCAAGGTGATAGACTTAAGCAATAAAAGTCTGCAGAAGATAACCTGTAACAATGTGCACTCTCTCAGTAATGGTTACACTAACTCAACTAATATAGAATAATTCCTCCAGATTGGGATGACATAGTGAGATCCAAAAAACATAAACTGAGTACCACCTGACTTCCCACATTATGCTGTTCTCTTCACAAGACAATATTGTTTTTATATGGTATTATGTCTCAAGCACAATTTCTGCACAGCATCCAGGCAGTGATGTTTTCTCTCAGAAAGTCTGGATTGTCACACATGCTTAACTGTGGGCACATTTACTTTCTTTCTTATTCTCTCATTCTAACAAGAGAATGCTATCAAAAAATGATTGATTCTGCAGTAGCCAGTTAATAATCCAAAAGTACATGTACCATTCATGTTCACTTTCTCACACTAGCTTCATGAATGCCATATTCTGTGATGTCTGTGCAGATGTAAGATCTGATTCTGGAATTGACTTGCTGGTCAATCAGATGTGTTATATTTGATAAATGAGACAATATACTTCCTGATGGAAGATCATTTTTCTCACATCCATTGTCTCTTGTGTCGCATCGTGACAGGAGTATCAAATGGTAGTCCTCACACATCTTGATACTCCTTCCTCAACAGTTTTTGCAATTAGTATTTTCTCTCTGGTAGGGTCAACAGCTGCTATGTGTGCACTTTGTCATCCATCATGTCTGTCCCTTATATTATCTGACAATTTGATCACAGTCTGACTTTCTTGATCTGAAGACTTGACTGTTTCCAAGAATCATTTTGTCAACATAGGCACAGACTTACTTCTGATCATTTCTTCCAGGATACTGGTATATGTCAGTTCTTTTGCTGTGTCAGGTAAGACTGTAACTTCATTTTACTTGTACTGTGTCCAGGATGCTGGAGAGATACAATGGAAGAAATAGTTCCACTGTCAGTTACTTCAGATTATGACACAAAATATTTTCAAGCAGTGGAAGAGAGTGGTGTGCTAAGTATGAGCCTAATAATTTCACTGAAGGCTATTTGAAGTTGACATATTTTATTGTATCTCACATGTAATAGATAAGGAAAAAATTTCTTTGTGGGTATTTTGTATGTGTAAGTAAAAATGAGAAACAAAGCAAAAAACAAACTTATGAAGGTATAAAGCAAACACAACTAAGCATATCAAAAGATTCTGACTTTAAAAAACAATAATGTGGCTTACAAACAGAGAAAATACAAGTCATAATGAGAAAGATTCTTGTAAGGTTTAAAATGAGTAAATGAATGTTGGTCTGTTACAGTTATCGTCATTGCTTCAACAAAAGGAAGCAGAAAAACATAAAAACTATCTTGCAGCGCACTTTTGGACTGCTCTGCAGACAGATGTGTGGAAAAACACATTTGTACTCAAAATTTAAATTATAAGCACAAAATTAATCTTGATATTCACATGGAAATGTTCAGGCTGCATTCAAATACATGTATTGACTGTCCCTAATTTGTCCATTTCTTAAAGTTACAGGAGCAAGGATTTGACTTACTGTTTCCTTGACAATAACATCGTAAACTGTTAAGCTTGGCACATTTGTCTCAAATGAAGTGTCTGAATAAAATGGCTGAACTCCACTGGCCCATTCTCGTATAAAAAAAAAATAAAAATAAAATAAAATAAAAATAAAAATAAAAATCCTACGCTGTTAATGCATTTTTCATGCATTCATACTGAACTCCAATTTACATTTGGTAGGCTGTTTTGTGTTTTTTAGCAACATAATGTAAATTATGGGCTTCTATTTACCTACAGAAGGAAATGTGAAATCTGAAGCAAATCAGGATCAGTGTAAAATACCCAGAAGAATTTTGAAAAGATTTGCAACTATCTTATGTGTTCACAATGATATACTCCTTTGTGAGAGCAGAAGAAAAACATTTCTTTTTCATTTATAATCAAAGAGTGAAGTATTCATCCTTTAAAGTCACAGATAAAAAGACCAACAATAAAGGCAAAGCCAAAGAGATGAACTAATGAACAAAATTAAACAGATTTTAATTTAGTATCAAGTGGACAGGTATGCACACAGGCATCAGAAACAGTGAGTCCATGTAGCACACTATCATAACGTTGTGGGGCAGTGGACTCAAGAGGGATGATAGAGCAGAGGAAGGGCAAACTATGGGGAAGAGGGTGTTGGTGCATGGTATTACTGGAACTTGAAGCCGAAGGATTATGGAAATGAAGGATGTGTTGCAAGAACAACTCTCATCAGTAGCAAGACAAGGTGTGAATCAGACGTTCAAAGAAGCTATGATCTTCCTTAAAATGTTCTCCACAGATGGGTAGGAAACACTGGGTTTAAATGTAAAACGCATCCAACCATGGCATAATAGCCCAGAATATTTTATTAATTGTAGAATCCCATCTACACAGTTCAGAGAAGCTGATGCTTGGTCAAAGGATCCAGATGACATGGGTTGTGAAGTAGCCACTGAACTCTAGCACACTGTACTCAGCAGTGTAGTCCACCACTGGGTGATCAGCTCTGCTCTTGGCCACAGTCTGGTAGTTTCATTTGGATGGACAGTTGGTTGGTGGTCATGCCCACCTAAAATGTTGTGCAGAAATTGTGGCAGAGCTGGTATATGACATGCCTGCTTTCATAAGTGGTCCTGCCTCTGATGGGATAAGATAAGCCATGACAGGATTTGAGTAAGATGTTCTTGGTAGGCGAATCAAACAGGTCTTGTACCTGGGTCTTCCATAGGAGTATGATCTACGTGGTAAAAGAGTTGGGAATAAGTGTGACAAAGTGATGATCCATGATGTTTAGGTCTGGTGAGTGGTCAGCAGACCACAACTACTAACTCTTTTTGCAGAGCTTTAGGAGAGGTGGGCAAGCACTGTGAGTGGGGTGCCCTCATGTCTAGACATGATGATAAATAGTCAAAGCCCTGATAAAGGATACAGTTCAGCTGTTCCATCCCAGGATGATATTGGATGATGAGGTAGATGTTCCTTGGCAGCTGGCTCTCGGTGATGGGGGAAGTATTTTACTTATCTCTTGCAAGGAAATCACAACAAGTCACAAATTAGTATAACTGTACACATTAATAGTCAATCCTGTATTACGTCACATTAAGGAAGAAAGGAAAATTGGTGTGCAACTTGCTATCAGTGACAAAGTCACAAAAACAGAGCACAAGTTCGGATAGGACAAGGATGGGAAAGCAAATCTGTTGCATTCTTTTTAGGAACCAACATGCTAATTAAAAAAGGTTGGGGGAAACCAGGGAAAATGTACATCTAACTATTGAAAGCCCAGGATGAAATAACAACAGTATTATAAAAAGGATAGATTGCTGTTCACCATGTGTTATAAAAAGGAAGATTGCTGTTCACCATGTGTTATAAAAAGGATAGATTGCTATTCACCATATAGAGGAGAAGTTGAGTTGCAGACAGGTGCAACGAAAAGGCTGCTGTACATCTAAGCTTTCAGCGAAAACGCCTTCTTCTCAACTGGAAAACACACTCACACACACACACACACACACACACACACACACACACACACACATATTCACACCAGTGCAACCTGCGCACACATGACCACTGTCTTTGGCCATTGTGTCCAAACTGCTGATGGGAGCAGTGTGTGTGTGTGTGTGTGTGTGTGTGTGTGTGTGTGGTGTGTGTGTGTGTTTTCTATTTCAGAAGAAGGCCTTTCCTCTACATAGTGAATAACAGTCTATATTTTTCATAATCTTCAAAATATAAATCTGAAAGACAATGCGATGACATCAGATATACACATAATAAAAGCAGAATGTGAATGAATTTCATTGGGAAATGAGAGTTCTAAAATTCACAATGAAAGTAAATAAATATTCAGAAAGTAACATACCCTTTATTCCAAAGTAGAACCAAGTTCTGTTACTGTTCTCAAATTCCGTTCCATAACAATCTGGACGAGTCCAAATATTAAACTCAAAGTCAGGGACTTCATCTCCAGAACTGTTCTTTGTATGAGCTGCATTGCCTAAACATAAGAAACAATTACATGGCAAAATTAACATGAAATAATTTAGTAAACTAAATCACAAAATGAGGTTGCAAGCAATCACAACAATTTCTCTCTTAATTCTGGAAACAACACTAAAATACAATGTTTAAGACTTACAATATCAACACAGATATTAACAATATACTCTCTTTTCCTTCTTAAATACAGGGCGTACAAAAAAATCTGTCAATACTTTGAGAGATGACAGTACTCATCGAAACAAGAAAACTAAGTCCAATAAACATGGGTCCAGAAATGCAGACTTTCCGAGATAAACACGTGTTAATAGGGACGGCTGTGCAATGCTTGGCTGCGGATGTTAACAGGGTTAACAAGAGATGGTGTTGTGAATTTCCATAACTAGCATGTATGGGCAGATGTAAATCCTCATGCAATTTAGGAAAGAGGGCATTAACACAGATTCTCAATCAACGTATGGGCAGGAATACTTGGTGAGAGATTAATAGGGCCATATGTGCTACCACAAAGGTTGACTGGAGCACATTATCTGGACTTCCTCATTAATATATTGCCTATCTTGCTGGAGGCTGTGCTATTGCAGCAATGAATACAAATGTGGTTCATGCATGGTGGTGCACCAGGACACTTTCATCATAATGTGCGCAAACATCTGATGCAGACGTTTTAGGTGTCTTAGACGTGGGTGATTTTCAGCAGTACTGCTGAGCAGCATGCGTCGGTCCCCACCGTCTCTCTCTCTTCTTCTTCTTCTTCTTCTTCTTCCCTTCCCCCCCCCCCCCCCCTCCCTCTCTCTCTCTACTTAGCAGCACTGCTGCTGTGCGTAATTGGCACTCTCACGCCGTGCCGTGTAAATCCACTCAATTGATAATATGGACTCAGACAAAGAAGTATTAGCTCTGGTTTTGTTGATCAAAAGAAAATTCAGGTGCCAACGTCATAAACATAAATACTGGCAACACCCAATATGCACCACTCGTACAATATACGTACACTTCTACACTTTATATAGTGAGTTATGTGAAGACAGTGACAAGTTCTTCAACTACTTCACGATGTTGGTACCGACCTTTGAGGAACAACATTTGCTGAAAACACATATTTCACACCAAAACACTTGCATGAGAGACAGTATTTCTGCAGAGGAAAGGTTGACCATCACACTAAGGTAAGTACAAATAGTTGATGTAAAACAATTTTAATTTAGCAATTTGTGTTATATAAGAAAATTACAATATGTATAGACATCCTAAAACAAATCTTCGTACACTGATGTATCAAAAAACTGAGACTGTGATTCCAACGTCGCCCTTTGTGCTGACTCAGCCAGCTGTTCCGCATAAGTGGTCATGGAAGCAGATGAGTCATGTTCTGCAAAGTGCGTTCCACTTACATTTCCCTGTGATACAGCCACGTTTCCATGAGTAGTACCATCTGTAATGTATTTTTGCAGCACACTCTTAAGTTCGAATTTCGCATTAAATTGCTTTTCTTCAGATATGGCTATGAAGTGAGGTAGCAAAGACAAGAGGAATAATCCATCAGGATCTTCCTCCATAAATTTTAATTTCTCTTGAACACTTTCTGCAAGTATCCTAAACAATTTATGCTCTTCTGGAAGTCTCTTTTTGGGAACACTAGAGCCTGAGACAGTAGAAGATGGTTCTTGATAAGTGCTTCACTCTTCTTTTGTCATACTGTCTTTTTTTTTTCCTCAACAGGAGGTTTAGTTTCACATGACGATTGATTGAAGAAAATGTACTGCTGTCTAGCATCTGCTGCTGAACCACTCTTCACTTTTTTCTGTTTTTGCAGCTCTTGAGTGTATAAATCTCTTACATTTTCCACCTCTTTTGCAACTGTGTTGCTGAAATTTCTTTTCTGATTTCAGGTATCTTGCATCAGGAAATACATTCACAGATCTACATTACACATATAAATGTGGAGTTTCTACCACCTCAAGCATAGTAAAGGAGACTTGTCAAAATATTTGGAATGTTCTGAAAGAGTCTACATTTCCAATGCTTACTGAAGAGGACTGGTTGAATATTGCACAAGGTTTTAAGACAAATACAGATTTTCCAAACTGTATAGGGGCAGTAGATGGTACACACATGTATTTCATTAAGCGCCGGCATAGATGCTCACTTCACTTTTACTACAAACATTTTTTCTCAATTGTGTCATTAGCAATTTGTGATGCAAATTATAATTTTGTCGGGTCCTATGGCAAAAGTTCATATTTACAAATCTTTAAAAACAGTATGCTATTCAATAAGATAAGAGACAACAAACTGAACATTCCTAGACCAAAACCAATATGTGCTGGAGGAGAGCCACTGCCATGAAGTGATGAAATACTTGGTCTGACAGAAGATATGCAAAGACCCTATGGTGGAAATAATTTGCCAGTCATTAAAAAGATATATAATTATTGTTTATGATGGGTGAGATGATTCATAGAGTGTACATTTGGAATACTCAGCAACAAATGAATAATATTCCATCGTCCACTCAATTTTTCAATTGATTTGGTCTCAGATATAATAAAAATATGCTGCATATTACATAATTTCATTTGTCGTAGAGATGGGTACACATTCAAAGACACAATGAACATCGTTGGACTACATGGAGTCAAGGAAGCCCTACTGCCAAGAACAAGGGACAAATCAGCCGCTGATATCAGAGATAAATTTGCTGAATTCTTTGCAAATGAAAAAGGTGCAGTGAGTTGGCAATTCAACAAAATTTGATCTGGGGACTTCTAATATTTGTACATAATAATGTAACACATTGTACATATAATTCTAAATACATACCTTTTTGGTTTTTGGAATCTGTTGTTTCATTTGCAAATCCTGGAATGAACAGTTCACACAATTCTTCCCATGCTCTGTGTTTCACAATCCTGTTGCTGTATTTGCAACATCTTGAGTCCCAAATATCAGGACGCATTTCTTCCTCACAAATGAAATGCTCAGTACCAAAACTCATGGTGCTGTGAGAACGACTGATACGCTAATGAAATGCCATGCGTGAAAGGTAACAGGTGTGAAAATGTTGCTGCCAGCAGCACGCAGCCGCTCGTGCAGAAATGGTCGTGTGGTTGCCGCTGCTGTATGAATCACCACATGTGTAAATGTCCTATCTATTTCCCCTATGGAACGGGGGTGGGGGGCACCTTGGCCTGATCTTTCCCCAGACCTCATTCCCCTAGACTTTTGGTTATAGGGACTCTTGAAGGAATTGGTCAACATCATGACAATCGACGACGCACGTACACTACAGGGTCACTCTTCAATATATGCCAGCAGGTACAACAACAACTGGGTACACTGCAAAGGGTACATCATTCCTTATGCCAGAGGTCGGAGGAGTGCACTGTCATGAATGGACGCCACATTGAATACCCCTGTAAACAATTGTTTATCGCAGAAAGCATGCATTGCCGGCAATGTTTATTGAACTTATCTCAGAAAGTACACGTTTCCTGACCCATGTTTATTGTACTTATTTTTCATGTTTCAATGAGTACTACCACATCCCAAAGTATTCAACACTTTTTTTTAATGCCCTGCATATTGTTATACACTTCACAAAATTTCATAAAAGTTTCATACACTATGTGACCAAAAGTATCCAGACACCTGACTGAAACTGACTCACAAGTTTGTGGCCACTCCATCAGTAATACTGGAATTCAATATGGTGTAGGCCAACCCTTAGCCTTGATGGCAACTTCCTCTCTTGCAGGCATATGTTCAATCAGGTGCTGGAAGTTTTCTTGGAGAAAGGCAGCCCATTCTTCATGGAGTGCTGCACTGAGGAGAGGTATCAATGTTGGTCGGTGAGGCCTGGCACAAAGTCAGCATTCCCAAACATCCCAAAGGTGTTCTATAGGATTCAGGTCAGGACTCTGTGCAGGCCAGTCCATTACAGGGATGTTATTGTCGTGTAACCACTCCACCACAGGTGCTTGATCATGTTGAAAGAAGCAATTGCCATCCCCAAATTGCTCTTCAACAGTGGGAAGCAAGAAGGTGCTTAAAATACCAATGTAGGCCTGTGCTGTGATAGTGCCATCGAAAACAACAAAGGGTGCAAGCCCCCTCCACAAAAAACATGACCACAACATAACACCACTGCTACTGAATTTTACTGTTGGCACTACACACACTGGCATATGACGTTCACCGGGCATTCACCATACCCACACCCTGCCATCAGATCACCACATTGTGTACCGTGATTTGTCACTCCATACAATGTTTTTTCCATGTTCATTCATCCAATGTTTACGTTCCTTAGGTCGGTATTACACTATCAAATTTCTTTGTCAAAGATTTGATTAAAGATGCGATCAAATATTCGTCAAATATATTTGACAAAGATGTTTGACGTGGCACTAAAAAGGGGTATTACACTGTCATCATATTTTTTGTCAAAGTTCAAGCTGGCTGACAACAACAACTTGTTATTGAGTGCAGCAGTTGCATGTACCACAATTGCACTGTGTGCACATGCAGAAGAGAAGTGGGGGAGAAAAAGGAAACGTACCTGAGTGAAGCCATGGGTTTTACGGCGACACGATAAAAGCATTCAACAAAACTTGTTATTTGAGCTTATAGTGGAGGACGTCAACTCTTACATCAATTACTTAAGAATGGATGAGCATACATTTCTGTATGTCCTCAGTGAAGTGTATCCCCATATCACAAAGCACAATACTCACTTAAGAACTGATATTTCTGCAGAAGACAGGCTCACTGTAACACTCCGATTCCCAGCTACAGGAGAGGGTTAAGTTAAGTTAGGTTAGGTCAGGTCAGGTCTCCAATTTTCTTAATCTATTTTTGTATTCAGGGTGCCTCACATTGTAAACTGCCTCATCAGCTTCATACACCTCTATTAATTTTGCAGTTGTCGGTACACACCAATTGTATTTACCAGCAATGTTTACAAAAACACTACAGATGACAGAATGCTGCTCCGATGCTAGTGCTCCACGTGGCAACACGCCACATTGCAGAGAACAAAAGACAAGCGACTTCTTTGATCAAATCTACTGCGAGGCCCTAGATTTGATCAAATATTTGACGACATTTGACAAAGTTCCCTATTACAACATCAAATTTCTTTGACAAAGATACTGGAAAAAGAAATTTGATAGTGTAATACTGACCTTACACCAAGCGAGGCATTGTTTGGCATTTACCAACATGATTTGTGGCTTATGAGCAGCCACTCAACCGAGAAATCCAAGTTTTCTCATCTCCCGCCTAACTGTCTTAGTACTTGCAGTGGATCCCAATGCAGTTAGGAATTCCTGTGTGGTGGTCTGGACAGATGTCTGCCTATTACACATTATGACCCTCTTCAGCTGTTGGTGGTCTCATCAGTCAACAGATGAGGTCAGCCTGTACACTTCTATGCTCTACATGTCCCTTCACATTCCCACTTCACTATCACACTGAAACGGTGGACCTACGTATGTTTAGGAGTGTGGAAATCTCGCATACAGATGTATGACACAAGTGACACCCAATCGACTGACCACGTTTGAAGTCCGTGAGGTCCGCGGAGCATCCCATTCTGCTCTCTCATAATGTCTAATGACTACTGAGGTCACTGATATGGAGTACCTGGTAGCAGGTGGCAGTACAATGCACCTAATATGAAAAAATATGTTTTTGGGGGTGTTCAGACATGTTTGATCACATAGTGTATTCTACTCAAACTGTTCGTCAAGGACCTCTTACTGTGTCTTCATCTAACATTTTGCCATGTGGAATCTTTGTAAAGTCACATGTTCTTAACTGTTCCAAAAAGTTAAGCAAGAGCAACACCTCATAATTATACTCTCTTCTTTAAAATTAGAGACTCAAGTGCTTGAAAGGTCATCAGAGTCCCCAGAGGATAAGAAACATTTTTCTCAGGCACTATCTTGAACAAGTCTGATGACAACACTGAAGTGTGTGAAGTGATCCATGAGGTCAGAAGATAGAGAATCAAATGTGTCTTAAATATAGTTGGGGTTTCACAGTTTTTAAACTTACACACTGAAAGGTGACCTCAAGGTGACATGAACTGCAGCAAAATGTGCTCATTCTTCTTTGAATAATAATTGATCAATAAAGCTATAGGGTTCTCACTTGCACCTACACTGGTGCTGAGAGTTTGATGTAACTCTCACCCCCCCCCCCCCCCTTTACTTCACAGTCATAAGTACTGATGAACCCAGGATATATACTTATGATCAATGAAATTAAATGCTGTAGTAATCTTTGCAACAAATAACGCCATTCTCTCAATCACAATCACAACGCACCTCAGCTGCTACATCATCTTTATACTCTGATGAAATTGTATGTACAAATTTTTTCCATTGGTTCAACCAACCACTGAGCGGTTCAGCATTATAATAATGTGCATCTGTAAAACTCACCTGCTACAAAGAATTTTCTGTCAACGTGTAACAACCTATTGTCCCATACCCTGAGTACTCACTTGGCCTAACACTTCAAGATTATATTCTCTTCTTTAAAATGAAATTCAACTTTAAACTGTAGCTTATAAACTAAAATCAAATATCAAATGGAATCACAACTGTTACTGAGCACATAGCAGCTAGTTAGCCGTCTTCCAGCAGTGCTTCTAACAATGGAAAATTCACTGTAATCACTGTTAAAAAAGATGAGATATCATGACAATGGCAGTAGAGATTTGGGTGTGATTCCCCACACCGAAACACAGATCAGTCGAAGGTTGAAGTGCAAAAAGAATGTAAAATACCCCTAAATGAAGCAGCTACAAATCTTTTCTCCCTACATAACAACAAATAAAATGCACTTGTCCACATTTTAGCAACTACTGTTTTAGTAATTTCTGAGATATTAGTT
The DNA here is from genome assembly GCF_021461395.2 of Schistocerca americana. Taxonomy (NCBI): domain Eukaryota; kingdom Metazoa; phylum Arthropoda; class Insecta; order Orthoptera; family Acrididae; genus Schistocerca; species Schistocerca americana. Next base: position 795,600,400 of record NC_060119.1, read on the forward strand.
GCTCCCTGAATAGCCACTTCAGTGTCACTGTACATGCAACAACAAATTTCAATCTGTACATATCAAAGAAACCTGTACAGTGGCAAAGTGAATTACAGAAAGTTAATGGGATTCTATTAGTAACATACACAGCTGACCACTAGAACTGCAACATCAGAACATTAACATGATGACTGTCACAAGGCTGCTGGTGGCCATAGCAGAGCTTCACTCCTGACGGCTTGACCTGGCCCGGCAATGAAACATTCATGGTACATATATGGCAGTCAATGTGTTAACAAAATTTTACTTACTGTGTGTATATAGCATAATATGAAGAATACATAATTAAATTTGTACATGATTTGGGGGTATACAGAGTGAAAACTTTTATATGCAAAGTAACAACCTCTGGCAGTAAAAACGGCTCTAACCTGCCTAGGCATCAGATCGAACTGAGCTTGGATGAGAGGTAGAGGAACACCATTCTATGCTGCTTTAACTCCTTGTTACTATTCATCAATCATAGTAGCTGGCAAGTGAATGTGAGTCAGACTCTTGGTCACTTATGATCAGGTTTTCAGTGAGAGAGAGATATGGATAAAATGCTGGCCAGGACAATAGTTGAACACCGTACGTATTCAGTCAAGTCAAGACAGTATGGAAAACATGTCAACTTGCATTTTCTTCTTGAGAGATCATGCCATGGAGGCCTCGAAGATAGCCACCAGCCTTAAAAAATCAAAATTGTAGTGTGAACAAGATGTGGTAGTGTAGTGTATCCTACAAAACTCCATATCATTATGTTTGGCTCTATGACAACGATAATCTGGCAATGTCAGTTCTCCTTGAAAGCCTCTACATATGAAGAACTAGGAGTCTTCTGTAAAGTTGGCATGGAGCCATTCCTGTAACTAGTATTGTCACTGGGTGCACCACTTTTGGCATACGTCTCTCTGCTGTCATGTCGAGGGAAGGCACAAAAAATGGTTGCCATACTGACAGTCCATGCACTCCAGATGTTGTTGACCATATTGTGTAGATACTCGTCTTGCCGCACACAAGCCAATTTCCTGACACAAAATTATGTGATGTGGCTGTAAACTCTGCATGGTCAAGCAAACAATGTGTGTCCTCTTAAGCACTCGTCACAAACAGCATTGTGCATGGAATATGAATTCCATATTCGTGTGACAAATGCAGGATCCTGACGAATGTGGGCAGTGGTATCATAGAAAATAAACCACAGTTTTGACAGACCATGGCCCTGCCACAGTTGAATAATAACACATGGTACATGGTTTTCCTTCTTATATGACACATAATAACATCTTACAAACAACGAACATTCAAATGTCATTGCTGAATGAGAAACATACTATGTAATCTTTCCTTATGCACACCAAGTAGAACACTATCTGTCAGATGCATCTGGAAAATCTACACACTTATGTTCATGTGTCATCATGTTTCAGACCCTTAATTTAGCCGAAATTCACTATGCTACAGGTCAGTATTAAACTGTACTTCTGGTAATATAAATACCTCAAGTTTGTGGATCAGAGCTTTGTTGTAGTTTCATTAGGACAGAGTGTCAGAAATTGAATTTTGTTATAGTTTCATATAGTGGAGACAGTAGGGGTGAGAGAGGAATTGAATTTTATTTTATTTTATTTCAGAGTATAATTTCAGAAAAACAATCTTACACAAAAGGTTGTTTGACGCCATCTAACCTGTATAATACTTGGTAATGTTAGTTGCACTGGATAAGATGACATTTGCCTGTGAACTGAAGTAGTAAAATAATTATGAGAAATGAAGGCTCAGATGAGACAAAGTTTTGTGTAATGAATCAGGATGCAAACATATGTTCACCACAAATGGAAAGACTGTAGGAGGAAATGTGATGTTTGTGAAAAGGAAGAAAACTGTCAAAATGCATGTGAGTTTATTCTGGGTGCAACAAGAGCACAAGCATATACTAGTTGCCAGTACGCTGTTTCACTGTTTGATATGCTCCACATATATTTTTTAATACAGAGCACATAACAGTAATCACGTGCTTCGAAACCAAGCACACAGTCAAATTGTGATGTAATAATTGTCCCAATAACTTAAAGTCTTTACACCCAGGATCAATTTACCAAAGCCAATTCCTGTGAAATTCCACATGCTGTTTCAATACAATGTTAAAAAACCCATAGAATAGTATAATAGCCATGACTCTTAAGTTTTGCTGTGCAGCTAATAATAAAAAGGGTCGACAGAAGCGTCCGATCCCACGCGTCGGCTTTGACCCGTGACGTAAGGGTGTTGTCGTGTGTGACGTCATGACGGCGCGGAGTTTGGTTTGAGTGTGGCTGTCTCCAGTTCTGTTTTATCTTATTTTATTTACTTTTCTGATCTGTTCGTTCTATCTCGTGAGGTTTTTTTTAAATTTAAAAACACTTATAACTTATTTTAATTATCTGTTTCCTCCAATTTCTGTTTTAGTTTATTATATTTATCTTTCTGATCTGTTCGTTCTATCCCGTGAGATTTTTTTAAAAAAAGACAAAAAACACTAATCAGCTACTGAAGCATCTTTATCTTCTATGGGTTGCAGGGGTTACGACCCCTGGGGAGGTGGGTGGGTATTCATGCATGGCTGTCTTCACTTACACGTTGTAGCTACGCAAGGCATCTAAATTTGTTTATATTTAGTTTGCCCCCCACCCAAAACGCCCCATTTCCCGCACTTGTCCCGTTAGTGTCATTAGGCTTCTTGTGGAAAGTGTGTGTGTGTGTTTTTGTTTCCGCCATATTTGTGACGTCATGGGTCAAAGCAGACGGGCGGGATCGGACGCTTCCGTATTTCCAATAAAAACAACACTATCAACAAGCCATTAACTTGCCATGTGTGCAACTGGAACTGTGATAAAGTAAAAAATAACATGACTATGACCATAATCTCCTAAGGTAGAATGAGACTCACCTGTAACACCAAATGTACTAGAGTAGTGAGCACATAATACATCATGTGGTGGGATGTGTGGAACAGCAGAACAGAGTAGCACATAACCAACTAGACAACAACATTTAAGGACTGGCACAGTTTGTTGTGTAAACATAGTGTGCAAGTTGAACATTTAGCTGGGTTTCACATTACTGCACATATGGTGATGGTTAATTTGCCTTTTTTTAAACACACACACACACACACACACACACACACACACACACACACTTGTGCTCTGGAAAACAAGATTTGCGCTATCATGTTTTTGTTCTCACACTGACTGTTCACTGCCTCTATAACATAGCAATTGTTTGTACACTAGGAATATTTTTAACAGAAATAAGGAAGCATCCGATCCCGCCCGTCTGCTTTGACCCATGTTGGCACAAATATGGCGGAAACGACCATAAACCACGATTCCAATATGGCGCATATAAAGTAGTTACATACACATTATGAGGACAAAAATACATCAAAAAACAAACAACACACGTTCCACAAAAAGCCTAATGACACTAACGGGACAAGTGCGGGAAGTAGGGGGTTTTTGGGGAGGGGGGGGGGGGGGGGACAAAGTAAATATAAACAAATGTAGACACCCACCCCCATACAAAACCACGCAAAACGACGAAAAAAACCTACGTCACAAAACTCCCCAAATACCACTAAACACAATATCATCTGGAATCGAACACTTCCCTTGACCTATATAGCTCAACAGCAGCTCCCGATCCCATAAATTGGGATCGAACACTTCCCTTGACCTATATAGCTCAAAAACATCTTCAGATGCCAACATTCACAGCCACACATTGGGGTCAAACACTTCCCTTGACCTGTTATCCTTACGACATCTCCACATACAGCCGTCCCTGGTCCGAGATGCCGGAACTTTAAGTAAGCCTCCAAAAATCCGAATAGTTGAAGAAATTTTATTAGAGACAACGCACTGTCCCCCATCATAGCCGACAACCGAAAACTGTTGACCCTGTCAGTCATATACACACCTACCAAAGACATAAAAAAGCAATTTACCAAAATTCACAAACGACGCCACACTCGCAAACTAAACCAAAAACATCACCTAACACACCACCAGAGAGCACCACCGATCGCATCAAAACGACACCTACAAACACGCCACTCTCACAAACTAAATTCCGTGCCGTTGTGACGTCACAAACCACAACAGCCTTACGTCATGGGTCAAAGCCGACGGGTGGGATCGGACGCTTCGGTCGACTCTTTTTAACTGATGATTTGTCATGACAATAATGAATCTGTCAGTGTCTTTTACGGTAATTATTTTGATGGATAATTTTGTGCAGAATAAATATGGATAGTCTGCTCACTAAGCCACACAGCAGACGGTGGTGTGGAAGTCTGTAACCCTATGGTCTAAATGCATTTCTAACCAGACAAAGACTGACAGTAAAATGACAATATGAATTTGAGGCACTTGACTGGCACACAATCCAGATCCCAGTCGGAGATTTAGATGCACTTGGGCCTAACGTAAAAACAGCTGTGCTTGGCATTATCCATGTATCTCACTAAACTCTTCAGGTTCTGGCAGGACTGAACACTGCACAACAGAACAGGGAGGAAATTCAGGTGAAATTAAAAATATTGTCATCATATTAAAACGAAGTCAGACACACTAGTAAAGTGTGTTTTAAAATTAAACAAAAATACTGCATTAAATTCGAGTATAGGCATCAACATGTTCACATTCTGATGAATACGTGGGAGATCTATAGCAAATTACAGACGTATAAATGACAAGACAATTCGATTAAAAGATGATAATGACTACAGAGATTCTTTAGTGAGAAACCTTGACTCTGATGGTCAAAATGACAGGTGGTTGTACTAGTACTACTGCTAAAATAGAAAATTCTATTGACAAAGTAGTTAAGAGCACAAAGATGTATGAAGGATCGTCAGGGCTTAAATCTAGAATCTGCAGTCTCCATGACTACCAAGAGAAATGCTTAAGAGACTAATACGCCTAGCTTTCAGAACAATGTATTCTTTCTTCTGAGCAGAATGAGGGATTTGTCAGATGAGATGAAGAGTGGGGAAGGGAATCTGTTCATTCAGACCCTAGATTTCCTACCTAGAGAAGGGACAATTTCCTGAAAACTTGGCACATTGTTTTTTGTTTTACGTATTTCTACCGCTAGTGCTGGGAGTTGGCAACAGTTCAGTCTCCCTGTGATTTTAAAAAAAGGTCAGACTGTAAAATTTGCAAAGGAGGACATAGTTGTCCTAACACACACTTCCTAAGAAAAGCAAAGAGAAAATTGAATTTGCAGGAACTGAATGTAATTAAAAATAAAACTGTTATAGTACGAAAGTTCTGGTAGAATGAATATACCTGGAGTAAAGGAGACCACTCACTGGAAGGCAGAAGCGTTGAGTAGAAATTTTGGTGTGTGTGTGTGTGTGTGTGTGTGTGTGTGTGTGTGTGTCAATGATTCTGCGAGCGGTCACTTTTACTCCAAAAGTATGTTCACAAAAATAAAACTGACTACATCCAGCAAATAATACAAAAATCACACAGGATGCAAAGGTCCTAAACCACATTTGAATTGCAAGTGATAATGGACTCTTAAAGTACAAAGTAGAAACAGATAAAAAGCAAAAATGAAAGAGGCTCATCACACAGGAAGTCAGATATGTAGACTATGATAATTTATCTATGAACAAAAAGCTTGTAGAACTAAGGTTGAAATAAACAATAGCTTCAACACCTCAAAATACAAAGAATATCCAGACAGCCAAAACAGGCAATTAAGCCTACTTCACAAATGTATTAATGAAGATGGCAAAATATGTTTCATTTATAAAGAAGGCAAACAAAAAGAAACCTTCACAAAGAATAAGGCAATTTTTAAAGGACAAGAGTTATAAGCATATGCCTATAATAACAGAAAAATTCTTGAGTATGCTAAACTAAAATATTTGGGACTGTATCCTGTAAGATGGAAGAAGGAAATGGAAATTTTATAAGATAGAAACTGAAAAAAAGAAAGGAAGATTAGGGTTTAACTGCCTGCCGGCAAGGAGGTAACTAGAAACGGAGCACAAGGTCAAGGATGGAGGAGAAAATTGGTCCTTACCTTTCAAAGGAACCTTCCCAGCATTGACAGGGTGCAATTTAGGAAAATCATGGAAAACGTAATATGGATTATGGTGGGGAAGATATGAACCTCCCAAAAGAGAGTCCAGTGTGCGAACCAAGAGACAACTGAAAACAAAGAGCGTGAAGAAAACAAAGTGACATTGGGCAGATACCAAAGTTGGCATGCCAGATAGCAAAGTACAACAGGCAACAGAGAGAAACCTGCACAAATATTTGACAATTTCTTTTGTGTTTTTCATAATTAATGACAGGAAGTAGAAAAACAGCTGATAATGTACACAATGACAGTCTGGAAGTAATGAAATATGAAGGAAAACCTGTGGCTAACTTTCCAATAGTAAATTCTATTTTCTCACTAAACTATCATCATAACTAAAGGAAACTATGAGAAGTTTATGTGCTCTTCTATACAACTTTCTAATACTTCTGCCTACGTCTGAGATATGTTATGCTCCTTCCCCTGGTATGTTTCATAATTGAATGTGTATGTAACATGCAACAAACAGATCTAATACATAATATGTTCATCAATGTGCCTGGTGATTTAGTTAATTACAAAGAAAACAGTATTAAACCTGAAGCAAATCTTGGAAAGAACAGATACTGTTGTAAATTACAATTATGTGAGCCACTTGCAAAATAAGGTTTGAATCTATGGATAATTATGTACAAAGCTATTGAAGCTGTGAGTGAATGCTGGGAACAACGAATATAGATTTTGGCCACCAGATCACTTAGCACACCAACCAAGATTTCAGGAGAGATAACCACTACACACTATTAAATATGCCACTTTGGTTTGCTACTTTTCAAATATTATTATAAGGATTGTGTATGGATAAAATAACATATGATGGGGCAAGAAGTAGCTTCAAACGTCTCTGGATTTCACAAATGAAAGATCACTTTCTTGATGTGGCATCTTGAGTTGAGAAATTATTATATACACAGCACTTTATCAAAGCTCATACCATTTCTTTAATGCTTTTGCAACATACACACAAAAAGAACAGAGCGGCCTACTCTATATGTGTGTTGCTATTTCTGTATTTATGAGTGTCAGCAATCAGTACAGTATGGTAAATTTCCAATAACCATAGACAACTGATACAAACGGAGAACTTGGAATATTAATACAATAAAGCGAAACTGCGCACCATGGAACTTCTGTGGTACTAACTCAACACGAGCAAGATTTCCGGAGTCGAAATTCGATAAAAATGTAAATCCTCCACATTCGACGTCCATGGCATATGGTTAAACAGTAAGCTTAAACGTGGATCTTGCTTCATTTCTGTAAAAGAGAGAAAAACGATAACGTTTAATTAAGTAAAGAATTTAAACATTTTCGCTATCAAATACGAGGGAAATGTAGATAAACAACTCAAGCGCAACAAAGTGCATTCAGCTAAGTGAAAATCTTACACATAAAACAAGGTTTCTTTTCCTTCAGGAGGTGTCACCATCATACAAGTAAACAATACATTATTCCAGCAAGTGATCACAATGCTAACGTATTGGCTAGTCACTCATAACAGCTTTCAGAATTTCACCACAAAAAACAAAACACGAATACACACAATCGGTTACTTTTGACGATTTATTTCTGTAGCCACCATGTATTCCTTTTTAAAATAAATAGTATCAAAATTTCGATACACAAGCCCACGGACCATACCCAATCCCATCCTATCCTATACAATCAAAACATAACACGCCATATTCCATGTAGTTGTTTTCTGTTATAGAGCGATTTGCGATAGTATCGAATTACGATTATTTACTACTGCAATTGTAATACTCGCTGTGACCAGAGAAAATGATAGCTTCTTAAAAATTAAATACATACACTTAATTTGAGGATGAAACTTACTGCTCTATTTACTGCCTTAATAGACTCCAAACTCATTAAAGTTTACTACGAAATACAGTATCAGATTTACATACAATTAATAGCATACACCCCGTTTACAATATCTTTCTTTTTTTTAAATTGCGATATGTCGCATGAGAGAAAGCAATTCTCTGCATTTTCCATGTCAGTATGAAATTAAAGACATCTACTACTTTACCGCTGTGTCATTACCGTTAACTTTTTGCCCTCGAAGTTACAGGAACAAATGGGAAATCCCCTGACGTTCGATTGTATTCATTTATTTATTTTTAGTTCTGTAATTCCTTGACCGAAGCACCGAGTGAGGTGGCGCAGTAGTTATCACACTGGACTCGCATTCGGGAGGACGACGGTTCAATCCCGTCTCCGGCCATCCTGATTTAGGTTTTCCGTGATTTCCCTAAATCCTTTCAGGCAAATGCCGGGATGGTTCCTTTGAAAGGGCACGGCCGATTTCCTTCGCCGTCCTTCCCTAACCCGAGCTTGGGCTCCGTCTCTAATGACCTCGTTGTCGACGGGACGTTAAACACTAATCTCCTCCTCCTCCTTGACCGAAGTATATCGCTATGATGTATTAGTCGACTACAGTCTTGTAATAAGGTTTACTCCAGGGTAGGAGTGGGCGAGTGGTTCTCTGCTGGAGGTTGACGATGGAGTGGAAGAAGAAGGCAGCCATTAGATGACGGGACACGTAACTGATGAACACAAACTGACGTGGTTCAGCACATCTGAAGTAGACAGGCTGCACATGACGGGAGATGATCCTCAGGCCCCAGCACTCAAGTACGAGCGTGGCGATGCAGGCGTCTGCCGTTGGTAGCGGTGGCCGAACTATCGCATCATACTGGCAGATGGCGGCTGGCGGCTGCAGGGTGGCGGTATAGCAGTGGGGTGACGTTCCTGTGCCTCGGGGTGGACATTAGGGCAGCAGTCGTTGGTTCGCGCCCCAGTAGAGACAGTGTCATAGAAGCAATGATAACCGACATGAGCCATGTGTCATTGGATGGCCTAGCTGTGACGACTTGCTGACATGCTAGTCCTGGTGATTTAAATCCGCTTTTCAAGGCCTGACAGTTGAGGAAGGCCCCCTGTATCGACACCGCACAGAAAAGTCTGGAGTGGGGTCAATGGCCTGGTGTGGCATAATCAGCATGTCGGTCGATCACGCGGCAGGAGTCTGCATGGCATCCCTCATGCACAAGCATCGGCTGCAGAAGCCCTGTCTGCTGACGCTGCAGAGTTCTCAGGGCATTGAACGGTGGATTGAGGCCTGGTTTCAGTTTCTGGGCTGCAGTCCTGACAGTTGGTGTTTGAACCATTACATTTCTTCCCTTCTTAGATTAGTCTTGTCCATTGGATTCGTATTTTGTTGGTCTGACTGTAACAGAGACACTTTCACACCTATCAGTGTTTCTTCATTGTTTGAATAAGAATTTGGCGTGACCTCCTTCTGATTATATTTTATACTGAATACAGTATCTCATTCTTACACTACTTGAGCACTGACTTTCTGCAGCCCTCTTTGCTTTTGTCGCTTCTTTTCCCTTTCACAACTTCTTATTGTTCATTGTGGTTGACTTACTTCTTCCCAAGCACCAGCGTGACTATCATGGATCGGCAGGTTCAATGAAAGTAAGAATAGGATTTGGGCAATTCTGTGTCTGAGATGGCAGTACACAATACATATTATGCTCGAAATTACACAAACAGCACATGTATTAGGCCCTATGTTTATGAGTTGGTTGTGTCATTCATTTTGTTATGCCCCAGGATAGTATCCTCGGCAGACACTAAAAATTCGTCGAAGTTCTACCTTGGCAGCCCCTGAAAGCTGAACCATCTTTGTCAATGACCAGTAGACTGCCAGCTAGGGGGAAATGCTGAACAAGTTGCTGCACACACGAAAGCTAGAAAACTACTGCAGCACCGGAGAACAACCAAGTGCCCAAGTCTGCAAATGAAGCATAATGACATCTTGGAAGCCAAAAGATACAGTTATGCTAGTGACAAAGCAGAGAGCCGTAAGCAAGGTTAGGTACAACACAACAGAAAATATTCAGCTGCCAAACCAGCAGAAAAGATTTATCTGGAAGATGAAGTTATGAAAGTCAGAAGTTTGTGTGTGTGTGTGTGTGTGTGTGTGTGTGTGTGTGGTTTGAGTCACTAGAAGAGCTAACACTGAGGGAAAACCAGAACACATGATGTCATTGCCATCCCCACCACCAGAGAGCCCACAGGAAGCGCCAACATAACCACTTCCCCCTTCTTTACAAATGTCTGACTGCTGAGTGCTGACTGCCAACTGCCCAGTGCATATCTCAGCCCCTGTGTCAGTTGCAGCTATCCAGTGAGAGAGGAGGCTATGGAGGTCGACCCTCGGCCTGCCTAGCTGTCTTTGATTGCCTACGGAATCACGAGTCCCACTGGAAGGATGCTGCTGCTGACTGCTGTACTGCCAACTTCTGAGGCAATGCTGATGAGGTGCAGAGGCCGTCACCACTCTGAAGATCTGCTGGCGGCTTGACCCAGATGACCTGGACACTGTCTGTCACCCGCCTTCGAGAGGGAGGGCCACTTCTGCTGCTCATTCCACTCCTGCGGCAGACACCAATGCTGCTCGCTCCTGTCTCTTAAACAGGAGCTGTGAGTCAACCCCTGCAAGCCAGCGAGTACTTTATGTGGACCTGGAGACGTCAATCCTGAGTGCAAATTTTCGGGGTTAGCGAGAGCACTTTGGAGACCGTTACATAGAGCTAGAGGCCGCCGGCGTCCGAGTGTCAATGACTGGTCCGTGACAACACCACTACACTGGCGAAACTGCTAGTCGAATACATTCTGGCCTTCTGCTGCTGCTGAGGCCTGACTGTGATGTGGTGTTTTGAAGACAATCCTGTAGCACTGCCTCATAAATGTCTTGTTGTCAGTTATGTTTTCTTGGGGCTCTTGAGTGTAGCTGGAACCTCACCATCACATCCTGCCTGGCTCTCTCCTGACGACTTTAATATTCTTGGACTGGATTCCCATACCTGATGTCAACAAATGTTTAGCAGTGGTACAGACATCTATACCTGGTATTACAGCCACACATCTAGGACAACAACAATCAACCATCTATGCAGCTTCAACGTGAGGTCAACAGCTACAAATTGAAGTTCGCAACTATGCAATGTGGTGAGTGATTGATATTTGTTTGCTTTCTTGTCTATATTTTCTTATTGCCGTGTTGAGCTATAGGAAGCTTAACATTACATCAAAAGTGTCGTTTGTTAAATCACAGGAACCTGGAGATTTGACTCAGTTCCATGGGAACACCAGAGAACTTTACTTACAGCCAGTGAGGTGTCCACACTGTAATTTATCTGGGCATGACTTTCCCACATATTTAAGCTGTATCAGCTACCTGTAGTATGTATAGAAGGCTTGGTCACAAAGCACAACAGCGTGCGGAATCTCATTAAGGTACGATATGACGTAAAGATTGAGTATAATTAAATTCATTTTTTTTCTTTTGCCTGTTGTATTTGTAGTTTCCTTCTTTTCTGGTGTTGGCAGATGGAATTTACACCAATGCCAGACACATGAGCAGCGTCTCTGAATGAAATGGTGGTAACTTTCAAGGGGCAAATAGCCATGTTTTTAGAAACTGCAACACGATAGTGGCAAGGCAATGAAGCATTGCATAGGAGAATAGAGCAATGTGGAAGCCATTGGGACCCAAGGACTCCTTGATTCAGGGGGAAATAAAACTGTGTTGAGTGTACCTGGCCATTTCATCACAGCAGCTAACATCATAGTGCCATTTTCCGTAAAAGCAACCGAGGATGTATCTATTGTTATTAGTGACGTAAAGGCTGCTGCCAAAGTAGGGAGGGGGGAGGGAGGAAAATGGTCGGAAAAAATATCCTTGAATGTGTGTAGATTAAGGTCAGTGGGTGACACGAAAACGTGCAATATGTACAGCTAGACCCTCAGAAAGAAATTGGAAATTTGTGGTAAGGTATTATGGGACCAAAATGCTGAGGTCATCAGTCCCTAAGCCTACACACTACTTAATCTAACTTAAACTAACTTACGCTATGGACAACACACACACCCATGCCCAAGGGAGGACTCGAACCTCCGACGGGGGGAGCCGCACGGACCACGCCAAGGCGCCCCTTAGACTGCGCAGCTACCCCGCGCGCCCCTCAGTAAGGCCCAGACATTTGATGAACTGGCTAACGGTCCAGTACAGCGCTATCGGAAGCAGAACAGCGCGAGATTCTTTAGGGAAAAACTCATTGCACTATCGCAGAAATACGGCGGATTAGTGGAATCCTTCTCTGACAGGATTAGGAAACTGAACTCGTAATTCTATGAACTTACGCAGAATGCAGAGCCCAATATACCGTGATCCTGCATGAGGTAGAGAAAAGAGCTCTGGACGTGTTTATAAGAGGTATATCTGCTGATATTTCAAGAAGGGTCAGAATGGAGAACCCAAGTGACTTACACTACTGGCCATTAAAATTGCTACACCAAAAAGAAATGCATATGATAAACGGGTATTCACTGGACAAATATATTATACTAGAACTGACATATGATTACATTTTCACGCAATTTGGGTGCATAGATCCTGAGAAATCAGTACCCAGAACAACCACCTCTGGCCATAATAACAGCCTTGATACGCCTGGGCATTGAGTCAAACAGAGCTTGGATGGTGTGTACAGGTACAGCTGCCCATGCAGCTTCAACGCGATACCACAGTTCATCAAGAGTAGTGACTGGCGTATTGTGACGAGCCAGTTGCTCGGCCACCATTGACCAGACGTTTTCAATTGGTGAGAGATCTGGAGATCTGTAACATGCGGTCCTGCATTATACTGTGAAATGTAGGGTTTTTCAGGGATCGAATGTAGAGTAGAGCCACGGGTCGTAACACATGTGAAATGTAACGCCCACTGTTCAAAGTGCCGTCAATGCGAACAGAGGTGACCGAAACGTGTAACCAATGGCACCCCATACCATCACACCGGGTGATACGCCAGTATGGCGATGACGAATACACGCTTCCAATGTGCGTTCACCGCGATGTCGCCAAACACGGTTGCGACCATCATGATGCTGTAAACAGAACCTGGATTCATCAAGAAAAATGACGTTTTGCCATTCGTGCACCCAGGTTCGTCGTTGAGTACACCATCGCAGGCGCTCCTGTCTGTGATGCAGCGTCAAGGGTAACCGCAGCCATGATCTCCGAGCTGATAGTCCATGCTGCTGCAAACGTCGTCGAACTGTTCGTGCAGATGGCTGTTGTCTTGCAAGCGTCCGCATCTGTTGACTCAGGGATCGAGACGTGGCTGTAGCGGTACAGTCATGCGGATAAGATGCCGTTCATTTCGACTGCTAGTGATACGAGGCCGTTGGGATCCAGCACGTCGTTCCGTATTACCCTCCTGAACCCACCGATTCCATATTCTGCTTACAGTCTTTGGGTCTCGACCAACGCGAGCAGCAATGTCGCGATACGATAAACCGCAATTGCGATAGGCTATAATCCGACCTTTATCAAAGTCGGAAACGTGATGGTACGCATATCTCCTCCTCACACGAGGCATCAGAACAACGTTTCACCAGGCAACGCCGGTCAACTGCTGTTTGTGTATGAGAAATCGGTTGGAATCTTTCCTCATGTCAGCACGTTGTAGGTGTCGCCATCGGCGCCAACCTTGACTGAATGCTCTGAAAAGTTAATCATTTGCATATCACAGCATCTTCTTCCTGTCGGTTAAATTTCGCGTCTGTAGCACGTCATCTTCGTGGTGTAGCAATTTTAATGGCCAGTAGTGTATATGCTGTCATTAGGATTGCTACGCAATTGGAGGAGATTGATATTTCTACACGAAGACAGAGTGATCGAAATGCTATTTCTTCTGAAGTGAAGTGTTTTAAATGAGGACAAACAGGTCATGTCAGGAGCCCATAATTTTCACAAGAAAGTGTAGGACAAGCAACGTACTAATAATCGATGGTGAAACGGAAACTGGGATGCTTCATCCACTAGACGGGATTCCCAGTAGAAAACGAGACTGAAGAAGTGTATGGAGAGATGAGAGACGGAGTGTTGCTTGCTAGGTAAAGTAAATGTTACGAAACACAAATTTCTGGTGAACACAGGGGCTCACGTGTCCGTAATCAGGCTGGATGTTTTGGGCAGAAAGAAACTAAGCTCGTCACAGTACAGGTTACGTGGAGTGGGTCATAATGACACGAAGTTATTGGGGACAACGCTGTTCAGCTTTAACGTGGGAAATGAGTGTTTTCGAGAGCATGTAGAAATATTGCCATGTGTTGGCGAGGGGTATAGCGAAGTCCTGGGACTCGACTTTCTTACTAAACATCAAGAAAAAATTACCTTCTTGCAACGTACAATTGAACTTGGTGGGGCATTGTTTCCACTAGGGGCAACAGCTACGAGTATTACAATGTCGCAATATTCACTAATCATGAAGTTGGTACCCAATGAACTGCAGATACAAGCACTAAAAATCAGTTTGTGTGATACGATACCACAAGGTTCAGGGAAGTTGATCTGTGTCAGCATGGATATGGACTACCTAAAGATTTATTATATGGTTCAAATGGCTCTGAGCACTATGGGACTTAACATCTGAGGTCATCAGTCCCCTAGAACTTAGAACTACTTAAACCTAACTAACCTAAGGAAATCACGCACATCCATGGCCGAGGCAGGATTCGAACCTGCGACCGTAGAGGTCGCGCGGTTCCAGACTGAAGCGCCTAGAACCGCTCGGCCACCAAAGCGGACATTTATTATATGTTGTAGATTCTTTGAAATTAACGGAGAACTGGATAAGTAACACTATTTTGTACACAGAAGTATACTATGCATCAGTGATGTGGACAGAGATTTCATGGTTCTGGTCTGCCTTGATAGTTTTGGCAGGATGAAGTGAGGCTGTGGCGAACGACAGTGATTTCGAGTAGTCGCGCTTAAAGCAGAAACGTTCAACGCTGCGGAGTATGACTGCACACGGACCCCCGTTGGTTCCTTGATTATTCTTAGTTTTTGTATCTGACTACTTCGTGTTGTTTTCTGGAATTATTTTGTGAGTTTTTATGTGATTGCTAATTTGATTTTGTTTTGTGGATGCAGTCAAACAACAAAAGCCAAGTAACACTCTCAAGAAGTTCTGTGTTGTTTGAGCAATATATTATATTAGTAACTTCAGTGGTGACTCCGATATTACGAACACAAAAATTAGCTCTCAAGAAAAAGTGATCACAAGAATGGAAGGGACTCGATCACGTACAGAAATTGGACGGCAGGAAGACGAAAGCAGTGGAGTTCAAGCAATTCCAATTGAAAATGCATCCGTGTCGAGACACAGGTTTAATCTCGCGGGTGGCTCTACGTTTACCGCCGTTTTTGCCACAGAACCCACAAATTTGGTTTGTACAGGCAGATGCCAATTTTGTGTATAGTGGAATAACAAACGGGAAAACAAAGTTCGCCTATGTGGTAAGCCAGTAGGACCAGAAGATGGTGAAAGATATAATTGACAGCCCACCATCTGAAAACCTGAAGTCACTGTTAATACAACAGGTTTCCAAGTCGGTTGAGCAACAAATTCTACATTTATTGCATCATGAAGAGATGGGAGACAAGACACCTTCGTAATATCTCCGACGCCCGAGAAGCCTCGCAGCGGACACGAAAATGCCAGAGTCAATGCTGTGAGTGCTGTGGACAAGTCGCCTACCTGTATCAGTGCAAGCCATCGCACATTCACGCATGGAATCGAATTTAGATAAGCTGGCAGAGATGGCTGACCGAGTACAGGAAACAATTTCACTTCCGCTGCCTCCAATCACAGAGCATAATTGCACAGCGTCAACAGAGATGACCGCAGCAACACAGCGGAAGTTCCATACAGATATACAGGACGAGTTTCAGCAGTTGTCAAATGCAGTACAGCAACTGTCATGCCAAGTAGAAACGTTAACAGTGCAGCATGTGCAAACAGAAGTTGACGATAAAGAGAAAAAAATTCAGAGACGACGGAAAACGTTTTCTCAATCACCAGCTAGGAGCAACAGCCCGAGCCCACATTGACGTCAACAAAACAAAACAATTCATTCTCGCACGGACTCTTTGTGGCCGACAAACTTTCGCGGTGCAAGTTCCTCATAGACACATGGTCGGATGCTTCCTTATACCTGCACAAGATGTTACATGTTCGTGTGAGGCCCATGCCCTTTACAGTTTTCCGCAGCAAACATCTCGGTGATTAAGACGTTTAGTGAAATAACTCTGCCGTTAGATTTCGGACTGGGGAAGAGATATCAGTGGCAGTTCATTGTAACTGATGTAGTAGAACCAATAATAGGAGTAGACTTCCTCGCGAATTTCAGCTTGCTGCCTGATGTCAGCAATGGCTGTCTAATCGACAACACTTCCGGTTGCAGTACAAGGGGCACCCAGGCACATTATCCCATGAAACAGGTGGGAGAAGCATTCGTCACAAATGAGTTTACGCAACTGTTTCAACACTTTCCCGAGATTGTTACACCATAATACGACAAAAAAGACTTGAAACATAATACGCAACATTTCATCAAAACCACACCAGGTCCACCAGCGTCTGCAGGGCCACGGAAATTACCACCTGACCGCATAGTAATAGCAAAATAAGAATTTGAGAATTTTTTGTAGGAAAACATGATCCGTCCGTCTGACAGCCCGTGGGTTTCGCCGTTGCATTTAGTTCCCAAGAAAGATAGAACGTGGAGACCTTGCGATTTCCGGGCACTAAACGCAAGGACAATACCAGATAAATACCCGGTTCCGAATTTACAGGAGTTTAACAATTTGCTAGCGGGATCACATGTGTTCAATGTAGTGGATTGTGCGAGAGTTCATATGCAAATTCCAGTGGCGGAAGATCGTTACTCTGCAATTCACACTTTAGTTTAAGTGCCTGGCAGGGAGTTCATTGAACCATTTTGATACTACTTCTCTACTATTCCACTCTCGAATGGCACGTGGGAAAAAAGAACACCTAAATCTTTCCGTTCGAGCTCTGATTTCTCTTATTTTATTACATGAGCATTTCTCCCCACATAGGTGGGTGTCAACAAAATATTTTCGCATTCGGAAGAGAAAGTTGGTGATTGAAATTTCGCAAATAGATCTCGCCGCAAAAGAAAACCGCCTTTGTTCCAGTGACTGCGACGCCAACTCACGTATCATATCAGTGACACTCTCACCCCTATTGCGTTTTAACATGACTGAGTGTTGTGTTGTCCTAATCATCATCATTTCATCCTCATCGACGCGCAAGTCGCCGAAGTGGTGTCAAATCGAAAGACTTGCACTCGGCGAACGGTCTACCCGATGGGAGACCCTAGTCACACGACATTTATTATTTACTGATGCATTTCCGATATCAGACATAACAGAGATTCTAGACCTTGGGCTTCCAAGATGGCCGCCGAGTAAGTGACGCCAGAAACTATTTCCAGAAAGTTAAGTGATTTAGACAGGAATATAATTTAGTTTAACACCGACAACAAATTAAATACGTGCATTAGTGTATCGTTTAGCCTTGCCGTTAAAGGTTTCACTTTTCTTTGCGTATTTTTTCAGAAAACACGAAAAGATCGTAACTTCGCGAAGTCGCGTTTAGGCATAAATTTTGTAAACCTGTTTGTTTCTTGTTTCACGGTAATTTGACTAGTTTCTCGGTAACAAAAAAGTAAACTACCGTAATTAGCGTATAACTTCATTGTTTTAATACAGATTTAAAAAAAAACAGCGTAACTTTATATCAGAAATTTGCTTATATACATTTGTTTATAGGCCTAATTCTCGTAACGTTTTTGGGGAATCAAACTTACAATATCTCGTTTACTTGTCCTTTTTTTTCATTCCATCGAGTGAAATATATAATAAATAGCGTATACCTTAATTGTTTTAACACAGATCTCAGAAAATCAGCGGAATTTTAAATCAGAAACTTGCTTATATACAGTTGTGAATAGGCTTAATTCTTGTAACGTCTTTTTTGATTCTCGCTAATTTAATTGATTTATTCTAGCTAAAGTATTATTTTTGCCATGAGTGAGAAGTGCCTGACTTGACGTAGAATTGTTAGTTCCGGGGTTTGGTGTGATGGATGCAGTAGTTTTTTTCATTGGGAGGACTGCAGTGGCGTGGGTGTCGGGAAAGTGGCTCAGGCTCATCCGTGGTTATGTAGGATTTGCAACAGAGATAGGAAGATAGTGGAACAGGAGGGGAAAATTGCTGCCCCTCAGGCTGAGCTAGATCAGGCTCGGGAAGATCTGTACAGGTTAAGGAGGGAGAAGGGCAAAGAGAGGTGGGAAGTGGCAACAGGTAACAGAAGGAACAGGCCTAGAACTAAGTCTGACAGTTTTGTGGTGAATGTCAAAAATAAGTTTGAGCTGTTGCTTCAGTTAGAAACTGATGAGCCTCAAACAGAGGTAGGTGTAGACAGGACACGACAAACTTTCAATAGGAAACTGAAAAAGAATGTAGGAAAGTCATCGAAAAGGAAGAAAGTTTTGTTGTTAGGCAGTTCTCATGCCAGAGATGTAGGCCAACTTCTGCAGGAGGAATTAGGACCAGAATATCAGGTCACAAATTTTTTCAAACCAAGTGCTAGTCTGGATCAGGTGACAGAGGATTTAGGTTCACTCTGTAAATGATTTACCAGGAAAGACACCGTGGTTATTGTGGGAGGGCCAAGGAACAGTATCAACAGAGATCCTGGGTACAGTATAGAGTGTGACCTGGTAAAGATTGCGACACCAATGTTGAATTTGTATCTGTCCTGAGCCACCATGACTGGCCTCATTTGAACTCTTCTGTTGGGAGAGTTAACTTGGAGTTGGAACGGCTGCTTGGGTTGGGTGCGGGGGCTCATTGGTGTGGTTCCTGTTGATACTCTCAGTAGGTGGGACTATACCAGCACGGCCTACATCTCAACAGGAAAGGGAAGGGTAAACTGGCTGGGGTAATATCAGGAAATTTAAGGGGGGGAGGCACTGCCATGAATGGTAAAATACCAGTGGTTACAGGAATTGGAGCAGCACCTTTTTTAGGATAGGTGAGACAGAAAGATGTCAAGTTCTACGAGAGGTCAGGATTGAAACAAACCTTCAGTTTAGGAAAGAAAATAAACAGCACAATTCTAGCACATTGGATCACCAATCACAACTGTCAATTATAAATTTTCATCAATCACCAGAAATTTTATCTCCACCAAGTTATATCTCAGTCCTATGTAATTGCATTGATGAATTAAAGTCACCCAACCCAGTTGACATAATCTGCCTCTCTGAACACCATGTGACCACTGGTATAGGAACTAGGCCTAAGCACAATGAAAAACTCAGACAGGAGAGTACTGCAAATGTTAGAATAAGGAAAGGTTCTCACAAAAGTATAATTAAAAATAATGTAAGTATATTTCATCAAAATATTGGGAGTTTAAAGAATAAAATAGATGAGCTTCTGGTTTGTTTAGAAGATTTAGAAGCTGAGGATGAAATAGATATACTATGCCTGTCTGAGCATCACATTGTTACTGATATGGATAAGGTAAATGTAAGTGATATAAGCTCTCTGCACATGTAATTAGAGAAAATATGGAGAAAGGAGGAGTTGCCATATATGTCAAAAGTTATCATTGTGCAAAAAGTATAGAAAAAAAAGTTTTGTGTAGAGAAACATATAGAAGCATGTGCCTGTGAGCTTAAATTAAATAAAGGCACATTTATAATTGTAACTGTATATAGGTCCCCATCGGGAAATTTTCATCTATTTCTGAAAAATTTGGACTCCTTGTTGTGCTATCTGTCAGACATGGGGAAGCAAATTATTATTTGTGGGGACTTCAATGTAGATTCTCTGAAAGAGGGTAATAGGAAAAATGACCTTGAAGAATTACTCAGTTCTTTCAATTTGACACCCGTTATTGATTTTCCTACTCGGGTGGTAAAGGATAGCAGCTCACTGATAGATAACTTCTTTATAGACCAAGATAAGTTTAACCAGATAAATGCTCAGCTTGTTGAGAATGGTCTTTCTGATCATGGTGCACAGCTAGTTAAAATATATGACATAGCTCCATTCAGCAGTACTAAACAGTCCTCCAAAGTAGTACTTTCAGTCAACGATTTAACAATTGCAAATTTCAGGGAAAGCCTACAGCAATTAGACTGGGATGGGGTGTACCATGAACCAGATGCCAATTTAAAATATAATTTATTTCATGACACTTTTGTAAATGCATCTGAAAACTGCTTCCCCAAGAAAATAGTTAAACATACTCGTAAGAAACCATGTAACAAACCATGGCTTACTAAGGGTATAAAAATATCTTGTAACCGGAAAAGGGAAATGTATCTGACTGCAAGAAAGAGTAGTGACCCAGAAACTATCAAACATTGTAAAAACTATTGTACTATATTAGGAAAAGTTGTTAAATATCCAGAAGTACGTGTATAATGTCTGAAATCAGCAACTCTGATAATAAAATGAAAACAATTTGGAATACTATTAAAAGAGAAACAGGTCAACCAAGAGCACAGGAAGACAGTATTACCATCAAATTGAATGAAAACTTTACGAACAAAAAGTCAGAAGTTGAAAATATTTTTAATAATCATTTTCTAAATCTTGTGGATATAGTAGGATCCAGGTGTTCATTAGAAGATGTTAGGCTGTTAATGGAAGAGGCCATACCTATGCAATTTGATACAATTGAAATCTCACCCACTTCTCCCTCTGAAATTAGGAAAATAATAAACTTGCTTAAAAGCAAAAACTCACATGGAATTGATGCCATTTCCAGAAAAATACTAATAGCTTGTTCTCAACAGATAAGTAAGATTCTCAGCCACCTGTGTAATAGCTCTCTGGAACAGGGGTAGATAGACTGAAAAATGCTATTGTTATACCTTTGCATAAAAAAAGGGGATAGATCTGATGTCACCAATTACCGTCCAATCTCCCTTCTAACAGCTTTATCCAAAATTTTTGAGAAAGTAATGTATTCAAGAGTAGCTTCACATATCTGAAAAAATGAAGTACTAACAAAATGTCAGTTTGGTTTCCAGAAAGGTTTTTAACAGAAAATGCCATATATGCTTTCACCAATCAAATTTTGAATGATCTGAATAACCGAACACCACCCATTGGGATTTTTTGTGATCTCTCAAAGGCTTTTGATTGTGTAAATCATGAAATTCTGCTAGACAAGCTCAAGTATTGTGGCATGAGTGGGACAGTGCATAAATGGTTTAATTCGTACCTAACTGGAAGAGTGCAGAAAGTTGAAATAAGCAGTTCTCAAATATGCAAAGATCAGCACATTCCTCAAATTGGGGAACTATCAAGAATGGGATTCCACAAGGGTCGGTCTTGGGTCCTTTGTTGTTTTTAATATATATTAATGACTTGCCATTCTATATTCATGAAGAGGCAAAGTTAGTTCTCTTTGCTGATGATACAAGTATAGTAATCACACCTGACAAACAAGAATTAACTGATGAAATTGTCAATAATCCATTTCAGAAAATTACTAAGTGGTTCCTTGTAAACAGACTCCCACTGAATTTTGATAAGACACAGTACATACAGTTCCGTACAGTAAATGGTATGACGCCATTAATAAATATAGACCTTAATCAGAAGCATATAGCTAAGGTAGAGTATTAAAAATTTTTAGGTGTGACTATTGATGAGAGATTAAATTGGAAGAAACACATTGATGATCTGCTGAAACGTTTGAGTTCAGCTACTTATGCAATAAGGGTCATTGCAAATTTTGGTGATAAACATCTTAGTAAATTAGCTTACTACGCCTATTTTCACTCATTGCTTGCATATGGCATCATATTTTGGGGTAATTCATCACTGAAGAATAAAGTATTTATTGCACAAAGGCGTGTAATCAGAATAATAGCTGGAGTCCACCCAAGATCATCCTGCAGACATTTATTTAAGGATCTAGGGATATTCACAGCAGCTTCTCAGTATATATACTCTCTTATGAAATTTGTTATTAACAACCAAACCCAATTCAAAACTAATAGCAGTGTGCATAACTACAATACTAGGAGAAAGGATGATCTTCACTATTCAAGATTAAATCTAACTTTGGCACAGAAAGGGATGAATTATACTGCCACTAAGGACTTTGGTCACTTACCAAATAGTATTAAAAGTCTGACAGACAACCAACAAATATTTAAGAAGAAATTAAAAGAATTTCTGAGTGACAACTCCTTCTACTCCATAGAGGAATATTTAGAAGTAAATTTAAAAAAAGGAAATGAAATTATAAAAGAAATAAAAAAGTTGTTATATTAACTTAATTATGTTGTTAAATTAACCTAATTATGTCATGTATTGGAAAATTTGACTCATTCCACATCTTTACGAAAGATCGTATTCATGATCCATGGAAGTAGTATTAATCTAATCTAGTCTACACCCTATTGTGTTATAACACGAAACTGGCTGCCCTTCTTTGCACTTTTTCGATGTCCTACCTGGTAAGGTCACTCACTGTTCAGAAAAACCACTCAGGCAACACAGAATACCAACAGGGAATGATGCTACAGTTTAGAAGAACCAGATTGAGTCCTGAAGTGTATGCAACCGATAATGGAAGAATTTCTCGACCAGCAGCTAGCTGACGGTATTACTGAGTATAACGATAGTCCCTGGGGGTAACACGTAATTTTGGTCCCAGAACACCAGAAGGCACTAAAAAATAATAATTTTGCTGTGATTACAGATTATGCAATGCACAAACGATCACTGATGCACTGTCTGCCCCCGGTAGCTGAGTGGTCAGTGCGACAGAATGTCAATCCTAAGGGCCCGGGTTCGATACCCGGCTGGGTCGGAGATTTTCTCCACTCAGGGACTGAGTGTTGTGTTGTCCTAACCATCATCATTTCATCCTCATCGACGCACAAGTCGCCGAAGTGGCGTCAAATCGAAAGACTTGCACCCGGAGAATGGTCTCCCCAATGGGAGACCCTAGTCACACGACATTTATTATTTACTGATGCATTTCCGATATCAGACATAACAGTGATTCTAGACAGCTTGGCTCAGTGTAAGTACGTATTTCTTCACAATGAGTGGATATTATCAAATAGAAGTAGCGCCAGTGGATCGACCAAAGACAGCTTTTTCCTGTCTGGGGGTTCAGCCCTATCTTAATGCTCATATATCCCACCACAAACCATGTCAATCAATCAATCTAGCATCCTCATTCACTCTTATCGAATTTACGCACTGAATTATAGTTAGTTAGTTACATGTTCCATTGATCAATATCATGGAAAAACTGTTATGATGTGGAACATGTCAAATGCACAAGAAATGTGCACAGGAAACAAGTGTTTTTCCTTTTTTTGTTTACATTTTAGTGTTATAAATAAATATTTCTATTATATCCCATTCCCTTAAATGGCACAAAATGCATATATTATATCTCCAGATTTATTTACTCATATTCAAGAATTCAGCTATAGATAGAAGGAGTTGTCAACGAGGTATGATATCAATCTGATTTTGAAACTATACTGCTGTCTGTCAGACATTTTATATCATCTGGTAATTTATCAAAAAGTTTTATAGCAGCATATTTTGCCCCCTTCTGTGCCAAAGATAGGTTAAATAAAGGATAGTATAGGTCTTTCCTTTTTCTGGTATTTTAATGAAGAATGTTGCTGTTGATTTTAAACTGGTCCATGCTGTTGAGAAAAAATTTCATTACTGAGTAAATGTACTTGAAGCAATCATAAGAATTCCTAACCTTTTAAACAGATGCCTACAAGATGTGCGACTATGAAACCAACACATTATTCCAACTACTTTCTTTTGAGCAGTGAATACCTTTTGCCTAAGTGTTGAGTTGCCCCAGAATATTATTCCATATGACATCACAGAGTGGAAGTATGCAAAGTATGTTAGCTTACTAATTTATTCATCCTCAAAATTGGCAATTATTCTGATTGCAAAAGTTTCTGAAACTAGTCGGTTTAGGAGATCCAAAATATGAATTTTCCAACTAAGATTCTCATCTTCATGTACACCCAAAAACTTAGTATGATCTACCCTGGTTACTGACTTCTTTTCATGTATTATGTTTATTGAAGGAATTTACTTTTTGCAGCAGAAAATTGGATATACTGTGTTTTTTCAAAGTTTGGAGCAAACCAATTAATAACCTTTCCAAAGACCTTATTTGTGTCATTTTCTATCGGACTTTCTTTTACTAGATTAATAATTATGCTTGTATCAACAACAATCATTGTCAGTTCAGCATCTTGCTTCACATAAGAAAGGGGGTCATTCACATATATCAAGAACGGAAGGGGACCCATGATCGAATCTTGTGGAACACCTAATGTAATTTCACCCCAGTTAGATGAAGTGGCAAACTACTTTGAGTCACTTGAAGCATGTAAAGAGACTTTTTGCTTCCTGTTCTGTAGATATGACTTAAACCACTCATATGCTGTTCCATTTATACCATAGAATTGTAATTTCTCTAACATAATATCATGGTTCACACAGTCAAATGCTTTGGATAAGTCACAGAATATTCCTACTGGTGACATTTTACTATTTAAAGACTCTATTATGTGGACAGTGAAATGGTATATTGCTGTCTCAGTGGAACAGCATTTCTGAAATCCGAACTGTGATTGACTAAGTATCCCATTACTGTTGGGATGGCAAACCACTCTTCAGTACATTACTTTCTCAAAGATTTTTGAAAATGCTGTAAGCAAGGATACTGGCTGGTAATTATTGACATCTGTGGTTTCCTCCTTTTTGTAGAGAGGCCTGACAATGGCATATTTTAACCTGTCTGGAAAAATATCCTGAGTCAGTGATGTGACTCAAAACATCAGCTGTAATTGCTCCACATTGTTTTAATAACTTGTTAGAGATGTCATCTACTCCAACAGAGCATTTATTTTCCAAATTTTTAATAATTTTCTTTATTTCACAAGAGGTTGTTAGATGAAACTTAATTGGACTAAAATTTTTCAAAACTGACTCTTCCATGTACTGCCTGGCTGTTTCTTTTGAACTATTCTCACCAATTTTCTCTCCTACACTTAAGAAGTGATTGTTAAATACATTGGCTACCTGTGTACTGTTGATTAAGATGGTCTCATTCTCTTTAACAGTAATACAACCTACCCCAGTGGTTACTTTTCGTGTCTCCCTTCTAACATTCCACACTGATTTGATTTTATTGCTGGATTTGTTAATTGCTTCTCTAACATACGAGGGCAGTTCAATAAGTAATGCAACACTTTTTTTTCTCAGCCAATTTTGGTTGAAAAAACCGGAAATTTCTTGTGGAATATTTTCAAACATTCCCGCTTCGTCTCGTATAGTTTCATTGACTTCCGACAGGTGGCAGCGCTGTACGGAGCTGTTAAAATGGCGTCTGTAACGGATGTGCGTTGCAAACAACGGGCAGTGATCGAGTTTCTTTTGGCGGAAAACCAGGGCATCTCAGATATTCATAGGCGCTTGCAGAATGTCTACGGTGATCTGGCAGTGGACAAAAGCACGGTGAGTCGTTGGGCAAAGCGTGTCTCATCATCGCCGCAAGGTCAAGCAAGACTGTCTGATCTCCCGCGTGCGGGCCGGCCATGCACAGCTGTGACTCCTGCAATGGCGGAGCGTGCGAACACACTCGTTCGAGATGATCGATGGATCACCATCAAACAACTCAGTGCTCAACTTGACATCTCTGTTGGTAGTGCTGTCACAATTGTTCACCAGCTGGGATATTCAAAGGTTTGTTCCCGCTGGGTCCCTCGTTGTCTAACCGAACACCATAAAGAGCAAAGGAGAACCATCTGTGCAGAATTGCTTGCTCGTCATGTGGCTGAGGGTGACAATTTCTTGTCAAAGATTGTTACAGGCGATGAAACATGCGTTCATCACTTCGAACCTGAAACAAAACGGCAATCAATGGAGTGGCGCCACACCCACTCCCCTACCAAGAAAAAGTTTAAAGCCATACCCTCAGCCGGTAAAGTCATTGTTACAGTCTTCTGGGACGCTGAAGGGGTTATTCTGTTCGATGTCCTTCCCCATGGTCAAACGATCAACTCTGAAGTGTATTGTGCTACTCTTCAGAAATTGAAGAAACGACTTCAGCGTGTTCGTAGGCACAAAAATCTGAACGAACTTCTCCTACTTCATGACAACGCAAGATCTCACACAAGTCTTCGCACCCGAGAGGAGCTCACAAAACTTCAGTGGACTGTTCTTCCTCATGCACCCTACAGCCCCGATCTCGCAACGTCGGATTTCCATATGTTTGGCCCAATGAAGGACGCAATCCGTGGGAGGCACTACGCGGATGATGAAGAAGTTATTGATGCAGTACGACGTTGGCTCCGACATCGACCAGTGGAATGGTACCGTGCAGGCATACAGGCCCTCATTTCAAGGTGGCGTAAGGCCGTAGCATTAAATGGAGATTACGTTGAAAAATAGTGTTGTGTAGCTAAAAGATTGGGGAATAACCTGGTGTATTTCAATGCTGAATAAAACAACCCCTGTTTCAGAAAAAAATGTGTTGCATTACTTATTGAACTGCCCTCGTACATATTTCTTGATTTCCTTACTACTTGCCGCCTCTATCGAAACACGAGTCACCTTTTCTTTATCGGACTTTCAGCAGTTAAATTATTTTTACACAGATCGCTAAATCCCAATGACAGTTAAACCTGCAAGCTTGTATACAGATCATCAAATACATACCACACTCACAAGAATATTGTAAGCCACGACCATATTTACCACTTCCAACTACAATTAAATATTATTACCATTGCTGCAACACTCTGTCAGCGGCCGATTTACACGTAATTTCTGCTCTTGACTGTTGTCATTCGTGGTCAAATATCACTATCTGTAGAGCCCATAATTTTCCACATAAAAAATCTCGCGCCTTTATCTATGTGTAGAATCTATATGTCCCTCACTATAGCATACACACTGATCTTCTCTAGTCATTATACAACATAAGCCAAATATGTCTTATCCTGCACACAAGGCAAGTGCTATCTGTGATTATGAAAACCTGACCAGCGGACATAATGCTTGGGAAGACATCACCGATGTGCGCATGTGTACTGCTACCATCATCACAATCGATAGAACAACAAGGAAAACGCGAATTCGCTCGTCCTCGATTTTCTAATACGGCACTCTTTACATCACGCATTACATTTCATGCTTTCAACATACGCATTCGTTTGCGCCGCCGTTTAGAGACTCCTGTATCCAAACACAGAACATCAATCAAGCATTATCATTTGCTCTTATCTAATTACTCATGCATCTGATCGTGGCAGCACGGTCTGCCTTTTGTTTCTTTCTGCACACTTGGCTTTCAGCAGCAAACAACTATTTTACACTCATCACTATACTGCACCGGCAACTAAACATAGCCAATCGCCATACATATCGTCAAATACTTAAACACTCTCTCTCAATTACACTGCATTTCCACCGAGGACATGAGCTTGACTATTATGGTTCTGAATGCAGTAACCACCAAAACAACTACTAAATCGTCAAACCATATTTCATCTCTGATGCTCACAACCCTTAAACAGCACATGGAGAAAAAAATCAATCCATAAACACTCTTTGCATATATATAGGTCGAACATGCTCTATATCACTGAGTAACTAGAAACAAACACATAAGAAATTATATCTCCATCCGTGAATACCGATCTCGCTCATCTAACAAATTACAAATCATCCCTATAATTAGCAAGCCAACTAGGGTCTTTCCCATGTCTAGAGAACAGCAAATGTGTCTTCTACATGCCACATGCACACATTACAACCGATCTTCTCTCAACTAAATAAAGGTCCGAAATGTGCAGAAGCACTCAACCGAACTATTTACATGGAGGCGAATAACAGTACAGTGCAAACGCACCTCCATACACAATTTTCTCAAATTTCCACTTTATCACAAAAGCTGCCCATCTTACAATCACGGTCTCAATTGAACGTCATTTGGCAATGAACCAAGTATTGGAAATACACCCTACCGAAGGCGATGGCTCTGGAAATATCTTTACCTGCCTTACGACTGAACATACTCTTCCCTTTGCTATCACAGTACACCAAGTCAAATCCATACCTTCCATACAACAGGGCATAGTCATCTCCTTTCCACAAACACATACTTTATAAACCTGATGCTCAAATATGTACATATCACATACCCAGAGCTACTACTAATTCTAATATTTCGTCAATAAACTTTGCCTACGATACGAAATAATACTGACCGAAAATCAACGATGCGTGTGCATGCCCCTTATGTTCTTCTTGCAAGTCCCACCACCATGTCATAGAAAGAGAGACGTAATCGACCAGATATTAAAGAAAAAAAACTGAGCCCAGCAACTATTGCATGTTACTCTCACAAGAGCTCCTGATTCTACAGGTGCGCACAAGTATCCATGTTAAAAGCTATACCTGCTTTACAAATTGCAGTATGACATAACCTATGAATTAGGAAATTTTCTTTTTTCTGGACAAATACCGTGACTGTGATCATAGGAATGTGTAAACCCACGGTCCAACCTACTGATAAAATTACCTCATTTGAAAGTCAGTCTGCTAAGGAACATTGTATATAAACGGTATCTGCGACTCTCTCGCACAGCCCAAGCTAAATAATTCTATAGTATTTCTAGTACCTTCTGTTTCGAGACCATATCAGATGATCAGACAGTAATAGTAGATGATGTGCTGATTGAGGTCGTAAGAAGAAAAATATACACTAACTTCTCAGATCTACAGCATTACGCTAAATGTTAGAAATTACGTCCATTCAAACACGTACTTGCGTCGCCTCACACCCGCAAGTCAATCATATTTCACGCACTCTCATATCTCTAAACGAGTCACCTTCTTCGAACCTGTCTGCTACAGTAACATTACAACCTGGTTTTAATCACACCCTACACATCTTGTAGTCGCACCCATTTCTACAGCTTTCCACAAGTGCTCGTTGCAATTTAAGTCCGAAGTGAGCAGAAGCCGGAGAAAGACATATCTAATAACTTCTGCAAAACGTGTAGAAACAGATCGAGTTGAGTTACTGCAACAGGACTGTGTTTTGAGCATTCGGTGGAAATGCGCGCAATGTGGTACGTCCCCAAACTAGATACAAGTACTACAGATCTTCAACATGCTATCTTCATAATTCTATAACCACCCCAACATTACAAACTATAAAAGCTCATCCTATTTACAAGTCTCCTAGGTGTCGATGCTGGCGCAGTGGCGTATAGCTTCGGTCAGATTCCAGCACGAAGGAAGAGATTTCACAATACTTCCCCAGAATAGTGTAACATGCAGCCATCAGGCATTCCTAACGGTTCACCAAGTTCGACACCTCAAACTGCAGCTGCCTATGTGGACACGATCATATTAAATGTACAGACACCGCAGAGACCACTTTAAAGAGTGATCACCTATACTCTAAGCAAATTATCATATGAAACGCTACCTCTGGTCCTGATTCAAACACTGTTTTCTAGCACGCTTTTGTACATTGCCAAGCATTTCGTTTTCTGCCACGACTTCGAGGTCTGTGTCAGATTCTAAACTGACATTAAGACCCTCTGATCCACGACCTCTCACAGAAAACTAGACATCGCACAGTGTAAATCATATTCCTACGGCGGCTAGCATAACACTGGATGATTTTTAAATAAAAGACACTTACGACACAAGGAAACTAGATGACTACCATCTCAAAGTGATTGACAACCTCTACGTTTAAACTCGTATGTCACAGTGACGGAATAGATGATGGCCCTGTGTTCCATTTCGAGTTATTCCTCATTTTGCACTCATGTACGCAATCACTGTTTCACTGTTAGCAACCGCCATAAGTTGTCACCCATCCACTAAACTTTTTCCCCAACACAAACAAGCCTTGTCACTCAATCATTATGCAGTAACCAGCAGCGCACCATTGCACAGTTGGGATGGAAAAGACACTGCCGATGGCCAATGGCAGCTAACTCTAAATATAGATAAATGTAAATTAATGCAGATGAGTAGGAAAAAGAATCCTGTAATTTTTGAATACTCCATTAGTAGTGTAGCACTTGACACAGTCACGTCGATTAAATATTTGAGCGTAACACTGCAGAGCAATATGAAATGGGACAAGCATGTAATGGCAGTTGTGGGTAAGGCGGATAGCGTCTTCGGTTCATTGGTAGAATTTTGGGAACATGTGGCTCATCTGCAGAGGAGACCGCTTATAAAACACTAATACGACCTATTCTTGAGTACTGCTCGAGCGGTTGGGATCCCTATCAGGTCGGATTGAGGGAGGACATAGAAGCAATTCAGAGGCGGGCTGCTAGATTTGTTACTGGTAGGTTTGATCATCACGAGAGTGTTACAGAAATGCTTCAGGAACTCGGGTGGGAGTCTCTAGAGGAAAGGAGGCGTTCTTTTCGTGAATCGCTATTGAGGAAATTTAGAGAACCAGCATTTGAGGCTGATTGCAGTACAATTTTACTACCGCCAACTTACATTTCGAGGAAAGACCACAAATATAAGATAAGAGAGATAAGGGCTCGTACAGAGGCATATAGGCAGTCATTTTTCCCTCGTTCTGTTTGGGAGTGGAACAGGGAGAGAAGATGCTAGTTGTGGTACGAGGTACCCTCCACGACACACCGTATGGTGGAATGCGGAGTATGTATGTAGATGTACTCTAACATTAAGAAACATACTTGATAGTGCGAATAATTTTACAGTAACTCCAACACAGGCCAATCATGTGACAGCATATTTCCCCAATTTCATTATCATCCCTTCTCTACTTTGCGAGTATCATTGCGAACATGGATAGATGAGTACTCAGTACGCCCATTCACATTTAATTCTCGAACACATAAATCATCTATGTATACCAGACAACGCTCTACATATTTTTAAGACCTCGAGCATCTCTCTGGGTATGGGAGTCACAGGACATTCTCACCTTCTTAGGGTAAAAGTCCATTTATCAACCCTCCCTGCAGCATCGTTAGAGAATTAATCCCCAACCGCTCAGAAGAAGATGGCTACACTCCATGTCGCGTGAATGAATGAGTTTTCCGAGTTTTAATTCGTCCAATTGCACGAGATTTCGCGAGATGTCATCATGTTGAGGAGCTTAGAAGTATTTAGCCATATATAGTAACAGATTTCAAATTGCCGTAATGTAACAGAATATAGTGAAGAAGAACAAGTAAAGACTTTTTTTTATATGCGATGGAGTTCGAGACGACATGTGACAGCATGTTTCCCCAATTTCAGTATCACAGCTAAACCATCCCTTCTGTAACTTGCGAGTATCATTGTGAACATGGACAGATGACTACTCAGTACAACCATTCACAGTTAATTCTCGAACACATGTTTACCCAAATCTACGGATCTATCAACTCTAAATT
Organism: Schistocerca americana; assembly: GCF_021461395.2. Lineage (NCBI taxonomy): Eukaryota > Metazoa > Arthropoda > Insecta > Orthoptera > Acrididae > Schistocerca > Schistocerca americana. The sequence goes on from NC_060119.1 coordinate 795,632,002, forward strand.
ATTGTTCTACAGTCTAGGGTCTATACATGGAAGGTATTGGTAAGAGAGAGAACATAAACACACGTACTCCTAAGACTGCAACGTTCTGCACTTAAAAACGGGCTATAATATTAGATCGAATATATTTCTGGCCTATCAGACATACATCCTTCTTCACAGTTTCTCTGTGCTGAATTATCTTATCGAATCGTAAAACGAAAAAACGAATTTCATAAAACATTTACTTTACATCATACGAGCACAATATAGCTTTGCACAGTTGTATAGTGTCCACTGTTCACATCCGATCACAGTTCAGAAATTATACAATGCCTGCATCAGGTCTATATAAAATCTTAGTAGAGGGGGTTACATCCTACAAGGAAACAGATAAACGCATAGCAGCAGCGTCCGACATGAGAAATTTACAAGTCATTCCGCCACTAACTCTGTAAACACAGCATCTGTTGGCAGATGTGTACACGGGAATTTGTAACATTGTAACCTCCAAAGAGATTAAATAATTCTAACATTCACATTTAGTGTAACCTCCCAACAGTTTAATCCCATAACCACAGAATTAAAATGTGACTAACCTCCCAATAAAATTGTGACTCACACATAACCTTTAAATAATTAACTGACTGTGAACCTAAACTGGTAAATTTGGACGTCAGCAATGCTGCGTCATGGCCCTGAAAAGTCATTCTGAATAAGCTGAAATAAGTCGTATGTATCTGCTCCTATAAGAAATTTTTCTGGCACACCCCAGTGCAATGCTGGCCGCTAGATTTGTCATGTATAAAAAGAAAGAACTGATTTTTTCTTCACAATAATCGGGATGACCATGGATAGCAGTAATTAGTAAAATCTTTAAATTCAGATGAATGATTGTCAAAAGTTAATTTTGTAAGAAAGATTACTATTAAAAGATGTTTTTAAAAACATTTACATGGGACTTGATATAACAGTAGTACAAAATCAGTTGTTACAAATTACATATGCGCGCTGCTATAAATAGCAATTTTTGATTTTCGACCCAACCGCCTGACTGTGAGCTACTACTACTACTACTGCTGCCGACACTGCTCTCTGGTCTGCGATTCTATTATAGCTTACATATTGTAGGCATCGCATGAGCATTCCATTGAAGTTACATCTGTTTGAGTGCTCTAGCAGTAAATTCCATATTCATGGACCTCTTACATAACCCTCCACTGGGGGGTAAAAATTTGGCAGTGATGGTAAGTCAATTGGACTTGCCATGAGCAACAAATTTTTCTATAACCTATTTAGTTTACTAGGTCTACAATCACAGAGTATATATATATATATATATATATATATATATATATATATATATATATAACATTATTGATAAATAAAACTACAGAACATATTAAGAAATGAAATAGGGTGCACACGCACTGAGTACAGAACATATTAAGAAATGATGTAGAGTACATATGCACTGAGTATGGAAGATATTAAGAAATGATAAAGTATACACACAATGAGTACAGAACACAGTAAGAAATGAAATGGAGTGCATACACACTGTATACATATTTAGCATTTTTACAAGAATTAAACATATTGAGAAGTGAAATAAAGTGCACATGCACTGTAAAAGTCTTTGGCATGTTTAGAACTGATCATATTAACAAATGAAATTAAGTGCATACACATTGTATAAGTCTTAAGAATTTTTACAAGAATTACACATATTAATAAGTGAAATAAAGTGCACACACACTGTAGAAGTCTTAAGCATTTTTACAAGAACTGAACACAATGAGAAATGAAGTAAAGCTCACACGCACTGTATTGAACACAGTGAGAAATAAAAAAATTGCACATGCACTGTATAAGTCTTTAGCATTTTTTGAAGAACTGAACATATTAAGAAGATAAATAAAGTGCACACGCACTGTAGAAGTCTTTAGCATTTTACAAGAATTAGGAAAGGAATGGGAAGGATAGCACCATGGTTGTAGCACAGTGGGTTGCACATAGCTGCACTAAAAGCCCATATCTTTCTACAGAAGCACAACACCAAGTGACACAATCTGAAGTTCCCTTCCCTGAAGTATTTATCAGTGTAGCCAAGACACTGAAATATTGTATTAATATTGTATGTTATCATTTTGGTAGTACACTAGGTACACCAAACAGTAGGTCCATAATAACATCTCTGTCGTTCAAGGTGGTGGACAGCTTGATGTCAACACCACATTCTTGTAGAATCCATACTCTAACATCAATGTAATATTAGTGCAAAAACCAAATAGAGTGCTCCATGATCATGAGGATGGACAGGACATAAGGATATCACAGTAATTGGTGGTAATTACACTCCTGGAAATGGAAAAAAGAACACATTGACACCGGTGTGTCAGACCCACCATACTTGCTCCGGACACTGCAAGAGGGCTGTACAAGCAATGATCACACGCACGGCACAGCGGACACACCAGGAACCGCGGTGTTGGCCGTCGAATGGCGCTAGCTGCGCAGCATTTGTGCACCGCCGCCGTCAGTGTCAGCCAGTTTGCCGTGGCATACGGAGCTCCATCGCAGTCTTTAACACTGGTAGCATGCCGCGACAGCGTGGACGTGAACTGTATGTGCAGTTGACGGACTTTGAGCGAGGGCATATAGTGGGCATGCGGGAGGCCGGGTGGACGTACCGCCGAATTGCTCAACACGTGGGGCGTGAGGTCTCCACAGTACATCGATGTTGTCGCCAGTGGTCAGCGGAAGGTGCACGTGCCCGTCGACCTGGGACCGAACCGCAGCGACGCACGGATCCACGCCAAGACCGTAGGATCCTATGCAGTGCCGTAGGGGACCGCACTGCCACTTCCCAGCAAATTAGGGACACTGTTGCTCCTGGGGTATCGGCGAGGACCATTCGCAACCGTCTCCATGAAGCTGGGCTACGGTCCCGCACACCGTTAGGCCGTCTTCCGCTCACGCCCCAACATCGTGCAGCCCGCCTCCAGTGGTGTCGCGACAGGCGTGAATGGAGGGACGAATGGAGACGTGTCGTCTTCAGCGATGAGAGTCGCTTCTGCCTTGGTGTCAATGATGGTCGTATGCGTGTTTGGCGCCGTGCAGGTGAGCGCCACAATCAGGACTGCATACGACCGAGGCACACAGGGCCAACACCCGGCATCATGGTGTGGGGAGCGATCTCCTACACTGGCCGTACACCACTGGTGATCGTCGAGGGGACACTGAATAGTGCACGGTACATCCAAACCATCATCGAACCCATCGTTCTACCATTCCTAGACCGGCAAGGGAACTTGCTGTTCCAACAGGACAATGCACGTCCGCATGTATCCCGTGCCACCCAACGTGCTCTAGAAGGTGTAAGTCAACTACCCTGGCCAGCAAGATCTCCGGATCTGTCCCCCATTGAGCATGTTTGGGACTGGATGAAGCATCGTCTCACGCGGTCTGCACGTCCAGCACGAACGCTGGTCCAACTGAGGCGCCAGGTGGAAATGGGATGGCAAGCCGTTCCACAGGACTACATCCAGCATCTCTACGATCGTCTCCATGGGAGAATAGCAGCCTGCATTGCTGCGAAAGGTGGATATACACTGTACTAGTGCCGACATTGTGCATGCTCTGTTGCCTGTGTCTATGTGCCTGTGGTTCTGCCAGTGTGATCATGTGATGTACCTGACCCCAGGAATGTGTCAATAAAGTTTCCCCTTCCTGGGACAATGAATTCACGGTGTTCTTATTTCAATTTCCAGGAGTGTATGTCAGAAGGTGAAGGATACATTAAGTCATATGCTAGTCATCATTCAGAACTACACTAGTGTGTAATCCGATTTAAATAATTATTTGCACTTATTGGCTAGTTACAAAGCATTTATGTAGTATGTATCGAGTGTTACAAAACATAAGTCATCTCATTACAGTAATTATTGGCATAGCATTAATGCAGTGTTACAAAACATTATTCATAAGTCATCTCATTTCAATAATTATTGGCACTCATTGGCCAGTTACAAAGCATTTATGTAGTATGTATGGAGTATTATGGAGCATTATTCAGAAGTCATTTCATTACTGGAGTATTATAAAACATTACTAAGAAGTCATCTCATTGCAGTAATTATGGGCACTCATTGTCTAGTCACAAAGCATTTATTATGCATCATTCAGAAGCCATCATTCAAAACAGGAGTTATTCCATGTAAAAACAAGCTGCTGGTGACTATATTCCATATCATACAAGCAACGTAAGACATATATAAAATGTAAGACATTGGAACTAGTACTCAAGGTGTTTACTCCAATAATACATAGACATAATGGAATCAATACATCAGAAAAATTTGCATTAGATTTAGGACTAGAGATATATCTTAAACTGGTAGCATTATTTTGTTATATACTGATAATAGTTGAGAATACTACAAAAATTTTTGTGCTAGCAATGCATTGCATTGGGATCAATAGTCAATTGCTGGGCCATGAAAATATTTGCTTTTGACTTATTGCTGGAAGTAAGCATTATTAACGTCATTTGTCATGAGTCAGGTGTAGCAAGTTTATCAAACGAGTACACTATATGTGATCATATTCATGAATGATAGAGACAACTGGATAAAAAAATGCAAGTACTAGAACAGGTTTAATAACTAAGTGCTTGTACCATATAACATAATGACTTATTTCAGAAATAATTTTAACGTCATGAAAAGCTTCTCCTGGAAAAAATACGAAGTGAATTATTGAGCTGAAAGAAGAAATGTATTCATATTATGCTGAATAGTATTAAACATCGAATTAACAGGTAATGAAACGTGTACTTAATATGTATGTACTCTAGCTGTCTTTCCCAAAACATTCAGTCATTATACTACGTGACATATGACATACTGTCCAAAGGAACTGCAACAAATACTTAAATAACTACATAGCATCTCTTAACTAATATATAGACTTCATTATCATCATTTGCAAAGAAAAATTTCATTATTCATATTTCCATATGCTTCATATAACTATTCATCATCATTTATTATCATCTGCAAAAAATAGACACTTCATTATTCATTATTCATACTACCATTTTGATTTCCTTTCTTTCATTCTAATGGTAAAATTTCCATTTCATAGTAAACCACTGTGGTTGTTTAATTTATTTCTTTTACATGGTATTGTTTTCTGAAAATGATGAATATGGATTAATGTCTTGCATTTAATTCATATACCCATTAAATGAATACTTGTTTCTACCATAGACAGTTTTCAAGTGCAAAAATGTACACACAATATTATAATGTAGTAGCAAAAAATGTAGAATAGCCAAGATATTGGGATATTATAAGGCAAAATGTCAAAGTCGACTGGTGTTTGTTATATCTTAAAGATATCATAATGCATACAGAGAAAATTCTGCTTTCGATAGGAAAACCATCATGTATACATAAAAAAATGGAAAATGTGCACGGTCTGATATAAAACGACAAGAAAAGAGACCTGCTAACCTTACCTTGCCGGGCACTTGCCAAGAAAAATATGATCATCATCAGTAAGTAGTCACAAAGATATAGGAGCATAAGTGGTCATATAATATGTAAGTTTATCTGCAAAAATGTTCATGGTCTGAGGTATAACGACAAGAAAAGCGACCTGCTAACCTTACCTTGCCGGGCACTTGCCAAGAAAAAATTGAATCATTATCGATAAGTGGTCATATAAATATCTGGAAATAGCATTACAGTGTGAAAAGTCATAAAGCATATATTCATTCAATAAAGGGTTTTGATATTGAAAATATGGTGATTGCCCTTGGTTTTTCTGGTTCTCAAAGTTTCGACATGTACTACACTGGGGTGAGGAATGCTGCGAATTCTATATGGACCAGCATATAGAAGCTCAAATTTAGTGCATCTACTCTTTCCTCTGTTGGATAAATAGTGAGTGCGTACTAATATCTTCTGTCATATGTGAAATTCACGGCGTGTGCAAACCTGTTTTTGCTGTGTTCTGCAACACGTTCGATGTTGTTGAGCGCAATGTCAATTATTTCATGATGGTGTAGTCGACGAGATGTAGGAAAAGATACTAATTCTTGAATTTTGTCGGGCGGTTCAACGTTTTTCAATATAACTGTCGGAGATGGCATAGTAGATTCATTTGGTATGGAGTTAATTACATCCTGGAATGAGAGTATGTATGTGTCCCAATCAATATATCTTTTATGGCGGTATATTCTACATGGTTTACCAATTTCTTTCATCAAACGTTCAGAAGGGTTCGAAGAAGCGTGATACCTGGATATATAGATCGGAGAAATGTTTCTAGCTCGTAACATATGTGTCCATAATGCAGATCGAAACTGTGGTCCATTGTAGGAAATTACTTTCAATACATGTCCTACATGAAATATAAATTGTTTTACAAATGCTTTCAAAATAGATTTAGCTGTAGCTTTGCGTAACGGAGTGAAGGTAACAAATTTCGAAGTGAGTTCAACAGCGACAAAGATGTAACAAAAACCTCTATTAGATCTGGGAATCTGTCCAAAAATGTTTACAGCGGCCATATGTCTCAATTTAATGTGTACAATGCGATGTAACGGAGGAATATGTGAAGTCATGTCTGGCTTTCTGGCAGATTTTACACGACGCTAAAACTCGTCGAATACGTTTCTCCATGTTGGCAAAATAACAGTTCTGTCTCAGTATAAGAAAACATTTTCTGGCTCCATAATGTACTTAACTTAAATGAGTATACCAAATTAATCTGTAAACAAGCTCAACCAGTTATTGCTGCCAGGGTGAAAGCGGCGAAACAGAATGTTGTTGCGTACAATATAATTATTTCTGATGGTAATGTTATTCCTATCTAGCCAAATGTGTTTAATTTCTTTCCATACGTTGTCCTTGTTCTGCTCTTGCGCTGTCTTATAATGACGACGAAATGAAATTTTCAAATGCAACTTGTTGCATATGAGGCTAAAATTTGCTTGGCAGGACTCCGTTGCGATGTCTTGCTGATTGTTGCTGAAAGAACGGGATAGTGCGTCTGTTACAATATTTTGTGTTTACCGGGAATGTGAATAATAATAAAATTAAATTCCTGTAAATAAAGCTTCCATCTGCTTAACATATCATGTGTAAATTTAGCGAAAAGTAAAAACTGTATAGCTCTATGATCTGTAGAAAAGGCAGTATGTCTTCCATAAAGAAAACGCCTAAATCTGGTAAATGCCCGTACAACACATAATGTTTCAAGTTCTGTAACAGAATAATTCTGTTCAGCAGGTGACAGAATGCGACTTGCAAAGGCGATGTTTTTAATTACTGTAGTACCGTCTTCTTCAATTTCCTGAAAAATATGTACGCCTAAAGCTGTGTTAGAACTGTCAGTGGCAATGGAAAAATTTCTGGTAGGATCTGGGTGTGATAAAAGTGGTGCATTCAACAAGGTATGGCTATCCCAGGACCAAATAGCGTTTTTACTCGTCAACTGGCATAATCTAAGGGTGTCTAAAGCAGAGTAATGAATAAATTTACGGAAAAAGTTAATTAATCCCAGAAAGCCGTGTAATTGTATCTTGCTCGTTGGAACAGCAATGTCACGTAAAGCTTGAAGTTTTTCCGGGTCAGGCGCAATGCCTTCTGCTGAAATTACATGTCCAAGAAATTTTATGGAAGTTTAGCCAAAGTGCGATTTGCTAAGATTAACTGTGAGTCCTTGTGCATGATAAGTTTGCAACAGTTGTTCAGGAATCAAACTGTGTTCAGACTAGTTACCTTCTGCGCTAAGGATGTCATCTATATACGTTGTGATTCTGTCTGAAGTTCTGTCGGAAGTATAGTATTCAAACCGCGAATAAATGCTGCTGAAGAAATTGTTAGACCGAACGATAATTTGCAAAATTTAAAAGAGTCACCAAAACAGAGAAATGCTGTGTACTTTCTGCAGTTCGGGTGGAGCCGAATTTGCCAAAATCTTAAATCTAATATGGAATAAATAGCAGCACCATGAAATTTCTGTAGAAGTTCTTCTAGTGTCTGTGGGCGATCTGTTTCATTAATAATAATGTCGTTGACATGACGCGAATCAAGTACGAGGCGAAGTGAGCCGTCGTTTTTCTTAACAATATGGAGCGGGTTTATATACGGACTAACTGCCGGTCCAATAATCCCTTGGTCTAGCATAGCTTGTAATTCTTTCTTAACTTGTTCTCTGTGAATATATGGAATGGGATAATGTTTGGCTTTAAACGTGTCGTGCTGTTTAACTTGAAGTTCATACATAAAACCGGACTTAGTACCAGGAATGTTGTCAAAAACTGGAGCTTGCTGTAAAAGAATATTGCGTAGTTGAGTACGTTCGTCATCTGTATTTGCACTGCTCTGTTATACCTTCTCAGAAATAATTTGCATAACGTCATAGTCAGCTTCGTCTGGTGTATTGTAGTTGTGTACATACGTATCTGTGAACAACGTGGAATGACATTCTGCGTTACGCGATGTAAAAATGATCTCTGTTCGATTAATTGCCTGTTCTTCTGCTGATAAAGCGTGCTGAAATTTTAATGCCAGTTGTGCCTTTTCATCCTTTAACATCAAATAGGAACTTTGAAAGTCAATAATTGCGTCATGTTGCACCAAAAATTCGTACCTAAAATAACGTCTGTTGTCAGTAAGGGAACAATCCAAAAATTTGTGTGGAACGTATGACCTGCAATACAAAATGATAAGTGTGTCTGTAGTTTTACATCTACTCGTTTACCAGATACTGCTCCTTTTACGTTAGTTTTGCCTAATGGTAACGTAGGATATGTGTTCTCTTTGTAACATTCATTGAAAGTTTCTTCATTTATAACTGATTACTGCTGAAAATGTGGATGATCCAATCTTTACTTCAATAACAGGGTGGGAAATGGTTTTTTGTATAACTGATTTTTCATGTAAAAGTGTGTCTCGGATGTCGTCAAAAGTAATAACATTTTCGTGAACAAGATTCTGTGTAACAAAAGCATTGCTTACGTTGCTGGAAGATGCAACCTGTACTGTATCTAGTCAAATTCTTTCTGACGTGCTGTTATTTGCAGGCGGGTGCTGTGGCATCTATCTGTACTGTTCTGTAATTTCGTCCTGACATATTAGGTTGGGGATGATATCGACTGTATGGTTTATTCATGATAATCTGCTGTGGATGATTCTGATTCTGACAAAACCTGCTGTTATAAAATGTGCGCTGAAAAGTGTGCTCAGTACTTTTACGTCTGTCATGGTAGTCATTACTATACGGCGCGTTGCGATAGGAGTTGAAATGATTTGTCTTCTGTAGCTACGCAGTGATTTCCTTGTTGTCGTGGGTTACTATCTGGCGGAGCCGAAGCTATACGTGTAGGCGGCGAAACATTAAAGCTTGGTTGACCTCGCACATTATATTGTTGGTTAGGTATGCTAACCGGCTGGTTTTGTTGCTGATGTGGGGAAAAGCCTCTACTGTTGCCAAAATGAGTTTGCTCTTGCCGATAATTTTGACGATACTGATAATTAAAATTTTGTCTGGTATTAAAGTTCTGGTGGTTGTCATTTCTGGAGCGTATAATGAGAACTGCCACTTTCAGGTAAAACTTGTCAAATCAGGTTTTCTTTACTTATTCCTAATCCTAGATAGATCGATAGTTGAAGAGTTGTTTTGATAGATGTAAAGAATAGTAAAATAGTAGGCAGCAGCGCAGGAAACTAAAGAAAAAGTAGCACTACTACAGCTCGGGGCCCTGTGCGCACTACGGCACATGTTCATCGAAGTGTAATGAATGCCCTGAGGTCAAAAGCTGCAAATAAATTTTAGTTATGCATTACAGGCCAAGCCGGTACAAATGCAAAAACAAATTGTTGTATCCAATCCAGGTGTGTTTTATCATTTTTAAATACCTTACAGAAAGTACTTGTAATCAAAATTATCGTCTCTGAATATCAGAGCAGTTTCATGATTGTATGATAATCTGTTTGTCTGTGTCTGTTCGGAATCACTTACCCTCTGCAAATTACCTAAGTTATACTGGCTGCGTGGCATATGCTGTGACGTGTTCCAGGCTGAAACATTTCTCATTCCTGTCACTTCTTGCTATAAAGATGACAATTTTCTACGTAATGTATCGTTGGACGAACCTATCTCACTGACTGTCTGCTGTATATTTTGGAATTCGGGTGTTTGATTGAACGAAACTGGTGACGTATTGTCTGATTTGGTGTCATTATTATTTTCGATACGACTGGCCAATTCATCAAATTTTTCAGTCAGTGCTTTTACCTGATCGTAATTTTTAGTATCTACATCTGCATACATACTCCGCAGTCCACCATGCGGTGCTCAATAGCGATTCACGAAAAGAACGCCTCCTTTCCTCTAGAGACTCCCACCGGAGTTCCTGAAGCATTTCCGTAACACTCTCGTGATGATCAAACCTACCAGTAACAAATCTAGCAGCCCGCCTCTGAATTGCTTATATGTCCTCCCTCAATCCGACCTGACAGGGATCCCAAACGCTCAAGCAGTACTCAAGAATAGGTCGCATTAGTGTTTTATAAGTGGTCTCCTTTACAGATGAACCACATCTCCCCAGAATTCTACCAATGAACCGAAGACGACTATCCGCCTTCCCCACAACTGCCATTACATGCTTGTCCCACTTCATATCGCTCTGCAATGTTATGCTCAAATATTTAATCAACGTGACTGTGTCAAGCACTACACTACTAATGGAGTATTCAAACATTACAGGATTCTTTTCCCTATTCATCTGCATTAATTTACATTCATCTGCACTCCTGGAAATGGAAAAAAGAACACATTGACACCGGTGTGTCAGACCCACCATACTTGCTCCGGACACTGCGAGAGGGCTGTACAAGCAATGATCACACGCACGGCACAGCGGACACACCAGGAACCGCGGTGTTGGCCGTCGAATGGCGCTAGCTGCGCAGCATTTGTGCACCGCCGCCGTCAGTGTCAGCCAGTTTGCCGTGGCATACGGAGCTCCATCGCAGTCTTTAACACTGGTAGCATGCCGCGACAGCGTGGACGTGAACCGTATGTGCAGTTGACGGACTTTGAGCGAGGGCGTATAGTGGGCATGCGGGAGGCCGGGTGGACGTACCGCCGAATTGCTCAACACGTGGGGCGTGAGGTCTCCACAGTACATCGATGTTGTCGCCAGTGATCGGCGGAAGGTGCACGTGCCCGTCGACCTGGGACCGGACCGCAGCGACGCACGGATGCACGCCAAGACCGTAGGATCCTATGCAGTGCCGTAGGGGACCGCACCGCCACTTCCCAGCAAATTAGGGACACTGTTGCTCCTGGGGTATCGGCGAGGACCATTCGCAACCGTCTCCATGAAGCTGGGCTACGGTCCCGCACACCGTTAGGCCGTCTTCCGCTCACGCCCCAACATCGTGCAGCCCGCCTCCAGTGGTGTCGCGTCAGGCGTGAATGGAGAGACGAATGGAGACGTGTCGTCTTCAGCGATGAGAGTCGCTTCTGCCTTGGTGCCAATGATGGTCGTATGCGTGTTTGGCGCCGTGCAGGTGAGCGCCACAATCAGGACTGCATACGACCGAGGCACACAGGGCCAACACCCGGCATCATGGTGTGGGGAGCGATCTCCTACACTGGCCGTACAGCACTGGTGATCGTCGAGGGGACACTGAATAGTGCACGGTACATCCAAACCGTCATCGAACCCATCGTTCTACCATGCTGTTCCAACAGGATAATGCACGTCCGCATGTATCCCGTGCCACCCAACGTGCTCTAGAAGGTGTAAGTCAACTACCCTGGCCAGCAAGATCTCCGGATCTGTCCCCCATTGAGCATGTTTGGGACTGGATGAAGCGTCGTCTCACGCGGTCTGCACGTCCAGCACGAACGCTGGTCCAACTGAGGCGCCAGGTGGAAATGGCATGGCAAGCCGTTCCACAGGACTACATCCAGCATCTCTACGATCGTCGCATGGGAGAATAGCAGCCTGCATTGCTGCGAAAGGTGGATATACACTGTACTAGTGCCGACATTGTGCATGCTCTGTTGCCTGTGTCTATGTGCCTGTGGTTCTGTCAGTGTGATCATGTGATGTATCTGACCCCAGGAATGTGTCAATAAAGTTTCCCCTTCCTGGGACAATGAATTCACGGTGTTCTTATTTCAATTTCCAGGAGTGTATATTTAGAGTTAGCTGCCATTGTTTACACCAATCACTTATCCTGTCCAAGTCATCTTGTATCCTCCTACAGTCACTCAACGACGACACCTTACCGTATACCGCAGCATCGTCCGGAAACAGCCGCACATTGCTATCCACCCTATCCAAAAAATCATTTATGTAGATAGAAAACAACAGCGGACCTACCACACTTCCCTGGGGCACTCCAGATGATACCCTCACCTCCGGTGAACACTCAACATCGAGGACAACGTACTGGGTTCTATTACTTAAGAACTCTTCGAGCCACTCACATACTTGGGAACCAATCCCATATGCTCGTACCTTAGTTAGGAGTCTGCAGTGGGGCACCGACTCAAACGCTTTCCAGAAGTCAAGGAGTATGGAATCCGTCTGATACCCTTCGCCCACGGTTCGCAAGATATCACGTGAAAAAAGGGCGAGTTGCGTTTCGCAGGAGCGATGTTATCTAAAGCCATGCTGATGCATGGACAGCAACTTCTCTGTCTCAAGGAAATTCATTGTATTCGAACTGAGAATATGTTCGAGAATCCTGCAACAAACCGATGTTAAGGATATTGATCTGTAATTCTGAGGATCCGTCCTTCTACCCTTCTTATATACAGGCGACACCTGCGCTTTTTTCCAGTCTCTCGGGACTTTACATTGGGCAAGCATTTTTACGTGTGGTTTTGTTTAATTTCTTAACGTCTGCTTTAATGACATCGGGATCCTGTATTAACTCCAACTCTTTAAGTCTACTGGTCACTGTCTGAAAATCTTCTGTGTATTTGTTTTCCAAAGTCTGAATGTTAGTGTCTGTTTTTGTTTTAAGATCGGAGACTTCACCATGGAATTCAGTGTTCAGCTATTTGATAGTACTGATTTCGTCTGATCCTGTAGCAATGTTGTTGTCTACGTATGTTTTTGCTTTCGTAAACAACTTACGCTTGTCTTTCTATCTCTGTGTAGTAATTGTTTCCATCACTTGTTTCTTTACTTTGTTCTGTTTCTGCATGAATTTACAGTAACGCGTTTCACTGTTTTTTAGGTGGTGATTAAAACGTTCATCAATTTGGCTGTTCTGCTGTTCAAATTTCTTGTCGACTTTCGCATTCAGAGTGCATGAAAGTTCTGCTGACATTAATTTGAACTCGTCGCGTAACTGTGTTGCGTTTTCTGAACATTGTTTGGCGATTGCACTGATTTCATCTCTAAGTAGTTTTGTTGTGGCTGCATGTGTATTACGTAATTCTTGTGCAACAGATCTAATTTCTTCACTACTATTCCTAGCACAAGCCTTAATTTCCTCACGTAAGTGTTCTTTGGTATCATGCATGACATTGCACGGCAACGGCTGTAATCCATTCACTAAGTTGTTTGTAAATGTTGTCTTGTTTTTCATTAAGTTGTTTGAAATTTTCATATAATTGTTTGTTCGATTTACTAAGGTTGTCGTGTTTTTCATTAAGTTGTATCTATAATGCCACAACTTGATCCATGCCAAAATTAGCGACTCTGTTTTCTGGGCTGTGTGATGGTGCATCTGCATGTGTCACGTTTTTTGTAACAATTTGGTCATTGTCTGATTCACGAAAAGGCTTGCTAATTGGATGAGCACTGTTAGTCACTACATCGGAACCAAATAAATCTGACGTATTTTGAGTACATTGTTCATCTTGGTTAGAAACATTTATCTGTTCAATGTGAAAATTTTTCAAATCAGGTGTGTCAAACTGGGCAACGTTCATTGTAGCGGAACGTGCCGCGTCATCAATTGTCGTTAAATTTAGTGTGGATATAATTGAATGTGTTTGCTCATCATTTAGATTAGAGTTATTATTTGTGGTCGGGACGCACTGATTATCTGCAATTGGAGGATTATCACTAGTATTATCAGTCAAATTATTCAACTCGGCTTTTTCACTCATTACACATTGCGATGTAGTGTTTCGCGGTATTTTCACAAGTCAAAGGTAGGCACAAAATCAAACAAAGACAAAGCAAAACTGGAACAAATACAATAACAACAAAGAGCAATAAATTGCCGACGAGCTGTTAAAGAAGGAGTGACAAATTAGTAAATGCGTTGACCCGGATGCAAACTACATTTAATATTAGGTAAATAAGAGCAGATATATAACTGACTTATTCTCAGAAATTCACAACAGAACTCGATCCTGGCCAGCTCTCGCCAAGTGTAACCTCCCAAAAGATTAATTAATTATAGCATTCACATTTAATGTAACCTCCCAACAGTTTAAATCCCGTGACCTTGGAATAAAAATGTGACTAACCTCCCAATAAAATTGTGAATCATATATAACCTTTCAATAATTAACTGTGAATCTAAACTGGTAAATGGACGCTAGCAATGCCCTGAAAAGTCATTCTGAATAAACTGAAAATCATTATGTCGCCGGATAATGCGTAGATATCTGCTCCTATAAGAAATTTTTCTGGCACACACCAGTGCAATGCTCGCCACTAGATTTGTCATGTATAAAAAGAAACAACTGATTTTTTCTTTACAATAATTGGGTTGACCATGTATAGGAGAAATTAGTAAGATCTTTAAATTCAGATGAAAGATTGTCAAAAGTTAACTTTATAAGAAAGATTATTATTAAATGATGTTTTTAAAAACATTTACATGGGACTAGATATAACAATAGTACAAAATCAGTTGTTACAAATTACATATGCGCGCTGCTATAAATAGGAATTTTTGGTTTTACCTTATACTACATCGCTCAGGCACTGCCATTGCTCTCCATGACCGGCCCAACCTCCCGACTGGGAGCTACTACTACTACTGCTGCCGACACTGCTCTCTGGTATGCAAATCTATTGTAGGTTACATATCGCAGGCAGCGCGTGAGCATTCCATCGAAGTTACATCTGCTCGAGTGCGCTAGCAATAAATTCCTTATTTATGGACCTCTTACAGCGCGTCACAAGCTCATACAGCTAACTTAGTTATGACGCTGCAGTCTCGATTTTACACACAAGCTGCGACAGGAGCGATCGCATAAATCAAAGCTCGTTTAGAGGAGTGTGTCAAGTTTCTTCACACATGAGATGGAAGTTCTCTCATGACCGACAGTTTTACCATTAACGATCGCAAGTAGACATACACAAAACAGAGCATACGCTCTCTGAATGTGGAGGTGACTGCATACATTCGAGTACAATGCTATATTACACCCCCCAATAAATGCATTTGGAGTACTTGATGGCAGCTGTGCTACATTTACAAGTAATTTTAGAACATAGAACTAGATGTTATGTAATGATCGCATGGATAGATCTGACCGAAAATCGATTGAATAGCGAAAAATGAGGAGCTAATAGGTATAAAATGACTGAATATAGACCCAAATGCGGTGAAATTGAGGAAGTACTTTGCTATATTCTGGTTCGCGTCGAACAATTTGTATACGGGACCAAGTATGCGACAACAGGAGGAATCTGGGAAAACGTGGACATTGAAACGAAGGGAATACGGGAGGCAGTCAATTTTTTTCCCATTGAGGCAGGATTATAATTCATGTCTATCGAGGTACCAGTGATCCACGCGAGTTGACTACTGTATTTGTTGCTTTTCGGGATGGCAGAGAACGATTCATTTCTAAACTTACTTCCATCAGCATTAAAGTATAACGAAGAGTGGACTGGGTGATCGATTGAGATGGAGTTGTAACAAGGTACGATTCAATGGCAGACAGATTCATTATAGAGAAGGATAAGTTGATGGAGGTCAATTATTTTTCCCAGTGTTCTGTCTGGATGCATCAGTAACGTGACATAGCCTGCGTTCGACTCATATGTGTTCCGTATGTGCTTCAAAGCACTATCTACTTGCGATCCTTAATGGTAAAACTGTCGGTCATGAGAGGAATTCCAGCTTACGTGTGAAGAAACTTGACACACTCATCTAAACGAGCTTTGATTTACGCGATCCCTCCTGTCGCATCTTGTGCGTAAAATCGAGACTTCAGCGTCATAACTAAATTAGCGGTATGAGCTTGTGATGCACTACAATCCCCATGCACACATTTGCCCGACAGATGTTGTGTTAACAGAGTTAGTGGCGGAACGAATTGTAATTTTCACTTGTCAGACGCTGCTGCCATGGGGGTTTATCTGTTTCCTTGTAGGATGTATCCCCCACTACTAACTATCATTTATATAGACCTGATGCAGGCATCATATAATTTCTGAACTGCTATCGGATAAACATTGGACACTATACATCTCCGCAAAGCTATATTGTGCTCGTAATGTAAAGTAAATGTTTGACGGAAGCAGTTTTTTCGTTTTACCATTCGATAAAATAGTTCAGCAAAGAGAAACTGAAGAAGGGTGTATGTCTGATAGGCCGGAATAGTATTCGATCTAATATTATAGCCCGTTTTTAAGTGCAGAACGTTGTAGTCTTAGGAGTACATGAGTTTATGTTCTCTCTCTTACCAGTACCTTCCGGATACAGATCCTAGACTCTATAACAATAATTTAGAGTTGATAGCTTCGTTGATTTAGGTAAACATGTGTTCGAGAATTAACTGTGAAAGGTCGTACTGAGTAGTCATCTATCCATGTTCGCAATGATACTCGCAAAGTAGAGAAGGGATGATACTGAAATTGGGGAAACATGCTGTCACATGATTGGCCTCTGCTGGAGTTACTGTAAAATTATTCGCGCTATCAAGTGTGTTGCTTAATGTTACAGTACATCGGCGGTGTCTTTTCCATCCCATCCATGCATTGGTGTGCTGCTGGGTACCACATAATGACTGGCTGACAACGCTTGTTTGAGTCTGGGAAAAAGTTTTTTGGATGGGTGACAACTTCTAGGGATTGCTTGCAGTGGTGTATGAGTGCAAAATGAGGGAACACTCGAAATGGAACATGGAGCCATCATCTATTTCGTTACTGTGACATATGAGTTTAAATGTAGAGGTTGTCAATCACTTTCAGATGGTAGTTTGGAAAATCTCCACAACGCTGCCAAACTCGTCTAGTTTCCTCATGTTGTAAGTGTCTTTAATTTAAAAATCATCCAATGTTATGCTATCTGTCGTAGAATATGATTTACACTGTGCGATGTCTAGTTTTATGTGAAATGTTGTAGATCAGAGAGTCTTAATGTCAGTTTAGAATCTGACACAGACCTCGAAGTCGTGGCAGAAAACGAAGTGTTTGGCAATGTACAAAAGCGTGTTAGAAAACAGTGTTTATATCAGGACCAGAGGGAGCGTCTCATACGATAATTCACTTAGAGTATAGGTGATCAAACTTTAAAATGGTCTCTGCAGTGTCTGTATATTTAATATGATCATGTCCACATAGGTACCTCTAGTTTGAGGTGTCCGACTTGGTGAACCGTTAGGAATGTTTGGATGGCTGCACACTACGCTATTCTGGGGAAGTATTGTGAAATCTCTTTCTTCGCGCTGGAGGCTGACTGAAGCTATACGCCACTGCGCCAGCATCGACACCTAGGAGACTTGTAAATAGCTTTTATAGTTTGTAATATTGGGGTGGGTATAGAATTATGAAGATAGCATGTTGAAGATCTGTAGTACTTGTATCTAGTTTGGGGACGTACCACATTGCGCGCATTTCTACTGAATGCTCAAAACATAGTCCTGTTGCAGTAACTCAACTCGATCTGTTTCTACACGTTTTGCAGAAGTTGTTAGATATGTCTTTCTCCTACTTCCGCTCACTTAGGACTTAAATTGCAACGAGCACTTGTGGAAAGCTGTAGAAATGGGTGTGGCTGCAAGATGTGTAGGGTGTGATTAAAACCAGGTTGTAATGTTACTGTAGCAGACAGGTTCGAGGGATGTGACTCGTTTAGAGATATGAGAGTGCGTGAAATATGATTGACTTGTGGGTGTGAGCTTACGCAAGTATGTGTTGGAATGGACGTAATTTCTAACATATAGCGTAACACTGTAGATCTGAGAAGTTAGTGTATATTTTTCTTCTTACGGCCTCTATCAGCACATCATCTACTACTACTGTCCGTCATCGCCTATAACTCAGTGGGTATATTGCTGAACATCTGATATGGTCCTGAGACAGAATGCGCTAGGAATTATAACATTTCTCTAACTACATATACTAATGGAGTTAATTATAGTTACTCTTTGTCTGCTGCAGTCATGGTCCTGAGAACATTAAGGTCACTGTAACACAACTACTGGATAGTTGATTTAGTTTAATCATTTATTAATTTTATTCATTTTTGTTATATTTTCAAAACAAAATAAAAGTATTATTACAAAGGCAAACAATACCTACAATACAAAAGGAGCAGTCACATGCTCACTGCTCAAAACCCAAAACCAGACTGACTCACTCTGTCAACATGGCAGTTAGTATTTATACTTTCTTAACAATGAACAATCTTCACCATTATTTAAAATTATTATTTCATAAATTAACAATTTAAAATCTCATCTTAAACAAATTACAAATTTCATTGTTTACGTAGATTCTTCTATATTAAATAAATGAGTGAATTCTAATCTCTGTATAAGTTGAAGCAAGTATAAACGTTTAGGTATCAAATGTGAACAATACACTTGTTATATTTACTAATTACAGAAGATTCATATCATATAAAATGTTCCTACCAGTCAACAGACTTCTACACATTAGTGTAATTAAGATTCCATAATCACTGTCTTTGTAAATTTTTCACAAGTACATATTTTTCATACACCTCTACGTCAGAAATTACTGTCCGTGGCTAAAAGTTATGTGTTTGTATTAATTTTAATTAGACTGTTATGTTTCAACAACCCCCAAAGGGATTTGTGCAACTGAAAGTTGAGCAAAACCTTTTCTGACAGATCTACATAACAGTCCTCCTTTTACTATAAACTGGAGGAACAAGCACTTTACTTATAGATTGAGTTAAATCCTACATTTGATTAAAAATCTAAATTAATTATGAAGCAATATACAATAATTATTACTCAATAGTACAAAGGGAAGAACAAGTTATGTCTAAACTGTATGACCTAACATGCAATTCAAACTAGTACAATATTCCTAAGTGTAAATGTACTTATCTCTGTACTTTACACAAATGTAAATAGTCTTGATATTTGCGGTTCGCAGACTGCTTCTTTGTGAATCTTGAAGTATGCAGTACGCAGACTGCTTTGTTGAGAGTCTTCAAATTTGCAGTACGCAGACTGCTGTTTGGGATGAAATGTCTGACCAATGACCAACCTTACTATTTTTCATTTGTCAAGACACTTCCAGTGCCACTTTGTCACCTTTCAATCATTCAAACATGATATGTAAGAGTGCAGTTACATAATACATCATTTTGGTTGTGTTTTATAAATAATTGAAAAAGCACCGACAACTATGTGGTCGGGCCTTATATACAGATACTTGTTCACCACTTGGGCATGAATACACAATAAATACATCGGTAATTGGTTTATAAGTGACATATACATCATGACAGTTATATGGTTGAGCATTATATATATATATATATATATATATATATATATATATATATATAGTTATGATATTGCTGTTAAAAATTGCTGGGGTAGGCTGTATGCCACAAGAAAGCAGTTCACCTCACCACAAATACAATAAATAGTTACAGAGAATTTGGTTGAATGAGACAGCACATCATAGTATATGTCAGTACATCAGTAGTTCTAATTTTGTGCCTGTGAGTTGTAGATTAATTATAGTACGTGCATTTCTTTTGAAAAGAAATTGCTGAGAACAGTATATCATTGTATTAAGTACAGGCAGAAAATAGGCAGAATAGTGCATATGAATAAGCACTCAAAGTTTGAAATTACATTGACAATAGGTGATTATAAAGGAATATATTGCATGTAACAGTATATCATTGTGCTGAGTCTAGACAGACCAGATAAAACAGATGATTATAGTATGCATCGTATTATGTATAGGTAGTTGTCAAGCAATTTACAAGAAACAGTAATTGTTAGCGTTTTCAGACATCTATTTTCATGGAAAAATTATGTCAGTATTCAACTGTTGAAATGCACATAGATGTAATGACTGTACCACTTGTAGCACCAAACATCCTCATTTCTTTACAAGTCAATCTCTGGCTTTAGAACAACTGAACCAACATGAACATTTCAGGTCAGGAAACCAAAAGGATGGATAAAGGGATTTGCCCACAATAACTGTCAAAGGCACCTTGTTCACTTTCAAATGAGGTAATTTTATCACTAGGTTGGATCATGGGCTTACACATTCCTACGATCACAGTCATAGTATTTGTCTGGAAAAAGGAAAACTACCTAATTCAGAGGTAATGTCATACCACAATTTGTAAAGCGGGTATAGCTTTTAACATGGATACTTGTGTGCACATGTAGAACCAGGAACTCTCGTGGGAGTAACATGCAGTAGTTGTCGGGATTGTATTTTTTTCTTTAACATCTGGTCTCTCTTTCTATGACATGGTGCTAGGACTTGCAAGAAGAACATAAGGGGCATGCACACACATCGTTGATCTTTGGTCAGTATTATTTCGTATTGTAGGCAATGATTTATTGACGAAATATTATAATTAGTAGTAGCAGTGGGTGCGTGATATGTACGTATTTGAGCATCAGGTTTAGAAATTATGTGTTTGTGGAAAGGTGATGACTATGACATGTTGTATGGAAGGTACGGATTTGACGTGGAATACTGTGATAGCAAAGGGAAAAGTATGTTCAGTTGTAAGGTGGGTACAGATATTGTTATTTCCAGAGAGTGTTTAAGTATTTGATGATATGTATGGCTATGTTTAGTTGCCAGTGCAATATAGCGATCAGCGTAACATAGTTATTTGCTGCTGAAAGTCAAGTGTGCAGAAGGAAACAAAAGGCAGACCTTGCATCCACATCAGATGCATGAGTAATTAGATAAGAGCAAATGATAATGCTTGATTGATGTTCTGTGTTCGGATATAGGAGTCTCTAAACGGCAGCGCAAATGAATGCATATGTTGAAAGCGTGAAATGTAATAGCGTGGCAGGCTAGCAAACAATAGAATAGATATACCTAAATGTCTATTATACGTATTTTCCCAGGAAACGCTACGTGCATACTTAGAGGATTATCTTTGTCAATACTTGGTTTCTAAATCTATATACTACATACACTTATTACAGTTTTGATCCTTTTTATACAATTAATATATATATGTTTACATAGTGTGTGTTTGAGCAAGCTGCTCACCAGCGCAGTTAATGTTGTGCGCTTCCAGCATTGGTTTCCCAATGTATCTCTGGCAGCATGTAGTCTTTGCGCATGCGCAATAGCAACACTCAATTTCGCGTGCGGGAGTTTCAAAATCGCTGTGTTATGACAGTCTTGCACAGTATTCACTTTCACATAGTGTTCATTACAAGTTGTTATTTCAGCATAAATGGCGTGTTAAGTTCGGTGACACCATAAGATTTAGCGTGTGCGTGATCTGAAGCAACGTCCATGTCTTCTGTTACGACACAACACTCCAGGTCCTTGTGCGTTTTCATGACTATTGTTCCCGGGGCATATATGGTCGATGTAGTTTTTAGCCTCCACATCGTCTACGACAGGTGCTGAGTTTATTGTCTCCAAAGCATCTGAAGGCCGGCCAGGAACAACGGCGTCGATGTTCGCAAAGGTAGGTGTTCCACCACATTGTTTACACTTGCCAACAAACGTTCATTTGCAGTGTGAAAATCCTCATTATCGTCGAAGTAAATTGCAGTTTATATCGATTTACAAACAGTTATTTGGTTTATGCACCATAAGTTTCACAAACAACACAAAATTCGTCGTTTATAACGTTCACTGTTTAACACAGTTTGCAACACATTTTACCATATTTACATTTTAACAAAGTTCACTGTGTCCCAACATGTTTACATCGTTAATTATGAAAGGTTACATTTCGTGGTCACATTTCAAAATATGTTGACAATATGCAAAGTTTTAACACATACACAAATATATATAAATTTACAAGAACATGCATGTGAACTATTTACACTAAAAAAAATATACTAAGTCCCATTGGCTTTCTTTTATTTGGGTTTATGGTCATTTTGATTTTCTTTATTAAGGATTTGACGTGCCAAGGGATATAAGACTTAATGTTTAAAGCACGGGCTTTCCTTCATTTATTATTCATTTATTTCTTTTGATTCCATATCTTGGCTGGCTAGTGGTTAACCAGGATTGTAATGCCATTAATATTCATGTCTTTTTATTCATACCTGAAAGTTTACTGTCACGCAATATATTTTTACATTCCATAAACAAACAATACCCAGCTGCAGGAGGTGGTAGGATAATGGAGAAAGAAAAAAAAAAAGATAGAATGGAAGAAACTATTCACTACCTATAAACTATCAAATCCTACAGCTAATACATAAAAAAGAATATAATACCTTATAACGTTTGCATTACCTTCAAGGGGTGTGTGAAAGGAGGTGCTTACCATTTACCAAATCATGGGTAAATGTAAGTGTCCTTACGTCAAGTCTGTGTAGGGTAACATCATGACAGATTCTCTGTTTGTGTTGTGATTGTTCATATGACTTAGCGTATTATACCTTAACAAATCCTTGCATGAGTGAATCGCATATCTGCTCAGTACATCCTCAATATCTCCACTTCTTGAGGATACCGTCTATACAAATGGAAAATGTATCTCAGAGATTGTCTCTCTCATAATGTGTATTATATAATGACATATCAAATTTCCTCTCAAGAGTTCAACCATGAACTTTCTTCTACTTTAATGAAGGTTAAACATTATGTATGTTGTGTGTATATATACATATATCATTTCTTTCTATAAACATAAATAAAGAACGTAGTCTTATAATTGACAGTAAAATGTCTCTTTCTCACTGTCCGTTGCTCGACTTCGGCTGCACGGATGGTCACTGCTCCTTTGCGCTTACCTTGCATAGCCTGAAAAGTCAAATGTCTTCAACGTAGATGGAATTATGTCATCTGTTCGCTTAAGTGGAGGTGTTGTACGAGTCGCAAAACAGCCTTAATAACTCTCCTATCTTTTGCTTCCTCAGGGTTTTCTGTCATATGTAATTATAATAAAGGCTAATATGGCACTAAATTTCACTTTCGTAATTTTTTTTTTTATATCCAATGTATTCACATGAGGGCTGTGTAAAAATTATATTTCAACTTAAGTTTCTTAAAATATCATTCTCCTGTCTGAACACAAACTATAAATGTTTTCTTTCACACAACAGCTTAACAAAACTTAACGAAATGTTACCAAGTTACACTTCTGCCATAAACTAAAGCTAATGCGTTTCCAAGCTACGTTCTTATCACACTTATTTCTACAGCTGTAATCATCATTATGTTCACTCTGCTTTTCTTACATTAGTTCATTTTCAAGGGCACTGTAAATAGATTCACCTTTAACGCCTTGTACTCACGTGTTTTAACTCATCACAAATGTTTTCTCTCAAACTGAAATCCTTATGTAATCTTAAAGATGTAGACTATTTACTCACTTCTCTATGTAGCACAATATTACCAAAACATTCTCACTCATTCCTTACTCACATATTCATCATAATATATATATCCTTATACATTAAACATATTCCTCATCAAACATTAATATATCACATACATGGGGCCATTTGGCACTTCCATTCTCATAAAACTCCAATAATATTTTCCTCAAATAATCTCTTGTCTCCATCAACTACTTCACAGTAACTTACCTTCTTATATTAACCTAAACATTAACTCATTCATACTGATCATTCATTCTTACGTCCTCATTCATTCTGCTACATACATATGTCATTACTGATTTCAATAGCTATTATTTCCTCTCATTGTAGTGCCTTGAAATAACTAACTAGTTGTTGATTCACCTTATAATTTACAATTAACAGCCAATGTAACCTGCGTAGGTCTCATTTCTATATGAATATCTTTTCTCATTTAGTAAGTGTACTCACCTGGGTTTACTTTCTCTTCATAATTATGTGTACAAGTGTAACTGCAGTATATAATTTCCATAAATGAATGTTTGTGTTCTTAGGCTGTATAACTTAATGTTCGTGTATTCAATACAAATATCTATGATCTCGTTTTCACAGCAACTTGCTCATGTTCAACTTAGTTATTATTATATTATGTTGTTTTAGTGCACAAAGGGTTTCAAATGTCTGTGGGGATGCAGCCCCCTTGGCTTGTGAGATAACGGGTATTCTAGGTAGTAACAACCTGGGTGAGGTATGCTTGCTATTCTGAAAGGACCTGAATATAATAGCTGTCATTTTCTGTTCAGTTGTTTTAACTTTGTAGACTTGGGATGTGAACGCAAAAGAACAAGGTCATCAACCTGATAGGTTTGTGTATTTGTAACATGTTTGTCATACTTCTCTTTCCTGATTTTGGCTTTATTGCACAACGTAGTGTATGCCTGTCTTACTTTCTCTTCCAAAGGTGTACGTGTTGTGGATGCAGTTAGCTTTGGAATGGGCATAGCCCACTTGTTCTGTTCAGGTTTGTTTAATAATAATTCCTGTGGTGGGTATCCTGTCGAGGCATGAGGCAAATTGTTTACTATCTGCTCAAAGGGTGCTAAAAATTCGATCCACTTTGTGTGTTTGCGAGGTGAATGTATTCTCATGAATTGACCAAACTCTCTAAAAATCCTTTCTACAGGGTTCCCTTCCGGGTGAAATGCTGATGTAAGAATATGTTTGATGTTATGTGTGGCAACAAAAGATTTCCATTTTCTTCCCGTAAAATAGGATGCGTTATCCGTGATAATGCTGTGGGGTTTGCCAAACCTTGTAAAGTAACTGTTAGTCAAACGTTAGTAATAGCAGATGTGTTGACAGTGCAGATAGCTAACAGTTTTAAGTATTTTGAGAAGACATCAAATACAGCAACGATGTATTTCACACCTCCACGAGCTCTGGGATAAGGTCCGGCGATATCCAACGATACTATCTCCAAAGGTCGGGTTGGTACAATAGGATGTAATTCATTCAAAGATGATCGGTTGGAAAATTTTGCTTTTTGGCAGATGATACATTTACGAACAATTTGCAATACTCTCCGACGCAGATTGGGAGAATAACAGTACTGTACTATTTTATCAGTGCATTTGGTGACTCCGTAGTGTCCCCAAGTTTTGTGTGTGAACAGAATAAAATCGTCAACATGTGCGTCGGGTAGACAAACACACCAATGGTGCGAGTCTGGGGTACGCCTATGAAAAAGTACATTTTTGTGTATTGTGTAATATTTTTGTAAATGTGAAGAAGGATCTGTACGTAATTTCTTTTTGATATTTGACCACCTGGGGTCGCTGTCCTGAAGTGAAGCAAAGTTCTTGCACATATTGCGGTAGTATGGGGCGTATGTACCATCATACATAAGTAAGATGTTAAAGTCTGATGTTTGCTCGGAAAGTTCCGAAAAATCCTGTATGCCTTGGGGCAAACGGGACAGGGCATCAGCTACTACGTTTGATTTACCTTTAATGTAAGTAATTTCGAAGCTGTATTCTTGCAGTGAAAGGCACCACCGGGTGAGCCGTGAATGAAGCAATTTGCATGATAGCAAGAAAGAAAGGGCTTGGTGGTCTGTGTATATGCGAGTATGTTTACCCCAAAGAAAGTAGCGAAACTTACGGAATGCCCAAATAATGGCAAGAGCCTACCGCTCCGAGTACGACCTCTCGCACTCAGTGAGTGTGCGGCTCGCAAAACTTATCGGTTTGATGACAGATTGTCTTGATTCGGATTGAATTTGAAATAGAAAAGCTCCAAGGCCGTATGATGACGAATCCGTGGCTAGGCAAAAATCTGACGTCATGTCAGGGAGGCAGAGGAGGGGTGCGTTCACCAATGCATCTTTAATAGCCTGAAAATCGGCTTGGCAAAACTCTGTCCATCTCCAAATTGCGCTCTTTTTCAGTAAAGTTAGCAGGTGAGAGCTGTTCAGAAGCTGCTTTGAAACAAACTTCCGAAAGAAAGAAGATAAACCTAAGAATGCTTTCAACTGTTTGCGGTTTTGTGGAGGAGGGAAATTACGAATAGCATCAATCTTCTTAGAATCGGGACGAATACCTTCCGGCGAGACAATCTGGCCTAAAAACTTGATTTCACGCCTTCCTACTTTGGACTTCGAAAGATTTACTGTGACTCCAGCTTGTGAAAATTTAAATAAAATTTGCTGTAACAGATCAATATGTTCCTCCCACGTATTTGTTGCCACGACGATGTCATCGACGTACGCCGTGACGCGTGACAACAAACACTGGCCGAGAACGGCGTCAAGCGCCTCGATGAACACGCCCGCGCTTATACTCGCAAACCAAAAGGCAACACACAAAACTGATAACTGCGTCCTTCACAAAGGAAAGCAGTGTATTTACGACTGTCATTGTGAAGGGACACCTGCCAGTACGATAAGCGGAGGTCAATATTAGTTAGGTATTGTACATTATAAAATTTTAGCAACTGTTCGTCCAAGTTGACGGGTCTAGTGTTAACAGGTATAATAATTTTGTTGATTTCACATGCGTCTAGCACCAATCTGACATTGCCATCTTGCTTGCCTACCGCCAGGATAGGACTGCAATAAGGGGAATGTGATTTTTCTATGACACCCCAGGTCAACAAACGCTCGATTTCACGTAAAACTGCAGGTTTATTCGCCCATGGAATATTATAATGTGTCCTACAATAAGTCTTATGTGGCTTAACATCCATTTTGTAGCTATAACCTCTGATTACACCAGGCCTCTCACTGAAAACTTGTGCATAATCACATAATAATTTGTACAGTTCTTCTTGCTGTTGTTTCGTTAAATAGTCAGATTCGACACATTTCTGATACAATAAATCCTGCCCAGTCTCCTGATAGTCTGAATCTTCAGGTGTTAAATTACATGCACTAACTATGGTAGGATATACCAATTCAAATTGACTTACTTCGTAATGTTTTTGTCGTGGTTCAATCGTCTTATTAAGTTCAACATTAATTAGTTGTTCTCCTACAGATAATTTACATATGCCATTACTTAAATCTATGATTGCTTTGTGTTCATTCAAGAAATCCATCCCTAGGATGCAGTGTACGATAAGCTTGTCTACAATCAGAAAATTACACTTGAACTGTGTATTGGAAAATGTGAAGTTAACAAGGGCTTGCATGCGTATGTTCTTAGATTTAGTACCTGTGGCACTACCGAGCGAGGTGGCGCAGTGGTTAGACACTGGACTCGCATTCGGGAGGACGACGGTTCAATCCCGTGTCCGGCCATCCTGATTAGGGTTTCCGTGATTTCCCTAAATCATTCCAGGCAAATGCCGGGATGGTTCCTCTGAAAGGGCACGGCCGACTTCCTTCCCTAATACGATGAGACCGATGACCACGCTGTCTGGTCTCCTTCCCCAAACAACCAACCTGTGGCACTAACCACGTGGTAATTCTGTACAGGTAATGTAGGTATGTTTATAATTTGTTTCAATTCATTATAGAATGCGGTTGACATCACACTTGCAGCAGCACCAGTATCGAATAAAACTTAACCCATGCCGTAACTTGTATGAATTCTTTAACACAACTGTCTGATTTAATGTTTATCTCGTCGGTTAATTCCTGTTCTGCTGTCATTTTGTCATCGTACCTGAGGAAACAAATCGTCTCAGCCGTTGCGCTCTTACAACATCTCACGACCGAAGCATGAGCGCTTAGCTCGGTCGTCGACTGTTTTCCGGCGTCTGCTGCGTTTGGCCGGGTTCATTGACCAGCTCCACTATGTTTACATTCCGGCCGGTTGACGCCCACGCGTCAGCTGATGGCGGGCCGCAATTGTTATTGCTACTTCGAGGCGGGGAGTGCATAACTGTACTGGGGAACGGGGGCGGATTCCGTGGAGGGTTATGATTTGTCATGCGTGAATTTTGTGTGTTCCACATATTCTGTCGGTGATTGTTGGGATTGTTATTGTTTTAGTGGTAATTATGTCTGTTATATGTCATGTTCCTGTCAAAGTAGCCCGGGTTGTACCGGTTATTCTCACGTCTCCTATTGTTGTTGTTGTACTGTCTGTAATTTTCATTTTACTTGTAGTTACCATTTTGATATGGGTGATAATTATTGTTATTATTATTATTCCACGAATTTCTGCGGTTGTTCCTACTGTCATACACGTTTCCATTTGAATATGTTTCGCGCGCAGGCATCGTATTGTGTCGCGGCGCGGACGGATGGTTCCACCAACCACCGTCACTACGGTTCCTTTGGGGTGGGTGCTGATTTTGGTTACTAATATCAGTAAAATTTGAATGGCGTGAATCGCCTCTGTAAACTACGTCCATTTGATCTAAGAAGTTTAAAAAACTCTTAATGTCATTCTCCGGTACTCCTATTAATCTGTCTCGGTATGTGGCTCTTTAAAGTGTCAATTATCGCTGGCAAGTCAGCTGGTTTGGACCAGTACAGTGTCTTGTCTAGGTACCTCTCAAAGTATTGTCTTAACGTCTCTTTTTTAGCGTCATAGGTCTCGGGGTTGCACACTTCTCTCCTAAGACTCTGTTGCTCATTCTCGGACCAGAATTCGTCCAAGAAGGCTTGTTCGAACTGTTCAAACGTAAGGCACCGCCGTTTCATAGCGGCACCCCACTTAGCTGCTCGTCCTCTCATGAGATTGGTGACGTATCTGATTTTATCGACTTCTGACCAACTACGTGGAAAAACACCGTCAAATGATCTAATAAACACAATAGGGTGGACTTTGTGCTTGTCCTCACTGGAAAATGTCTGGAAATACCCATGTCTTACAAACGTATCATCGGCCATGCCGGTTGGCATAACTGTATTGATGTGATTTAGGTCACTTGCTACTCTAGGTGTGGTACCGTAATATTGCTCGTTCGGTGGAAAAGAAAGCGGCAAATTGTAATTTTGATTTGAAATAGGTGATTCCACAATAGGTGGTGTTCTGTCTGTGTCATTAGCCATGGTTTTAGCTGTTTTGTCGTTTCCTGACGATGCGTTTGCACCTATCGCCAAACACGGCACAACATTGTCTCGTAATTTTGTCACTTCGTCTTGTATGTGTTTTGTCTCGTCTTTAACATGTGTCTTTCTTTTTGAAAGTATGTCCTGTGTAATTGTTTCAAGTTTTTTGTCCAGGTAGTCGTCACACAATTTACATTCATGTACAATTCTTTCGGCCATGTTGGTGTCGTTGTTTATTGACGCGAGGTCCGCTCGATCTTCTAATTTTTCTGTCTTTTCTTTGAGGTGGGTTTGTTCAAGAACTACCATTGTGAGCTGTTGGGTAATATTTCCCACTTCTTCAGTCAGCTTTTCTTGGGTGGAGCTAGCTGAAGTTTGAGCTTGAGCTAACTCTTCCACACGAGTGTTCACTTCCTGCTGCACATTAACTACTTAAGTTAACTGATTCTCATATCGGGTGATATTGTTTTTTGTTTCATGTATGAATGTAACCAAAGTTTCTTCCTGTTTAGTTACTCGATCGGACAATGTCTCAAATCGCTGGCTGAGCTGTTGAGTGGTGTTATTTAATTCTGTCATCTGTTTTGTCGTTCGTTTAAAATTTTCGGTCATAGTACGGTTTAATACGTCAAATTTTTCGTCGCTTTTATCTAGCCTTTGTTTAAAGGAGGATGCTAAGTTCACCCAACCTGGATATGATGTGACGTCATTATGACGTACCACGCTTTAGTCGATTAACACACCTATCGACTTTTACGAACGTTCGAGATTCTAAACTGTCGTCAGCTAGTGGTTTGTTTTGACACGTGCGATTCTGGTAACAGCTCAGTGTGGCAGCGTATATGTATTTCACAAAAATAAAAGAGCTGGATATTAATAGAAATATTCCTGACCGTGGCCTTGAAAACACCACGGACAACACGTTTCGTAAAAAAGTGAAGTCTTCTTGTGTCCTGACCAGATTAGATTGTGTGATTGTTGTATTGAACGCTTATTTATTATCAATATTTTAGTATGGTTTCATACAATTGGTCTTGTCAGTACATATTAGATTGTAGCAGCATACTCTTGCTGACTTTTTTTTCTTAATTTATATAGCTGAAAGAGACCTCGTGTAAGTTTGTTAGCTAAGTACTTTATACGTCCATCCCAAGATAGTCTTTTATCAACCATAATTCCAAGTAATTTTACACTCGGACCGCAGAGACAGGTACCTTAGTGTCCAGTAATGACTGGTGTGTAGAATGATTGAATTTCGAACTTAAAAAGAAAAATATGAGGCATTGTTGAAGAAAAATCGTCGACCGGAGATGAAATACGAGGGGAAGTGGATTTCTCAATGTAATCTTAACGAAAGGTTAGTCTCTTGACGCATCTAAAGATTTTGGCTGCTGAGTGCTTCTTCTCTCCGAGTACAAATAACCGACGCACTTCAGCTGGGTCAGAAGTACATCAATTTCTGCTTGAGATTCACAATAACCACGCAATTGCCTGTCGTCATCGATGCTGAACTCTTTCAGATTTTCTCTCGTTAGTCTCTCGAATGCTGAACACATAATTAGAGACGAGCAAACGAAAAACAACGTACAGGACATAAACACAGTACAATACACGATTTAAACGCAAGGAACGCAAAACACATGCCAACGAATGGTGCAGAGCACAGCGCTACCCTGTCACAACCTCTCGAAAGTTCACAAAAGTCGAATAGTCGATATACGGTTTCTATCGTTTTCGATGTAGCGTGTATACGTCATAATGACGTCACATCGTATCCAAGTCCGGTGAACTTAGCATCCTCCTTGTTTAAAGTCCTGACCAAGTGCGTCCAGTTTTGCGTCAATTTTCTGACTAACGTCTCGTTTCATGTCTGCAAATAACTCTAATAGTCGGTCCAGTTTGTCAGTTTCCTGTGTCCGATTTGTGTCACATTGCTAAATTTGTCTCATATTCGGTTCTGACACTGATGTTAACAATGGCGCCGAGGGTCTAGTCTCGCGTCCACTCTACATTTCGTCATTTAAAGTCGCCATCTATGTATTATCACAAATGTTGCGAGTTTGAGGCAAAATCATTGCATTGATCTGTGAACTCGTCCATGGAGGGAAACGCGGACTTTCTTGTTGGTTGCACGATGAATCTAGTTCACTTAACTCATCTGCCGAAACTATCTCTACCTTACCGCGTTCCATTGCAATAGGATGTATAATCGTAAGTCAAAAAGGGAATAATATGAGTCTGATTAATAAAGATTTGACTCAAATTTAGGTTGAAATATTTTCTCGTCAATGTAAATGATTGCTCTATTGCAAACAATGGTTGAGAAAGATGCAGCAGGGCGGACAAAATTTTTCGTAACAAATGACTGTTTGGCGGCCAAATTTACAATCTTCATATGCTACAACACTACTATAATTACCACAAACTACAATAGAGATAGATGATTTTGGAAAAATCTAGAAGAAAACTACAGGATGCGTGGAAAGGGAAAATGGATTCTGCAGTTGGCTATTGAATGTTTGAATGAAACATAATTGTGTGACTCACCATTAAATTTTCTGTCCTGTAGCGGCTGGTCAAACACTTCTGCGTAAATCGTATTCGTCAAAATATGGGTTTTCTTAATACATCTCCATCGGATAATCACCAAAAGGTCTCAAAATAACAGTTTTGCATCAATATATGCCATGAAAAGAAAAACAAATTGAATTAGTTACAAAAATTCTTTACAATATTGTTGTATAATCATTTGCTTAGGTACAATAAAGTTGGCGTTTTAGTTACCCTTTAAACTTCAGGATTTTTGGTTATTCTCTGTTGGGAAAAAATACAAATTAAAGTTTCAAATTTGTCTCAAAAACGACACATCCGAAAATTGCGTCCTGTCGCGGGAGCCAGTTGTAGTGGTTAATAAAAAAAATAAATGGAGAAGAGAGACCGTAAAAAAGGGAAAGAATGAAATGCAAATCGGACTTTGTATTACAGAAAAGCTATCGGACTTCGTTATTCGAAAAAGCTATTGTTGGGGTGGTCCTCGTGGCGTTTTTGAGCAAAAGTTAAACCAATTTCCACTACAAAAAATTTTGAAAAATAACAAAATGTAACTGACAGGGGGAAATGGCGTAGCTTAGAGTTCATTCTTTACCAGGTTAACATGTCTTCTTTCGGGCGGCGTCCAGGTCTTCAAAAATCTCCTTCATTTCTGCGTGAAAAATCTGCTCCGAAATCTTGCAATAGTCCAGGAACCACTAATTTATACCAATTAAAATCATCTTGATACTGTATGCAATTTAATTCACTTTGCTACTTCCGTCCTCCGAATTTCTTAACAACTTCCACAATGTCTACACATTACAATCAGATCAAGATTAGCCATTAAGTTTTTTACGTCAGCATCAGATCACGTCTGCCTTAAGCTTCGGCTAACAAGAGACAATTGAAACGGAATAAAAAACAAAAAAGAGTTAACAATTTTAGTATTTTCTCTCTGCCGTCGAGCGCTCATACCGCTGCGACGGGATATTTTTATCTGAGGGAACGAGTGTAGCGCGGCGAAATTCAAAGTCCCGCTACAGTTGTTTGCTGCTGAAAGTCAAGTGTGCAGAAAGAAACAAAAGGCAGACCTTGCTTCCACATCAGATGCATGAGTAATTAGATAAGAGCAAATGATAATGCTTGATTGATGTTCTGTGTCCGGATATAGGAGTCTCTAAACGGCGGCGCAAATGAATGCATATGTTGAAAGCATGAAATGTAATGTGTGATGTAAAGAGTGCCGCATTAGAAAATCGAGGACGAGCGAGTTCGCGTTTCCCTTGTTGTTCTATCGATTGTGATGATTACAATACACAAGTGCACATCGGTGATGTCTTCCAAAGCATTACATCTGCTGGTCGGGTATTCATTATCACAGATAGCAATTGACGTGTGCATGATAAGACTTATTTGGTTTATGTTGTATAATGACTAGAGAAGGTGAAAGTGTATGCTATAGCGAGGGACATATAGATTCATCACATAGGTAAAGGCGCGAGATTTTTTATGTGGAAAATTATGGGCTCTATAGATAGTAATATTCGACCACGAATGATAACAGTCAAGAGTAGAAATTACGTGTAAATCGGCCGCTGACAGAGTGTTGTGGCAATGGTAATAATATGTAATTGTAGTTGGAAGTGGTAAATATGGTCTTGGCTTACAATATTCTTGTGAGTGTGGTATGTATTTAATGATCTGTATAGAAGTTTGCGACCATCCAGGCCCCCATGCACTGTTGCCATTTTTCGGGGTGCACACAGCCTCGTGATGCCAATTGAGGAGCTACTCGACCGAATAGTAGTGGCTTCGGTCAAGAATACCATCATAACGACCGGGAAAGCGGTGTACTGACCCCTCTCCTATCCGCATCCTCCACTGAGGATGACACGGCGGTCGGATGGTCCCGATGGGCCACTCATGACCTGAAGACGGAGAGTATACAAGTTTGCAGGTTTAACTGTCATTGGGATTTAGCAATCTGTGTAAACATAATTTTACCGCTGGAAGTCGATAAAGAAAAGGTGACTCGTGTTTGGATAGAGGCGGTATTTGTAATTCGCGAATGATAATGCTAGATTGATTGACTGACATCGTTTATGGTGGAATATATGAGCGTCAAGATAGGGGGTTGAGGACGTTTGCGTATGTTGAAAGTAGGAAGGGTATTAGGTTATGTGCGGTGGGACAAGTGAATTAGATCTTCTTTTGGTAAAGAGGTTCTGTTAGGAAAATAACTTCCATTCATGAAAGTGAGACATTAAGAAAGCGAGTGTTGAGAAGTAGGAATAATATTGAGAAAGTTTTAGATGGCGAGCTGCGATGCATACATTTCGCTACGAGGCGAGCAAGGCTGTGTAGTTATGTATAGTTAACGGGATGTGTCATGTCGCACTAGGAGCAATGCGCGGTGTGCTATTGTGTCATAGGCGGCAAAGACATCTGCTGCTAGGAGGTGTCTCGTGTATGGGGGCTGCGCCTTGGAATTCTGCAATGTTGGTACAACGGTGACTGTAAAGGCCAGACTTTCACCTGTGTTCGGCGGCAGCGCCTGGGGGCTCTGACGGAGCGTGGTTCTGAACGGACGTCTGTGTGTGCTTTGACAGCTGACGTCCACGTCAGCAGCAGATGCGCGTGAAAGAGGCTTTAGCGTTTGTGCTCTGTAAATATGTCTGCACTCCCACCCGGTCACGTCATCATAGGCGTAAAGGTGAACATGTATTTGGATAGGAATTCCTCAGAAATGAAATATGAATGAGTTGTCACCGGTTGCAGGACCTGGGTGGGGACCTGTGCGTGGTTTGACATCTGATGGCTGCGTCATGTTGTTGGGGTTGTCTGTGCGCTCTACTGGACAGGAGTTGGCTGATGGTGCCTGCAGGCGTTGACTGAATTATTTTGCGAGCAGGTATGTAGGCTGTGCTATGAGTTATTTGGACAGTTTATGAGTACTGTGCATATCTAGATATAACTGTGATGAATTATTTAGCTGGAGTGTGAATGTCTGTAATTAAATTATTTGCGTAAATTAGGAGTTGTTTGTGTGTCTGCAGACTGTGTATTGTGAGCGTAAGCATAAGATGGAGAGTCTTTTGCGCGAGTGTGATAAATATATTCGACCTGTAAATAAATAGTAAATAGAGTGGACTCCTTCCTTACTCTTCCCAGCAACCTAACGCAGCCTGAGTAATTTAGCATAATTCTCGCCCCTACAGACCACCATCTGGGATTAGGTCACAGGAGGGATGACAGTACGATCTGATGGCAGTAATGTGTACTATGTCAGTTGGAGTCTAGATCTCGTGATGGAGAAATTGCATGCAAAATAATAAAGACTTATGTTTAGAATACGAAGAGTTCAAAAATGGCTCTGAGCACTATGGGACTTAACATCTGTGGTCATCAGTCCCCTAGAACTTAGAACTACTTAAACCTAACTAACCTAAGGACATCACACACATCCATGCCCGAGGCAGGATTCGAACCTGCGACCGTAGCAGCCGCGCGGCTCCGGACTGAGCGCCTAGAACCGCTAGACCACCGCGGCCGGCTACGAAGAGTAGTTTTGCCTCCATTTAGCCCCACCACCTTGGATTAAGTCACGCGCTGTGCACATTAGTACAGGTTAGTGCAAGTTAGTACAGGTTAGTGTCCATTAGTGCAAGTTAGTGTACATTAGCCAGCCAACGTGGGTCGGTAAGGGGGCGTGGTGCTGGGTTGAAGATCGTAGTGGAGACTTTAACTATTTGATTCCAAGTCCAGGTGGGTGTGGCATTGGTGAAAGTTGATTGCAAGTACTAGATTCAATGAAGTCGAACCACGAGACTAATGCAGTAGCCAATAGGAGTGCAGCATTCTAGGGGTGGGGTGTGCTAGGTCATGAATGAACACCTCACTGATAGTGGGAAAATGTGGAGCTTATCATTTGATCATTGACTATTGAAATTGCCAATTGACTTATTGAATATGATTAAAATTGAAATGGAATTAAGTACTTAGGTAATTAATACGTTAGATACGTGATGTGAGTTTTAGTTTAGTTAGAATATTTATGGAAGACTATTTCTAGCGTGTGCATAGAGGTGGCGGCCGAGGGTGTGTGACGTAAGCAGTCGGACGCTCATGGTCCAGTGGCGTGGTGAGCGAATGGTCTTGTGTCATCATGTGACTTCACGGTTGCGCCCTCTGATGGCCACAATATGAACTAAGTCAGTTGGGCTCTGGAGCTCATGTTAAACACTGTGGGTACCGTCATCTTGAATACCTGTACTTGCGTCATGATCTGACATCAGGAGAGTGCCCTCTGGTGGCACCGATATGAACTAAGCCACTTGGGCTCTGGAGCTCACGGTGAACACACTGGGTACAGGCATCTTGAATAACGGTACTTGCATCATCACCCGACGTCACGGTGGCGTGCTCTGGTGGCACTGATATGAACTAAGCCAGTTGGCCTCTGGAGCTGGTGGTGGATACACCGGGTGCAAGAATCTTGAATGACGGTACTTGCGTCATCACATGACGTCACGGTGGCGTCTTCTGGTGGCGACGATAAGAACTAAGCCAGTTGGAGTCAAGACCCAGTGGAGAACACACATGTTTGAAATTGGTTAAATAATGAAGAGAAGTCCTTTTTCCCGACCCTCCTACTCCTCTGGCAACATCTTATACTGGTCGAGAAACTACTATTAACAGCCTTTGTGCTTTAATAATGCAGATCTTTCTTTCACTTAAAAATGAAACAGACATGGTAACGACACAAGCTCTTATACGTAATGCTGTTAAGGACTTCTGCAAATCTGACAATGGCTTTTAAAATACTCCAGTGGAATCCAAGGTGAGCAATCTCGAACAGAGAAAGTCTTTATCGGGAGGTTAGCAGCAACCACATAACGGTAGCTTGTATTTGCGAAACTTTGTTTCAGGCAGCCCAACGAATACAACGATACGCTGTTCTAAGGAACGACAGAGACGATGGGAAAGGAGGAGGAGTAGCCCTGTTGATTAGAGAGAAGATTAAGTTTAAAAAATTGGACATCACTATTAGGGCAACAGAATGCGAGGTAGTTGCTGCAATTTACACTCCTAACGGCGCACTCACCATCGTCACCATTTACAAACCACCTAAGTGTAGAATACAAGATATTTCACTGGATCAGACTGTAGCCCAGCTTCAAACGCCATTTCTCCTTTGTGCAGACTGCAATGCACACAATTCACTATGGGGTTGCGTAATAGATGACGCAGGTGGAAGAGAGTTAGTTACACTTTCAAGTTCAATTTGATTCTTCTAAATGATGGTTCTCCTACTATGATACAAACCCAAACAGACACCCGTCGATTTGACATTGTGCTCTGTTGACTTCAACCGTGTAACGGAGTGAACAGTCAAACGAGACCCTATTGGCTCTGATCATTTGCCTCTGGAAATCACTATAGACTTACCTATAAATACAGTAGAAATTGTCTACCCAATCAGCAGGTGGAAAATAAAAGATGCTGACTGGCCAAAGTATACTGCAACAGTCCAGTTGAAGTTTAACAGTTTGTTAGCTTCGTAAGAGGCCTACCAACAGCTAATTTCAATTATTGAAGACGCTGCAACAATTTCCATTCCAAGAAAAAAGGAAGTCATCGTCTTGAAGCAACGGCCCCCAGTCTGATGGACACCAGAGTGCTCTAGAGTCATAGCACAGCGCAAACTTGCGTACAGTTGCTTCTGTAAACAACAAAATGTAGAAAACTTCATTGCATATCGGAAAATAGCAGCGAAAGTTCGAAGGCGGTTAAAAGACTGTAAAAAAGAATAGCTGGCAAAATTTCTGTGAATCTTTAAATAACAATGTTAGTATCGCTGATGTTTGGAAGAAATTAAGATTTTTCAGAAGCAAAAACTCCACTATGCGTCAGTCATTAAGTGACGCTTGCTTTGAAGACTGTGAATTTAATCTCACCAGCTTCCGCAGCCGAGCAGCCATATTGCCTCCCGGAGCAACGGCATTACAATCATCCGCTCATGGTACCGTTTTCGTATGAAGAACTGATGAATGGCATTAAAAAGAGCGCAACTTCCACACGTGGTAAGGACGATATCACTACCAGATGATAGAAAACCTCCCAGACATAGCACTCAGAAAACTGTTACAGATACACTCCTGGAAATTGAAATAAGAACACCGTGAATTCATTGTCCCAGGAAGGGGAAACTTTATTGACACATTCCTGGGGTCAGATACATCACATGATCACACTGACAGAACCACAGGCACATAGACACAGGCAACAGAGCATGCACAATGTCGGCACTACTACAGTGTATATCCACCTTTCGCAGCAATGCAGGCTGCTATTCTCCCATGGAGACGATCGTAGAGATGCTGGATGTAGCCCTGTGGAACGGCTTGCCATGCCATTTCCACCTGGCGCCTCAGTTGGACCAGCGTTCGTGCTGGACGTGCAGACCGCGTGAGACGACGCTTCATCCAGTCCCAAACATGCTCAATGGGGGACAGATCCGGAGATCTTGCTGGCCAGGGTAGTTGACTTACACCTTCTAGAGCACGTTGGGTGGCACGGGATACATGCGGACGTGCATTGTCCTGTTGGAACAGCAAGTTCCCTTGCCGGTCTAGGAATGGTAGAACGATGGGTTCGATGACGGTTTCGATGTACCGTGCACCTTTCAGTGTCCCCTCGACGATCACCAGTGGTGTACGGCCAGTGTAGGAGATCGCTCCCCACACCATGATGCCGGGTGTTGGCCCTGTGTGCCTCGGTCGTATGCAGTCCTGATTGTGGCGCTCACCTGCACGGCGCCAAACACGCATACGACCATCATTGGCACCAAGGCAGAAGCGACTCTCATTGCTGAAGACGACACGTCTCCATTCGTCCCTCCATTCACGCCTGTCGCGACACCACTGGAGGCGGGCTGCACGATGTTGGGGCGTGAGCGGAAGACGGCCTTACGGTGTGCGGGGCCGTAGCCCAGCTTCATGGAGACGGTTGCGAATGGTCCTCGCCGATACCCCAGGAGCAACAGTGTCCCTAATTTGCTGGGAAGTGGCGGTGCGGTCCCCTACGGCACTGCGTAGGATCCTACGGTCTTGGC
Organism: Schistocerca americana; assembly: GCF_021461395.2. Classification (NCBI taxonomy): domain Eukaryota; kingdom Metazoa; phylum Arthropoda; class Insecta; order Orthoptera; family Acrididae; genus Schistocerca; species Schistocerca americana. The sequence continues at coordinate 795,670,893 of NC_060119.1, forward strand.
GTGCATCCATGCGTCGCTGCGGTCCGGTCCCAGGTCGACGGGCACGTGCACCTTCCGCCGACCACTGGCGACAACATCGATGTACTGTGGAGACCTCACGCCCCACGTGTTGAGCAATTCGGCGGTACGTCCACCCGGCCTCCCGCATGCCCACTATACGTCCTCGCTCAAAGTCCGTCAACTGCACATACGGTTCACGTCCACGCTGTCGCGGCATGCTACCAGTGTTAAAGACTGCGATGGAGCTCCGTATGCCACGGCAAACTGGCTGACACTGAGGGCGGCGGTGCACAAATGCTGCGCAGCTAGCGCCATTCGACGGCCAACACCGCGGTTCCTGGTGTGTCCGGTGTGCCGTGCGTGTGATCATTGTTTGTACAGCCCTCTCGCAGTGTCCGGAGCAAGTATGGTGGGTCTGGCACACCGGTGTCAATGTGTTCTTTTTCCATTTCCAGGAGTGTATTTAACCAAATATGAATGAATGACACTCTAGTAGAAAATTGGACAACTCAAGTACCCATACTGAAACCACATAAGGATGAAGAGCGGGCCAAATCATGTAGACCTATTTCTCTTTCTTCCTTTATAACGCCTGGTAAAAAATCGCTTGGAATGGTGGTTGGAATCAAATGAGACCCTGTCATTGGGTCAGCATGGGTTTAGAAAAGGCAAGAGAACAATAGATAATTTAAACATCTTAACCTCAGAGATCTATGACGCAACAACAAGAAAAGAGAATGTAACAGCTATATTCCTGGATATAGTTGGAGCATATGATAATGTTCTTATACCCGTGTTGCTACGGAAGTTGGAAACCATTGGAATCCCGCCACAACTGATTTATGGAATCAGCACTTTCCTCACTGAAAGACACATATGAGTTCGGTTCCAAAATAAATTAATTGGACCACGCCATCTTACAACAGGTCTTCCAGAAGGAGCTATCCTCAGCCCCTATTCTTTGCACTATATACTAACGAGCTGGCGAGGATTATCCCTTTTCCAGTTAAAATCCTCCAGTATGCAGATTATATTTGTTTGCATGTGTCGATCAAAGAAATAGATCAGGCTGTGTGTGATCTATCAAAGGTGATGGGCACACTGGATCAAACATTACGTAGCTGTGGGTTACAGATTTCGGCAGAAAAATCGGTACTTGTTCCTTTCACGAACCAAACTATGTCAGGCTGCTTGAATAGTGTAAGACTTTCTGGTCATAAAATACCACTAAAATCCCAGGTGAGGTTTCTTGCTGTTCTCTTCGATTCCAGAATGAGTTGGATACCTCATATTCAAACAGTCATCAGTACGTGTGAAAAAGCATTGAACCTTATCAGATCAGTGATAAGAGGATGGTGGGGGGCTCACCCCAACACTCTGCTCACCCTCTACCGCACGTTGATACGTTCCACTTATAGACTAGGGATGCACGGTCTATCACACTGCTACTAACAAGTACCTAGCACTACTGGATAAATTGCAGTACAGAAGCTTATGCACCTGCCTCAGAGCTGTGAATTTTTCTCCCATCAACGCCCTCCACCTGGAAGCATCAGAAATGCCTCTACATATTCGCAGAACAATGATGTGAGATCGTTATATCTTACAGCGGATGGCAGATACTAAACATCCACTGATAAAAAGTGTGCGAAACCCTCTCTCAAATTGGGAATAACTGAAATGTCAGGAAACAGCAGTTTTATATGTACAAGTGGTACGAAGACTGAAAATTGCTCTAATCGAGGTGAGGTTCTTCCAATGTTGCTATATGACTATCACAGCTCTTATCACGATATTCCTGTAACATACATCGACTATTCCAGCAAAGGAAAAGGATATGGGCAGTTTTCATGTACATCGAACCTGGCAGAAAAGTGATGGCTCAAAAATGGGGACGGAAAATCATACCGGATGTGCTTTCTTCTGCAGAAGAAAGGAAGTTTCAACTACCAGGTGCTAAAACTTTCGCTATTATAGAGGCAATCAAATATGCAAGATCTCTGACAATCCTCAAGGCAATAATAATCACTGATCCTCAAAGCGTTTTGAAATCCATTAGTTACAGGAATTGGGACAAAAGAACTAGTAAATACACCCTTGACATACTGGATCAATACCAAAAAGCTAAGAAGACTGGCCAAAGTATAAAATTTGTATGGGTAAAATCACATTCCGGCATTCTATACAATGACAAAGCAGATTAACTAGCGAAAGACGCGATTAACAGTGGAAGACCTATGGACATTAAACTCCCATACACAGAGTACCTCCTAAAAGTAAAATAACAAGCGATTATCTCATGGCAAGAAGAATGGAATGAAAGCCAACAAACGAGAGGTAAAAGCTATGCATATGTACAGACATGGCTTTCGAACTTCAAACATTCAAGGAAAATTATAACGTAAAACGAAAAAAGTGGTCCAACTATAACATTCATATTTCTTTACGTACTACACGAAAATGTAATAAAAAATGGGGGTTCCTATTTTAAAAAAACGCAGTTGATATCCATTTGGCCTATGGCAGCGCCATCTAGCGGGCCAACCATAGCGCCATCTGGTTTCCCCCTTCAAGATAGGCAAGTTTCGTTCTTTGTAGTTTTTTCGTTTGATGCTTATTTCATGAGATATTTGGCCCAGTCACGATCCATGGACCACCCTGTATATATATCTAATTTTTGATACTAATAGACTGTTGTGCTGTTTCAGAAACAGTGGAAGAATTGGATCTGCCATCCCCATTGTCTGGACCCAAGCCTTCACAATCAATAGCCCAATGTTCCCATGTACAGTATCTGCACCACTAGTGGCTTTTCCATTGGCCATATGATCATCTGGACTGCTGCCAGCATAAACACTGGCATTGCCAGAGGCAATACTTGACCATCATGAATGGCGGTGCTGTCAGTGTCTGTGCCATTAACTAGACAATTGATCGCAAGCACCATATTCTGGATGGGGACTATGTAGCTTTAGTGATGATTGTCTATCAGGCAGCAGCAGCAGCAGCCTCTCAAAGTAGACTTGGGGAAAGGACATCAACTGCCCACATTGCAGTACAATCGGGTATTGTGATCTATTACATTGCCTAAATGAAGAAGGCAACCACCCTTGAGAAGCCAGGATTTTTGCTGGGGCAAAACAGTGAACAACAGCACATAACAGGGAGACAGGTAAATGTTTGCAAGCAGAGGAATCTACAACAAGGTATGAAATCTTGTAACAGTGTAAGAGAAAATGCATCAACAGAGTGTAAAGTCACAGGTCAAATGGATTGTTCAAATCAGCTAAGAATTATGAGTCTGAACATTCAGTGTCTTAAAAACAAGTACCTTGAACTTGAGGTAGCAGCAAATAGTGACCATATTGATTGTTTATGTGTTATGGAACATTAGTGCAGGGACAGTGAACTAAACAGCATAAACTTAAGCCAGTATAAACTTGCCAGCAAAATGCCAAAGGTGGTGGTGTATGCATTTATCTAAATCCCAAGCTTAAATTTAAGTTAAGATAGGAGGCTAAACCATTAATCACCGAAAAGGATTTTGAAGCAGTAGCCATTCAGTTATATAGTTTAAAGAAGAACATAATTGTTGCAGCAATTTACAGATCACCATCTAGAGATACTGAAGTCTTTCTTAAGAATTTGGAAGAAATGCTCAACATTTTCTCAAATGAGAACTCTACCATAATTCTTTGTGGTGACTTTAATATTAATCTATTGGTCCAGAGTTCAGTAAAAAACAAGTTTTTAGACATACTAAAAAGCTTCAACATGTTCCCCCACATATCAGCTTCCACTAGAACAACAGATTCCAGTGAAAGCCTAATAGATAACATCTTCTCAAATGTGGTCGCACATGAAGTTGCAGTTACAAATGTGCATATAGGATTATCAGATCATAATGCACTAACCTCTAATCTCACTGCAACTTCCAAGGAGGAGGAAAATAAAAAGAAGTACAAACGATTTTTCTCTACTGAAAATTGTAATCAATTCAAAAATAATTTTAAAAATGCAGTTTGGTCAGAGGTCTTGGCACAAACAAACACAAATGGTGCTTAAAATACATTTGCATCCACTTTTATGACATACTTTGAAATGTGTTTCCCAAAAAAGCTTTTGAGTTATAGATCATCTGGATCCAAAGGGACCTGGATCACAGCCAGAATTGAAAAGTCAAGTGAAACCATGAAATTACTAAGTTTAAAGTTAAATACATGTCATGATCAGCAGTTTTTTTGAGTATGTGAGGACATACAAAAAGACTTACCGCAAAGTAATAGCAAAAGCAAAATTATTAAGTAATGATAGATTAATAAGGCAGGCTAGTAACAAGTCCAGAATGATGTGGAAAATGGTAAAAACAAGAAACTGGGGGTCAAACTAAAGAACAGGAAATCAATCTTAAAAATAATGAAAATATCCCCATAGAAAAAGATGCCATGGCAAACTATGTAAACAATTATTTTGTAAATATTCTCCTTACTTTAAGTACTAAATTTAAGCAACATCCAACAGTGACGACTCCAATGGTAAATACCAGCATGATGGCAATCCCAACAGATGAGCATGAAGTTCTAAAAGCCATTAAATGATTGAAATCCAAAATGTCCTCTGGGTTGGATGATGCACCTGTATCAATAATCAAGAAAATTGCTCAATGTGTTGTCAAATCTATAGTGCACATAGCAAACTTGTCACTTAGTGAAGGGATATTTCCGGATAAACTTAAAATCTCTAAAGTGATACCTCTATACTAAAATGGTGACAGATATAAAATAGAAAATTACCAACCTATATCTCTCCTCCCACTCTTCTCCAAAATACATGAGGAATTAATGAAAATCAGGGTTACACAATATTTAGAAAAACATAAACTAATAAAAAACAGTCAACATGGTTTCCGAGCAGGGCACAATACAGAAACAGCCATATTGGACTACACAACAGAAATAGTAAGAAATTTGGAGTCAAATAAACAGGTCGTTGGAATTAATCTAGATTTATCCAAATCCTTCGATACTGTGAACCATGTAATATTACTAGGGACACTTGAAGCAATAGGCATCAGGGGTGCTGTTAAAAATGGTTTGAATTTTATCTGCAAAACAGGTCACAAGTTGTTGAGGTGAGGTCATCCAACAATCTTCACAATTTTAAACTCATATCTGAACCAAAACAAATTGAAATAGGTGTTCCACATGGCAGCATTCTGGGCCCATTGTTATTTCTAATTTATATCAATGATATACAGGCTCCAGACAACTCAGTCAAAATTCTACTATTTGCAGATGACATTAGAATCATGATTAGTGATATAAAAGGTTCATTGTGTACTACAGCAGAAAAAATGCTCTCATATATACAGTCATGGTTTTATTCACATAAGCTGACATTAAATACAAAGAAAACAAACTTTATACAGTATGGAAGCAAGTGTCAAGGGGAAAATATGTGCCTTATGCTGGATAGCAAACAAATAGAAAAAGTGTGCACCACAAAGTTTCTGGGAATGCGAATTGACCAAGATTTAAACTGGAATGAACACAGTGTATATCTTACTCAGAAACTTAGCTCAACATGTTTTGCCTTAAGAGTAATTTCCAAGGTATGTAGCAAGGGATGTATTAGAGCAGTGTAGCTTAGTTATTTCCAATCAGTTGCAAGCTATGGCATAAGTTTTTGGGGAAAAACCAGGTCAAGACTAAATGACATTTTTATTACGCAAAAAAGAGCTATTCGTATCATGACACACAGCCCACCACAAACTCACTGTAGACCCTTATTCAGACAACTAAAGATACGGACAATACCATCGATATATATTATTAAATGCCTGGAAATGATCAGTAAAAATAACTGTGATCTCCAAACCAACTCAAGCTACCATGATCACAATACAAGGCATTGTAAAGACTTCCACATTCCCAATGTAGCAAAAACTAAAAGTCAGAAACATGTTAGCCACTTAGGAATAAAGCTTTTAAATGCACTTCCATCTCAAATTAAAGAATTGAAAGGCAAAAATAATTTCAAGCGTGAAGCAAAAAAATACTTGATGGAAAAATGCTACTACAGTGTAAGTAAATACCTGTCTCAGACTGTGGATTGAAACCTGTACTTATTTTTTTAAAAAATTTAAACTAATTTAATTATGTTTTCAACTTTGCAATTATGGCACTTATGAAAAATCTGTTAAATATCCGTAATACGTTTTGTGTATAAGGCATAGTTCATGATCTATAATTGTTTATCATGAGCACGTAATTTTGTTTTTGTGTAATAAGTTCTTGTACACTACTTATGTACTATGTGTATGTAATTTGTTTTGCTGTTTGTATATGTTTGTCCATTTATTATGTGTATGTGAGTTATGTGTTACGTGTAATCAAATGACAAATCCTATATCACATGTGTGATCTATTGGGTGGTAAATAAATAAATAAATAAATCCCCTTTTTGGAAAGGGAACTTTCCAGGGTCATAAACAATCCATGGTTTCATACCATTAAGTGCAGCACTGGGCTATGCATCGAAATCCCTCTCCCACCTAACAAGTGTGTCTTCAAAACCACCATCATACATACATGAGCCAATAATGGCACAATATCACATCAACTGCTTCTAGGTTTGAGGAACATATCCTAAACCCAGCATTGGCCTAATTCTCTGAATTACAAGGAGGAGATACTGGGAAAGCTTTTTGTAGCATCCTGTATATGGATGTTTACGTGTAACTGAACCAATACATGGGGGGTCTCACATATCCCTCTTTCAAAGAATATAGTTGACAGAGTGTCCATTATTAATGGCCAAACAATGACAAGTTCTGTTACTCTGCATAGTCATTTTTGGTTTGGAAGAGAGATAATAAGAAACATGCATAGCATACAAGTAAATACCAAATGCATAATATTTGTGAGTACAGTAGAGCATCGATTATCCAAAGTAATTGGGGGACATGAGAGTTCAGAAAACTGGTTTGTTCGGTTAATCAAACTGTACATGTTTATTTGCCAAAAAGAAGTACTGTACAATAAATTTATTCATAAAAACAGGCATCTCTTTTAGTATTACAAAGTAACATACAAAGGCAACTTCAGTAGGAATATAATATAGTAATAATCTCGTACTTGTCCCTCATAGAAAGGACAACATGTTTACGTTTAAGCATTTTGTATCGTCAAGTTCACTTCTTCACGCAGCAGCACACAAGTGGTCGTAACAGAGAACAGAAGGTGACTGTTTGCACCGTGAGAAGCTCTTCTTGGGGGCGCGCAATCCTTCAAACTGCACGGAGCGGCACGCCTCAACTCTAAGCTGGCGCAACTGTTGCCGTGAACAGCTTTGATAGTGCCGCTATTTCTACTGCCAGTGCCAAGCCGACAGAAGTGCGCTGATTGTTGAAACACAACTACTGGCGGCTTGGCCTGTCAGCAGCGCCTTGTGAAGGCCCCATTAGAAGCAATTTTCCGCCAGCTGTGGCCCAGTGCGGCGACTACTGTGGGAAACTTGGTTTGGGGGTGAGGGGGATGATGGACGGTAGGGTGGGAGAGTAACAGGTGCGTGCGAGTAGACAGTTCAGTTAAGCGGTCGTTCGGTTGACCGACGTTTGGATAATCGACACTCTACTGTATTATAAACATGAGCACATTGAGTTTCCCATGAGACTCCAGTAAACTTGAGTGAGAAGTGAATCCCCATATATCTATTCATGTATTTGGTCTGGATGAATGCACGTCATATGTATGATGTACAAAATAATATTTAGCATAAAATATCATCCTTCACTTTGCCCAGTTTGCTGGTCAGCAATAGCAATAAGTAGATTTGTTGTTAATATCTCAGGGTGAGAAGGCACACTGCTGCTGAATGAAAAACATGTCCCATCATCTTTCTTGCCCAACTGTCAAAACATCATGGGGCATGGGTGTCCTAGGTGCCAGAAAGAATTTCATAGGGAGCAAGCAATTAACAGAGTATCTTATGAGTTGATCTATGATGTGTGCATTTCAAGTTTATGGGTGCTCAACAGTGAGGTTATCAGCACCCTTAAACATATTAAAAGAAATGAATGTGGATAAAATTGTTGCACACAGTAAGGATGAAACCTACAAAATAACACTCACTGCCATCTCTTTCCCATTGACCACACAATCACTCTGTCTCAAATGCGTTAAGACAATGGAGAAAGGGTGAAAAGTGCTATACCAAGGATTAAAACATAAGTACAACAACCAAGGAGGTAAAACGATGGCACAGACAAATGTGACCAGCTGACCACTTACAAAAATCATGGGTGAGTCAGTCACCGTATTAACTCATTAAGACCATCTCCCTCAAATCTTAGGAAACATGTTGCACTATTTACATTCGTTTGAGTCACTTAAAATAGAAGGCAGATCTGTCAGCAAATCTGCGACAGCTGTCAGGTTTGGAAAAAAAATGCATTCTAATAAAAAGTGGTGCACAGTGATGACTGCCACAAGTACCACACATTGTAGGATCCTCTTTCCAGAGAAACAAGTCATGCATCATAGGGCCGTGGCCTATGCGAAGACAAGTAAGGAGGACCTCGTCCTGTCTGTGTGGCTGGAAAGAGGTGTATCTTGGCGATGTTGTGGCTTTTCCACATGGAGTTTATTATCAGCCACTTCTATCTACTCATTCTCTAATTGATGCAGGGACCTGTACCTTAAAAGCTAGGTGATTGCATGCTGGGAGATAGCACTCCCAACTAACTGAGGATCACGTCATGCCTCCTTGGCTGCTACATCAGCCCTTTTGTTCCCTGCATGCAATACCTGTGTGCCCTTGCACCCTGCAGAAAGACACCCCTTTCCCCAGTCTTTTGAAGTTGGAGGAGGGCATACTGGATATTCTGAACGACCATACTGGATATTCTGAATGCCTTAAAAAATCGTACCTCTAAATGTAGTTGCATGTGTAGAACTAAAAATTTCAGTAATGTTAATATTAGCACTATTCGTGTGTGTGTGTGTGTGTGTGTGTGTGTGTTTTAAACTAAACTAAACTTTATCTGCTAGGTACAAGCATCTTAGCGAGTGAAGGGCACTCAGGGAATTGGAACAGAAAAGGAGTTTAGCACTCAAAACACATCTTATGTGCTCCAGTGCCTCCAAGGTTGCGTATAACTCTGTGTCATAGACATTAAATTCTTGAGGCAGTTGGATCCTGAGGACACAATCAGGGCAAAAAACAGAACAACCAAGGGGGTCCCCATTTTGACCCATCTGTAAATATAGATACGCAGTTGTGGTGCTTATTTATGTCAAAAAAGTATGTATTAAAATGTATGCAAGAGTGCAACCTCTGCCATACTGTACTAAATCTAAAATTACTCTGGGCCTCTGCAGTAACCAGAGTGGCAATCAGTTAGGACCAAGGATTTGAACCTCTACATGCCTCACATCAAGGGCCCCAAGCACATACTTTGCACTGATCCTAAATGACCTCATTGCCTGTCAATGACTGGTAAAGAGGGATTCCGTAGCTGGATGACCAGTGGTATGGTCTGCTGGGGAAGTGGAAGTAGCGAGGTCCTGCAAGTGCCCATGGCCAGCCCGATACTTTCATGGTGTACAGTGTCAATGATCTTCAGGTACGAAGGCCTTGCTGAACCATACACTATGCATCTATAATTCTCCCACGATCGCACGAAAGCCTTATAACACTGGAGCAGATGCACCTTGTATGTCTAAGACTTGTGGCAAAGACACTTCAAAATGTTCAGTACCTTCTGGGTATTTCCCTTCAGGTGTGGTAACCAAAACAGTTTGGAGTCAAAATTGAGGCCCAAAAACCGCACAGTCTTTAAAAGGGAGATACGCAATTCAGGTAAACGAAAAAGATAGGAAGAACAATTTAAGTGAAAATTCTCTCTCTCTCTGTCTCTCTCTCTTCCTGCCAAAAATGTAAAACCCGTCTTTGCACTCCTCCACCCTCTTAACTGTAAGTGCAAGTTGCAATACTGGATACTGGAGGAGGAATACAAAACTGCAAAATCATCCACAAATAAGGAACATTGTATAGGACTCCTTGCTGTAGACATGATACTGTTTATGGCTGTGGCATAGAGGATAACACTTAAAACACTGCCCTGAGGGCCAGCAATCTCCTGCTTACAATGATCCAACAGCATGTCTCCAACGCAGTATGAAAAAAAGCACTTTTATAAGAAGGACCAAATGAATATGGGGAGATGGTTACAGAAGCCCCATTGCCAGAGCATCCCTAGAATAGTGGTCTCAAGTAGTGTTGTATGCATACATCAAAAATATACCTATACAATGCTGTTTACTTAGGAATGCTTGCTAGATAGCTGCCTCTAGCAATCAGTTGTTCACCGTGGATCGACATTTCCTGAATCCACACTGAGAGCGACTTTGGAGCTGCCTGGTCTGTAACATCCAGACCACACGATTAATCATTCTCTCCAAGGTCTTTCCTACACAACTCATTAATGCGATGCTCCAGTAACTACTGGTAAATTTGATACTTTCCTGGTTTGAGAAGATTTATCAAAATTGCCTCCTTCCACGAGTTGGGAGAGCAGCCGGTCAGCCACATCAAATTAAGACATTGTAAGAGGACTTCCTTTGATGGTGGTGGTTGCAAGTTCCGCAGCATGCTGTATTAGATTTGGTCATGACCAGATGCAGTACCATGAGCATTCGACAGTGCCAAATCCAGCTGCCACATAAAGAATGGACAGTTGTAGAACTATGAAATGGTGGAGTGAAGTCCAGTTCACCCCTTTCCATAGTGGCCTGGTAGTGACAGAATGCTGGTTTCTGGCTGGCTTGTTGCAAAATGCTCTTCCATTGTCTGCATGATGTCCTAATATTGTTTGTAGACACCCCTGATTCAACAGTGCTGCAACATGTAACACATTGCTTTTACTGGAAATCCTGATAGTTTCCCATACTGTTGTAGAGCAAGTAGAATGATTGACAGAGTCCAGGAAAGATTGTCATGACCTTTTCTGCTCTCCTTGATGATGCCTCGAGCCTTGGTCCTTGCTGATCAAAAGGCTGTGAGGTTTTCTGCCACTGGGTGGCACTTGAATCACCACAGTGACGCACACCCCACCTGGATTGCTGAATGGCACTAAACAGTCCACCAAAGGACAGGTTACCCCCTTAAAATGGCACGGTAGCTTCAGAATGGAGATGTCAGTGGCATGGTGGATCACTCATGTGTTTTAGTCCACCCACATCAGACATTGTCACCTCATTCAAACAACCAACTGGCAGAAAAGCATCCAGTTAGTTCTGCTGGACATCCATTGTGACTGCAGCCTCCCAGGGGAGGACTCCTCCAGTCGGTGAACACGGAGTGGGTATTGGTCATGGGAAAGGAGGTCATCAACGACTTCCCACTGAACAGAGCTTTGAGGGTTGGAGAACAAAAGGAGAGGTCAATGGCTCAAAATGACCCAATACCAGCACAGAAATGATGGGTAGTACCTTTGTTTAGGATGCTCAGCTCATGAGACGTCATGAGGCTCCTCAAGCTCCGACCACGATGGCAAGCAGAGGTTGAGCCTAACAATAATTATTGCCATTGGAGTCTCCCAGTAGGAGAAATGGTTGGGGGAGACGTTCTATAAGATATGTCAGAGTCTCAGAGTCAGTCAAATCTTGCGGAGATAAATATAGCGAGCAAACAGTGATCCTCTGACACAAATGAACTTCAACTGCAACTGCTTGCAGGTCAGTAGCTTGGGGGAGAGCAGAGGAGTTGTGCACGTTACTGACAAACATAGTGAACCCTCCTATGGCCCTTTCTCATGTCAGGTCAACCTTGCAACAGAGTATATAGCCTTGTAGTACTGGGGCATCAGAGGCTTTAAAACATGTTTCCTGCAAACACAATCATAGGGGGCATTCCTATGCTAGGAGTTTCAATTCCTCAACATTTGTCCTGAACCCATTAATGTTCCAGTGTAGTATGGAAGCCATCTATCATGGGGGTAGCACTTTCACACCGACTTTCTGTTGGGGAGGGGAGGGGAGCCCACAATGGGTGGAGCTCAGTTTTGGGGTGAGATGATTGCCCCACTACAACATCTAGGTCCATCAGTTCTGAAGAAGACTCAAGAGGGATGGCACAGAGCATGATGTCAACATCATCAGAAACTTTACTTCCCATCTCTATCAGTGATTGATTCTTTGCCTTCGACTTTTTTACCTGGGGAACTTCAGAGCCATAAATGCAGAAGTTATAGTGGCAGCACTGGACAGTGAACCATATTGAACTTTAGGAGGGGTAGGAAACTCCTCACTGTTGGCAACCACGATCTTTTCTGATGTTCTGGGGGAAGGTTGTTGTTGTTGTGGTCTTCAGTCCTGAGACTGGTTTGATGCAGCTCTCCATGCTACTCTATCCTGTGCAAGTTTTTTCATCTCCCAGTACGTACTGCAACCTACATCCTTCTGAATCTGCTTAGTGTATTCGTCTCTTGGTCTCCCTCTACGATTTTTACCCTCCACGCTGCCCTCCAATACTAAATTGGTGATCCCTCGATGCCTCAGAACATGTCCTACCAACCGATCCCTTCTTCTGGTCAAGTTGTGCCACAAACTTCTCTTCTCCCCAATCCTATTCAATACTTCCTCATTAGTTATGTGATCTACCCATCTAATCTTCAGCATTCTTCTGTAGTACCACATTTCGAACGCTTCTATTCTCTTCTTGTCCAAACTGTTTATCGTCCATGTTTCACTTCCATACATGGCTACACTCCATACGAATACTTTCAGAAATGACTTCCTGACACTTAAATCAATACTGGATGTTAACAAATTTTTCTTCTTCAGAAACGCTCTCCTTGCAATTGCCAGCCTACATTTTATATCCTCTCTACTTCGACCATCATCAGTTATTTTGCTCCCCAAATAGCAAAACTCCTTTACTACTTTAAGTGTCTCATTTCCTAATCTAATTCCCTCAGCATCACCCGACTTAATTAGACTACATTCCATTATCCTTGTTTTGCTTTTGTTGATGTTCATCTTATATCCTCCTTTCAAGACACTGTCCATTCCATGCAACTGCTCTTCCAAGTCCTTTGCTGTCTCTGACAGAATTACAATGTCATCGGCGAACCTCAAAGTTTTTATTTCTTCTCCATGAGGTTTATACCTACTCCTAATTTTTCTTTTGTTTCCTTTACTGCTTGCTCAATATACAGATTGAACAACATCGGGGAGAGGCTACAACCCTGTCTTACTCCCTTCCCAACCACTGCTTCCCTTTCATGTCCCTTGACTCTTATAACTGCCATCTGGTTTCTGTACAAATTGTAAATAGCCTTTCGCTCCCTGTATTTTACCCCTGCCACCTTTAGAATTTGAAAGCGAGTATTCCAGTCAACATTGTCAAAAGCTTTCTCTAAGTCTACAAATGCTAGAAACGTAGGTTTGCCTTTCCTTAATCTTTCTTCTAAGATAAGTCGGAAGGTATGAACTTCAAAATAACTACAGCAGCAAAAGTGCATTGACAAATTCAGGTGCTTGTGCTGAGACTAGCAACCTCCATTTGTGTAGCAACATATGCTTTCTGAACAGGCTTTTTAAGAGCTGAAACAAAGGACGTAACAAATGCGGAGGCAGCATGGGTTTATACGTCTCTTTGGCCTAACCATATGGGATGCGCTTTGTAGTTTTAAGCTCTTGCGTCTTCCTTTCTTCAGGATGTATGCTGCAGTCCCTACTCCAGACAGGGTGAGCCCTGTATCAATTCACACACTTCAAAGGAGATGAATAAGTGATTATTTTGAGGGCAGTCTTACCACATTTGCCACAAGTGACTTCTCCCTTACACCCAGAGTAGTATGCCCAAAGCACTGGTATTTGAAACAGCACACTGGGTTGGAGACATAAGACTACAGACTTGCGCAAAGGAAACCTGCCAGACATACTCTGGAAGTTTTGTGCTATTGAACATCAGGATAAAGCAGTCAGATTTTACAAGATATCTGTCTAACCTCTTCACGAGTTTTTGCATGTCGCCTGCGTCTTCTAGATCCCACTCAGCTTTCATTTCCTCCTTGGGAAATGTGCACCAGATCCCTGGACAACACCTTTGGCGTAATTCAAGGTGGTGTGGAGCTCAGCTTCAATAGCATATTCCTCATGGCTTTTTGTTTTCTGCAGGTTTGTTGCTTGTTGGGAACTAGAAGTTTTGATCAACAACATCCCACTGCATAACCAATTGATAGACCTTAATGTACCTGCGATGCTCTCTAGACATTTTTAAATATATAAAAGTGACACTTTTTCAAAAGTGCCTTCTTTTCTTTAAACAATTAACGACACATTCCGACCAACAGCATGTGTTCTGCTACTCTACACCGAAGAACTCTTTTCAATCCCCAAGTCTGGACTAGCTATGCAAGCCTTCTTGTTTGATTGAGTGTTGGTATTCACCAGTGGCCGATGTTTTACGCTGGGAAAAGGAGGAGAAGGAGAGAGTTTCAAGAGGTGTCTCAGTTCCACAAGCAGCTAGGAAAATAAAAAGCTCACCTGGACACAGTCCTGCCTGCCTAGGTAAGCCTTATACATTGAGGTGTGCAGGTTCACCAGAAACTGCCCACCAACGACTCTTCTACCTCAACTGCCATACATAACATCAGCACACATTTGAAACTGGAGGTTTTTTTAAATCATCCTTGTGATCCGGGCAGTCAACCCATGATCCACCTTCCCTGTGACACACAACATTCCACCACCACACTGCACAGTGATGGTTGAAGCCTGCCCAGAGCTTGTGGTGTCAGAACTGGTGGCGCTTACCTCCTCCAGCTCAGGAACCCTGGGGTCACCAAGCCCATACTTAGCAAATGAATACTGATCCCCTGAAACCAACTGCTCTACACAGCATCCTATATGTACAGAGATGCCCACTGAGATGAATAAATCCTTTAAGTTTAACAATTTTCTCCACAAGTAGCATATATCCTTTGCTGCACGTGCTGACTCACTGCCTCCTCATTCCTGTGGCGCTCTGTGAGAGTGACCCCACAACCTCACATACTATTCTCGCAGAATGGCACATTCTGTCTGTTGCAGTGTATCGGGTTGTATGTGAATATGCCTCTAATGACCAACACGTAGGAAGATCAGTCACAGTATGAATGCAGCTGAATGCTATATTCACACGTCGCCCTTAGCTAATAAAGCAGAAACATGATGTAAGGATCAGTACCATGTAACTGACAAATTCCAAAGCATAGCACTGCACACAATTCATGCAGCCTGAATTACTGAATACCATGAAATTTACCCCTTTTCATGCAAAATTTAAGAGGGTAGGATACTCATTTCATTGTTCAGCCCTTGGCTGATTTCAGTCCGTGCAATTAGTGAGTGCCCTACCTGACAGTGTAGAGAAATACGTACATCAAAAAACGTTTTGCATCACCTCGGTTCCGAAGCCTGTACAGAAAATTGGAATAGAGATCATCATTGTTTCCACCCTTTTTATTGCTCATGAAAACCACACATTGCATGTTGTACCATCATACAGCGAGACCTTCAGAGGTGGTGGTCCAGACTGCTGTACACACTGGTACCTCTAATACCCAGTACCACATCCTCTTGCATTGATGCATGCCTGTATTCGTCATGGCGTACTATCCACAACGTCATCAAGACACTGTTGGCCCAGATTGTCCCACTCCTCAATGGCAAAAAATGGTTCAAATGGCTCTGAGCACTATGAGACTTAACATCTGAGGTCATCAGTCCCCCTAGACTTAGAACTACTTAAACCTAACTAACCTAAAGATATCACACACATACATGTCCAAGACAGGATTCGAACCTGCGACCATAGCGGTCGCGCGGTTCCAGACTGTAATGCCTAGAACCACTCGGCCACTCCAGCCAGCCCTCAACGACAATTCGGTGTAGATCCCTCAGAGTGCTTGGTGGATCACATTATCCATAAACAGCCCTTTTCAATCTATCCCAAGCGTGCTGGCCACTCTAGTTGAGCGATGTCGTTATCCTGAAGGAAGTTGTTCACAAGATGCACACGATGAGGGTGCGAATTGTCGTCCGTGAAGACGAATGCCTCGCCAATATGCTGCTGACACGGTTGCACTATCGGTTGGAGGGCGGCATTCACGTATCGTACAGCCGTTAAGGCACCTCCCATGACCACCAGTGGCGTACGTCAGCCCCACATACTGCCACCCCAAAACGGCAGGGAACCTCCACGTTGCTGCACTCGCTGGACACAGGGTGTATGCGTGGACAAGGAAAAAAAAATTCCCGTATTTCCCGGTTAAAAATACACTTTCTCCCGGGTGAAAACACGCTTTTTCCGTGTTAAGTGACAGTATATTATCCCTTATCAATCCTTCGAATGGTTATGGTTTTATACACGGGCGTAGACTTTCCCAGCACTTTAGAAAACGAAACTCAGGGAAAAAGACAAGTTTTGGAAATATCTTTGATGTGCAGCAACATGTACCCTTCGCATTTTCGTATTACGAAGGTATACATTGGAATTCCACCAAACACTGCATGTTACTTTCCGAATCATTGAAATCGAGATTGCGATCCGTTTTTGTAAGCCAGTCATAGCTCATGTCATGTGATTCAGAGCATGGGACACATGATGTAGTCAGCCAACAGCAACATCACTGTTAAGTAGCATGAACACACAAACACGGAAAGTTAATAGTTTAAATTAATATACATAGTGTTGCTACAAGAAAAGAAAAACTTTCACAAATATTATTGGTCACTTAGGTTAATAAGCTGCAACAGAAGCTACAGTTTCGCATATAATGTCGATCTTTTTTGCGCGTGTTACACCTTAAGATATATCACACAAATGTGCCAGTAAAATTTAAGGACATAAATGTCTGATCTTCACGATTCGAAATTCTTCAAAATGGCTTGTCACCATAGAGTTGATTTTCAAATGAGAGTCAAACGTTGTACGATTTAAGAAAGTCATGGTACATTCTCGCACATAGTTCAACTTACGTAAAAGGATATTTACTTTGAAAGTAACGCTTTCGCAATACTTCCCCAAAACCTGTTAGAAATAGGTTCGTTTCAGAAGTTGCCAGAGAGCGCACATAACAGGCGACATCGCGCTTGCGCAACTACCATGACGAAGGAAGCCCATATGTACGTACGTGCAAAACGTTGAAAGATTATACATTATGTCATAAAAGAAACAAGACATCACAGGATACTCCAAGAGCATTGGAATTTCGTGAATCATACTAAAATGTGCACATTTGAAATGCGTATTTAAAGTGCACATTAGTATGTCCAGATTCCCAATGAAGTGGCCCTCGACCTGATATTAAACTTTTCACTGTAGTTTTCGGGATGTAAAGTTTTTTGAAGCACCAGTACAGTATTATATCATGTTTGGTTCTTTAGTATGGCATAATGCCATACGTGCTAGAAGATGAAAACGTGCACTTGAAATGCAGCGATCAGTTGAAACTAGCCAGTACTGTGGAATTAAACATTTCGTTTCAAATACATTGACAGCCTAGCCTCTGCGGAAAAGGTTAATAAAAGTCACATTTCTTTAGCAAACAGACAAAAATAACTTCATTGTACTGCAAGGCGGTTAATGGCTGACTGTCAGAAAGGTGGAAATAAAATAAAATCTGAAACTAATGACATATTTTTGCCCTCCGTAATTATGCGAATGTATTTTAATTCACTTGATAGCTCCCGGCCACAGATATCCATTTTGTTATAATTTGATGTGAGAGTGAACGAAGGGGAAACAGCAATATCACTAAATCTAAACACAGGTCACGTGGAGACTACCCACTATAACTCGACTGCTCTGTGCTTCAGCCCAGGATTTTGTGAACCGGGTCAATACTAAAATAAATAAATAAATAAATATATAAATAAATAAAAAATAATATAATTTTCAAAAATATGTTCATCTTGTAGCACACATCTTCCTGAAGAGTCTGAAACACAAAACATGTGTGTTCGAGGAAATGTAAGATACGTTATTTGGTCTTAAGTGTGCCACTATTTCGCTCTGTGGAATTTAAACGTGTATATTTTGTAATGGATGCCATCAAACTATATTCAGGACAGTGGAGATTGAAATGTCCTGTGGTGCCTATCCTGCTCCCAGTCGGCCAGTTTGACAGCCTGCCCCTTTTTAAATATCGCAATTAATAGCGGATGGGATTATTTGTAATCGGGAGAACAAGAACTCTTCAAAAAATTTGCACTCTTTATTGCCTGTTAGCTAATAACTTGCTGTTTTGTGTGACATAAAATTAAATATAGGATACATAACACCAATAAAGACAAGAGACAAGCAAGAAAGCACACATTTCTACACTCCTTAGCGCCTATCTTTTTTGTTCTCTAATCTTGCTACACCTTTATATGGCGTGCTTTCCTTTCTGCAAAAGAATCTGTTACCTCATCAAAGTTCGTCAAATGTTTTGCTACATGAAAAATCGAAATGTCGTTATCTAATAATAAAAAAAGCTGTTAACACAAATAATACCCAAGACTGGTGTGGTTTCTCGATCAGATTACGTCTATTTTGTCACTGTCTGCTAGATAAAACAAAACAGGTCTTTCTAATATTGCAGCAATTTTGTAATACATACCAAATAAATGAAACTTTTGGCACAAATGGTCATTTTTATAACACGACAGACTACAACTCAAGAAGTACCAATATCAAATGCCTATTAGGCCTACAACAAGCAAAAAGCTTTATGTTAGAAAATAGTTTCAGATTTCAATCATACGCACCAGTTTCTCAAGTATGAGATCAATAAGTATTATGAAATTTTTATATGAAGTAGGAATCGTCTTATTCTTCCGTAATTTGTGTGATGTCCCCGTTTCTTCTTCCTCTTTCTAACAATCTTGTCGTCACCAATTCTGTAGCTATTCCTGCAATTGTCAAAATTTGTTCACCTATTAACTTCACTAACCCTGCCAGAATCACAGGTTTAGCTATCCCGTGATTATTTTCCGGTTAGGCGTTATTACGTGTTCGTACAACACGTTTTCCGTGTTACTTCCAGAATAGAACTTAAGCGGCTGTTAGTCGGGGACAACTGGTCCTTACTAGAGTAGCGATCTGTCCAAAAATTTTCTGTCGAAATTTCATTTTCTTGGATACAACTAGAAGAAATAAGTAATCTTTTTCATCTGTTATTCCTGTCAGTCGTTTATTTCCACTCTGGTAGTCTGAATCTATGGATTTCGCCAGTAATTATAACAAATCTGAATCATTTGCAAACCCAATCGACCGCATAATCAGACAGCGATTGGCATTCATCCATTCGGCTTTACTCCGCTCAGCCCGTATAGCCCCGTTCCCTTTCGTCCGCAGAAAGTTTATTTCTAGATGCCACGAGGTTTCTCCTGACAAAGAGATCGCGTACACTATGCACGCATTCAAAAATCAACTTATGATATATTCAGAAATCAACTTAAAATGTGTTCAAAAACCAACAGGGAAGCATTTCGAAATCATGTGAATAATCGATACGACAAACGTGCGCTGGAAGCTAGGCTCTTTGTGAAACAAGTTCTTTTTCCTCAAGAATATGAATTTGGCGCCACATTTTCCCGGTGGCATCTAGCTGCTTGCTGCGACTGCTTGCACAGCCGACAGCCACATTCCAGTAGCCAGAAGCCGGAGAATCTACAACTCAAATGCGACTCAACAGTGCATGCGCAAGAGCCCGCTAGTAACTGCTAAAACGATTCTAATGTAAACAGTTGTGATTTCACGCTCATCGGAAGTAATTTGTTGTTACGAAGCATTACATAGTCTTCCCAAAGCCTTTGACACATTTTGCTGTTGGCAGACGCTTGCATGAGCACTGTGTGTCGTTGTATATGGCGCATTTCCTTTGCAATTGAAGTTATTTTCATTTTCTCTCGTTCATGTTTTATTGTTGAAGTATTATTCTGCAGTAGCGGAATACATTAATATCCTTTGTCACAGTTTCTGTCCTTACCAGTCAGAATTACAAAAAAATAACTGAAAACTAAAACAATGAAAAATTTCCGGAATTTTAAAAAATTCCCGGATCGTATACACCCTGTGGATAGTGTGTCTAAGGCACTGAGCCTGACCAGGTTGCCTCCAAACACGTCACCGACGATTACCTGGTTGAAGGCATATGGGAAACTCATCGGTGAAGAGAACGTTATGCCAATCCTGAGCGGTACATTTGGCATGTTGTTGGGCCCATCTGTACTGCTCTACATGGTGTTGTGGTTTCAAAGATGGACCTCGCCATGGACGTCGGGAGTGAAGTTGCGCATCATGCAGCCTATTGCGCAGAGTTAGAGTCGTAACATGGCATCTCGTGGTGGCACGAACAGCGTTATTCGACATCGTGGCGTTGCTGTCAGGGTTCCTCCAAACCATAAACCTTAGCTAGTGGCCATCCATTGCACTAGTAGCCCTTGGGTGGCCTGAGCGAGGCACGTTGTTGATAGTTCCTGTCTCTCTGTATCTCTTCCATGACCGAGTAACATCGCTTTGGTTCACTCCGAGATGCCTGGACACTTCCCTTGTTGAGAGCCCTTCCTGGCACAAAGTAACAATACAGATGCGATCGAATCGTGGTATTGACCGTCTAGGCATGGTTTAACTACAGATAACACGGGCCGTGTACCTCCTTCCTGGTGGAATGACTGGAACTGATTGGCTGTCGGACCCCCTCTGTCCAATACGCGCTGCTCATGCACGATTGTTTACATCTTTGGGTAGGTTTAGTGACATCTCTGAACTGTCAAAGGGACTATGTCTGTGATACAATAGCCACAGTCAACGTCTATCTTCAGGAGTTCTGGGAACCAGGGTGATGCAAAACTTTTTTTGATGTGCATATATTTCATTTTTAAAGAGAATCACACAGAATATTACGTTGGTCTTCTTGGACTCATTGACCTTCCTAATATGCTAGTCCCATTTTATGCCAACACTCTCCCTATCCTGCACATCACAGGATTTTATACCGTGCACTAGCCAGGAAAAAGAGCAGTTCTACACAGCTATCCACTGCAGTTCAAAGGCTTGACCTATTCTGCAACAATGAAAAATATGAAATTTGAATAGACAACCATGATTATAGTTACATTTAACACAACAGTTTTCTGTCTGGATTGCAACTTACTGATAACACTTAATGTGGTATCGTAGCTTATTGATACTGCCAGAGCCGGTGCCTCGAAGATTCCTGTGGTGCCATAGGCTGCACTTTAACATCACCACGAATGAAGAACCTCCAAGCTGCTGATCAATGAAGATCACGGGGACAGTGTTAAGTGGCACTCACCTGAGCACCCGCCTTCTAGTCACAAGTACTTCTGTGATGCTAGCTGGTGCCAAGTGTTACACCACAGAGTTGATAGCTAGCTGTTCCAGCAAAAATTCCGTGTTCATACACACACACATTTCTCTGGCCTCTGCTTGTAGCTAGCCATGAGCTGTCAACAGTGTAGCATTTCTTCAGCCACAAGTTGAAATATTTATTTAAAGTGCATTAATCTTTTGCTTGTCTGTCCAGATTCCTACAGTGACAAATCCCTTTTCCACCCAATTTATCATCACAGTGAGGACATAACATTTCACTCCTTGGAACATAATGGTTACTGATTTGGATCATAACATCTGGCAACGAACCATGTTGAATCTACACCACATTGTTTTACTTCCTTTGTTGCCTACTTTTTATCACTTTCTGGGCATTTTTGTTGCGCTTTTACTGTTTGTGATTGTAGACATTTGTGTTTCAGATTCAGGTTTGCCATTTTTGTTCAATTTACTTGTTTGTGCTGCCACTTATTGATTTAACTTTAGTATTTTTTGATATGCCATGGATACCTCATCACTCTCCACACTTAGCCGTGCCACAACTGCAAGTGCCTTTGGCACTGACACTGGATCTAACACACTTTTTTCAGTTACAGGCGCAACCAATGATGCGACTACCGAGTTGAGGGGCTTCATTCAAATGCAGATGGCAGCCAGTGAGAATCACAATCAGATGCCACCAACTATGGCAGTGCCACAACTTATGCAGCCATCATTAGTGCCACTGTTTTGCCCATTTGAAGAGCACAGTGTTGAGTATTTGGTCCACTTTGAATTTGAACAATCGTGTGTGGCGATCCCAAAGGTTCTCCAGAGATATGTTCTTAGCATGCTTTATTATGGTCACGAGGGAATGGCCTACACCAAAAAAATAGCTCACCAATATTGCACCTGGTTTGGTATGAACTCACAAAGAGAGCAGATGACAGCTCAATGGCATGCTTGTGCGGAACACCAGCCAGTTCCTCCCAAATGGTTGTTTGATAGGTTGAAGCCTGAAGCACTTGGATTTTGCTGGACACTACTGGAACACTCATTGGCCAATTGTCATCGACACTGCAGCAAGTTTCCTTTTGTGGTTCCCACGCATTCTCTGATCACAGTTGCACCCTCCAAGACTTGCAATCTATATTTTGCCTTGAGGGTCAACTAGAGTTGCTTGTGACTGACACTGGACCTCAGTTTGCATCTGCAGAATTTGATGACTTCTGTACAGCCAATAGCATTCATCACATCAAACATTCACATTTCACCCACAGTCTAACGGTGAAACAAACTGCTTCGTTCACACTTTTAAGCAGCAGATGGATTAACTATGCAGCCGCCACATGCAGAACCAAGTTTCATTACTTTTCTTGTCATTCTACCACTCCCAGCCTCGCATCACCATCAGAGTTGCTTCATGGATGGCACCCCTACCTCTTGCTGTACTCATTGCAGTGGCCAGCACCTGCTTCACCCACTCAGGCAATTTACCACACTAATGATCCAGTTTTTTGTCCAGATCATACAGCGGTAACAAATACTGGGAATGCAGAGCAACTGCAGGGTTTTGGTAAAGGGTCCAGGCGGCACCTAAATCAACTTCGCGCCTGTAAATTGCACAATCTTTTCACTGACTCTTTGTTCCCAGATTCACTGCCTGTCCGAATAATGCATCCTGTATCCTCTCCAGCTACTTGGGATCCTGCATTGCCAGCACATGGCTCTGAACTCATGGATCAGGATCCTAAACCTCATCCCCCACCAAGTATGCAGCAGACACCACAGGTGTTGTTGCCTCCTCCTCTCCACAGCCAGCCTGGGGGCCACTGCACTACTTCAAGACTTCGTTGCAGTTCGACCACCAAATGACTTCGCACCATCGTTGGATGCAGGGGAGCACCCTCTGTATTGTTTCTCAATTTGGAGTGGACAGGAACTTGGCACCAGCCACAGATTCGGCTCCTGTCGCCTCATCGCCTCCTCCATCCACCCCCCCCCCCCCCCCCCCACCACTGTGCTTGCAGGCGCCATCACTGTATGATAAGTGACGAGGTTCGGCAGTGGGGGTGGGAGTGTATTATCGCTTATTGTTGGAGCCGGTGCCTCGAAGATGCCTGCAGGCACGGCAAGAGGGTGATTTGAACATCGCCATGAATGAAGACTGCCAGGACAGTGTTATAGTGTAAGCAGTGGGCACCAGTCTTACAGTTGAGAGTACTTCTGTGTCACTAGTTGGTGCCGAACTTTACATTGAGTTGTTGATAGCTAGCTCTACCAGCAAACATTCGTTTTACACAGACACATTCTCGTCTCTGGCCTGTGCTTTTAGCCAGCCACAGCTGGCACAAATTATTAAACAGTGTACCATTTCTTCACCCCACAAGCTGAGTACCATATATTAATTTAAAGTGCAATTGTGTAAAGAAGTCTTCTGCTTGCATGTCCAGATTCCTAAGGCGACAGATCATCTTGGCCATCTTCTACTATTTATCATAAGTAGTGAGGACTTCTCAGAACATAAGGTTACCGACTCGCATCATAATACTTACAGACACTAACAAAGTTTAGAATACGTCATTAGAAACCCAAGGCTAAATACGTGAAGAAAACATACAAGCATTGTGAGAATATGTGCATGTGTACCAGGTCATACACACCAAAAGAGAGAACTGGATACAATGTTCCTCGTCAGGCCATTACACATCATCATCATCATCATCATCATCATATGTTATTAACAATAATTGTGGATGGTAGATCCTACTGTATGAAACACTAAATTACAACAGTTTATATTTAGAACTGAGTCACTAAAATGAACGTCACATCTAGAGAAAGAATATCTATTCACAACTTTGGTACCAATCCTGACCTTATACTTCCCACACAAAAGGGCTACACCACCAACTTTGACACTTGTCATGTGAATCCATCTTCCTCATCGTAACACCCTTGATCTGCTCCTGAAGTTACACACACACACACACACACACACACACACACACAAAAACCTTCCACGTTTCACTACTGGTTGCCACATTGCGACTAGTTCGTACAGAAAAATCCTCTGCATTCATTCACTAGCAGTCTTCTTCCTACTTTCAAGATATTAATCATTTCCTCAGCAGCATCACACTCATATTTTTTATCCTCTAATTTTCAGTATCACTCCTTCCCAGACTCATTTCCCCCTTCACATCTCTCTCTTCTCTTCAACCCATCTTAAAACGGTCACTCTTTTCAGTGGTGATTTTTCTACTGTTGTTTACAGCCATTTGTCATCCCGTCTTCTGGATCTAATTACCTCTCCGTCGCCTTATGCTGACCCAAGGTGCTGTTCCTGGTCCCAGAAAAATCAGTATAAACACTGAAATAGAAATGATTTGCATCACAACTTTTTGAAGGCCCACGTCAGACATTAAAGTACATGTGATTATCAGATTGCTACACTTTGGCCTAATTCACTGTATGTTCAAAGCCCTCAAACGTCTGAAATTGAAAATGCCACAATGTGTATACTAAGGCAATAATCAGTTACTTAACTTATCAATGATCATCCTCATTGCCTGTCTTTCCTTTATTATTCTAATTCTGTTATGTAGTTTAAACTGCAAATTTACTACCCCAAGGGCAGAGCCTACAGGTAACACCACATACTATCTTCTAACTCATTAACCATTTTATATCAGTTCAGATGTTTTTTTCCCCCCCACCTGGGTTTTAAGCCTAATGGAGTGAATGAGCTGTAAAGTAATTTGATATTTTCATGTCACACTTTCACGGCAAATTGATAACATAAACATGAAAATTGGAGCCATCCTTGTTGATCAGTTATGCTACTTCCCCACACAAACAACAGAATGTTCAATCTGACAATATCACGCTTGAAAAGCCTTGTTTACACGAAGAGCAATGAATTAAACATTTTGTTACAAATGAACAACAACAAAAGAAAAACAATATAAAGGAATGTAGTATAATTAAATCAGGTGACGGCGAGGGGAATTAGATTAGGAAACAAGGTGAGTTTTGCTACTTGCGCAACAAAATAACAGATGATGGCCGAAGTAGAGAGGATACAAAACATAAGCTGGCAGTGACAAGACAATTGTTTCTGAAGGAGAGAAATTTATTAACATAAAATACAGATTTAAATGTTTGGAAGTCTTTTCTGGAGGTATTTGTGGATAATAAACACTTAGCAAGAAGAGAATAGAGGCTTTTGAAATGTGGTGCTACAGAAGAATGCTGAAGATTAAATGGTTGATAGCGCAACTAATGAGGAGGTAATGAACAGAATTGGGAAAACAGTAAATTTGTGGCCCAACTTGATTAAAGGAAGGGATCGTGGACAGGACACCAATTCAGTACTGGGTTGCAGAAGTTATTAAGAGATGAAGAGGATTGCAGGGGATACAGCAGCATGGAGAGCCACATCAAATCAGTCTCCGAACTGAAGACCATAACATCAACATTACGCACTTGCTTTTCAGGTTATGTCACAATACTGAGATCACGCAGTGTTAATTTTTACAAATATATTTGCCTTGATTTTTCAATGTAATCTGTACATATTAAAGCCTTGCTTAAGATATATTTCAATTACTTTATTCAGTATGCTGTTATCTGCAAACTTTGTTTGGCAAAGTTTTCAGTTTCTATACAATATTTATAAAAATAAAGTATTTAATTTATAATTTTTTCCCATTTTATTGCAAATATTTTTCATTATACAATTATGTCACAACATTATCAATGGCATCACGATTAATCATCTCCAGGCCAAGTTTTACTTTTGGAAAGGCCCTGAGCAGCTCCCAACCGGGCGGGATCTTGCGAAGGATAATGTATCACAGGTGTTTTGAGTGGTGGGCCTGGTAGCGTACCTGGAGGTACTAGAGGTGCAGGATTTGGTGGGAGCTGAGGGAGTGCTGGAGCAGTACCAGGTGGAAACAGAGGTGCCTGTGCTGCAGCAGCAGCTGCTGCTGCAAGGCCGAATGCTGCAGAGACAACAGGTGCACGGACAGCTGTGGCAGCCGATACTGGTGGTCCCGGTGGACGAGGTGGAAGGGCTCGAACATGAGGAGGAAAGAAGAATGGCGGTGGACCAGGAGGACGTACTCCTGGTGGAGGCCGAGGTACAGGTGGTGGTGCAGCCAAAAGTACAGTAGCTGGGTTGGGTGGTGGAGGCATAGGAGTTGTGGCTTGTACAGCAGGCACAGTTGCAACTGTAGTGGGAAGCACTGTATCATCGCTAGCCCCTAAATTAAAGAAATTGTCTCGAAGTTCAACTGGGGGCATTGGCAGTGTTCCAGGCAAACCAGGTACAGGTTCGAGCCCCTCAGAACCTTCAGCACCTTCTCGTCCACCATTAGCTCCTTGGCGGCCTTGTGATCTTCCCCATTTGATAGTCAGGCGACGTCCTCCTAGGATTAACTTGTTGAATGTCCGTTCTGCTGCAGCTTCGGCAGCCGAGCGTAAAGTAAACTGAACAAATGCACACTGCTGTCGAGGAACCAGTGTAATAGAACGGATCTCTCCATATTGGTAAAAGTGGTCCCTGGAAGAAATAATTATATGGATAGATTATTTGAACAATTTAAAATTCTTCTCATAGCTACAGTGGGAAGTATGCAACTGGTAAGCAATTAAAACTGAATGAACTCTTGATAAAATGGACTGAACTACAGATATTTCCACTTAAACAGAAAATGTTGCTAACGAAAATAATCTCTTAAGAGCAGAAACAACTGATCTATATATAAAAATGAGTTCTGGAAAAGATTAGGAAAAAAACAGTTAAACAACTGGTATTAAAAATAAGCATGCGTTTCTTAAATTACCTCCTTGTGGTCAGAAAATGTATTTACATTCCCTAGAGACTAAATGATTTATGTCTCCTAGTGTCAAACTTGAGTGATATGGGTATTCAATACATGATTAGTAAATGATAAGTCAACACATATTCCTCCGTGTGTTTGAATTCCTCCTTTTTTATTAGCATGGTCACTTTGTGAGAAAGATATTGCCTTACCTCTTCCACGGAAAATGTACTTCCAGAATTTTAAAAACCTTCCTGTTGATACAGTAATGCCTCTCCTGTGTATTCTGTGGCTTCTATAAATACTGCACAGTGAGTATTTCACACTTATGACCAGTAGTCGAGAATCCCTTAAACAGGGTTTTGTAAGCAACTTTCTCCATAGAAGAATTAAATTTCCTTAGGATTCTTTCGATGAATCTCACATCTGCCTTTCTTAGTAGCTACTTGCTGTTCCGCCTTAAATCCATCCAGATGCACATCACCTAGTATTTTACAGTTGTATCTTTTCCCAGTGACCTAATATCCTGTAGGAGGGAATTTGTTTAAAAGAAAGTACTGCACGCTAGTGCAGTGTTGCAGAATCTGCATTGTGTATCTGAAGTGTTTTCTGCCCTCATTATTCAATTTATGGATAATGTAAGTCCAAATTTTGATTTTAACATCTTAGTCAGTATGTGAGGGGTATACAGGAGAAAATAATGACCTTCTTGTGTAGTATAAAGCACAAAACATTAGCCTGTGAGACCGGGAGGTGTGCCACACTTAGATCAAATCCAGACCGTGGATTAACGACCATAGGCTGATACACAGGTCAGCCCGAGCTGATTTTCAGGCGGTTAAATAACAAAATAAAAACTGCCAAACTGTAGAAAAGAAGACCCTGTACTGGTCAGGATAAATGAGATGGGAAAGAAAGAACCAGGAGAAAATAATGTTCATGACTTACCTTGCAAATAAGTTCTTGAAATTTTTTGAGTCCCTGTCTAAACAAAACCTACTTTAAATCATGAAACTTTTATTCAAAGTTTCACCATTTTTCATTATTTCAATTTGTTGTGTGTGTGTGTGTGTGTGTGTGTGTGTGTGTGTGTGTGTGTGGACGGGCGCAAGATGTAAGTGAGCACTTTCACACATGACTAAAACTTCTTTATGATCAATTACAGTCACTGCAGCATCAAATCCCTGAGTCCCTTTGGACAGACAACAAAATATTTTGCACTTATGGCAATCTCTAGTATTGCTTATTATATAACTTAATAATATCCATCTTTTAGTCAATCTGCCCATTACATCACATTTTGTTATGCCTAGGGACAGTTGCCAGCTTTAAACGGGACTTTTATTACCTGAAAGCTTCTCTGCCCATTGCAACAACTTTCTAATTCTATCACTTCTGGGTGCAGAACTGCAATGCCTGTGAAGAACTGAGGAAGACATTTTCAGCCAGATTAAATGTTTGAACAAATCTAAGCCGTGGCGCGGCACTCGGGCGCAAAACGCTATCGATTACTCCTCTGGTTGAGGTTGGCACTACGTGCGATCGCGAGCACCTCCTGTCGGAGCGGTTTTCAACGAGGGAGTGAGTGCGAGTATGGGAGTCTGGGGCGGACAGCAGGGGAGAACAGACATTGCGGCCACACTCTGAGGCGACAAGAGAAGAGTTGTTGTGCATGGCCGAGAAGGGAGCGTTGAGCAAGGCGGCAGTCAGCATTGCTTTCCAGGGGACGGAGAGTTGCGGCAGTCCAGTGAGCAGACACCAGCTCTGGGAGCAGTGCTCCGGTTTGTGGACATGACGTGGGTCATATTTTGGTGCAGTATAGTTTGCTTGGTACGCATCTGCTGCTCCCTTTATGCCCACGTGTGTTGTTCTGTCCGTATGTGCATTGAAAAGGTTACGCTCCGGCTGGAACAGTGGCTTGTGCTTTACGTTCATGCACCCTGACCGATTTGTTTTGCTGCAGGCAGCTGTAATTTCAGAGATTTATTTTGTCGCAATTGTCTTAGCCCGGTGGTGCCTAGTATCTGAGAACAAGACAGCTAACATGTGACCTGTTGTTTTGGGTTTTGGAGTCCTGTTTGGGCAACCTAGTTATCACGCACACAAATGTATTGCTGCCGAGTGAGGTTAGTCCTAATCTTGTGGAACTGAGCTTTCAGTGGCTGGCTTGTCTGCAAATTAATTAATTTAACCTTTGTGGTGTGTTGTTTTTTTTGCTTTCAATGGTGAATTTCTTGTCATTCATTTGTGTATGTTTTGCCGTTAATGATAACTGTGAGTAAGATAGCAAGGTCTTGTAGGGCTTGAGTATCATGACTGTATTTTTGGCAACCGTTTAATTTGATTTCTTGTTTATCGGTCTGGTGAAAACTTATGCCAAGTTTACTAATTTCCGCCTGTGTTCCGGAAGTTGGTTTGAAGGTAAATCCATTGGTAAATCTTTACTGGACCTAACTGTTAACTGATCTTGCGTTGAACTAATGCCATTATTAAATCGTTTCTTGTGTGCTATAAATTGTATTACCATAGACAAGGAGACAGGGCACATTCTGTGGTCGAGGGGTAGGCACAGTTGCTGCTTTGCATGTGGCATCTTGTCGCTCTCTATCATTTCCCCCGTTAGTACAGGTGGCGGGAGATTTGTTTGCTCGCGGTTGTATGGCCTCTAGTCAGCTGAGCCTGTTCCCACTTCAGGGTGTGCCGTGTTTCGTAAGGCGTATGCCGACTTTCAGTCACTATTACTCTTGTGTTGCTGTCGATCGCTTACCGAAACGTTAGTCTGTTTTAGCACGGTGGCCACTGGGCCGTGACGATGTCAGTTTATGACCAGCGTTGGGGCGGTCGCCCACTCTGAGTGGCTTCGGTCGCTTGGACTTGGCAGTTACCTTCTGGTTAAACAGATCAAACTTGTTTATTTGCTGTAAATTCCTAAGTAGTTTGTGAGAAAAGTTGTAACTGAGCTTTTCATGATTTTACACAATTCAAGCATTTTGGTAAGGCATTTTCCTATCTATGTTTTATTTAAATGAGAATTCTTTATTGGGGTTATTCACCTGTTGAAGCTTAACATAAAATTTGTAACTTAGCTTTCATGATTTTATTTAATTTAAGCATTCTTGTAAAGCAGTCCTTTATCTACGTTTTATTGATTGGTAATTCTTTATTGGGGTTATTCAATGGTTGAAGGTTAACATATGTTTGTAACCAAGTTTATGTCCTTGCTTAATTGAGATTTGTTAAGAGCCTTTATTGCTGGAAGATCATTTAATCTTGGGTGCTTGTAATTGTGAATACTGTTGTCTGTCTATGTTGTGGGCTACCCTCCCACTTCCACAGCCAAGCTGTCCTATCTACCAGTATAAAACCCCAATAACAATGTACTGAGGTATGTTTAACGCTGCATTCAGTTCTGATGTTGTCACTTGATTAAGAGTATCATATTAAGTTCCGTTTTCTAGGAAGTAGAATTGTACAACGAGATGACAAAAGTCATGGGTACCTCCTAATATCATGTCAGACTTTCTTTTTCCCAGTGCAATGCAGTAACAAGACAGGGCATGGACTCCACAATTTGTTGGAAGTCTACTGCAGAAATACTAAGCCACGCTGCCTCTATAGCAGTCTGTAATTGCGAAAGTGTTAGTGGTGCAGAATTTTGTGCATGAAGTGACTTCTCAATTACGTCTCATCAATGTCCGATGGGATTCATGTCGGGTGATCTGGATGGCCAAATCATTCGCTTTAATTACGCAGGATATTCTTCAAACCAATCGTGAAAAATTGGGCCCAGTGACATGGCCCATTGTCATCCATAAAAAATAAAAGTCCATGAATGGCTATAAATTGTCTTCAGTAGCCAAACATAACCATTTCCAGCCAATGGTTGGTCGAGTTGGTTCTGAGGATGCAATCCCTTCTGTGTAAACACGGTCCACATCATTATGGAGCCACCATCATCTTGGACAGTGCCTTGTTGATAACTTGGGCTTTGAGGTGTCTGAGCTATACTCGAAACCTACAATCAGCTCTTACCAACTGCAACTGGGACTCATCTGGCCAATAAGCTGACATATTTTCAGTCAATAATGTTGTACGGAATAATTTTCTGGAGTAACTCATAGTTAAGACAGAAAGTCTTCATTGCACAAAAGCATGCTGTAAGAACAATACGTGATGCTCACCAATGATCATCTTGTAGATATCTGTTTAAGGAATTGGGTGTTTGACTATTGCGTAACAGTATATTTAGTCCCTCATGAAGTTTATTGCAAATAATCCACTGCAATTGAAAAGGAACAATAAGGTATATAATTACAACACCCGTACGAAAAATTACATTCATTACTCCACATTAAGGTTGTATTTAGCACAAAAATTTTTGATCACTTATACAGTGATATAAAATGTCTGACATCAGCACAGTAAAATTTGATAAATTTGGAAAGTTTCTTCTGGACAACTTCTCCTTTCCACAGAAGAATTTCTGTTACTGTAATGTGTAAAACGTGGTTATTAGGAATTACTAACTCACATCTGTATATCTTTTTTCTTTTCGTAAAGAGAGGGAGAGGGAGAGGGAGAGGGGGGGGGGGGGGGGGGAGAGAGAGAGAGAGAGAGAGAGAGAGAGAGAGAGAGAGAGAGAGAGAGAGCAGGCAAGGTTAGAAATGTTCAGAATGTAACTGTATGTACAAATTAATTTGCAAAGTAAATGTAAAATGACTCATTCCACATCATTTCGATCTATTGTACAAAATGATCCATGGAACGTATAACTAACTAACTTAGTGATGAGAAGTGTGAGAGATATTACATGACATATCGCTCCACAGATTTATTTGGAATAATTTGTTGGTGGACTCTGAATTACCTTCTGCACTGTTACACTATTAAACCTGTCTAAAGAAGGGTCACTAGCCTTGCTTAGTTCTGCGAGGCAGAATTAAACGTCTCCCTAAAGTTACTTATTAAGTGTATGTGAGAACATCCCACCTCAAGTTTCCATGGGGACACATGGAGTTTATCATATTCTACCAGACCTTGCCATATCCTCTCTAGTGATCTCCTTCAATAGTTTTTACAGAATGAAAGGCATCTAACTTTTTGGTTTATGTGGAGTGAATTGGAGGCCAACATGGCAAGTGTAGTTCCAGTTGGAGTCATAAATGAAGCATACAAGTAGCCCACTGCAAAGCAGGTAAGAATATGAGCAAGTAAGTAGGAAAGTGTTAAGTTCGTACCTGTATAAATCACTTTGCATTCAGCTGGTGAGTGGTTGCTGAGGCTTGCACATCGAGCAAAATTGTGTTAGTGTTGGAAGTTAAGAAAACTGGAGTGCTAATCAAACAAGAACAAAAAGTATATTCTCGTATTCATTTGTTATCACGGCAGTTCCTGTGCAATAAATAGTTTTGTTTTAACTGAGTTGTTTTCAAAGTAGTGGATAACTAGATGTATGAATACTCAGTATCACCATCTTTGCACTGATAACTTACAAGTCGTGACTGTAAGAGGACAATTTTCGGTGAAGTGTATGTAGGGAGAATAAACAGAAAGAACAATGTTGTTGTTGTTGTTGTGGTCTTCAGTCCTGAGACTGGTTTGATGCAGCTCTCCATGCTACTGTATCCTGTGCAAGCTTCTTCATCTCCCAATACCTACTGCAACCTACATCCTTCTGAATCTGCTTAGTGTATTCATCTCTTGGTCTCCCTCTACGATTTTTACCCTCCACGCTGCCCTCCAATACTAAGTTGGTGATCCCTTGATGCCTCAGAACATGTCCTACCAACCGATCCCTTCTTCTGGTCAAGTTATGCCACAAACTTCTCTTCTCCCCAATCCTATTCAATACCTCCTCATTAGTTATATGATCTACCCATCTAATCTTCAGCATTCTTCTGTAGCACCACATTTCGAAAACTTCTGTTCTCTTCTTGTCCAAACTATTTATCGTCCATGTTTCACTTCCATATATGGCTACACTCCATACAAATACTTTCAGAAATGACTTCCTGACACTTAAATCTATACTCGATGTTAACAAACTTCTCTTCTTCAGAGACGCTTTCCTTGCCATTGCCAGTCTACATTTTATATCCTCTCTACTTCAACCATCATCAGTTATTTTGCTCCCCAAAATAGCAAAACTCCTTTACTACTTTAAGTGTCTCATTTCCTAATCTAATTCCCTCAGCATCACCCGACTTAATTCGACTACATTCCATTATCCTCGTTCTGCTATTGTTGATGTTCATCTTATATCCTCCTTTCAAGACACTGTCCATTCCATGCAACTGCTCTTCCAAGTCCTTTGCTGTCTCTGACAGAATTACAATGTCATCGGCGAACCTCAAAGTTTTTATTTCTTCTCCATGGATTTTAATACCAACTCCGAATTTTTCTTTTGTTTCCTTTATTGCTTGCTCAATAGACAGATTGAATAACATCGGGGATAGGCTACAGCCCCGTCTCACTCCCTCCCCAACCACTGCTTCCCTTTCACACCCCTCGACTCTTATAACTGCCATCTGGTTTCTGTACAAATTGTAAATAGCCTTTCGCTCCCTGTATTTTACCCCTGCCACCTTTAGAATTTGAAAGAGAGTATTCCAGTCAACATTGTCAAAAGCTTTCTTTAAGTCTACAAATGCTAGAAACGTAGGTTTGCCTTTCCTTAATCTTTCTTCTAAGATAAGTCGTAAGGTCAGTATTGCCTCACGTGTTCCAGTGTTTCTACGGAATCCAAACTGATCTTCCCCGAGGTCGGCTTCTACTAATTTTTCCATTCGTCTGTAAAGAATTCGTGTTAGTATTTTGCAGCTGTGGCTTATTAAACTGATTGTTCGGTAATTTTCACATCTGTCAACACCTGCTTTCTTTGGGATTGGAATTATTATACAGGGTTATTACAAATGATTGAAGCGATTTCACGGCTCTACAATAACTTTATTATTTGAGATATTTTCACAATGCTTTGCACACACATACAAAAACTCAAAAAGTTTTTTTAGGCATTCACAAATGTTCGATATGTGCCCCTTTAGTGATTCGGCAGACATCAAGCCGATAATCAAGTTCCTCCCACACTCGGCGCAGCATGTCCCCATCAATGAGTTTGAAAGCATCGTTGATGCGAGCTCGCAGTTCTGGCACGTTTCTTGGTAGAGGAGGTTTAAACACTGAATCTTTCACATAACCCCACAGAAAGAAATCACATGGGTTTAAGTTGGGAGAGCGTGGAGGCCATGACATGAATTGCTGATTATGATCTCCACCACGACCGATCCATCGGTTTTCCAATCTCCTGTTTCAGAAATGCCGAACATCATGATGGAAGTGCGGTGGAGCACCATCCTGTTGAAAGATGAAGTCGGCACTGTCGGTCTCCAGTTGTGGCATGAGCCAATTTTCCAGTATGTCCAGATACACGTGTCCTGTAACGTTTTTTTCGCAGAATAAAAAGGGGCCGTAAACTTTAAACTGTGAGATTGCACAAAACACGTTAAATTTTGGTGAATTGCGAATTTGCTGCATGAATGCGTGAGAATTCTCTACCGCCCAGATTCGCACGTTGTGTCTGTTCACTTCACCATTAAGAAAAAATGTTGCTTCATCACTGAAAACAAGTTTTGCACTGAACGCATCCTCTTCCATGAGCTGTTGGAACTAAGCCGAAAATTCAAAGCGTTTGACTTTGTCATCGGGTGTCAGGGCTTGTAGCAATTGTAAATGGTAAGGCTTCTGCTTTAACCTTTTCCGTAAGATTTTCCAAACCGTCGGCTGTGGTACGTTTAGCTCCCTGCTTGCTTTATTCGTAGACTTCCACGGGCTACGCGTGAAACTTGCCTGCACGCGTTCAACCGTTTCTTCGCTCACTGCAAGCCGACCCGTTGATTTCCCATTACAGAGGCATCCAGAAGCTTTAAACTGCGCATACCATCGCCGAATGGAGTTAGCAGTTGGTTGATCTTTGTTGAACTTCGTCCTGAAGTGTCGTTGCACTGTTATGACTGACTGATGTGAGTGCATTTCAAGCACGACATACGCTTTCTCGGCTCCTGTCGCCATTTTGTCTCACTGCGCTCTCGAGCGCTCTGGCAGCAGAAGCCTGAAGTGCGGCTTCAGCCGAACAAAACTTTATCAGTTTTTCTACGTATCTGTAGTGTGTCGTGACCATATGTCAATGAATGGAGCTACAGTGAATTTATGAAATCGCTTCAATCATTTGTAATAGCCCTGTATTCTTCTTGAAGTCTGAGGGTATTTCACCTGTTTCATACATCTTGGTCACCAGATGGTAGAGTTTTGACAGGACTGGCTCTCCCAAGGCCGTCAGTAGTTCCAATGGAATGTTGTCTACTCCGGGGGCCTTGTTCCGACTCAGGTCTTTCAGTGCTCTGTCAAACTCTTCACGCAGTATCATATCTCCTATTTCATCTTCATCTACATCCTCTCCCATTTCCACAATATTATTATTATATTATATATAATTTATATATTTTTTATTTATATTATTATATAATTATTATAATATTATTATAATTATTGTATTATTATTATATTATTATTTATATATTATATATAATATTATAATTAAAATGTGACTGTGAAAAAACTGACAGTATGCACCAACAATAGGCGGGAGGGTACCTACTGCTGAGCGGAGAGTAGGACCCAGTTTAGCGAACCACGCAGCCAAAACAGAGTGGCTGGAACATAGTTTGTAACAAATGGTGAATAGGATAAATAGAAAGCATTTACATGATTGAACAACGGAAGAAAATGCAATCATGACATGGAGCAGCCTTCAATGTTGCAGAGCATGCCACACTACTTGACCGCAACAGTTAAGAAACAACAAAAAGCGAGTATCACAAGAAGCAATGCCATAGTTTTGCCTGGCATCACTGCAGTAGAATACCTGATTTGAACTGTTGCACTTTCTGGAGTAGTTGTGATTTGAGAATTTCTGTGTAAATTCTAGAAGCACTCAGCCTTCTACCGCCTCGAACACATGATATTCTGGATATGAGTGTCGGATGGTAGAATGCTACCTACTGCGCATCACATGTTTGTGAGTGCAGGTTTAAAATCAGTCACGGGACGAAAGTAGACGCGGCGGACGAACAGCACCGACAAGTACCAGTCGGGCAATCCATAGATGTTTTAGTGAGTGTGTAAGGAAGAACCATGGAGCTTATATGAAGATCTGTGCTTCTTGTGCCATTGACTATTGTTATTAAAACATGGACAGTTGAAAAAAAAACTCTTGAAAACTCTTGACGTAAGATTGCTATAGGCAAGACTTATTTTCTGATTCCTGTTAAGAAAAGTTATGGTATCTAAGCCAACCTTCTTTTAACTGTAATTTAATTTGTTTCTGATGTTCAACTGTATAAGGGACTTACTGGAAGTTATATATTTATATTGAAAGTGAGAGTTATTATGTATGAAAGTCAAATACATTGTTAATTGACGAAAAGCAAAGTTTGCATGTCTACTTATTTCATAAGTAGAAAGTGTCTAAAAATTCCTGTACCTAGCGTTATTTGGCGGAAAAGAAGTCAAGAGGGTTTCCAGCAGGCGGCTATCCAGTAAAGAAGATTGGCTGCAAATTCCAAGTAAGTCACCTTATAAAGAAGTGTAAGGTGGTTAGGGGGAATAAACCAAAAGAACTCAGATTCACACTCACATCAAGTCGTTAGAATGTGGCGACTTGTGTGAAAGGACCGAGAAAACAGGAATTTTAAGTCAAAAACAATAGAAGAAGCTGTTACGTGTTACCATAGCAACCAAACATAACAAGACAAGGGAATTACTCTGAGAAATTGGAATATGTTCAAGTATCCAATGGAGCAAATTTAAATGGAAAAATGGTAAAGAAATAAAAAATTCACAACAATAAAACAGCAAAGATGATTTCGATGTATTTGTCTAAGAAGAAATACCCATAGAACGCTTCAACCCAGAAGGTCCAGTGCGCAGAGTGTATAGCTCTTGCGTGCATTGCGAGGACGCAGTCACGGAAACCAACATACACCCGACACTGCCGGCACCAGCTGCTGTTTACCAGTGCTGACCTACCTCCACATCCGTTCACCTACACAACGCGAATTCTACGCCGGGTGAGCGTTAAACAAAACTTGATTACTTTAGTATGAAGTGGAACAAGATACCGCTGAGCAAACTTTTATTGTGTAATTATCATATTTAAAGTTAGTTTTAAATGATTACAAGAGCTAAAGCATATAAAAGTATGGAAAATATACAACACGTTGGGGAAACTCAAGACCCAGCTATGGCCTTGAAAATTAGCAAAGAAGTACCTGACTGGGCTGAGTTGATAAATTTAATCAAAGTTCAGAGTCTTAATTTAAACTCATTAAGTTCTCAATTAAATACCCTGAGTGAAGCTTTAAATACCCAGAGTGAAACTCTTGAGTATTCAAATGACAAATTTAGGTTTGTTAAATGCCAAAGTCGACTATTAAAGCAAAAACTTTAGTAATTTATATTAAGGCTTGGGTGGTTTGAAGACTGAATTCGACACTATAAGTAGAAGAATAGAGAATTTAAAAGTAAATTTAAAGAACAAGTTGACAAATTCTTTGACCACTCATATAAATCATATGTTTACTGACCTTAGTCAGAAACGTAGTAACACTTTTCAAGATTTATTGAAAAGGTTAGAACTTAACATTGAGAACAAATGTAATAATGTAGAATACAAACTTATTGAAAAGTTAGGATCTTTTGAAAACGTGTACAATATTAAGTATATAATGATGTAAGGCAGGGCTTGAACACTTTGAAAGAGAGTGTAGATACGAAGAACGAATTAATGTCAGTCATTCGATCACAAATTACAGGTGTCAATAGACAGATAGATAACGTAGAAATAAATTTCAAAGAGAAAAATAGCTAACTCTGACATTATAAATGTAATTAGCTTGGAGGAACAATTTGGAGAAATCATAGATTAAAAGGTTAATGAGAGAATAACATCCTCCGAAATCAATGATACCGATATCAGGAAGGGTATGGACGATCTGTGGAGAGAAATTAAGCTTATCCAAGATAAAGCAGAAAAAAGGGTAACTTCACCTAATGTTGTATTAACTAATGAAGCGGTGACTGATTTGCAATGGGGAGCTAATTCAGTGTTATCTAGACAATTCCCTAAATTTAAGCCGGACGGAGAGGTACATCCGACCCATTTCTTAAAAAGATTTAACCAAGCTTTACCAAAAAATTTGGAAGCTTCCAAGATGATCTAATTTGCTGTGGAGTACCTTGTAGGGAAAGCCTCAGAATGG
Source organism: Schistocerca americana (assembly GCF_021461395.2). NCBI lineage: Eukaryota > Metazoa > Arthropoda > Insecta > Orthoptera > Acrididae > Schistocerca > Schistocerca americana. The sequence continues at coordinate 795,709,405 of NC_060119.1, forward strand.
GGAACAGTAAGTACTGCGAATTTTTCCTCATGAGGAGACTTTCAGGAGAAATTTCAAGACAAGTACTGGTCTGCCAATGCTCAAGAAAAGTTAATATCAGATCTATGGGACCCAAAATATAATAATACGTGGGGTACTATATGGAAATAAAGGGGGGGGGGGGGGGGGGGGAACCAGCACCAACTATCTCCCAGGGACGTTAACATTCTGAGTTAACGAACGCAGCAACAACCGTCGGATCCCAAGTTGTTTTCAGTGTTTTTTTCCAAAATAGTTTTCTTGCACTAGCTTCCTTTAAAATCTTAAACTATTCTGTCATCTATCCCCCAGGGACATTAACATTCTAAGTTAATGGGCGGAGTAACGACCATCGCATCCAGAGTTGTTTTCGGTGTTTTTCCCAAAAATAGTTTTCCTGCACCGATTTCCTTTAAAATCTAGGACTATTCTGTAATCTTATTGCTTAGAAAACCAGATAGGACTGTAAATGGTGAACAACTTAAGAGAATCACAGACAAAAGTGATATCTAGACGAAATAAACTGAATAGAGTATTATATTTGTGGAAAATATAATATGATGTGACTAGCTGAACAACTGTTATACCGTAGTGTATAGATTTTCTATTTTGTATAGAGTATTTTGTACCTTTTACGAGATGTGATATAGATTGGGGGGTTTGTATAAATTTTGAAAGGGGTGGGTATTGTAGCTAAAAGTATGATTTACAAGAACAGATAAATCATGACTAACATAAAACACACATCCCACCTTTCAAACAACCCTCACAAACAAGTGTGACTGATTTCCTTCTGGGTCCTCAAAGGGTGAAAGTGGGACAAGTCCATTCTGTAGGGGATGATTTAACACCAGACCTCCTCTGGCATCTCACTCAAGTACCTGAGGCGTAGGGATCCTAGGAAAGGTGGGTTGGAAGGGTTTCCTGTCTTTGGGGCTATCTTCTTTCTCTTCTTCAATCCTAGCATCCACATGTTTTTTCTTTTCTTACTTCTCATTTGAGGACCTGTCTGTTTTTCCCTCTTTTCATATTCACAAACTTCTATCGCTGAAGTCCTTCCTTATTTCCGTGTATACTAGAAACCTAAATCTTATATTTAGGTAAGAAGGCCGAAAAATCAGACTACGCAAACACACATCCACATATACACAAATATACACAAACATTAAATTACATAAAACAAAGCCTGTCACGATGTGAGAACCGCCAGGTGTTGTAGGGGAAAATATGTGTACATATGGAGATATACACCTACATATAGGAATCTATGACGGTTCTACAACAAATGTACATAAGAGGTGCACATAAACAAAGAACAGTGGCAGTTCTAAATAGAGATTAGAAGAGGCACAATGAACTTGTGCACAATGAGAGACAAAAGCATATAAGATTATGGAACAAAAACGCTACATAATGAACAACTATAAAGTAGTAATGAATAAAGGATAAATAAAAAAGAGGCGTGAGCAAAGAAAGAATACGAAAGTGGGAAAGGAATTAATCATGTTGATCATTAAGAAACATCAGTGTAATAAGTACTCTGATGAATTGAACAGTGGGATGTAAGTAGTATATGTAGACATAGTATCTATTGAAAATATAGAAGTCGACAAGTAGAGGAGGACTCTAGGAAGTAAATGATATATTAAAGAATGAATGTGAAGTTTAAAATAGATTTATATATTTACCAGAAGATACTTAATTATGGTATACATAGAAATGTATACTAGGATCATGAACCATGAGGCCTACTCAGAAAGGATAAGGGGGGGGGGGGCATACCCAGCATTCACTATGTACAATGGGCACGTGTATCTACGTGGAGATAGGACGATCTGTGGCCTAAAAAATAGGGATGTTTTGTAAGGGGCGTACCTACCAGAATGGAAAGAGGAAGAGCTCTCATAAGGTCAACCCACAAGCACCGAATATGTGCTGATCCTAGGAGAAGGGGACACACACACTTTAAGTCTTTAGAACGTTAGAGAGTGTGGAATAGTGTGTGAAGATCTAGAGTGAACTGTGTTAGAACTGTACTTTACCAGTTTATTCGAGCTATGGGGTGATATTTAAACTAGTACCATTGCAAATATTTTCAATATGGCCAAAAGAGAAGAAATATTTGGTGGACTAAATCCGCATCAGAAGGAGAATTAAGAGGGGGGAGGGGGGGGGGGGGGGAAGAGGATGAATCTAAGGACTCAGGATTAGGATTAGGATTTTTGGACAGTTGTGAACTCAAAATTGGAGATAGGATTACATTCAGCAGCATGCCAAGTTCAGGGACACGTGGAAGTCAATAAAAGGAAGAAATCACATAACTGGGTATACAAAGTCTACTACTGCTATACAGCACTACTGATTTTCAAGGCTGGCTAAAGCGTTAATCCGAAGTTGTACAATTTCTGCCAATTCAACTTTAGAGAGCTGAGAGAAGACCATATCAATGTCATTCAGTATTGTCAGTGCTGCAAGAACTGCAAATTCCAGCAATCAATAATGGATGGAAATACTATTCTTGACTCAGTTGAGAAACTTGGCTCTATGAGTTTGCAGTTCCCAACTGATTCATGTAGACAATAAAATATAATTCTGAGTTTATGGTGATTCATGAAGCAGAGGTCAGAAATAACTGTGCAGCGGGAAATCAAATTGGTGCCACAGAAGGGAACGCTCACAGGTGGCATCAGATAAAGAAAAAATTGAAGAATGCTATTTCTACACACCATACTTTCAGGGGGCCATAGCTGGGAAGGTGTCATAATTTCAAGCAGCAGGGTGCTCAGTACATGCAAGAGAAACACAATTAAGGCATCCTGATTACTCGAGAAATTATATGAATGGAAGGAAGATTTTTTCAATTGCATCTGTCGCAGAATTTAAAGCAAGGACTGAATGGTGTGGGAGGATGAAGAAGAGTGTGGGTTGCATTAAAACGCAGAACTGCGCTAGCTCAGCAACTTCCCATGGCATACGATGAAAAGCTATTTCCACATCAGTGTCATATAATCATGTATATTAGGGTCATATAATCAGTCTTAGGAAATGGCATGACTATTTGCTGGGTCACAAAGCAACACCAATAAGAGACCAGTATATTTTGATACGCCGTCAAATGTTAGTCAATGTGAAGGACATAATAAGTACTTCTATAAGGACTTCTGGCAATGTAAAGGCCAGAACAACAGTAATGCTTGTCCACTAACAGATGGAAGGAAGCACCCTGCATGTGAGAGTCTTTGTGGGAAAATAGTAATGAAAGAAAATATTCCTGCAGGGCTTATCTTAGATGCAAAGAAAAGTGATGGATGATGTATGACCTGATGCTAGATTATAGTTATTTAAAAACACCTTTATCTACATTTTTTGATGCTAGATTGGTTGAAGGTTGTTTGGAACAGAATATCAGGCTCTTTGCTTAACAGAGGCAAAATGTTGGTGTTGGATTCCTTCAGGGGATACCTCACACAGGCAGTTTAGGATCTGACACCAAAGAACAATACAGATCTGGTAATAATGACTGGTGGCATGACCTCACAACTTCAGTTAATGGATGTTGCGAATAGACAATTCAGTTTCACTTGGGACAGCTTTACAGAGAGTGGCTTCTTCAAAGAGAATATGCCTTCATTCCTAAAGGGAAGGTTAAAGAAACCCTCAGTATCCGTGCTGGAACAGTGCATCATCACTGCCTGGGATAAAATTGCAAGTGAATCAATTATGAAAGGATTCAGAAAGTGCTACACGTACAATGTTATGGATGGCTCAGAAGATGACATACTATGGGAGAAGTGCTAGAAAGAAAGAAATTCAAAGTAAACTTACGAATTAAGATAGTGACGAAGATGATGATGAAAAATATTGATACCACAAAGACAGTAAGCACAGAAGGAATCGAAAATAAAAATTAAGGTAAACCATTTATTTTTGTTTATTTGATTTCTCCTTTCATTACCAAAATGTAGACAAACAATAAATAGTACAAGTTTGGGGATACACTGTATGTCAATAACACAGTTTATTATTCTGGTTAGTCACACTATGTTAAAAATAAAAATTTCTCAAACAGTCTCTTAAAATAAGGGGATAAGGGTTATCTTATATTCCAGGGGGTAGTATTATATTCGGGTAAATACAGTAGTTTTACAACAACCTGGCACTTAAGACTGCATGTGTAAATTCAGTGAATGCTTCTAGCGCAACTTTAATCTGCAAGGATTTAACTTCCTTTGAATTAACTTTACAGCTCTCTTTGTTTTTGTGCTAACTTTCTAATACTTTGATTGAAATTGGTGAACCCTTCCTATCTGTCATTATCAACAGCTGGTTGCAGAGCCACTCTCACATCTTCAATAGTACTAATCCAAGCAAACACTCTTGAGTCTGCACCAGTTCTACTACCCTTTCTGACCTGACAATTTCCCAAAAGATTCCATCATGCACTTATCTTTGGAGTTCCTAATAAACAGAAATCCCTCCTCTTGTGCCAGTCAACAGACCACTGAAATATTGGACAAGTTGCAACAAGTAATTAATGCTGGAAACTCCTCAAATTTGCTGTTGATGTATGGGTGTAAAGGAACAACTGGCAGCTTCTGTCTAGATATCTGCAACCTTGCCACTATCTGCCATTCATCCTTGAGTGTGATCAAACCCACACAGTCAAAGATAGGGATACAAAGGAATAACTGAGTTATGTGAGATGGTACAGATGTTACCCCAGGTGCCCCATCATTGTCATAGTCCAAAACAGCACACTAAAGTCTGTAAACCAAAGCCAACCCATGTTCTAACTGTTTGCTGATAGTGGCCAACTACCCTCCACATGTACACAACAAATACAGTTCCTTGGTAGCCCCCCCCCCCCCCCCCCCCTGTCTGTCCTTTCTTTCTTTCTTTCTTTCTAAGGTATATTTTATACTGTAGTCCGTCCCATCCTTATGGATTGTGGGCTATGGATTTTTTTTTAATTTACAGCTTGTATGTCACAGTAAAATAGAAGAAAAACAGAAATAAGTGTAAACCAATACAGTCAATGTCAATTTGATGAGGCATTTATAAATTAAGACTCACCACAATTCTTTCTCTGTGAGCTTATCTCCCAGGTTGCCAATGTACAAAGTTGTAATAGTCTTATCTTCTGGTGGTTCTAGCTTAGGCATTGCGGAGGCTCTACGCATAAGTTTTTCTGCAACTGGGTCATTAATTCCATAGTACCTGTTCAAAATTCAAGAATAATTATTTCTGCAATTGTCTTTGGCTACATTCAATTTTTAAAAATGATTTAATCTAGTTTCAACTCACTTAGACATCAGTACATGAGCTCGTCAACTTTTAAAGCCTTCTTCATGAAAACAATCGTACAATGTGTCTCAAATGCATAATTTTTGTGTTGAAAACTTATCATGGAAAGGTTTTATATAAACAGCAATCATTGATTTGCATAATACCCTAATCTGACTTCAAAGAATGCAAAATTACCTGTCCTTAATATTCTGATCAGCAAGTGGATCATCAGGGTCAGTAGGTTTCTCATGACGATATGGACACTCCTCACCACGCTTGCATTCTCCTTTCACCCAGAACGAGCATATATGTGGCCTATTCCGCTTATAGTAAGGGCTTGTTCGAGCCAATTTCATAAGCAGATCACTGGCTGCTTGTGACTTTCCCACAGCACCAGCTGGAGTTGTTGCATCAATCTTTCCTAACTGCAGAGCGGTAATAAAATTATAAGCAATTCACAGTAATGAAAGCGATTACAGCTAATTTTAAAAGGGGTGCTAAATAAAAGGTAGCTATTTACTATTTTTCTACTCTAGTATAAAATACTACAATGTTTCTTGAGAACAACAGTTGATGTCGGTTTTACAAAACAAAAATGAAATAGTCGTGCGCATGTGTCTGACAACATTTCTGCAACAAAATGACATGCGAAGAATCATACAGAACACCCAGTCAATTTACAATGAGTGGTTTGTGGCTTTGAATCCTTTGTATCCTTACTAGCTTATGAAATGTTACAGCAAAAATGCTGTCGAAAAGAATCAGTACTATCAAACATATTTAAGAGAATCAAATATCTAGGTAGCTCTGAGCTCAAAGAAACTGGCACACATGCAGTGTGTACAGATTCAACTTAATTTTTATTACTGTTTATACCAGATATACTAACAAAGACTGCACAATTCAGCACGTCAGTGTGTTTGTGATGACCATTGATACAACACATTTGTTTAGATCTGGATCATCAATAAGCCAATGAGATACTGTTGGAATGAAAGCAGTTTCATAAAAACACAGCAGCAGTTAAGAACATGGAGGAAAAGTGAAAGAATGACAGTATCTGCAATACACTGTAATGCACTGTAAACAGCAATTATACCAATTTTGGAAGGTTCTTTTTTGGTGTAAAAATTCAAAGTATAGAATGCTGCAAGGTATATCAAGCGAACTGTAGCTTGTGTTGTGAAGAATAGGAATTTAAGAAACAGGCCTTAAAAATTATCATAGAGTTTCTTCTCAAAATATAAAGCTGAACACGCATACATTACCTCCTTATCCATATTTTGAATATAATATTCTTTATTGACATCTGATCGAGGGAGGTCATCCTTAATACGCAGGGCTGCATCCCGAACTTGAATTGGTAGTCCATATTCTAGATCAAGTAGGCACGTTTGGCAGACGTTCTTCAGCCGACTGCATGTCTGGCACACCTCAGTTTTTTTAAAACGCATGCGTGCTCCAGGGCACCAGCGAAAAAACTGTAAATGGGCGTGAACATATCTTGCATTCTTTGCCATATCGTTCCTTTGTCTGAAATATGTTGAATTTCAATTTGTGTAAGATTTCAGGGTACATTATAGACAGATAAATTAATTACTTCCGACTTCTGATGTCTCAAGTGATCCGGACAAACAACACTTCAGCAAAAAATTAAAGCAAGCCAATACACAGCAATGAGTAAGTAAAGCAGACATCATCTGGAATATAGATTCAAACACCACAGTGCTTTATCCAACCCGGTTATGTATGGAGTAGTATACCCTTCCCTACACCTCATTCAAGAAGCACCTCACCTGGCCAGTCACTGACGAGACCTGTAATCTAACATGGAAATGGAAGAACTATGCAAACAGGGGTTATCAGTATAAACACTAATGTGTCTTAATCACAAAATAAAGTGAGTCAGGGACGCAAAAGAAAGGAACAATAACGTTTACCATCCTGTCGACAGAGAGGTCATTAGAGAAAGATTGAGCACATGCTCTAACTGGATAAGGACTCTGACCAAGTCCCCTTAAAGGAACCATCATAGCATCTGTTTTGAGCGAACTACGAAATCACAGAAACACTAATTCTAGAAAGCCAGATGTGTATCTGGATCTTCCTACTCCCATATCCAGGCGCAGCTCAGTAGAAATATAGTTGTATGAAGGACTTCAAAACCTAAGAAATGGGTAAAAAACAAGTTGCTCAACAGAAATAATAAAATATCATACTGATGAAAAGATGTTACTAAAACTTTTCAATATTTTGACATAATACATACTTTTCAACTTTAGATGCGAATTTCAACTGCAGAAGATGATGAGAACAGATGTTGCTGAAATACTCGTATTTTAAGATTTTAGTGATACCAGCCAGCAAATGCCCAACAATAAGTATTTTTTAACATGCTGGGAGATTCAACATATGTAATGTTTACTTTCTGCATAAGGGATGGATGAAAAAAGTTGTGTTAAATATTTGAATTAATTCACATAATTTATCTGTTGAAATATAAGTTCCTTTGTGCGTCCTTCACTCTCATTCTTAACTTTCTATGTGAAACAGGAGACAGAATCATCAACTGAGAAATAAGTGATGTTCTTTGGAAAATAAAACACAAATTTATTCAAAGCATTTCATGAACCGTATGTATGGTAATTATTCTTCACAGCTCCCCTTTTCATTGCCACAGCATCTCTTCCAACAACTATTCCTTATGGTCTCCAACAACTCAACAAGATATGTTCCCAAGCACTGATCCCCACATCTCAGATACTTCCATAAAATTTATATTCATATTAAATGCATTAACCACAAACACTACTGCCTTATAACAGCTGTCACCCACTCCTGGTTGGAAAGTCAATTAACTGGTTGGATGGTTGGTGGTTAAGGAACTAAATAGTGAGGTCATTAGTACCTCAGTAGATTGGTAGTGCATATGGAATTAGTGACGTCTGCCACGAACGTGTTCTTATGATGAAAGTGTATAGAAGTGGTTAAAATCAAGACACTGAAGGCAATACTGATGTCACAGCTGTGAAATAATTTACAGATAATTATGTGGACTGGGCTAGTACTAAGTCAGAGAGGATGAGGGATATTCTAGCATTCCTCTATACGAGAGAAACCCCACCTGCGTCTGACCCCCACCAACCAGATTTAGGGCAAACACTATTACAGAGCAAAGAATGCCTTTTAGTCAGGAGATTCAGAACAGTAAAAGTGTGAAGACTAAAAATGTACTGGACATTAGTTGGACAGCCAATCATGAAAACAAGATGAGAGAAATAGGCAAGGCACCTGGTGGGTGGCCTCTGGGCTCTGCATACGACAAGAGCTGTCCCATCCACAGCTGTCTCATTCCCTGATCAATTAGCCTCAAAGTATTAAAAGAGCAAGAACCACTATTCAACAGAGCACAATCCCTAAAATTGAAAACAGGGTGTGGCAGAAAGACTGTGTCCAAACGCAATTAAAACAGAGTAAAACAGGGATGAAAGAGGCATTGGAAAAGGAGGTAGAGTCGAGGATCCTCAAGACCCTTGCTGCGCGTGACACCCCAATCCCTACCACCCCACCCTGTCCCAAAGGCCCAACCACCCCAAACTGCCCTGAAAGTAGAGGAAAATCTTATAACCGAGAATACTGATTTTGGTTGGAGAGATTGGTGAGAAAGAAGTGCTTTTGTGGCAGGGATCGGGAGAAGGATAATAGGTCTTTGACAAATCCAGCATGGTTAAATTTGGATGCACATGGTTGTCACAAGTTTTCTCATGTGAAATTTCCTAATTTCCAGTAAAGTTTTAGCATTTTTCCCTGAAAAATTTTGAGGTCTCAACAGTAAGTAAAGACACGCACGCACTCACGCATAAAAAAGGACTTCTGTATTTCTAAACGTGTGAGCAAAAATCTTAAGTACTACGATCCACATCTTTCATAATGAACTGTTTTTAGACAGAGAAAGCAAGCTAAATGGTATGTGGGTGTTTCATTAAGATAAGTGGTGTTATTTTATTTCAATAAAACGAAACACATTTGGTGACAAAAAGAGCATTTTGTTGGAGTTGCAAGATGGATTTAAAATACCTTCACTGATTTCAGAAATAACCTCAGAAAAAAGTAGGCCTCTTGAAAGAAGTGTGTAAGGTGGGGAAAAGTTGTGTAAACCAACACTGTAAGTGACTGTCAACAAAATATTGGTTCTACTATGTTCATTGTTGTCAGTTATTACACACTGTGTTATGTCTATTACTTTACAGGTACTGTGTGGTTTTTCTTTCAAGAACTACATGAGTATATAGACTACAAATTGCCAGTGACTTGTCACAAATTCTTCTTCTTATCATCCATACTTTCTAATATACAAACTACTTCCGAAGTGAAAAAATGTACTAAAATAAATAAAATGTCTGTAAAATGGCACCTGTACAATGTACTTGTGGTGAGACAGTCACAATTCCTGATATCCATTGCCTGTGGCCTCTGACCTGCCAAGGAGCACCGGAGTCCTGGATCCCTGGATGAACTTCAAAAATCCACTACATTAAGCCAGACACGAACATACCTGGCCTGAAGGTAGATCGGTGAGACTAGACCTGATGGGTAGGGCCTGTACATGAATGGGAAATGATGAGCTTCAGATCAGCAGGCCCGATCCATTAGAGGTACCCACAGAGATGGCCTGTACGTCTGGCCCGTCATGGAAGTCTACTCGTGCAGCCAGCTATTCATGTGTCACAGGCACCATGCTAACAAAATGAGACTGTGGTGAACAATCCATGCACCAGATAACTTGGGTGAATACTATGAGAATCATTACTAATGAGGATAGGGAGCACCTCACTGTAAGGACGATTGCTGAGGTGCAGAGAGGCGCATAGAAATGCCAATCACACTCTCACAACCAAATTTTTGGCCATAGCCTTTGTCAGAAAATGAGGGAACACACACATTCACACTATCATTCAGACACAACTCATGCACACATGACAGCCATCTCTGGCTGCTGCATCAACAGTCTCTGATAATCAGATCCAAACAAACCACTCCTGCCTCCCGCCTCTTGTCAGCAGCTACTAGGCTAGTGGCAAGAAGACTGCAAGCTGAGGGGAGTGGTCGAAGGGGAAGAAGCAGTAAGATTGAGGGAGTAGGGAAGCACCACTCATAGTTAACTGCGCTCAGCCGGTGATGATGCATGACATCTCAGTAAATAAACAATTTCATCTATTCAGACAAAAATGAGATTTTCCAGCTTTTTTTCACATTTCCCCGATACATTTCAAATTCCATGATATTCCCCGATTCCAGAACTTGTTGAAAACCTGGTGTAGGGCTAAATGTGGAGCCTTTGGATAGGACTGAAACTTCTGTGGAGCTGAGGTTTTGGTGGAAAGGTTAACGACAGTGTTACAGGGATGTTTCCACTTTGGATTTGATAGAGAATTGGTAGGGAGTTGTGGAGTGATGTGCCAAGTTGAAAAGGTCAGTTAGGCAGGGCGTAGATGCTAAGAGGAATGGACAAGGAGGAAGACTCAGGTAGCATAGGGGTTGGATAGTGGTGCCCAGAGGCGGGAGTAGGATGTCAGGAGGTTGGACACCTTATGGATGTGGTGTCAGGAATGTTCCTCCAGGTGCTGGAGGTAGGTGCTAGAGGCAAAGTATTCAGATGACAATGCTTAGCACAGAGGGCCACAAAGAAGGGGCATTTGACCTGAATACAAGCTACTGTACGCAAAGTCTTGCAACCAAAATGTGTGTGTTGCTTGGTACATAAAATAAAACTACAGGTTTGTCTGGTATGACTGATGAGGAGGCAGCACAGGATGGTAGATTCATTATGGAAGGAACAGGAGGTAGGAGAGCCATGCAGCAATAGTCTCCTTGATAGTAAGAGTTTATTAGGAGGGGGGGGGGGGGGGGGGGCGTAGCCCACCATATGTTGTTCCAACTCTGAGTCTTATTTGCACCCACGAAGTCACACTTGGTATCGTCAAAGTGAACGTGGTGTGCAAAACGGTTGGGGAGTTCATTCCGTTGTGTATCCACAAAACCTGGAGCCCAGAAAGAGATAACCAAGCAGACTGTATGTGTAAGGTAAGACAGAAGGTCATGAACAGCAGATATCACCAGGTTGACGAGAGTAACAATGATCAGTGGCCTGGAGACTACTCAGTGAGTCACTACACGTTAAAACAAAACCACACGAGGCTTGGTCATTAAAATGTAGGGCTCTGTTTGTGGCCATCAGCTCTGCTGAAAAAACACTAGATGTTCTCAGCAACGAATGTCGTTCCCGAGTGCCATCCTATTCATGACTTTAGAGCCATCAGCAGAGAGCTGTGAGATGCATTCCTACGGTTAATTCCACCAGAGTGCGGATATCAAAGGATCAATGCCCCTCCATATGCAAAAAGAATGTGATAATTTGTATGAGGAGGAAATTCCGTTCCCTGTACCCACTCCAGCACTACACAGACTTCTATTACACCAAAGTACCCACAGTCTTCCCCCCCCCCCCCCCCCCCCCCCCATTTCATTTTCTAATCTCCTGACTGAACCTAGCTGCCCTACCCTGTGACCACGTACCTGTTTGCTCCCTCAAGCAGCATTTTACCATCCTCACCCCTACCCTGCTATCTCCCACTCCCTGCACTAGCCTCCTCCTTACCACTACCACCAAGATTACTTCTCCTGTGATGCGCAGTTGCTCACAGTCCAATCTCAGTGGCCAGAGACACTGGTCACACAAACACACAGGTGTGTGTGTGTGTGTGTGTGTGTGTGTGTGTGTGTGTGTGTGTTTTATGCTTGCATAAATTTGTGTGTACTTTAGAAGAAGGTCTTTTGGCTGAAAGCTCACATGTTTAGCAGTCTCTGTTGTTCCTGTCTGTGACTCCTCAACATCTCAACTACATGGAGAGCAGCAATCTTTCCTTTCCATAATACTGTTATTATTCCATGCTGGATTTTCCACTAAATCGAAAAGGGAAGATATGTACATAGCCTGTTAATTCAAGGGATGCTCAATAAGTAATGCAACACTTTTCTGAAGCACATTGGTTGCATTCAGGATTCCAATACACCATGTTATCCCCCCACTCTTTTGGCTACAAAACCTTGTCTTTTCAACACAATCTCAGTTCAATGTGACATCAATATGCGACCTTTCTGGGAAGGCCCATATTTCACCACTCTACTGGAACACATCAGAGCCAACAACTTGCAGCATCAATAACCTCCCCATCATCCACATACTGCTTCCCATGGAGTACATTTTCCATTGGGCCAAACATATGGAAGTCTGAAGGTGCCAGGTCTGAGCTGTACAGTGATACAGAAAAAACAAACAGTGGCTATTAAAACTTGGAAAAAAATTCTCTGAGAATTTTAGGTGTGCAGAGGAAGATTGTGTCATGAAGCTCGTGATAAATTAATGGTGAGCAGTGGAGGGGGTGGGGGGAGGCAGCATACCACAACATTCATATAACTGACACACTTGGAGATATTAAAATTTGTGCGTTACTGAACTCAATAAAATTCAATTTCAATGCTACGTTAAAAATGCAGAATTCCCTGAGATTTTATAAAATTCTCGAGATTTCCCTGACTTTTCCAGGTAACATATAATTCCCTGAGAATTCTAGGCTTCCTAGAAGAATCACCACATTGTAACAGTATAATAAAGTTTCGTGAGCTCCTCTTGGATGTGCAGATTTGTGTGAGGCCTTGCATTATTATAGAGAAATTGGTTTGCATTTTTGTGTTGATAAACATGCTGTCCACATATTCCAACACTGCAGAAGTTATAGCTGTGTGCAGCCAGCTGGCATAACCTTGTTGGGATGACGGAACCTTGTTGGGATGACGGCAGATGCCTCAGCCAATGACTCATCATGCTTTTGTTCACTCCAGGCATTCTGAAGCACCTGCGAATATCTGTGATGCTCTGGTTTTCCACATATAACCCTCAATGACAACTCTGCTTGGAACGCACCTCTGTTGTAGATGCTATTTTGAAGGCTATGTATAGCGCTGCCGCCTATCAGAATTTCATTAAACTATACGAACTGAAGTGGGAATATTCAATGATGTCCCACAACAAATTCCAAATTTTTTCAACAAAAACTGGATGAGAAAAAAAAGTTTTGCATTACTTACTGAAAGTATCTCATAGTAATTTCGTGTTGCTCACGGACTCTAGTAAGTCTTCCAATTAGACAGCACTTCATGTCCATACTGGACAACATTGACTTCTTCCATGACGGTGCATGGGCGGCACAAAATGCATGAACCCCAGAAAAGCAAATGACAATAGTTTACACAATCATGACAATGGTGTCTTGGAGCGAGGGAGCAGTGAAGGTCAAGCCAATACTCTTGATCATGTAGCAACAGGCCATGCTGCGAGAGACATTAGGATAATGAAACCAAATATGAGCAACTTGACAGAAATGACTCGCACTCGCCTGCAAATAGATGGTGATAGCAGCAGCACAAAAACAAATACGAGCCACGCTATTGAAACAATGAACACAGTGTGAGAAACCCTCACAGAGAAGCGAACTACGAGTGACAATATCCGAATCAATCTATTAGTGAACATCGTATCAAAATCCGTACAGTATTTCTTCAGATCAGTCTTCACAGAGAGAAAAATGCAGCACGGAACTTTTAATTTATAATACGTATGGCTGAATTCAAGGAGTTCTGAACTTCATCATCAGATGCAATGTCATGGTTTTCACAATGGCAGGGGACTTTAATTCATTATAGTTCAGCCCATTTGCATGAAATATTTATAAATTATATACACAAACTTTGCTGGTAAAACAGAGCACCTATCAAAATCACTACAGCAGTTCCCGAGATTAGCCTGAAAATACACACAGAATGCGGCAGGGGACTTAAACTTCTATACGTATAGAAGAGAATGGAGCAAAAGACAAGACAAGAAGACAGATTGTACATGGAAAAGAATGTTGGGAGACTTCCTGAATTCCTATCATCCCAACTAGAGCGCGCGTGAACAGGACCACAACTACTGACAACATTTTTGTTCCATTTTCATTACTAAAGCAGCATTCCATTAGTAAAAAATTTTATGGCCTTTCAGACCATTATGCAAAAATTTTAACATTAAAAGGAATTTGGGGCGTGTGAACTCACACCCATGAGCACTCACATTCACACACAAACTACTTAGAAATGTTAATCCAGTAGCAACAGACTTTCTTAAACCTCATTAAAGAACAAGAATGGCAAGATATTTACAGTGCCTGCGACACAGATGATAAATTTGATACTTTCCCTCTATTAGTACATTTAAAACCGGGTACTAGAACTAATAAGCAACCTGGGTGACTGACTAATGTGATAAAAGTATAATGTAGACAACATAGGAATTATATCAAAACATTAGAAATAATCACAACTGAGTTGCAATAGCCCATTACAGAGGTTCATGTAATGTGCTTAAAAAAGTCATTATGGAGGCAATAAGCATGTGGTATGCAAACAGAATAGCTCATTCTCTGGATAAATTTAAAGCAATACGGTCAGTCACGAAGGAACTGTCTAGCTGGTAGTACAATGTCAAAGACATAAATCCAATATGTAGTAAAGCTGTTTTTGTTACTAATAAGTCAGACATACATAAAGTATTTATCAATCATCACTTTCTGGATAGGTGAATCAAATAAAAACTGAGTTTCCACAGGGAATCATATACCCATCTTAGAAACTGGCTTTCTAAGTCTGCTAGCTGAAATACAGTTTCATGATCTTCTAACAAGTTTCACAGATATGATGGTGTAGCCAGCAGGATACTAAAACACTGTGCCATTTATGTTAGCCCTGCACTCAGCCACATCAGTAATTTTTGTTTTAGGAATGGTCAGTTCCCCGAATGATTATAGTTTCCCATAGTGAAACTGCTTTATATAAAAGGAGAAAGGCACAAAATAGACCATTTCAGACCTAATACTATCCCATCAGTGTTTGCAAAAGTTATGAAAAAGTTCTATACATATGGGTAATTGATCATTTAAGTCCACACAATTTGCTATCAAATGTTGTTGTTGTCTTCAGTCCAGAGACTGGTTTGATGCAGCTCTCCATGCTACTCTATCCTGTGCAAGCTGCTTCATCTCCCAGTACCTACTGCAACCTACATGCTTCTGAATCTGCTTAGTGTATTCATCTCTTGGTCTCCCTCTACAATTTTTACCCTCCAATACTAAATTGGTGATCCCTTGATGCCTCAGAACATGTCCTACCAGCTGATTCCCTCTTCTAGTCAAGCTCTGCCACAAATTTTTCTTCTCCCCAATTCCAGTCAATGCCACCTCATTAGTTATGTGATCTACCCACATAATCTTCAATGTTCTTCTGTAGCACCACATTTCAAAAGCTTCTATTTCTTCTTGTCCAAAATATTTATCGTCCATGTTTCACTTCCATACGTGGCTACAATCC
The DNA here is from genome assembly GCF_021461395.2 of Schistocerca americana. Taxonomy (NCBI): domain Eukaryota; kingdom Metazoa; phylum Arthropoda; class Insecta; order Orthoptera; family Acrididae; genus Schistocerca; species Schistocerca americana. The sequence continues at coordinate 795,725,173 of NC_060119.1, forward strand.
ATACAAATACTTTCAGAAACGACTTTTGACACTTAAATCTATGCTTGATGTTAACAAATTTCTCTTCTTCAGAAACACTTTCCTTGCCATTGCCAGTCGACATTTTATATCCTCTCTACTTCGACCATCATCAGTTATTTTGCTCCCCAAAAAGCAAAACTTATCTACTGCTTTAAGTGTCTCATTACCTAATCCAATTCTCTCAGCACCATCCGAGTTAATGCAACTACAGTCCATTATCCTCGTTTTGCTTTCGTTGATGTTCATCTTATATCCTCCTTCCAAGACACTGTCCATTCCAAGTCCTTTGCTGTCTCTGACAGAGTTACAATGCCATCGGCGAACCTCAAAGTTTTTATTTCTTCTCCACCGATTTTAATACCTACTCCAAATTTTTCTTTTGTTTCCTTTACTGCTTGCTCAATATACAGATTGAATAACATTGGGGAGAGGCTACAACCCTGTCTCACTCCCTTCCCAACCACTGCTTCCCTTTCATGTCCCTTGACTCTTGTAACTGCCATCTGGTTTCTGTAAAAATTGTAAATGGCCTTTTTCTTCCTGTATTTGACCACTGCCACATTCAGAATTTGAAAGCGGGTATTCCAGTCAACATTGTCAAAAGCTTTCTCCAAGTCTACAAATGCTAGAAATGTAGATTTGCCTTTCCTTAATCTATCTTCTAAGGTAAGTCGTAGGGTCAGTATTGCCTCACATGTTCCAACATTTCTACGGAACCCAAACTGATATTCTCCGAGGTCGGCTTCTACCAGTTTTTCCATTCGTCTGTAAAGAATTCGCGTTAGTATTTTGCGGTCGTGACTTAATAAACTGACAGTTCGGTAATTTTCACATCTGTCAACACCTGCTTTCTTTGGGATTGGAAATTATATTCTTCTTGAAGTCTGAGGGTATTTCGCCTGTCTCATACATATTGCTCACCAGATGGTAGAGTTTTGCAGGGCTGGCTCTCCCAAGGCTGTCAGTAGTTCTAATGGAATGTTGTCTACTCCCGGTCCCTTGTTTCGACTTAGGTCTTTCAGTGCTCTGTCAAACTCTTCACGCATATCATATCTCCCATTTCATCTTCAGCTACATCCTCTTCTATTTCCATAATATTGTCCTCAAGTACATTGCACTTGTATAGACCCTCTATATACTCCTTCCACCTTTCTGCTTTCCCTTCTTTGCTTAGAACTGGGTTTCCATCTGAGCTCTTGATATTCATGCAATTGCTTCTCTTTTCTCCAAATGCCTCTTTCATTTTCCTGTATGTCTTATCTATCTTACCCCTACTGAGAACCTCTGGTTCTTTCAGTTTACCCAGGTCCCATCTCCTTAAACTTCCACCTTTTTGCAGTTTCTTCAGTTTTAATCAACAGTTCATAGCCAGAGTCCACATCTGGCCCTGGAATTGTCTTACAATTTAAAACCTGGTTCCTAAATCTCTGTCTTACCATTATATAATCTATCTGAAATCTTCTAGTGTCTCCAGGGTTCTTCCATGTATACAACCTTCTTCCATGATTCGTGAAATACGTGTTAGCTATGGTTAAGTTATGCTCTGTGCAAAATTCTACAAGGCGGCTTCCTCTTTCATTTCATTCTGTCAAATGCACAGTTTGGTTTTGGAAGTGGTTTTACAACTCCCCCTCTGAATGGGCTAAACTGAAGGCTGTGAACATTACCCATCTTTGATTTATCTACAGTGTTTGGTTGTGTTGATCACAAAATATACTACTGTCTTCTAATATGTCAGGTGATCCTAAAATATTTCTGTTTGATGACACTAACTTGGTAGTGAGAGATATTAGTGCAAAATAGGTAATGTATCAAATAGTACACTTCATGAATTAAAGGAAATAAATCAAAGCTAAATCACAGTAAGACTCTGTTTTTTTATAGTTTCTAACACAGGATTCAGCTAAAACTGACATTTTGATTACACAGACGGGGCATGTTATTAACAAGTGTGAACAATCTACATTCCTATATATTCAGATAGGTGGAATGCTGTCGTGGAAACCCCATGTTCAGGACTTGGTTCAAAATCTGAATGCTGCTATATTTGCCATTAGTACAGTATCTGCAATAAGTGATAGTCCAACATGAAAATTAGTCTACTTCGCTTATTTTCATTTGCTTTTGACATATGGCATTATATTCTTGGGTAGCTCTTTCCACTCAAAGGGTATTTTTGGCCCAGAAATCAGCAGTTTGAGCAATATGTGTTGTAAATTTATGAACCTCATGTCAACTCAGGTTCAGAAGTCTGGGAGTTCACACACTGATCTAGCATTAAATACTTTCTCTAATGTCATTTTTTGTCCACAATATGAGCTTATTCCCAAGAACTGGCAGCTTTCACTCCGTTATTATTAGGCAGAAATTCAGTCTGCATTTGGGTTCACATGTTGTCTTTGCCTCTTGTACAGGAAGACGTACAGTACTCTGCTGAATCCATTTTCAATGTGCTACCACAAGAATATAAAATATCTTAGCAGTAATCCTAGCATTTTCATATCTAAATTGAAGAATTTCCTTGTAGCTCTCATCTTCTATTTTGTGGGGGAGATCCTGGAAAAAATTTAAGCAAATTTTTGTGTAATATTGATAATTATGCTAATATATTCCCAGCAACTTCTTGTGTGCATAAGATTTTATTTTATTTATTATAAACTTTTCTGGTGTTATTTCGTGTACTGACTTATTCCATGACCATGAAGATTGATTCCGCAAATGAGTTCTAGGGAACTAGACATGTAAATGAAATAAACAAAAATACATTTCTTGTGGCAGAGTTTTAGGCCTATTTTTAACCAGGGCAATACTCAGTTCCTATTCACTCACATATTCCACATTGTGACTATTGAAAAGTGGATACTATTTTTGCTGAGGCTCCATGATCACCCTGTATATAGAGAAAACAACCTGCTTTGCCAGTGACTGTGTCTAGAGGTGGTACAGGAATTTTTTTCAGTCAATTCTGTCCCATGAAGCAGATCTTGATGCTTCATTTGACGGTCACAACAGATGACAATTTGGTCAATGCAAAATACCTTGAAATGGTAAAGATGAACTGCAGTGCAGTGTATATCTCAAGTAAACTGTACAATAAATTTTACTTTTCTGGGTGCACCATATCTGACTGCGTGTAATATAACATGGTAGAGTATGAATAATAAAACTCTGACTGCGTGTAATATAACATGGTAGAGTATGAATAATAAAAAATTAATATAAGTGGATGTCGTCATATCAGTATTTTTGCTGCACATGTGACTTACTATTTATTACTTATACTTTTGTGCATTCTATCACAGTGATCCAACACTGCTTTTGAAAATGGTCTTTTCTTTTCACATCAATTAAAACTGATATCAAGAAATCTCAGTTTTTATTTATGTATGTATAACTTATAATTGAAGTATGTTTTTGTTTGAATCGTAAATGGGCCTACAAGTGAATGGAGATTTTCTGCATGATAACATCAAGTTCATTTGATAAATTTATTCAGAAGTCAGTTGAGAGAGAGAGGCATGTTTCCTTTTGACTGTTTTAATGAGAAACTGAGAACTTCTAGCCTGGCATAATCGTATTTAAGATCTCTACGCACAGTATTCACAGCATGCTGTCAGCATTGACAGAATTAAAATATCTGAAACTTATTTGTAATCGCAGAAGTAATTGCTGCTAGGGCGACAAACTGAAATAAAAGAGGAAGAAAGAAAAAATGAGAGCAAAAAAAAGGTCATCAATAACAGCTTTGGCCATACTAATGATGGTGAATTTTTAACAAACAATAGCAATGTTAAAACAGAAGAACAGGAAGACTACAATCAATACAAAATGGTTACAATAAAAGTGCACGTAGAGAGATTAATGCAGCAAGTCAATGACACTGTATACTTACCATTCTAATGTATGGATTATCACCCAAACATGTCTGGCACAGGATAGGGAAGTCCTGCAAACCACAAAAACTGCATCAAAAATAATGTCAACAGCTCACTGATTACAGAAATTCATTTACAACAGAACTATCTGATTAATACTTAATGTGACAACAAGTGCAAGTGTGTAGAAGTACATACAAAATTAGACACTGGCCACTTGCGTGAAAGAGAGAGAGAGAGAGAGAGAGAGAGAGAGAGAGAGAGAGAGAGAGAGAGAGGGAGGGAGGGAGGGAGGGAGGGTGGGTGGGTGGGTGGGTGGGTAGGGGGGGGGGTGAGAGAGGGAGAGGGAGGGTGGGGGGGTGAGAGAGGGAGGGGGGGAGAGGGAGGGGGGGAGAGGGGGGGGGGGAGAGGGGGGGGGGGAGAGGGAGCACTGTGCTTGTGTGAAAGTGTATGTGTTTTCTACTGCAGAAGAAGGACTTTGTCAGAAAGCTTTAATATTTGAGCAGTCTTTTCTTTGTACATTCCTGCGACTCAATGCCTCATCTGTGCGTTGATTATCCTTTCCGTATTATTGTTAAAGTATTATGTTCTAGTTAATATATCAATTATACTTTTGCAGACAAAGTAAATGTGGTTTTCTTTCAAACACATATACTGAGCGAGGTGGCTAAAGGGACCAAACTATGAGTCATCGGTCCCTTGTTCCTAATAAAACAATGTCACAAGTGTGAGAATAAAACAGACGAGACGTAACACAAAATGGAAAATCCACAAGAACTAAGGAAAGCCAATGAACATTAAAAGGAACAAAAGAGGACAAGAAAACAAAGATATGTTAGAAACAGAAGACAGTAACTCAAGAAAGCAGATTACAGTGGCTGGCTGACCACGAGAATAAAAAGGAGAAGCAACACGCTGCAACACATTAAAACCTCTATCCCAAAAGCACTAGGGTGGAGGACACAGAGGGACAAAGGACATGTATTAAAATTTAGGTCAAATGATAAAAACTACCCTCATGAATAAAACAAAACTAAATCAGCCAATGAGGCGTTGTCAGGATAAAAACTACCCTCACGAATAAAACAAAACTAAATCGGGCAATGAGGCGTAGTCAGATAAAATGAGTGGCAACGAGTCCGGTAACGCAAGATTTCATTGCTGGGCAGCCAAAGTGGGACAGTGCACCAGAATATGGGCCACTGTCAATCGGGCGCCACACTGACACTGAGGCGGGTCTTCACGGCGCCGGAGGTTACCGTGGGTCACCCAAGCATGGCCTATGCGGAGCCAGCAGAGGACAACTGATTCCCTGTGAGAGGCCCGCATGGAAGACTTCAACACATTCGTAGTCTCCTTAATGACACGCAGTTTGTTGTGCGTACTGTTATGCCATTCCGCCTCATAAAGCCGAATAACCCCGTGGCATAAGTCAGAACGCAGGTCAGGTTCAGAGGTGCCCATCTCCAGAAACGGTTTCTGCGTAGCCTGTTTGGCCAGTCTATTGGCAAGTTTGTTGCCCGAGATTCCAGCATGACCTGGGGTCCAGACAAACACCACTGATCGACCGGACTGTTCCAGGGCATAGATGGACTCCTGGATGGTCGCTATCAAAGGATGACAAGGGTAGCACTAGTCGAGAGCTTGTAGGCTGCTCAAGAAATCAGAACACAGAAGAAACGCCTCCCCAGGGCATGAACGGATGTGCTCAAGAGCATGAAATATAGCCACCAGCTCGGCAGTGAAAACACTGCAGCCATCAAGCAAGGAATGCTGTTCAATATGTCCTCTATGGACATACATGAAAACGACATGAGTGTCAGCCATCGAGCCGTCAGTGTAAACCACTTCATGGCCTCGGTACTTGTCAAGAATTGAGAGAAAGTGGCAGCAGAGAGCCGCAAGGTTAACTGAGTCCTTAGGGCCATGTGAAAGGTCCAGGCGAAACTGTGGCCTAGGTGTACACCATGGAGGTGTGAATGGACCTCAAGTATAGGTGGTAAAACCAAGGGTTCCAGTTCTGAAGGAACGGATCGGACACAAACTGCAATTGGAAGCTCCGACCTGGGCCACCAATGCGGGAGATGAACTGCCGTGGGTGGGAAAAGGAGACGATGATTCGGATGCGCAGGAGAACTACGAACGTGTGCTACGTAACTGGCCAGCAGTTGCGCACACCTAACCTGCAATGGAGGCACTCCAGCTTCCACAAGGACACTGGTCACCGGACTCGTCCTAAAAAGCTCCTGTTGCTATGTGAACGCCACAGTGGTGCACTGGGTCGAGTAAACGCAATGCTGCGGGCACCGCTGAACCATAAACAAGACTCCTGTAGTCAAGACGGGATTGAACAAGGGCTTTGTGGAGCTGCAGCAGCATACAGCGATCTGCATCCCAGTTGGTGTTGCTCAGGCAGCGGAGGGTACTGAGGAGCTGCCAGCACTTCTGCTTAAGATGATGAAGGTGAGAAAGCCAAGTCAATAGGGCATCAGAAACCAGTCCTAAAAATCGATATGTCTCCTCTACACTGAGTAGATTGTTATTAAGGTAAAGTTCTGGTTCTGGATGAATGGTACAATGCTGACAGAAGTGCATAACACACGACTTTGTGGCTGAAAATTGGAAACCGTGGGCTAGAACCCATGACTGCACCTTGTGGATGTCTCCCTGTAGACTCTGTTTAGCAACACCAGTACTGGTGGAGCAGTACAAAATGCAGAAGTCGTTTGCATACAGAGAAGGTGAGATGGATGGCCCTACAGCTGCTGCTACACCATTAATGGCCACTAAAAATAGAGAGACACTCAATATAGAGACCTGTGGGACCCCATTCTCCTAGATATGGGTGGAACTATTGGAGGTGCCAACTTGGACACAGAGAGTACACAGACACAGAAAATTCTGGATGAAAATCGGGAGTAGGCCTCTGAGACCCCACTCGTACAATTTGGGAAGGATACGACATCGCCAGGTCGTGTCATAAGCTTTTTGTAAATCAGGTGTTGGCATCTGCAAAAGGCTGTTTGGATGGCAGACTCTAGGGACACAAGGTTATTCGTGGTATAGCAACTCTGGCGGAGGCCGCCCTGACATGGAGCCAGTAGGCCACGTGACTCCAGGACCCAACCCATACACCGACACACTATATGTTCCAGCAGCTTACAAAGAAAGTTGGTGAGGCTGATGGGGTGAAAGCCATCCACATCAAGTGGGCTTTTACCGGGTTTGAGTACCGGAACGATGGTGCTGTCCCGTTATTCTGATGGAAAGACGCCATCACACCAGAGCCGGTTGAAGATGATGAGGAGATGTCACTTGTAGTCAGATGAGAGATGTTTGACCATCTGACTGTGCATGCGATTTGGTCCAGGAGCTGTGTCGGGGCAATGGGCACGGCCACTGAGGAGCTCCCACTCTGTAAATGGGGCATTATGGGATTCACTCTGGTGTGTAGTAAATGAGAGGATTTTCCCTTCCAGCAGCCGTTTGAGAGTGCGAAAGGCTGGGGGGTAATTCTCCGACGCAGAAGCTCGAGCATAGCGCTCAGCAAAGTGCTCAGCAATCATGTTTGCGTCGGTAGATAACACGCAATTTATGTTAACACTGGGAACACCTGTTGGGGTCTCGTACCTGAAAACGTGTTTGATCTTTGCCCAGACTTGGGAAGGTGATGTATGACACCCAATGGTCGAGACATATCTCTCCCAACACTCCTGCTTCCGTCGTTTCATAAGTTGGCAAGTGCGAGCCCGGAGCTGTTTAAAAGCTATGAGATGCTCCAGGGAAGGGTGCCGCTTATGCCGCTGTAGAGCTCGACGATGCTCCTTAATTGCTTTAGTGACTTCTGGCGACCACCAAAGGACTGCCTTTCGCCGGGGACACCCTAAAGAGCAAGGGATCGTGTTTTCTGCCGCAGAAACGATAGTTGTAGTTAGCTGCTCAACCATCACATTGATGTTCTCACGTGGGAGAGATTCAACAGTGACAGCAGAGGTGAAAGTTTCCCAGTCCACCTCGTTTAAAGCCCATCTGGGCAGGCATCCATGGGCTTCCCGCCAGAGCAGTCACACGAAGATGGGGAAGTAGTCACTACCACAAAGGCCGTCACTTGCTCTCCAATGGATAGATGGGAGAAGTCCTGGGCTGCAAATTGATAAATCAATGGCCGAGTAACTACCTCAAGCCACACTGAACTGTGTGGTGGCCCCAGGATTTAAGAGGCAGAGGTCGAACTGAAACAGTAACCCCACAAGGGGTTATGGGCATTAAAAGGGTTAGGGAGTTGATCAATCAGTGCAGTTAATACATTCAGGGATACTACACCATCTGGAGGATGATACACATTGCAGACAGTTATTTCCTGTGTCTTCATCATTCTGACAGCCACAGCTTCAAGAGGGTGTTTGAAGGGGCACAGGTTCACTACAGACTGAGTTTAGGACATAAAAGCAAACTCCACCTGACACTCGATTACAGTCGCTATGGTTCCTGTAATATCCCTTATAGCTGTGGAGGGCAGGGAACCGCATTGCCGGGAACCAGGATTCCAGGAGGGCAACGCAGAAAGTGGTGTAAAGCTTAACAGTTGCCGTAGCTCGGCCAGGCAGTGGAAAAAGCCACCGCAATTCCACAGGAGAATGACATTACCGTGAGACTGGGAAGGCATGGAACATTCAATGAGGCGGTTTACGCTTCAGGGTCACCTGCTGCCACCGACTTTTTGCCTGGGCAGTCTATATGCGTTTTGTCTGAGGGACCAGCGAGATCTAGATACTCAGTGGACGACAGAATCTCCACCTCATCCGCAGACGCAGAGCTTGGAGGTAGCGGTGGTGTGGGCGCCACGGCAATTCCCTTGGTCTTGGGGACCTTCCTTTTGGATTTTTCTTGGTGCTCCTTGGGTTTCCCTGGCTGGGAGGACTTCACTCATTCAATCTCTGGGATGGAGGATGAGCGTGAAGCCCTGTGACCAGATGCTTTTGGGCTCTTCAGTCACTGGCGTGTGTCATCTTTCCCACTAGCAGAAACCTGGGAACGGAGTGACCCAAGGGACCCCTTCCTAGCAAGAGCAGCTGAAGAAGTTGTACGCTTCCCCAGCTTGGAAGTGGGGACGGACGTCCCCGATGGTTGGAGGTGTGTTGCTCCTGAAGTTGGTGGTGCAGGAGCAACAGGGAGAGAAGCGCCCCCCACCATCAAGGGGTTAGGTGTAGTCTTTTGGCTCTGAGAGGTGACTTAGATTGGCGGAGCTGATGGGGCTAGAACTGTTGTAGTGGCAGCGTAATACGATGTCATGCATACAGGATGTAACAAGTGTTCAAATTTCCTCTTAGCCTCAGTGAAGGTCAGTTGGTTCCAGGGTCTTGTACTCCATGATTTTCATTTCTTTCTGGAGAAGCCTGCAGTCTGGCAAGCAAGGCGAATGGTGCTCTCCACAGATGACACAGATGGGAGGCGGGGCACATGGAATATTGGGATGTGATGGGCGTCCGCAATCTCGACATGTGACACTGGAAGTACAGCGGGAAGACATAACTGAACTTCCTACATTTAAAGCACAGCATTGGGTGAGGGATATAGGGTTTTACATCACAGCGTTAGACCATCACCTTGACATTCTTGGGTAATACAGCACCCTCGAAGGCCAAGATGAAGGCACCGGTGGCAACCTAATTAACCTTCAGACCCCGGTGGACATGCCGAATGAAATGTACACCTTGGTGTTCTAAATAAGCATACAGCTCATTGTTGGACTGCAAAAGAAGGTCCCTGTGAAATATGATACCCTGGACAACAATTAAGTGCTTATGGGGTGTGATGGTTACAGATACATCCCCCAGCTTGTCACAAGCGACTAATACCCATGACTGGGCAGAGAATGTTGTTTTGATCAAGACTGACCCAGATCTCATTTTGGACAAGCCCTCCACCTCCCCAATCTTGGCATCTAAATGCTCAACATGAAACTGAGGCTTCATTGTCATGAAAGATTCCCCATCAGCTCTCGAACATACAAGGTTCCGAGGGCGAATAAGAGCTGCCGCCATCTTTAGCCTGATGTTCCCCCCATGGTGTGACCAGGGAGGGGAATGATTTGGGGTCGTACTTCTGTGGATTGAACTGAGCCCGTGAACGCTTAGAGACTGCTGGTGTTTGATCACCAGCAAGAGATGACGTACTACGATTCATCACATGTCATCCACCCTGATGCCACCCACTCCAACAACGGGCCCTGCCCATGGGCACCACCCAGCCGCAGCAAAGGCCACCTGGCAGGACGGCCATTGCCGGGAATCCCGATGCCCCAGGGGGATGGGCATCTACCCCTTGGCATATGTGGGGAGTTAACTGTGCAGGCATCAGCAGAGCGATCCCTGTATGGTCAGGGGGCTACAATCAACCACCATCAGTGTAGAAAATGATACTGCACATTTGATGGAAAAATCTGCACCCAGGAGGGTCACCTCGCCCAACAGTTGGAGAACAAGCAGAAGTGCAGATCCATGTTGACGAAGGATGTGATAGGTCTCAGCGCATGATGGACACGATGTACCATGTAAGGCACCCTTCCCCAATGGCTTGCTCTTCAGGAAAATTTTGAAAACTGGAGATCAAACCCTACAGGGGACCATCACGAAGCCCAAAATGTGTGAGACTCCTTTTAGTCGCCTCTTACAACAGGCAGGAATACCTTGGGCCTATTCTAACCCCTGGACCTGCAGGCTGGGGGGAGGGGGGATCACATTCAGCAGGAATGGGGTTCATACCCATTGCGGCTATCCACGTTTTCCAAAGTTTCTAAGGTGAATGGTGGGATGGTTCCATCAATAATGTAAGTGACATTACGGAGCCCCTTACGGAAACAAGTGTTGAGGGTCAGAGTTGAGTTGAGTTGTTTGGGGAAGGAGACCAGAGAGCGAGGTCATCGGTCTCATCGGATTAGGGAAGGACAGGGAAGGAAGTTGGCCGTGCCCTTTGAAAGGAACCATCACGGCATTTGCCTGGAGCGATTTAAGAAAATCAAGGAAAATCTAAATCAGGATGGCCGGATGCGGGATTGAACTGTTGTCCTCCCGAATGCGAGTCCAGTGTCTATGTTGAGGGTCAGAAGAAAGCTAATGTGCACACTATATGTTTGCCGGGGGGGCCCCTTACCTGAGGTGTGGATGAGTCCTTGCCTGTGCCTATCAAGTGTGCAGGGTGCAGTCATTTGCACATTGTGGCTCATGTTGGCGCCAATGACACCTTTTGCTTGGGTTCAGAGACCATCCTGTTTGTACAGACGGCTGGCAAAAGTGGTGAAGACTTCTGGCTTTGCACAGGGATGCAATCAGAGTTCACAATTTGCAGCATAATTCACCGATCTGATCAGGCTCCTTTGGTTTGGAGCTGAGTGGAAGGCCTCAACCAAAGGCTTCATCGTCTCTGTGACTGTCTTGGCTGTAGATCTTTGGACCTGCATTAATGGGTGGGCATTGTAAGAGTCTCCTTGATAGGACAGGGGTACATTACAAAAAGGAAGCAGCTATTCAGATAGCAGAATACTTGTGGAGTGCGCATGGCGGTTTTTTAGGCTACAGGTAGTTTAAAATACTTTAATGAATGCTTGCCATACGACACACAGGTAGTGAAATCAGACAGCATTCAGAGTAGTGAAACTTTGACTGTCAAGTTTAAATAGTAAATTGCCAGTGTACCCAAAACAAAATGGCCTAATTTACTGCCCTCCAGGAAATTTCTCACACTCAAATTATTCTCAGGATGGAGAGATGGTTGAAACCCAACGCAAAAAGCTCAGAGATATTCACTGATTCACAGAATGTATATCAAAAAGACAAGAGGGGGAGCATTCATTGCGTTTGACAAAAATATTGCCTCTATTTTGGGTAGAATCTGAGTTGGAAGTTAATCTGGTCATGTATAACAGGTCTAGGTGAAATCAAGATAATTGTTGGATCTTTTGCCAGCCACCTATACTTATTCAGGCACATACTGACCTCGTGTACTTCCTATGTGTGGGTCAATTCTACAAGCAAATGGTAGGGGTGACAATGGGTAGCCCCCTCCCACTTGTGGTGACGAATCTCTTTATGGAGACATAAAGAGGACGCACTTACATCAGTCCCAGATCAACCAATATGCTTTTTAGGTGGACGATACCTCTGTTACATGGACCCACGTGAGGAAAAAGCTTGATGTTTTATTGGACCACCTAAACTGACACCAGCCTAACATTAAATTCACCATGGAACTGGAGGAACATCAATTGCTTCCATTCCTAGATGTATTAGTAAAGAGGAAGTCAGATGGTACCTCCAGACATAGTGTGTACCACAAATCCAATCACACCGACTTGTGCCTGCAAGCCACCACTTGCCACCATCCAGCACAGTAAAATGATGTACCCAGAACTCTGTCAGATCCTGACAATTTGAGGACAGAGACAGAACACCTAAAATCTGTGTTCTACAAAAATGGATATTTGAGATGTTCAAAAGGCTCTGCACCCTGTTTCCCCACCAGAGGTATAAGAAGAAAGAAGAAGGCTGCACATTTGGCATATGTTGGGCCTGCATCTACCAAAATCAGCAAAATTCTTCTCAAACATAAAAGAGCGTGTCCCACCCAACCACCAAGATTAAGGCTCTGCTAAGGAGTGTGAAGGATGACGGAGTTTGCAGGAATTGGGCATTTACCACATAACATGTGAATGTAGTGTGTCATACATTGGCCAGATGACTAAAACCATTGATATCATGTGCAAAGAACACCAAAGGCACACCAGACTGAGACAAGCAATCATGTCAGCGATTGCTGAGCATTGTTTAGAACTCAGTCATTCTATGAACTACACTGGTGTCCAAAATTAAAGCAACAAACTGCTGTTTCCTTGTCCTGTGTCTAATTCATGATATAATTATACAAACTGTCAACATATATCACTACAATCGTGTTCTGCAGCGAAGATGTCATTCTAATCCATGGTCAAGCATGCCAGCAGTGACTTCAGGGGACCTATCAAGCAGGATAGTGTTTGCAGGGTAGTCCCACATCCACAATTGCTGAGTACACAGTCAGAGACGGTGCCGTATGGCATGAAGAAGAGCCTACAGACACTCTGCAGCGGAAGGCCAGACTCTCTGCTGTGGAGGACCATAGGAAGAATGGAAGCAGGAGAGTCGCAAACTGATGCAGCCTGATGGCATAGTGTGCCATCAGAATGAGTGGACCATTACTTGCCCGTAAGGGCATGACAGTACTGCCTTATTATTCCACTGAAACTGTTGGGGTTGGGTTGTTTGGGGTAGGAGACCAGACAGCGAGGTCATCGGTCTCATCAGGTTAGGGAAGGATGTCGGCCGCGCCCTTTCAAAGGAACCATCCCGGTATTTGCCTGGAGCGATTTAGGGAAATCGCGGAAAACCTAAATCAGGATGGCCGGACATGGGATTGAACCGTCGTCCTCCCGAATGTGAGTCCAGTGTGCACTGCAACTGTAACCTGACCTTGCAGCATCCCCTGGACGTGTTGTAATGAAGGCTTCAGCAGAGTGGCCTCTATTGTTGAAGACCTGCTTTCTGTTTACCTCTGGCATGTCTTCACAGAAGGGGACATCTAGAGTGTAGCCATCAACATGCAACCTGGATGGTCGAATGGGGGGGGGGGGGGTTCATATCTGGAGGGCATGTCGAACACAATTTCAGGACCCAAACATTGTGGAAGGAGACCAATATTGAGGAGAATTCCTAATGGGGTGGACAGGGATTATGTTGACCCCTCTAACACCTCTTCCTGAAATTTTACCGCTGAGCCAGCAAGATTTAACTCCTGGCAGGCACTGTGAGACCTTGGGATCTCATGCGCAGTAGTTGCGAGGTGCTGTGGGTCCAGACTTCGTATTTATGGACAATCATACTCGACCTCATAGAGCATAGGTGGTCGATGTTTTTTGGAAACAGAAGATATTGCACACATGGCATGGCCTGCTCGCTCTCCCAATTTGAATCCCACAGGGCATATCTGATATACACTATGGGGACGGACTGCATCACGTCGGCATCCACCAACAACTCTTCAAGACTTGTGAGCAGCTCTGCAGTAAGAATGGGTGTCATTGTCTCAACATGAGATTGATGACATCATTCACAGCATGTCCTGTCATTGTCAAGCCTGTATTGGTTCCTGAGGTTGTCACACCCCATACTGAGCACATTAACCAGTTGGCAGAATGTATGTGCAAGCCCGTTAAGCTGGGGTGGGGGGAAAAAGAAGGAAAAGAAGAAGAAGAAGAAAAAAATCAAGTCTACTGTTCCACATGTTGCAGATGATTACGTTCTGTATTCTTTACATTGCTTCTACTTTACTATCACCTGTTTATACTGTTTTGTGTCCAGATAAATACAACACTGCAAAATTTGACACATCGGTGTACAATGATGCCAAGATTCTAACGCAACCTTCGAGATACTGGGACAGTGTTATCAAAGATTCTATCAAGATTAACGCCACGGAGAATCACATTAACCTTGACACAGGTTTTCAGTTGAGCTCTGCCTTGAACCCGCCACTCGACCTTCCGAGAACATAACAGAGGCAACGTCAAGACCTCAGGGGACACAAGTACAAAGATGGAGTTAGAGACAACTTCCCAGTACATGTAACGAAGGACGATACCTCGGGACCTCGGACAACAGACCCAACACCTGAGGACTTTCCACCAAGTCTCAAGTGGCAATCTTAACACTAGTGGCCTGAAAATAACACTTCAGCCACTCCTGACAGGCACAGACCTAGGACAGAATGCCTGACACAGCACAACATGGCAATAGAACATCCTAGATCACAGGAGGGGTTAAGTGACAACAATCGGAAGATAAAATGTCTATCATGACTTGAATGTCATTCAGAACCTCATAGCAAGACTGACAATGGATAATAACCATAAATCACATGCACAGCGGCTAGAAGAAAGCTCTACAGTGGCTGCTATTGGTCAGTGTGTACCATGGACAGAGCGCCTGATGTGACAAGGATCGAAGACGGAGAGCCTAGCACAACATAGGCATAAATACCAGACTCGTTCCACACTGAATCAATATCAGATAATATCTGAAGAAGACTGCAAGTCATTTAAATATCGTGCACGAAATACGTAAATAACTGGCAGAAACCCGACTGTCCAACATGATAATTTTAGTCATTCAAGGCAAGTCTATGGTTAGCAGTACGGAAATACCCAGAGTATGCAATATTAGTTGGAGGCAACTTTAACCTACCGAATGTAGACTAGGATGTCTATGGATTCACTGCAGGGGATACACACAGACAATGTTGCCAAGTACTTTTGAACACGTTTTCCGAAAATGGTCTTGAGCAGCTAGTTGGAGAGTCCACATGCAATGGAAATATTTTTGAACTTCTAGCTACAAACAGGTCTGACCTTATTGACACTGTCAGTAGAGAGAGAGAGAGAGAGAGAGAGAGAGAGAGAGAGAGAGAGAGAGAGAGAGAGAGAGAGAGAGAGAGAGAGAGCTTAGTGACGATGATATTGTGACTATGCTTACCAAAGTTATTAAATAAATCAAGGAGGCTATGTGAGTATTTCTACTAGAAAGAGCAGGTAAGCAATTGGTAGCATCCCACTTAGACAATGAGGTAAGATCGTTTAGACTCACTATGATGGACATATAAGAAATTATGGATAAAGTTTAAACGGACTGTAAATCGTGATCTGGAAAACCACGTGCAGAGCAAGTGGATTAAGACTGGAAAAGACCCATCATGATTAACAATGAAATTCGGAAAATGCTGAGGAAGCAAAGGCTGTTGCACTCTAGGTTCAAAAGAGAATACATAAACGATGACAGGCAAAAATTAGTAGAAATTTGTGTGGCTGTAAAAAGAACACTGCATGAAGCATACAGCAACTACCACTGTCATACCTTAGTGAAAGATCTTTCCAAGAACACAAGAAAATTCTGATCCTACGTAAAATCAGCAAGCAGATCTAAGGCTTCTATCCAGTCAACATTGGCGAGTCTAATGTGACAGCAGAAAATAGCAAAAGGAAACCCAAAGCTTTAAGTTGCACTTTTAAGAAGTTGTTCACAGGAGAATCGTACAAACATACTGTCCCCAGGTCTAGATGTAATCCCAATTCAGTTTTACGAAGAGTATTCTATAGCATTGGCCCTTCCCTGGTTTGCATTTAAAATGAATCTCTTAGCCAACACACAGTCCTGAGTGTCCAGAAAAAAGCACACGATTCCTGCATATAAGAATGGTAAAAAGAATGGACTCGCAAAATTACAAATCAATATCCATAACATCGGTTTGCCTGTGAACTCTTGAACATATTCCCAGTTCAAATATAAGAAACTTCCTCAAGACAGAAAAGCTTCTGTCCACAAATCAGCATAGTTCCAGAAAACATCACTCCTGTGAAACTCAATTTATCGTTTTCTCACACGATATCTTACGAACTGTGGAAGAAGGGCAACAAGCAGATTCCATATTCCTTAAGTTCTGAAAAGCATTTGTCAAGGTGCTCCACTGCAGACTTATGAAGGTACGAGCATATGGAATAAATTCCCAGATATGTGAGTGGCTTGAAGACTCCTTACGTAACAGAACCCACAACCTTAGATGGCAAGTGCTCAGCAGAGGCAAGGGTATCATCAGGAGTGCCCCAGGGAAGTGTGATAGGACCAATGTTATTTTCTACAAAGATACATGATCTTGAGGAAAATCATGGGCAGCAATCTGTGGCTGTTTACTGGCAATGCTGTGGTGTACAGGAAGATGTTTCAACATTGAGTGACTGTAGGAGGATACAAAATTACTTATACAAAATTTCTAGTTGGTGTGACAAATGGCAGCTAGCTCTAAATGTAGAAAAGTGTAAACTAATGCAGATGAGTGGGGAAAACCAACATATAATGTTCGAATACAGCATTAGTAGTCTGCTGCTTGACACATCACGTCAACTAAAATCTAGGCATTGTATTGCAAAAAAATATGAAATAGAATGGGCATGTAAGGATTGTAGTAGGGAAGGCGAATGATTGATTTTGGTTTATTGGGATAAGTTTAGGAAAGTGTAGTTCATTTTCTAAGGAGACTGCATATAGGACACTAATGCTGCCCACTGCTTGAGTGTTTGGGATCTGCACCAGGTTGAAGGATGGCATAGAAGCAATTCAAAGGAGAGTTGCTTGGTTTGTTACCAGTAGGTTCAAACAACATGCAACTACTAAGGAGCAGGTTCTGGAACGTAAATGGAAAGTCCTGAAAGGGAGACGATTTCTTTTTGATGAACACTTGAGAAAATTTAGAGAGCTGTCATTTGAAGCTGACTGCAGAATGATTCTACTGCTGCCAACATAATTTTGCATAAGGACCGCAAAGATTAGAGAAACTACGGCTCATACAGTGCCATGTAACAGTCATTTTTCCCTTACTCTATTTCTGGTTGAGCAGGAAATGGCTAGTAGTGGTACAGGGTACCCTCTGCCATGCACTGTATAGTGGCTTGGGGAGTATGTATGTAGTTTTAAATGTAGATAAGGCCATGGACACTTTCCTGCCCAATTCTTACCTACGCCTACCCTAATTTGAGTATGATATAGTTCTGTAGTTTATCTGACTTGTCGCATAGCGTTGTGCTGAATGGACAAAGGAAGAATTAACAAATAAAATAATGTTAACCTGTAGTTCACTAAGGTTACAGTTTAGGAAACCTACGATTTTTAACAAACATTTGCAATTCTACCTACATAAAATGTAAACACCATTTAAAAAATCTGATTCAAATCTCATTTAATAGCAAACTGTGCTCCATTGAAGTTTTATTAATATCATCAATTTTTAATAAAAGTAACAATATTCACCATTTTTGAATTCAGATTGTGGTGACAAAGCAATAGATATAAGTTAATAGCTTCCTTACTATTTTCCTTTTAAACTATTTATGTAAAATGAGTAAATTATTAATGTGAATATTTTCATATGCATTGTAGGTTTTCGAGTTCATTAGTGAATTTTTCCTTGTATGGTTTGAAGAACAAGACTACCTTTGACTAGTTTCAAAAAGGCTGGACTTGAGACAGGACAGGCTTTCTCAATTGGGCACATTTCAGATTAAATAGGTAGCAATAAATTTATTATCAGATCTATAGGCACTGATGAAGACTGAATGGCAGTAGCTTTTATGTCAACAAGTATCTAGTATTTAATTTCAGGGTCATTAGAGATAGAGCACGTGCTGAGCTGGACACACTAGAATAAAGGATGGAGCTGTATCGGCACTGTACTTAAATGAAGGACAGCTAGATGAAGGCTTGGGTTTGCTCTCCTATGCAGAAATGTACAATCTTTATTATACCTTTCATTTGATAGTAAGAAGGCCCTAAATATTCTACCTGCACCTTTTATACACAATACTGATTATTACCAATTTTTGCACTTTTGAGTCTATAGTGGTGTAAATTATTGTACCACACTTATCAGGTGCTACTACCTTTCCTCCTAAATTACCTATTCAGTTTTTGTCCTTACATACTTTAAGACTGCAGTTTTAATCAGAGTTGCTATACATTCAAACATTCCTGTATTCAACTAGGTCCAACACTCTGCACAGTTTGCTGTGATGACCACAAATTATTATTTTTAAAAATATAACTGGTTCTAGAATGGGCAACCAGTGCAACTCTAGTTGTAATAAATAGAGCATTATTGTAGATTAAAAAGAAACTGAGTCTACAAAGCTTGCTATTGCAAAAGAAAGGACAGAGGATAAGAATTACCCTGGCAGCTGAAACATAACTCCAATATTCAGAAATACAGCATTTACAGAAAACATTGCTATGATTTGGAGGTAGCTTATTAGCTTACTGTAGTAAAAAACGAATACTGAAAATCCACAATGAAATTTTCACTCTGCAGCGGAGTGTGCGCTGATGGCAGATTAAAACTGTGTGCCCGACCGAGACTCGAACTCGGGACCTTTGCCTTTTGGGGGAAAGTGCTCTTGAATACCGAAAATCATAAGCCAAAACAGTTCGCATAACATTAATGCTGTCTACTATCAAACATTACTTACATGGACTGAATTACTAGGATTATAGTGCTTGACAATTCATACTAACAAATAGTAGGCCTAGGCCTGTTATAAAGTCGAAATTCAACTGTCCATCTACAAAACAACAAATTATTTACAAGCATTTAGGAAATCTTACTGTTTACATAGGGATAATCTGTTTGACAAAATTACGCTGCCAGTGAGTTCAGCTAGTTAACCTGTCACCATTATGCACTTATTTGTAACTGATGCACAACCCAAAGATTGGTTTCACACAGTAGGCCGAATATTTTCCTGGAGACCACCTTCGGTCTTCCTCCGTTTTTCAACCTGTACACCATTCAACTATAATAAAACGACAAAAAAGTTGAGTATCTAGTAAAACATACTTTTCATAAACAAAATTCTATTACAGATGAAGGAAACTTTAGGGTCAGAATTACTTCCAGCATAAACTACGACTTGAACAGCAAACTCCCAATTTTTGTGCAACCATTTTCACAATCAAAGCTGTTTACTTTTATATCACCCACCCCGAGGGACCATCTAGCATATAGGGCTACCCTCGGTAGTTCTGACTTACTTGCCGTGTTTCTGTTTTTCACACAACAAACGCTTCGATACAGAAACATCCCTGAAGCTTCAGCTGCACATCGTCACGTAGGGAACACTTATCACCAAGCGCGGTTAAACAACTTATCTAATGAGCAAGCCAACAGTTTGGAATACGATTAAAAGAAAACACATTAGCCCGCAAATCAGCTTTTTGTAGTACTCACAGCATCTTCCCAATTCTGACGGTTGTAGGTGTTTGATGTCTTCGAAGTTGCCATTTCGTTCTACTCGCGAGCACGTTAATTTCAGTGATTCAGGAGGCAGAGGGATCCATATTGGTCTGCAATGACAGCAACAGTTCAAACACTTCGCTTTTGCTACTGCCCTTGCAATTCTTAAAAATCAGTTAACAACCACACGCTGCACTTCAAAACTGCAGAAGACTCTTTTAATATGTACGTACTAACGAGACAACGAATTATACAATGGCTGTTGTACTTTTTATAATGATGGTAACGTTGGTATTCTTATTACAGTTATTCTCTTAAATTCCCAGTTATTAAACATGACACACTGTATGTCGGCTCTTCTTCCTTGTTTCTAAAAAAAGTGTGACTACAGTCCTTACTTTTTTGCAGCCATTAGCACTATAACTTGTAAATAATAATAATAATAAAAAAAGGTCTCGCAAGATCAATCCACAATTCGACACTAATCGTCTCCCGCATTCGTTCAGATTCGCCAACTTAGCAGTTGAAAATGGGACATAAGAAATTTACGAGTATCCAGTATTAAAAAAGAAAAAATATGCACATAATCCTTAAGAAAGACTATTGTAGGTCAACATCACGTTGTTATTAAAGGAACTACTGTAAGACAATTCTTGGTTCATATTTTTTTCTTCATTTAGAAACATAAATTAAATTGGTAATGCTCAATCACAGACATCTTACACCGGGAGACAAAGAACGGTCAATAACATTGACAGGTTTTTAAGATGTAGGAGACATTTGTTTAATTCGAATTACATATTTAGTGGCCAATGAAAAGTAGTTTTAGATTGCTTGATATACTAGGGAGTGCTCATGGCAAAAGTAATAAGACGTTGTTCACCATTTTCTGAAGAAGAAAGTTCTATTTTGTTTGATATTCTAAGAAAACATCTTAACCTGGTTGAACCAGAGAATTTCGATATTTTGTCAATTGCAATACGATCTAACACATGGCAGTCGGTGTGTGAGGAATTTAACTCCCATAGTGCTGTCAAACAAGTAAGTATCGGTATTCTCTGTGGACAGGAATACCATCCTGTTTGGTCTCACTGACAGTTTACGGATTGCTTATAACGCCCAACTACCGGTGTGCTTCATTGTATTCCTAATGACTGAAAGTTTAATAATGGAAACTTCATTAGTTTGTTGTTTTGTAAAGAAGACGGAACATGAAAGTAATGAAACTAAACGAAGAGGGAAATAAGTACTGTTGACAAAGTAGTGTTTGTAATTTGAAACTCACTTTTACTGCTAAGTTTTAGTTATCTCTTCGGTGGCTTAAGCAAACAGAGTAGTAGAGACAGGCCACGAAGGGAAATATATAAGGGAGCTAACAGGTATGTGTTGGAATGGAAATGTGTAAAACCTGCATCCTCTCCCCGCCCCCACCGCTCCCTCTGTAGTGTTGGTATTTTCTGCCGTTAGCAGTTTCCCATAGTTTGGTTAATAGAGAGTTTATTTCCATGAATTGTGGTACGGTGTGCCTGAAGTGTTTTCCTTTGTTGTTTGCTTAAATACAGTGAAATTTTGCAAAATTTCATATGCTGGTTTAAAGATAAATCTCTAGTTGTTTGGCGATTATAATATCAGGTAGTTGATAAATTTAGTCAATTCATTTCCTCATTGGTTGCACCGATACTGTAACCTAAGATTATAAAGTGAAGATTGAAATGCTAGATTTGGCCTGTTCAAGTTGCTGTAGTTAAGAAGATTGCACTATTGCTTGTCATCTCAATCTTCACACAAAGATGAGAATGAGACCCGTAGAGATGTCTTCACACAGTCAAAATGTAGGCTAAAGTCTTTTGAGGGAGGGACATCCACTGGAATTGATGGGGTATCTGTTAGATTCTGTATCAGCTATGCAAGAGACCTAATGCCTTTTGTAGCAGCAGTTTGTACGATATCTCTTGAGCAACATAGCGAACTGTATTGTCCTTTCAAGGAATAAACACTGATTCCATAAGCACCAATCACGTTAAAACCAGTGTACAATTTTCATTCATCTGATGCCCACAGATGATGGATCCAAAGATGTTGCTTTGCATCATAATATCTGGAGGTAGTACCACCATGCTGCCTAGTAAACAAAATACATGATTACAAAAAAGTAAGTTGTGATTTGTTTCTAACCAATCCCATATGTTATTCTCAGCGGGTGACAATCTCAGAAAGAATGTTGAGTTGGATAAGCCACAAAGAAATGTGAAAAGCACATTGTTATTAACTGTAATTCAGAATGACCTGGTTGTTAATATTCACATCTCTTTGAGTTTGTTCATAGACAAATTCAGTTTCATAACCTATATGTGTATGTCGAATCATCAGAAAATTTGGGAGACCTGGAGATGGGGTACAGCTATTCACAATACAGACAAACATATGCTAATGTCATGCATATAAAACAGTGAAATGACAAATACTCTTCCATTAGACCTCACTAGAATCGGACACAAACATTAAAATATGTAAGGCTATTTATTTAGAGCATATTAAGGTGAAATTATGGGATTAGTTAACAATGCATTACCAAGCAAATGCTCTGATGAGGTCATTAACATGGCAGAGGTATGAGCATCAAGAAATGACAAGTGAGTGATATAACAACAACATGAAAACATTAGCAAAATTAAACAGACAAACTAACAAGTTGCCCACAGGAATATGAGGATTTGAGTTGGGACATTCTTGTTATTAATACATTCAAACACATTAAGAACTTGAAAATTCATATCACAATGGAAAAAATAGGGGCATTCTTCAGGGATTTAAACATAACTTTAGAGTGCACAATCTGTTACATATATAAAACAAAGTGTGTGTCTGTGATCTCCTCCCAAATGCTCGGGTCAATATCATTCAAATTTG